>NC_059431.1:4507523-5207523 GCF_021028975.2 Sphaerodactylus townsendi | reverse complement strand
GCACACCTCAGAGCCAACTATTTTTTTCTAAACTAAAACCTCAGTATTCAGGTTAAATTGCCGTGTTGGCACTTTGCGATAAATAAGTGGGTTTTGGATTGCAATTTGGGCACTCGGTTTCGAAAAGGTTCGCCATCACTGTACCAGACCATGGCCACGCAACCCAGAAAACCCACAACAACCACTCTTTTCTTGCTCAGTACGTTCACTGCTACCCAGTAATAAAGGTTCTAGCAACCTAGACCTAGCATACTGTACAGGATGCAGTGATGTAGATCATGACAAACTGTTTCTTGACTTTTCATCTTGCAGATGCACAGTCATTCATGGTGAGGGAGTTTCAGTTCCCTCCCCTACCTCAAAGAGGAAGGAACAGTGTTGTGTCTTGCAAGTGAAAGAGCTCAGCATAGTTTAGGTTCAAGTATTAGAAGTTCTTACGGGAATGCCTAAGGAAATGTATACCTTTGTAGCTTTATGAATCACCTTATAACTAACACTTACAAAGACAGGCAGGGTGATGTTGGACCAGAATGGAAATGAAAGACACCAAAGTTAAAAATCCTCATTCAGTGGCAAAGATTCCTGGGTGACTTTCCATCAGTCGTTTGCTTTTAACCTAACCCACCTTGACATGGTGGTTATGAGAAACCAGGAAGAAGAAGAAGAAGAAGAAGAAGAAGAAGAAGAAGAAGAAGAAGAAGAAGAAGAAGAAGAAGAAGAAGAAGAGGAGGAGGAGGAGGAGGAGGAGGAGGAGGAGGAGGAGGAGGAGGAGGAGGAGGAGGAGGGAGGGAGGAGGGAGGGAGGAGGGAGGGAGGAAAAGTTTGGATTTATATCCCCCTTCTCTCTCCTGCACTTGGGGAGACTCAAAGGGGCTTACAATCTCCTTGCCCTTCCCCTCTCATAACAAACACCCTGTGAGGTAGGTGGGGCTGAGAGAGCTCCGAGAAGCTGTGACTAGCCCAAGGTCACCCAGCTGGCGCGTGTGGGAGTGTACAGGCTAATCTGAATTCCCCAGATAAGCCTCCACAGCTCAGGCGGCAGAGCTGGGAATCAAACCTGGTTCCTCCAGATTAGATACATGAGCTCTTAACCTCCTATGCCACTGCTGCTTTCTCCATAGTGTTCTCCATAGAAGTTTTACAAATATGGAGACCTTCCACCAATTTCTGCTATTACTCACCTGAGTGGTTCTGAGTGGCAACAGGAGAAAAATAAAAATGCTTTACGCCTCTGCACCAGTATCACCAGAGGTGGGATCCAACCAGTTCTCACCATTTCTCTAGAAGTGGTTCCTAATTTTTTCTGAGTGCCGAGAAGGGGTTACTAAAGCAACCTCCCTGCCCAAAGGGACTGGAAGTGCATGTGTGCGGCGGCGCCACTGTTTGAATCCCACCACCATCGGAACCTGTTATTAAAATTTTTGGATCCCACCACTGAGTATGACATTTCCAGATAATGACAATGGGTAGCTCTAGGAATTGCTGGAGATTCTGTGGCCTTACCATAGAGCTTTGGCAATTCCTAGAGCTAC
Source organism: Sphaerodactylus townsendi (assembly GCF_021028975.2). Classification (NCBI taxonomy): domain Eukaryota; kingdom Metazoa; phylum Chordata; class Lepidosauria; order Squamata; family Sphaerodactylidae; genus Sphaerodactylus; species Sphaerodactylus townsendi. The sequence goes on along the minus strand of NC_059431.1, from coordinate 5,205,992 downwards.
CCACTGTCATTTCAAAGTCCAACGTAGTGATGTTATCAACATTGCTAATGTCACACCTCTCATATCCCCCATTTTTCAACCCTCTCGCACAGAGGTGGGATCCAGCAGGTTCTCACCAGTTCCCGAGAGTGGAATTTACACCTAATTATTTATTATTATTAATGAGGGTTACTAATTGGGTCCGGCTTTCCACCTCCACGCCCTACGCCTCCCGAGGAGAAGCCTGCATCCTGCTGCCTGAGCATTGAAGGTTCCATACAGCAATGGCGACTAATAACGTAACTCCCTGAACTGGGTCAATCCCTTTCAGGTACTGCAATTCATTGATTCTCAGCCTTTTGTACCTTTTATCTCACCAGTCTCTATCAAAGGACCTGTGTGTTTCACCATTGCTGTGCTCAGATTTGTGAGTTGGGGCATTTTCTATAATGTGATGTTGATTTAGAAATGACCTGGTGCAAAAAAAACAATTGGGGGTCGTGGTGGGGTGGCAGCCCATTGGGGGAGGGCATCCAACTCAGGTTTTGCTCAGGGCTCAGGTTTGCCTAGGTACGCCTCTGCCCCCTTTGCTGAGGGGGGGCTGGCGAGGGAACCTGTTGCTAAAATTTTTGGATCCCACCACTGCTCTCGCAGGTTTCCTGGTTCAGACAAGTATTGTTAGAGAATTCATTCCTGTAATTTTCACTTGCAGTCTGAAACGACCCAGTCCAGCCACGGTTCGATCCTGTAAAGGGCAGTTTGCATAGACCTGCCTAGCCTGACTCCTCTTCAGAATTTGCCTCTGCAACGCGAAAATTCCTCCAAGAGCAAACTCCTGATCTTTTAAAACCTCGGTGCAAATGCAGCCAGAAGACTGATGATGCAAACGTTTCATAGCAGGCCGAGCTTTGCGAGCGTGCCGGGGGGTTTCGCCTCCCCTTCCCCCACCCTTCTCAGCGGTAATTAATGTGGTAGTAAAAATCAGCAGAAAGGCAACAGAGAGATCTGGCAGAGGCAGGGATAAAGAAAAAAGACCCAGGGGAGAGTCTAAATGGACAATAATTGCAGGTTATTATACACTCTGCTACCTTACAGTGCAGATCTGGCCAGCTATTAGCAAAGTTGCAAGGAATAATCAAGTGGACGAGGGCGAAGCAGAGTTGCGCGGAGTCAAGCAGGTTCAGGGAGAGAGGTGGGACGGCTCTCCTCTCTGACGGACGCGGCCTTGGGAAGGGTCCAATTTCCGGTCGCCAGCCAATTGCCCTGAAAATGAAACGTGAAAGGAGATAAGAACATAAGAACATAAGAACTAGCCTGCTGGATCAGACCAGAGTCCATCTAGTCCAGCATTCTGCTACTCGCAGTGGCCCACCAGGTGCCTTTGGGAGCTCACGTGCAGGATGTGAAAGCAGTGGCCTTCTGTTGCTGCTGCTGCTCCTGAGCACCTGGTCTGCTCAGAACATAAGAACAAGCCTGCTGGATCAGACCAGAGTCCATCTAGTCCAGCATTCTGCTACTCGCAGTGGCCCACCAGGTGCCTTTGGGAGTTCACATGCAGGCGGTGAAAGCAATGGCCTTCTGCTGCTCCCGAGCACCTGGTCTGCTAAGGCATTTGCAATCTGAGATCAAGGAGGATCAAGATTGGTAGCCATAGATTGACTTCTCCTCCATAAATCTGTCCAAGCCCTTTTTAAAGCTATCCAGGTTAGTGGCCATCACCACCTCCTGTGGCAGCATATTCCAAACAGCAATCACACGTTGCGTGAAGAAGTGTTTCCTTTTATTAGTCCTAATTCTTCCCCCCAGCATTTTCAATGAATGCCCCCTGGTTCTAGTATTGTGAGAAAGAGAGAAAAATTTCTCTCTGTCAACATTTTCTACCCCATGCATAATTTTATAGACTTCAATCCCATATCCCCCCTCAGACGTCTCCTCTCAAACTAAAGAGTCCCAAACGCTGCAGCCTCTCCTCATAAGGAAGGTGCTCCAATCCTTCAATCATCCTCGTTGCTCTTCTCTGCCCTTTTTCAATCTCTTCGATATCCTTTTTGAGATGTGGCGACCAGAACTGAACACAGTACTCCAAGTGCAGTCACACCACGCTTTATATAAGGGCATGACAATCCTAGAAGATTTATACTAAACTCCTTTCATAATTATCCCCAGCATAGAGTTTGCCTTTTCACAGCTGCCATGCATTGACATTCCCATGGAACTATCAACTAAGACGCCCAAATCCCTTTCCTGGTCTGTGACTGATAGCACTGACCCCTGTAGCGTGTATGTGAAGTTTGGATTTTTTGCCCCTATGTGCATCACTTTACACAGAGATAAGTTTGGGCGATGGTTCGGCAAGAATAGCTTCGAGAAGCAGCCTTTCTTGGGGTGGATGGGAGGAACATACAGACTTATCCACAGTTATCCAGGTTGGACTGTTGTAATTCGCTGTACGCTGGCCTGCCTTCGACCATGATCTGGAAGCTTAAACTTGTCCTACATACAGCAGCCAGAACTCCTTATGGGATGTCTAGTTGGGACCGGATTACACCGGTCCTATACCATCTTCATTGGCTGCCCATCGAATTCCAGGTCATGTTCAAGGTGCTTGTTTTAACCTTCAAGGCTATAAGCGGCCTTGGGCCTGCATACTTGTGGGACCGCATCTCCCCATTTTGCCCCGCTAGCACCCTCTGATCTTCGGAGGAGTACCTATTAGAGGTCCCTGGCCCCAAACACGTCTGGCTGGCCTTTACTAGGGCCAGGGCCTTTACCATCCTCGCCCCTCTCTGGTGGAACAGGCTCCCTAAGGAGACCAGGGCCCTGCGGGACTCATCGAGTTTCCGCAGATCCTGAAAAATGGGCTTGTTCTGCCAGGCATTTGGTCAGCCGGGCTGAGTGTAGTTTTATCGTCCCAGCCTCCGGTGGGCTAAGGGGGGTGGGGGTGGGATGGTTTTAAATTGCCACATGAGGTTTTCTGGTTTTATTTACTGTATTGTATATATTTTGTATATATTTTAAATATTGTTATATTATACTTTTGTTATGTTGTGCGCCACCCCGAGCCCTCCGGGAGAGGGCGGCTAATAAATCTGATCAATCAATCAATCAATCAATCAATCAATCAATCAATCAATCAATCAATCAATCAATCAATCAATCAATCAATCAATCAATCAATCAATCAATCAATCAATCTGTCTCTCCAAGTTGGGGTGTTACTAAAAGTCACATTTGTAACTGGAAAGGTCTGATTGGTCCAACAGCTCAGAGAAACTTAAAGGGGACTTCAGAATCAGGTGGATTTGGGAGGCACCAACCAGCGGAGGTCGTCCCAGTGGTAATGGGCACACTGGGCGCCATTCTGAAAACACGAGGGCAGCCCTTAAGACATCTTCAAATTGACAAAATCAACTTCTGTCAGATTCAGAAGGCAGCCTGGTGGGATTCGCACGAGTGCTACACATTACAACGTCCAGTGCTTCTGGGTGAGGCTCAAATTGTAATGAAAGGCCAACAACCAGCTGAAGAACTGGAATTTGTTATATCAAACATTATTATTATTATTATTATTATTATTATTATTATTATTATTATTATTATTATTATTATTATTATTATTATTATTATTATTATTATTATTATTATTATTATTATTATAGATTTCACAGCTGCCAGATCTTTAGCTGGTTGTTGGCCTTCATTACAATTCGAGACTCACCCAGAAGCCTAGGAAATTGTAATGTATCGGCGTAGTATTTGTGCAGATCCCAGCAGGGCTGCCTTCTGAATTTGACAGATGTTAATTTTGTCAATTCAAAGATGTTTCAAGTGCTGCCCTAGTGTTTTTGGGATGGCACCCAGAGTTCCCATTACCACTGGGACGACCTTTCTCACCCCCCAACCACCTCCTCCTCCTCCTCTTTCTTATTGTTATTGTTGTTGTTGTTTGTTGTTGTTGTTGTTGTTATAAATTCAATTTTAGACACCCACACACACACACTTGCACAGGGTTGGAAAAACGTATTCCAATAGTTTACATATTAAAATGGTCATACAAGTTATCATATTTCCTTCCATCTTGACACCTTAAAAATGAAAGCCAGTAGAATGCGGTGGTCTAATTTAATTCATAAGACCTTAAATATTAGCTATCCATAAAAGAAAAAAGGAAGAAGAAGAGGAGGAGGAAGAGGAGTTTGGATTTATACCCCCTATTTCTCTTCTGTGAGCAGCCTCAACGCAGTATACAAACTCCTTTCCCTTTCTCTCTACATAACAGACACTTTGTGAGGTTGGCGGGGCTGAGAGAGTTCTGAGAGAACTGTGACTGGCCAAGGTCACCCAGCAGGCTTCATGTGTATGAATGGGAAGCAAATCCAGTTCACCAGACAAGAATTTGTTGCTCATGTGGAGGAGTGGGGAATCAAACTCGGTTCCCCAGATTATAGTCCATCGCCATTAACCACTACACCAGGATGACTCTCAAAGGGTAAAAATGGATGGAATGCCAGTTGATGATGTGTTGAAACCATTGATTTCCTCATCCATAGACCTAGAAGAAGAAGAAGAAGAAGAAGAAGAAGAAGAAGAAGAAGAAGAAGAAGAAGAAGAAGAAGAAGAAGAAGAAGAAGAGAAGAAGAAGGCGTGACGGCAGCTGACAGAAGCGGCGACAAGCTTGACAACGACAGTAGCGACTTTGAAGTTTATATTCCCCCTTTCTCTCCTGCAGGAGACTCAAAGGGGCTTACAATCTCCTTGCCCTTCCCCCCTCACAACAAACACCTTGTGAAGTAGGTGGGGCTGAGAGAGCTCTGAAAAGCTGTGACTAGCCCAAAGGTCATTTCAGCTGAAGCGTGTGTGTGGGAGTGTACAGGCTAATCCTGAGATCTCCCCAGAGAAGCCTCCTACAGTTCCAGGCTGACAGAGCTGGGAATCAAACCCGGATCCTCCAGATTAGATACATGAGCTCTTAACCTCCTACGCCACTGCTGCTCCAGTGGCAAAATAGCACCATCTTACAGGCCAGAACTGAGAACTTGAGAATTATCTGGCCCTGGTCACAAACACCGTTATCTTTCAGGTCAAGGATCACCAACAAGCTATTATCCACAGAGTGGGGCATTCTCCTAGGCTGTCTATAGATAACTGACCCCACAGATACGATGGTCCCAGGCTGCTAAGGGCTTTGAAGGTTAAAGCCAGCACCTTGAACCAGAGGCGGAGCACTCATGGGGACATGTGGGGCCACATGTCCCCTGGCTCACACCAGCTGGCCACATAGGGGTGCAGAGAATCACCCCACAGCCCTCCCCTTGCCCCCACCCGCCAGACTGCTCCTTCCAGTCCAGTAGAAGCCTCTATCAGCCTGGAAGGAACAGCTAACTGGGCGCCATGGGGTGCCCCCTCAGTCCCTACTCCAGCCAAGGCTACTCCTTTTGGCGGGGTCCCCTAGCTGATAGCCCAGCCAGGCTGACTAAGGAGAAGTGGGGAAAAGGAAACATGGGGGAGGGGGGCAGGGCAACTTGCGGAACAGAGTGTTGCTCGTTACCATTCCCAAAGAAGAGGTGAGATCCAGCAGCAGTTCTCTACGGAGTTCCCTGAAGTAGGCTCACTATTTATTTGTATGTGCCAAGAGGGGGGTTACAAATGGGTGAGGATTTTTTGCCGACGTGATTTTTTTGCGCCTTGAAGATTCGCCCCTCCTCTCTCAGCTTGAGTGGCCAGCATGCAGAACTGGAAGCAGTCTAGCTTGGGAGGTGCACCGGCGTGCGTGGCAGCCTAAGCCTGCGTGCGTGGATTTCCTGCCCACAAGGACGTAGCGAAAGCGGCTGCGTCCTTGCCACAGCCACTATTTAGGAATACCACTTTAAGAATGCCCTGCCACGCCCGTCATTGCGTGCCGTAGCCAACCCGATGGCGCTACACCACAGTTTGAATCCCACCACCATGGGAACCTGTTACTAAAATTTTTGGATCCCACCACTGCCCCCAAACCAAAGAACCAAAGAAGGCTAACACATCAGCCCCAAGAGAAAGGACGTAGGTGCCCGCAGCTAAAGATAGGGCATGCAGGTTGCTTCCCATATCCCCTTTTTCATGTTTTCGCACCCAAGACATGCAAGCGTTTGGGTAGGATTTCTCACACTGAAATGACAGCTTGCCAAGATTTTCTTGCGTCAGCCTTGCAGACAGGGGACAGATCGAATCAACTGGCTTACACGTGTCTCACCACTGGAGCGAGCTGCACGAGAGAGTCTATCCCCTTCCCCTCCCCCCAAAAAACCCCTCCAGGTAGGAGCAAATCCCAAGATCTCTTCAGAGAGGAGAAGGTTACAGAGAACACCCGAAAGGTGTTTCTGGCCAGTAGAGGGAGCAGATACGCTACCACGGATACTTTATGTGTTTCAAGATACTTTACCTAAGTGTGGATTTGTGAACACACCCAGCTGTTAGCGCCATCCAGTTTAGAACGGGCTCCTAGTGTTATCCCCCCCACACACACACACAAACACACACAAACACAGACACAAACCTGAGGAGGAAATAGCTTTCTCAATCTTCACACAAGCTTTGTGAACACTTTGGCATCTCCCAGAAGGCAGATCTCAAAACAGTGCTCAAAATCCAGATCAGCATCGATATTTTATAGTGCAATGTGCGCAGCTGCCCGGTAATTCAGTTCAGTTCAGCACATGCAAACCTGCCGTGGAAAAATCAACCTGGTTAAGACCCCAAGGAAACAAAAAAAAATCCCCATCTAGGAGCACTGATTCATACTCCGCATCGACATCCCTGCAATATCCCAAATAATAATAATTATTATCATCATCATCATCATCATCATCATCATCTAGAAATAAATATCATCATAATCATCATCATAAGCATTCGTTCGTTCATTCGTTCATTTAAGAACATTTAGACCGATCCAATTCATTCATTCGTTGATTAAGCTTAGCCCTACCCCAAAGGGCTCAGAGGTGATTGCACAACAAACAATAATACAATAAAGAGCAAATCGAATAACCCCAGTTAAAATACAAAGCCTTAAAACTATAAAACTACAGCAGCAGTAGTAGCCTTCAATAAATAATTTGATTAATAATGGAAGATGTCTGGCACCCAACCCCAGTGATCAAACCCTGGGAAGGGAGGGGATTGGCAGATGGTCCAATAGATAGCCAGTGTGCAGGACAACACAAGGGGCGGGCTCAGCGGCCCTTTATTATTATTATTATTATTATTATTATTATTATTATTATTATTATTATTATTATTATTATTATTATTATTATTATTATTATTATTATTATTATTATTATTATTATTATTATTATATTATTATTATTATTATTATTATTATTATTGATACAAAACAGTTACACACAGCAAGCAAGATCAATATGCTGGATTTTGTATTACATCACACGTCGGACACTTCCCAAGCATCTAGGACTATTATTATTATTATTATTATTATTATTATTATTATTATTATTATTATTATTATTATAAAATTAGGTAAAATTAGGTAAATTAAGAATTAGGTAAATTAAATTAAAATTAGCATGGGTAATTAAGATGGGTAAATTAAATTAAATAGATAGATAGATAGATAAGGTAAAATTAATTAGGTAAAATTAGGTAAGGTAAATTAAAATTAAAATTAAAATTAAAATTAGATGCGTTGTCGTTAATGGATTTGTATGGTTGTTAGGGTTATGGGTTAATTTGTTATTGTTATATACTGCCCTCCACCTGAGGACTCAGGGTGGTTCACAACAAGGTTAAAACATACATTAAAACATACAATAAAACATAAAATATTAATTACATAAAAACAGAACCCATTTAAAAATGTGGATGGTGTCTGGCTCCCGAAGGCTTGATTCTTGAGTTTGCTTCTGGTTTCATAGAATCACAGAACCATAGACATGGAAGAGACCACAAGAGCCATGAAATCCAACCCCCTGCCATGCAGGAACACACAATTAAAGCACTCCTGACAGATGGCCATCCAGCCTCTGATTAAAAACCTCCAAGGAAGGAGACTCTGCCACCCTGCGAGGCAGCGTATTCCACTGCCAAATAGATCTTACTGTCAGGAAGTCCTCGTAACGTTTAGGTGGAATCTCTTTTCATGCACCTTGAATTCATTACACCTTGTCCCAATCTCTGGAGCAGCAGAAAACAAGCTTGCTTTCTCTTCAACATGACATCCCTTCAAATATTTAAACATGGCTATCATGTCACCCCCTAACCTTCTCTTAACCATTCCCAGCTCCCTAAGCCGTTTCTCACAGGGCATAGAATCCAGACCTTTTACCATTTAGTCATCCTCCTCTGGACCCATTCCAGACTCCTAAAATATTGCCTTAAACCCATAATATTTGTTGAAGTTTTCTCCTGCAGGCTTCTCCTGAGATCCCCTGCAAGTTGATCAGTCAGATATAGGCATGGATTTGGATGGCCTGGTTAGAGAGTTGAATCTGGACAAAGAAAAATCCACTCAACAAAAGGGCAGCCGCGACTTACCATGGCTGCCATTGCTGAACAACTATCATCACACTTTCTACTGGATGGGGAGCAGAGGCGTACCTAGGCAAACTTAAACAAGTGATGCTGGAAAACAGTATTATTTTCAATGGTGTTTAAACTGGGGAGCCCAGATTCTCCTTTTAAATCCACCTTAAAGGGAGAATCTGGGGTCCCCAGTTTAACTGTTGATAAAGAAATGATGCTTTATTTTAGGGGCCAGTCTCCCACCCTGAAACAGCATGCTTTCAATGTTAAACTAGAGGGACCTCAGATTCTCTCACTTTAAAATCCATGCTAGAGAGGGATGGATGTAATAATATGTAATAATAATAATAATATATGTAAAATAATATGTATGTATGTAATAATAATAATATGTGTAATAATAACAGCAATAGCAACAACAACAACAACAGCAACAGCAACAGCAACAGCAGCAGCAATAACAGCAACAACAGCAACAGCAACAATGAGAGCAATAGCAACAGCAACAGCTTAACAACAGCAACAGCAATAAATAGAACTTTGTTAAGTTGAGAGAGAAGAAGAAGAAGAAGAAAGAGAGAAAGAAGAAGAAGAAGAAAGAGAAGAAAGAGAGAAAGAAGAAAGAAGAAAGAAGAAGAAGAAAGAAAGAAAACAAGCATTGGCGGGAAGGAGGTGGATTTAAAGGAGAATCTGGGGAAATTTAGGGGGTGCCTGCTGTCAAGAGTTACCAATTATTAAGATAGCAGCACAAGGCTGAGTATCTTCATGAGACCCTACTGAGTTATACCACCCAAGGTTTGGTGAAGTTATGGACCCTCAAAGGTGTAGCCCCATCTATTAGCTCCCATTGAAGAACAGAGATTGGGGGGATGGGGGCACTGCCCTTTAGGAGTCCATAACTTTGAACTCCCAAACCAAACCCGCAGAGCCTGAATTTGATATGTCAGGAGAGAGTCTTCCAATCCCTGAAATTTTGGTGCAGTTATGCCCTTTGGCAACTAAAAGCTGCACCTGCAGGCTCAAATGGAAATAATACTGAGAAATACCAAAATCCCTGGAAACAGAACCTCCCCCCCCCCCCAAGGCTGCACCCTGGGCAACTGCCCACTTTGCCCAATGGGAGGAAGGCCTCTGATGGGGAGGCATGGCTAGGTAGGCACTAGGACCCAGATGGAGCGTTTTACAACAAAGAAGATCCGGCATGTTGAACTTTCTGGTGGAGAAATGTACAATCTACTAACAACTTTTTGTGAAACAGACTGCAGCCATTTCCCAAGATCTTGCTGGATGTTCCCAGGTTGATCAGCGCAGGCTAATTTCGCCCTCTGAAAGATGCATATTAGAACAGCATCCAGCAATGCTGTATTTTGTTACCTGGACCCCATTTAGAGAACACCCACCAAACAAATCTCCAAGAAACAAAAAGGAAGATGAGAAAAAGAACTGATATAGAGATGAATTTAGACAGCCCAGCTCTGAAAAACAAGGTTTATGAATTCAACCTACCGTTCCTTCCCCTGCTCTGTTTTCCACGCATGATCCTTAGAGTTTGGGACTTGAATGGAATCAATTTGCCTCCTTCAACTTCAATCAACCTCTGCTTTGTCTGGATGGGTAATGACCATGCCTCATCACAGCAGATTTGGAAAGGTCAAAACTGGTAGGATTTCGCTTCCCCACCCCTCGCATTTTACAGGAGTCCAAGCCTGTGTTTCACAGACAATTATTTCAACAGACAATTATTTTCTCTTTCCTATCCCGGTGGCCCGTATCTACTCTGAGTCACTTCCTAACTGTTGGAGATGGGAGGCAGGAGGTGAAGAGAGTCTTCTTGTAAGAGAGAAACACAGAACTATTTTTTGTTTTTTCTCCCATTGTCAGTGATAAGGTAGAGAGCCAGCGTGGGGTCATGATAGAGAGCATGGGGAGTTTCGATTTCTCACTTCTCCACATGAGCAACAGACTCTGATCTGGTGAGCTGAGTTTGTTTCTCTCTCCTCCACATGAAGAAGAAGAAGAAGAAGAGTTTGGATTTATATCTGCCCTGCTCTCCTGCAGGAGACTCAAAGGAGGCTTACAGTCCTTGCCCTTCCCCTCACAGAAAGCAAAACACCCTGTGAGGTGGGGTGGAGGCTGGGGGGAGCTCAGCTGTGACTAGCCCAAGGTCACCCAGCTGGCATGTGTGTGGGGGGAGTGTACAGGCTGTCTAAGATTGTTCCCCAGAGAAGCCTCCACAGCTCAGTGGCAGAGCGGGGAATCAAACCCTGGTTCCTCCAGATTAGATACACGAGCTCTTAACCTCCCTCCGCCACTTCTGCTCCTGCCGGGTGACCTTGGGCCGCAGTTCTCTCTGAACTCTCTCAGCCCCACCTACCTCACAAGGTGTCTGTTGTGGGGAGAGGAAGGGAAGATAGTTGGATGCATCAGGTAGTTTGTAAGTCGCCTTGAGACTCCTTATATATAAAAGCCGTGAGTCGCGTGCGCATATGGAGTCCCTGTGTTTCAGTTCTGGTGTCCACAGTGCGCTCCACAAAAGGATGCTCGAAAGAGATTGAAAAAGTGCATTGAGAGAGAAGGGAACAGCAAGGATGATTGAAGGATTGGAGCACCCTTCATATGAGGAAGAGCTGCAGCGTTTGGGACTCTTTAGTTTGGAGAGGAGAGAGGCGTCTGAGGAGGGATATGATTGAAGTGTCTAGTAATTATGCATGGGGTAGAAATGTTGACAGAGAGAATTTTCTCTCTTTCTCCCTGGCTCTACTAGAACCAGGGGGGCATTGCTGTTGAAAATGCAGGGGAAAGAATTAGGACTAATAAAGGAAACTTCTTCATACCCAATGCTTTGGTGGTGTTTTGGAATATGCTACCCGCGGGGAGGTTGTGATGGCCACTAACCTGGGTAGCTTTAAAAGGGCTTGGATAGATTTATGGAGGGAGAAGTTGATCTATGACTACCAATCTTGATCCTCTTTGATCTGAGATTGCCACAATGCCTTAACAGTCCAAGGTGCTTCCGGAACTAACAGCACTTGAAGAGCCATTGCTTTCACTGATCTGCAGCGTGAGCTCCCAAAAGAGCACCTGGTGGAGAAGCCTTTTCACGAGGAAGTAGCAGAGGGCTGGACTAGATGGACTCTGGTCTGATCCAGCAGGCTAGTTCTGATGTTCCTCTCAGAAGAGAAAGGTGGGGTACAAATCCAAACTCTTCTTCTTCCTCTGTAGGGTTTTCAAGGGAAGGAACCAGTTCTTTCAGAACTCTCAGACAAACACCCCTGACAAGGAGTCTGTTGTGGGGAGAAACTGGAAAAGTAAATGACTTTGAGTCTCCTTACAGGAGAGAAACGTTGGGTATAAATACAAACTCTTCTTCTTTCACCATTTTTCCCATCACCTATTGCCTGGTCCTTTTAACTGCAGACACTGGGGATGGAACCGGCAATCTTCTGCATGCAAATCCAGGCGTTTCCCACCGAGCCCCCACCCTTCCGAATTCCAGCTTTCGATGGGCTCGCCCTTCTCCTCGAATCCTCAAAGCAGAGCAGAGTCAAAGCCGGAAGAAACTGTGCTGGTTCCATGAACATGGTAACCAGATTAAGGCAAATGGGATATAGCTGATGATGAGAGTAACAGATACAGATAATAGGATTTATTGTGGAAATTAGAGCCCAGAGTAAAGGAAGCTTTGAGGAGACACAGCAAAGCGGAAGAAAGTGGCCGGGCAAAGCTAATCTTGAGGGAAAGAGGGCAGGACGAGAATAAGTGGATGTAGCAACAGAGGGAAGGCTCAAGAAAGGAGCAGAAGAAGGAACCAAATGCAATTGTCGCCTTATGCGAGCGGCTTAGCAACAGCTATGATTCAGCTTTGAAACCACGACAGAATAGGTTGGTGGATAGATGCTGAAGAAGAAGAAGAAGAAGAAGAAGAAGAAGAAGAAGAAGAAGAAGAAGAAGAAGAAGAAGAAGAAGAAGAAGAAGAAGAAGAAGAAGAAGAAGAAGAAGAAGAAGAAGAAGAGAAGAAGAAGAAGAAGAAGAAGAAGAGTTTGGATTTATATCCCCTCTTTCTCTCCTGCAGGAGACTCAAAGGGGCTGACAATCTCCCCTTGCACTCCTCCCGCTCCTGGCTCACAAACACCCTGTGAGGTGGGTGAGACTGAGAGAGGCTCCCAAGAAGCTGTAGCTAGCCCAAAGGTCACCCAGCCTGGCGACTAGTGTGGGAGTGCACAGGCTAATCCCTGAATTCCCCAGAGAAACCTCCACAGCTCCAAAGTGAGCCGAGCTGGGGAACCAGCTTACGTTCCTCCAGATTAGATACACGAACTCTAAACCTCCTACGCCACTGCTGCTCCTAACTGGGGAGAGTTCCTCCTTCCTCCAACAGAAGAGGCACTTAAGGAAGAGGAAAGATTTAACCTTTGCTCTGTGTAATGGGAGCAGAGGCGCCGGATCCTCCCTAGCACATGGAAAGTGAAGAAGAAGAGTTTAGGATTTATACCTGCCTTTCTCTCCTGTAAGCAGACTCAAGGCTGTTTATGGACTCCTTTTCTTCCTCCTCCCTTCAACAGACACCTTGTGAGGTAGGTGCGGCCGAGATTGGTCTGAGAGCGAGCTGTAGCCCAAAGATTTAAGCTCAGCACGGAGAAATGTAGAGATTGGGAAGCAAATCCCACTAGCTCACACAAGAAAAGGAGTCTGCTGCTGCTCATGCTGGGAGGAGTGTGGGGATCAAACCCAATTCTCCAGATTAGAGTTCATCACTCTTAACCACTAGACCTCGCTGGCTCTCAGAGGGTTCTTTAAGGAAACAGAGGGAAAATGGCACTCGGGGCAACACCTGCTCCACCTTTCTCTCCTGTAAGGATACTCAAGGCAGCTTACATGTTCCTTTCCCTTCCTCTCCCCACAACAGACACCTTGTGAGAGGTAGGTAAGGTTGGGAGAGTTCTGAGAGAACTGTGACTGGTCCAAGGTCACCCAGCGAGCTTCCATAGCGCAAGTGTGAAGTCAAACCTGGGTCTTCCAGGCTTCAGTGGGATGCGCTTAACCACTAAACCACGCTGTATTTCTTTAGACTGCTCCTCCATCATGGAGCTGGGGGCAGGGCTCATAAATATCCCCTCCTCCATCTTTAGTTCCACAACAACCATGCGAAGTAGGCTAGGCTGATAGTGACTGGCCCAGGGTCACTCAGGGAGCTTTATGACAAAATGGGGATTTGAGCACAGATCTCCCAGATCTCAGCCCTAAAGTCTAACCTCAGCATCGTGCCAGCTTTTGAATCTGTCTTGGAGGAAGTTTAGCACACCTCGTGGAGCAACCTGTAGAATTGAGGGCGACAAGATGTTTGGGTAAGCTAAAAAATGAACACTCCTCCTCCCATCATTGGTACTGCATGAACCTACCGAGGATCTGAGATCCACCGGCGGGATCCTGCTTTGGTACCCTACCATGGCAGAAGCCGGCGAGCACTTGAGACCGGGCATTTTTGCGGAGTCCGCCTTGACTGTGTCTCCACTCGCCTCCTGTGCTGTTTTTAAAACATGCTCAAAACCTGAACTTGTCCTCTTCTTAGCACAACGATTCTTTTGTCGCTTTTTGCTTCGGTTCAGGCTGTTTTGGCTGGCATGCATTTATCGGTCGATTTCATTTGCTTGTTGTTTGTTTTTTTCAATTTGGGAGTTATTAGGTTTTATCCATTGTTTTCCACTGGATAGCCATTTTATGCATGCACTGCTTACCCTGTGGCTGTTTGGTTCGCAGTGGATTTTTCCTGTGTTTTTTGTTTGTTTTTTTGTGTACGCCAGGAATTTGGCTGCTTCAAAGAGTCCCTAGTTGAGCCGATCTGCCATTTTTCCCCACACCATGCTTATTCATTCATTCATTCATTCATTCATTCATTCATTCATTCATTCATTCATTCATTCATTCATTCATTCATTCATTCATTCATTCATTCATTCATTTATTTATTTATTTATTTATTTATTTATTATATACAACCCTATCCCTGCAGGGCTCAGGGCTGGTCACAACAACAATAAATACGATCCATCAAAACATAAAACATTGAAAACAATTCCTTGTTCTCTTTGTGCAGCTTCCGTCTGGGGAGATCACCTACCACCATTTTTCCCCTTTGGTGCCACCTGTGGTTTAGTGTGAATTCACTGGACCGTGTAAGTTTAAGGTCAATTCCAGGATCTATCGCTCCAGCAATAGTACCTCTGTGAGATAATAAAAACAAACAGCCCTATTGATCCTTCCTTCTGGTGGCCTGAAGAGCGAGAGAAACCGTTGTTATGTGGGCGGAGGAAGACAGGGAGGAATGAGAAAACCAAACGACCAAAGGAAACAAAACAACTGTGGATTCTCCTTGCTCTCCCTGCAAAGGAACAGGAAAAGTCACACTTTCAGAGCATTTCAGATTTTTTCTAATCTGAGAGTGCGAAGACTGCCCAAGATGGGGAAACACGTGTGTAACCCTTGAAGTATTTGAAGGGCTGTCACTTCAAAGAGGGCAGGGAGCTGTTCCTGGTATGAGCAGAGGAGAGGACTCACAATAATGGATTTAAATTATGGGCAGTAAGGTTATGACTGGATATCAGGGGAAAAGAAAGTCAATGAGGTCACCCAGCTGGCATGTGTTGGAGTGCACCAGCTAATCTGGTTCACCAGATAAGCTTCCGCAGCTCAAGTGGCAGAGTGGGGAATCAAACCCAGTTCTCCAGATCTGCATCTGAGAAGGACTGAGCTCGTGGAGGATCCCAGCCTCATTAGCCAGGACTTCCTACATAAACCCTGCCTTGGTGTTGGTTCTGACTTCCAGAATTCAGCCTTCCTGCCTGCCTGCCTGATCTACAGCATGTGCTTTTGTAACCTCTATCTGTGGGTTCTGTGGGGCAGAACTTGGAATGAGTTTGCAACAACAAATTTTCAAAACAAAATGGTTTACTTTCTTAACATATCACATCAAACATCAACACTGAACCTTCGCTTCAAGGTCCTGTTCGGGTTGGAACACCACCAGTCCTTCTCGTTACCCAGTCTTCACCATGATATTGCTTGGTCAAAGAGATTGCCTTCCTGCAAGTGGGTTGGCTCTTGAAGACTCTTGAAGACTCCAAGATTCAACATGATGAAGGTTTCCAGGAAAACTCTCACCCATTACAAACAAACAAAAAACCCTGAAACAATAAATTCCAACATTTACAACATAGCAAAAATAGACAACTATCTTCCCAGTACATAAGAACATAAGAACATAAGAACATAAGAACAAGCCAGCTGGATCAGACCAGAGTCCATCTAGTCCAGCTCTCTGCTACTTCGCCCAGTTGGCCCACCTTTGGGAGCTCACATGCGGGATGTGGCAATGACGTATAGCCTTCGACAACATCCCGAGCGCCTGGTCTGTTAAGGCATTTTGCAATCTCAGATCAAGGGGAGGATCAAAAGTTGGTAGCCATAAATTTGGCTTCTCCTCCATCAATCTGTCAAGCCCTTTAAAAGCTAATCAGCTTAGTGGCCATCCCCACCTCCTGTGGCAGCATATTCCAAACACCAATCACACGTTGCGTGAAGAAGTGTTTCCTTTTATTAGTCCTAATTCTTCCCCCCAGCATTTTCAATGAATGCCCCCTGGTTCTAGTATTGTGAGTAGTTCCCAACAACATTGCAGCTACCTTAACAAGGTGTTCAGGGCTTATACAAATCAAGGCCCGAGTCTGGTAGCCTTGTCTCCTCCAAATTACATGAGCTCTGCAGCCTCCTGCTGCTTTGAGTCTCCACCTCTTTCTGGGTCAACCCATTCTGAGCATGGGGGTTGCACTTTGACTTTGGGTTGCTTTGGCCACGCCTTTGCTTGCCATTTGCCCCGACTCTGGACTGTTTGACTGCACCTCGCTGTTGCCTGCCTTGATTCTGGTCTGCCTGGCTAGCACCTGCCAGCAGCACCGGTACCGTTCCGAGTCCCCTTCTCTCTTCGTCTCCAGCAAAAGCTGGGTGAGTTATTTCTTTGCAAGCGGATATAAAAAATACCAGCTCTTCACGGCTCTGAGTGCCTGCTTTCCAGGATAAACAATGACTTCAAAAATAGATATTCTGTCACGTGATTTATTTAACAGGAACAGTAATGAACAACCTGGTCCCTCACTTAATGTAGCAAATCGTCGCACGTAGGGTTGCCTGCACTGCTTCTGTGTATGCTGGGGTGGGAGGGGGTTGTTTTGAGGTGGTGCCTGATAAGGGTGGAGTTTGAGGAGGATGTGACATCACTTCTAGGTGGTGGTCTAAGAATCTTATTTACTTCCTTTGGTAAAGACCATGGAGATATGGGAAAATTTTTAGAGCATCACTACTATAGAGCAGGGGTCTGCAACCTGCGGCTCTCCAGATGCTCATGGACTACAATTCCCATCAGCCCCTGCCAGCCAACTCTCCACTCGCCAGCTGCACCGTCGCCATCTAACTAGAATGTGCTGAGCGCCCCCTCACTGGCAGTCTTTAAGCAGGGGCTGGACAAACAATTGTCTGGGATGCTGTAGGCTGACCCTCTATGGAACAAAGGGGTTGGACTGGATGGCCTGTCTGGCCCCTTCCACCTCTATGATTCTATGATGCACATCACTGGTCTTGGAATGCCAGAACAGTCTAATTCAGGGGTCTGCAACCTGCGGCTCTCCAGATGTTCATGAACTACAATTCCCATCAGCCCCTGCCAGCATGGCCAATTGTCCATGCTGGCAGGGGCTGATGGGATTTGTAGTCCATGAGCATCTGGAGAGCCACAGGTTGCAGACCCTCGCTATAGAGCATCAATATTTTCTGGCATTTTTCTACTGCTCCTCAGTTTCACCAGACAGGGTAGTAGGGGGTGAAGGATTTTTTTTTTACACTGTAGGAAGCGCAATGGTGTGCCTACTCTGAACCAATAGCTAGGGTCCTAGATGAACACCTATATTCCATCCACAGACCAGAACAGTTGAATGAGGCCAAAGTAGATGCAGATAAACCTGGCTAGCTAGCTAGATGGTCACCTGTATCACACTGACCTGACCAAACTGTACATACATTTACATCAGGACTGCATTTTTGTGTAGTTTCATAAATATAGTCATTACTGAGAGAGAACAATATCGCTATAACTGCCGTAACAGCAATATTGATATAACAATTGTTTAACAGGCCATAACAAAGCCAGCAATCTTGTGACTATTGAGTGTGATGAGATCTGTGCCTTTAAGAATGAAATGATGGGCAGAGATAAGAGAACCAGGAAAAGCAGATTCAGGAGAGTTCAGCAGGTAAGCTGCACAGCAGCCACCATGGTGCCTCCTACTGTGTGAACAAAGAAAATGAGAGGGACACCCCGATTAAACCCATGAAAGAAAGAAAAGAAAGAGGGAGGGAGAGAGAGAGAAAGAGAGAGAAAGAGGGAGGAGGGAGAGAGAGAAAGAAAGAAAGAAAGAAAGAAAGAAAGAGGGAGAGAAAGAAAGAAAGAAAGAAAGAAAGAAAGAAAGAAAGAAAGAAAGAAAGAAAGAAAGAAAGAAAGAAAGAAAGAAAAGAAAGAGAAGAGAAACTGAACATGAGACAGCAGTGTGTTGATGTGGCAGCAAAGAAAGCTGTAATGCAATTCTGGGGTCACTGCATCAGCAGAGGTCAGTGCCCTGGATCAAGGGGATGTAATAGTACCCTCTGGCCCTTTTCATTGGTCAGGACTCCTCACCAGAAAAAACTGTGCCCAGTCTCTAGGCACTGGAAGGAGGAGGAAGGAAGGAGAGGAAGGAAGGAGGAGGAGGAAGGAAAAGAAAGGAAGGAAGAAGGAAAGAGGGAAAAGGAAGGAAGAAGAGGAAGGAAGGAAGGAAGGAAGGAAGGAAGGAAGGAAGGAAGGAAGGAAGGAAGGAAGGAAGGAAGGAAGGAGGGGAAGGAGGGGAAGGAGGGGAAGGAAGGGAGGGAGGGAGGGAGGGAAGGAAGGAAGGAAGGAAGGAAGGAAGGAAGGGAGGGAGGGAGGAGGGAGGGAGGGAGGGGAGGGGGGAGGGGAAGGAAGGAAGGAAGGAAGGAAGGGAGGAAGGAAGGAAGGAAGGAGGGAAGGAAGGAAGGGAAGGAAGGAAGGAAGGAAGGAAGGAAGAGGGAGGGAGGGAGGGAGAAGGGAGGGAGGAGGAAAGGGAGGAGGGAAGGAAGGAGGGAAGGGAAGGAGGGAGGGAAGGAAGGAAGGGAAGGAAGGAAGTAGGAAGGAAGGAAGGAAGGAAGGAAGGAAGGAAGGAAGGAAGGAAGGAAGGAGGAAGGAAGCGAAACCCATCCAAGCTTCTGATGCGAAGCCTGTGAAGAAGGCCTCCAATCCTAGAAACTTATCCACCACAACTATTGTCAAGGATGAGAAAAACTGAACAGAAGTATTTAATCCAATTTGTCTCCCTGTTTTTTTAAAGACTCGTCTCTCCTCCCTCCAAAGAACCTGACCCTGGCTGCTAACTTTTCCTTCCCATTTTCAGAGTGTTCCAAGCTGGTCAGCAATAGATTAAACACCAAATTATCCACAGTTAACATGTCCCATTGATTTTCCTATTCTTGCAATATAGCACTTTGTAGTTTTGAAAATCAGAAGTCAATAAGGTACGGTAGGTTGCGGAGGGCAGGCTGCCTCTGAATGAACCAATTCATCAGTTTAACAGTCTCAGTTTATTCCCCGATAGTCGAGGAGTGACCTTAAGTATATATTGCCACATGCTCTGCCTGAGTCCCTATATAACGTCGGTAAGCATGACAAGCAACGAGTCCCTTTTTTCAGAGCCGCCTACGTCATTGTCACAGTCAATACGAGACGCAAATTAATATGCTAAGCAGAATTCAGATGGGAAGTTAATCAAATTTCACAAAGTTTGTTGGCTCAGGGTCTCAAGAGGCCGCGCTTTTACGGCTTTGGCACCTTTGCACAAATCCAAACTACTGTAAGATGTTTCTTATTTTCATGTTCCCTTCCGCGCCCACTTTTTTCTATTCCTATATGTATTTTTCAGCATGGTCCACGGATCAGGAAATCAGTGTTATATATTCGCGGTGCACCCTGCGTGTATAAACACCGTAGAAACAACAGGGTAAAAACAACATTTAAAAATGTGAATGGTCCATCCAAGAAGAAGAAGAAGAAGAGTTTGGATTTAGACCCCGCCTTTCTCTCCTGGAAGGAGACTCAAGGTGACTTAGGAGCTCCTTTCCCTTCCTCTCCCCACAACAGACACCTTGTGGGGTTGGTCAGTGGTGGGACCCAAAATTTTTAGTAACAGGTTCCCACGGTGGTGGGATTCAAACAGTGGCGTAGCGCCAATGGTGCTGGGCGGGGCATGACAGGGGTGTGGCCAGGCATTCTGGGAGCGGGGCATTCCTGGGCTGGGCTGTGGCAAGGATGCAGCCACTGCGCTGGTCCTTGGGCGGGAAGCGAATGCACACAGGCTGCCACACACACCAGTGCACCTCCTGCTAGACTGCTTCAAGTTCTGCGCGCTACTGCTGAGAGGAGGGGCGTAACTAAGGCAAAAATCACGTGGCAAAATCACCCATTAGTAACCCCCTCTCGGCACACACAAATAATTAGTAACCTACTCTCGGGAACCTGTGAGACCCTGCTGGATCCCACCTCTGGGGTTGGTGGGGCTGAGAGAATTCCAAACCATGGGCCAGAACTATGACTGGCCCAAGGTCACCCAGCAGGAATGTCGGACTGTGGAAACACATCTGGCTCACCAGATAAGCCTCTGCCACTCAGGTGGAGGAGTGGGGAATCAAACCCAGTTCTCCAGATTAGAATCCACTTGCTCTTAACCACTACACGAGAAACAAACCTAATGTATCTGTAAGGACCATGGGTGGATTGAAACAGTTCATAATTTATGTATTGAATTGACAGATTCATTCATACCTGCAATGTCAGCTTTTCCCCTTGCTCTTGCCGTGGATTTTTGGGGTGGCTGGGAGAATGTGGTGTGGGAAACCCCTGCCTTATTGCTCTTAGCAGTGGCGTAGTGGCTAAGAGCAATGGCTAAGAGCAGGTGCACTCTGATCTGGAGGAACCAGGTTTGATTCTCCGCTCTGCCGCCTGAGCTGTGGAGGCTTATCTGGGGAATCCAGATTAGCCTGTACACTCCCACACACACCAGCTGGGTGGCCTTGGGCTAGTCACAGCTTTTCGGAGCTCTCTCAGCCCCACCCACCTCACAGGGTGTTTGTTGTGAGGGGGGAAGGGCAAGGAGATTGTCAGCCCCTTTGAGTCTCCTACAGGAGAGACAGGGGGGATATAAATCCAAACTCCTTCTTCTTCTGCTCTGTACTTGAAAATGCTTTCTCACCCTCTAGCCAGATGACAGCTGTCTTATCTATGGCATGACCTTGAAGATCCCACTTTGCTTAGACCATTGCTAGATACATCACCCTGCCGGGATGCTAAAGGAGGGGGTGAGAGGGAAAGTGTTATTAATCGAGAATTGCTGTTCTGAAGTTAGTTCCAGCAATGAATTGCGGGTGGCTGTACACTCTTGATTTGGTTTAATAAACTGATTTGTTGGCGACCAAGAAAGCTACTGTGATTCTGGGCTGTATCAATCGGAGCATAGTGTCTAGATCATAGGCGTCAAACTCGCATCATGCTGGCAGGGGATGATGGGAACTGTAGTCCATAATATCTGGTGGGCCACGAGTTTGACACCTGTGGTCTAGATCAAGGGATTTAATTGTACCTCTCTATTCTGCATTGGTTAGACCTCGCCTGGAATATTGTGTACAGTTCTGGGCACTGCAATTCAAGAAGGACATTGACAATCTGGAATGGGTCCAGAGGAGGGCAACCAAAATGGTCAAAGGTCTGGAATTCATGCCCTACGAAGAGAGACTGAGGGAGCTGGGCGTATTTACTTTGGTGAAGAGAAGGTTAAGAAGTGACATGATAGCTATGTTTAGATGTCTGAAGGGATGCCATGTTGGTGAGGGAGCAAGCTTGTTTTCTGCTGCTCCAAAGACTAGGCCTAGGAGTAATGGGTTCAAGGTTCAGGAGTGATGGGTTCAAGAAAAAGAGATTCCACCTAAAACATCAGGAAAAACTTCCTGACAGTCAGGGCTGTTTGACAGTGGAATGCACTATCTCTGAGTGTGGTGGAGGTTTTTAAACAGAGGGTGGATGAAGATATGTCGGGAGTGCTTTGATTATGCGTTCCTGCATTGCAGAGGGTTGGACTTGATGGCCCTTGGGGTCTCTTCCAACTGTATGATTCTATGATTTCTGAACCCAAGAGTCCAGTTATTGCGGGGGGGGGGGGGCAACAGAACCTGACACTATTTTCTCCCCATGGGGGCTCAAGACAGCTTAAATAATTCTTCTCTCCTCCATCTTCATACCCACAACAATCCAATGAGGTAGGTTGGGCTGAGAAGCATGTGAGTGATCCAAGGTCACCCAGAGAGCTTCCAAGATACCAGCGGAGATTCAAACCGGGGTCTTCCAGATTTTAGCCTGACGTTCTTAACCACTATGCCACACTGATTCATCGTGGTGGTGATGGAAAGGGCCATCAAGTGATGGCTGACATGACAACTTCTTATGGGCTTTTGAAGGCAAGAGGCATTCAGAGGAGGTGTGCCATTGACTCCCTCAGCATAGTGACCCTTCTGTGCCACTTCTGAGGTGACTGGGGCTGGAGAGTTCTGAGAGAACTGTGATTGGCCCAATGTCCCCCAGCAAGCTGCATGTGTAGGAGTGGGAAAACAAATCCAGTTTCCCAGCTAAGAGTCCACTACTCACGTGGAGGGTTGGGGGGGAGAGGGGCAAGCCTGGTTTTCCAGATAAGCATTTGCCATTCTATAAGGAGACTCTGGACAGCTTCCATGCTTTTTTCTCCTTCCTCTCCCCTCAACAGACACTTAATGTAGTAGGTGAGGCTGAGTGAGTTCTGAAAGAACTGTGACTTGCCCATGGTCACCCAGCAGGACTGTAGAAGTGCGGAAACACATCTGGTTCACCAGATAAGCCTCCGCCACTCAGGTGGAGGAGTAGAGAATCAAATCTGATTCCCCAGATTAGAATCCACCTGCTCTTAACCACTACACCAGGCTGTGAGTCTAATGAGCCATTTTGCACATCACACCACATCTGCTCACAAGTGTGTTTTTTTCTGGTTAGTACTTGGATGGGAGACCACCCAAGAAGTCCATGGTTGCTATGGAAAGCAATGGCAAACCACCTCTGAACGTCTCTTGCTTTGAAAACCCTACAGGATTGCCAGGATCAGCTGCAACGTGAAAACCTTTTCTTCTACGGCCAGGTATGCTGGGAAGGGGGTTCAGGGGGAGCTCTGGGGAAACAAATCCAGTTCGACAGATAGGAGTCTGCTGCTCCTATGGAGGATTCGGGACTCGAACCCAGTTCTCCAGATTAGAGTCTACCATTCCTAACCACGCTGGTAGAAATATTCCACCTTCAACAAAGATGTGGCACGGATATGGGTGGCAGCATCTTAAAGCCTATATACGAAATGATCCGAAAACCTCTATATCACAGGTGTCAAATGTGCGGCCCTCCAGATGTTATGGACTACAGTTCCCATCATCCCCTGCCAGCATGGTGCTGGCAGGGGATGATGGGAACTGTAGTCCATAACATCTGGAGGGCCGCACATTTGACACCTATGCTCTATATCAGTGATGGCAAACCTTTTTGAGACTGAGTGCCCAAATTGCAACCCAAAACCCACTTATTTATCGCAAAGTGCCAACACGGCAATTTAACTCAAAAACTGAGGTTTTAGTTTTTAAAAATTGTTGGCTCCGAGGCGTGCATTACTCGGGAGTAAGCTTGGTGGTAGTCGGTGGCTTTGCTTTGAAGCAACCATGCAACTTTTCCAATGGGTGAATCACGGCCCTAGGAGGGTTTACTCAGAAGCAAGCCCCATTGCCAGCAACCGAGTTTACTCCCAGGTAAAGGATTGCGCTTTAGTTCTTCGCATGAAAATCAGTGGGGTTTAACAGGGTTACCTAAACTGCTTCTCCAAAACTAGGTCTTAGGTTTAATGCTAATAATCGAGCCCAGCGGCCCAGGCCAGCCTAGATGTGTGTGGGGGTGACTCTGTTTCTGCATGCCCACAGAGAGGGCTCTGAGTGCCACCTCTGGCACCCGTGCCATAGGTTCGCCACCACTGCTCTAGATGAAAGAATCAGCACAGCCGAACAGAAACAACCTGTAGATCCGGATGCCCCCTTGCAATCCATGCCCAAAAGCACGTCCTCTTTTCCCTCATTCGGTTTTCCAGCGGTCCTTGAGCGACGGGCGTGCGTCTTCATATACCCTGACCTCACCTGACCCCCTTGTTATGGTCACATAGGCAACCGGGATTGACAGTCTAAAGTGATGTGATGTCATTCCATTCACTGAAGGGGCCCTGACTGGGTGGGATCGCCCATGTGACCAATCCCTGAAGGGGAGCGAAGCATCAGCCATTGGGGGGGGGGGGGGGGAGAAAACCATACTGAAATCAGCGACGGCTGAGAGAAAACAGTGACAGGCAAGAAGGACTCTTTCGCCCCCTCAAAGCCTGTGCAGGAATCAATTCCACCCCCACCCCCCCAGTGGTTCATTCCGCATTTGAAACCCCCAAACTGGAAACTATTCAGCACTTCTCTTTTCAAAGAAAGCCAGAACAAAGCTACCTTCTGCCCGAATAGAATTGTTGCTTTTCTTCCTCTGAAAGAGGTGAAGGTTTTTGGCAGGGATCCAAGAGAAGGAAGTTCTATGGTGGGGGTGGGGGGGTAGATAGACCAGGAGCTTGGGAGCAGCAGCAGCAGCAGCAGAAGGCCATTGCTTTCACATCCTGCATGTGAGCTCCCAAAGGCACCTGGTGGGCCACTGCAAGTAGCAGAGAGCTGGACTAGATGGACTCTGGTCTGATCCAGCAGGCTAGTTCTTATGTTCTTATGTTCTTATGTTCTAAAGGCACCTGGTGGGCCACTGTGAGTAGCAGAGTGCTGAACTAGATGGACTCTGGTCTGATCCAGCAGGTTCTTTCTTGTGTTCTTATGTTCTTAAAGGACCAGACCAGGAGCTTGGGAGCAGCAGCAGCAGCAGCAGAAGGCCATTGCTTTCACATCCTGCACGTGAGCTCCCAAAGGCACCTGGTGGGCCACTGCGAGTAGCAGAGTGCTGGACTAGATGGACTCTGGTCTGATCCAGCAGCCTCTTTCTTACGTTCTTATAGGCACATAGAATGTCATGCAAAATGCCCTTGGTGAAGAGTGCGTTCCCACAAACCCTTGATGTCTGAAAGTGGCACAAAGAACATTACTGAGGAGAGATTCTTGGCTGCTTCTTCCAGCTCCTGTGATAATATATCTATCTGTATTTAGTTCTTGCTCCCCTTGTTTTGGTTGTATTTGTGGTGAAATTTTATGTTGTGCACTGCCCAGAGCCCCCCGGGGATAGGGTGGTATACAAAACCAAATAATAAACAAAAATAAATAAATAATATTGTTGTTAGCTTTCAAATTACATGTCTAAGACCACTGTCCTATGCATGCTTCCATTCAACTCAATGGGATATCCTTTTGAGTAACGGTACATAGGGAAGAAGGAGAAGGCGAAGGCGAAAGAGGAGGAGGAGGAGGAGGAGGAGGAGGAGGAGGAGGAGGAGAAGGAGGAGAAGGAAGAGGAGGAGGAGGAGGAGGAGAAGGAGGAGGAGGAGAGGAGTAGTAGT
The DNA here is from genome assembly GCF_021028975.2 of Sphaerodactylus townsendi. NCBI lineage: Eukaryota > Metazoa > Chordata > Lepidosauria > Squamata > Sphaerodactylidae > Sphaerodactylus > Sphaerodactylus townsendi. Next base: position 5,180,766 of record NC_059431.1, on the reverse strand, counting down.
TTGGATTTATATCCCCCTTTCTCTCCTGTGAAAAAGGAGGAGGAGGAGGAGGAGGAGGAGAAGGAGGAGGAGAAGGTGGAGGAGGAGAAGGAGAAGGAGGAGAAGGAGGAGAAGAAGGAGGAGGAGGAGGAGAAGGAGAAGGAGGAGGAAAAGGAGAAGGAGGAGGAGGAGGAGGAGGAGGAGGAGGAGGAGGAGGAGGAGGAGGAGGAGGAGGAGAGGAGGTGGAGTAGTTTGGATTTATATCCCCCTTTCTCTCCTGTAGGGGACTCAAAGGGGCTTACAAACTCCTTGCCCTTCCCCCCTCACAACAAACACCCTGTGGGGTGTGTGGGGCTGAGAGAGCTCCGAAGAACTGTGACTAGCCCAAGGACACCCAGCTGGCATGTGTTGGCTACCCTGAATTCCCGAGATAAGCCTCCACAGCTCAAGCGGCACAGCGGGGAATCAAACCCGGTTCCTCCAGATTAGAGTACACCTGCTCTTAACCACTATGCCCCTGTTGCGCCAGGTTTGCTACATGCTCACATCTCCCTGAACGGATATAAGTTTCCAATCGGTCACCATTCAAAGAAATGCGCCCCGAAGCAAGCCTTAACCATCCCAGTCCTCTTGGCAGCCTTTCCAAATGAGTCCTAGCACTTGATCTTATTTCAGTTTCCTTGGCCCCGATGCAAAGGAATCCAAAGTGCCCCGCTCAGCTTTCAGCTGGCAAGCGAGCAGAGCTTCAGATACATTCACCAAATGAACACTCAGATCAGTTTAGCTTGATGGACATGATAGAAACCTCAAACTCATCATCAGCGGATAGAAAACGTAGAACCTCTCTGGCAGGACAGCAGGCGTGCCAATTTCAAGGGGGGACCTGGATTTCTCCCAGAATTCCAGCTGATCTCCAGAGTCTAGGCATCAGATTCCCCCCACAGGAAGAGACATCTTCAGAGGCTTGACTGTGTGGCTGTATGGTCCCTTCCGCACCTGCAGAATAATCCACTTTCTGTCCACTTTCAATGCATTTTGCAGCTGGATTTTACTGTGCGGAATAGCAAAGCCCACTTGCAAACAATTGCGAAAGTGGATTCAAAGTGGATTATTCTGAAGGTGCAGGAGGGGCCATAGTGTGTGTGTGAAGTGCCATCAAAGTCACACTGACTTATAGTGACCCCATAGCTGTCTGCTGTGTATGGCTTAACGTTGTGCGCAAGTGGCAAACCCACCGGTGCCAGGGAAACCAAGCAAGCCAGTAGGTGGCAGGCTAGTGTGGAGGGTGATTTTCCACCCCCATCTGACCAAATGGCAGGCGCCCGGGGACATATGTCCCCATATGTCCCCATGGGTGTTACGCCCCTGCAAATCAGGTTAGCTTTCTATCCGTCCCCAAACTCTTGAGATGCCATCTCCAAATCTCCAACCATTTCCCAATCTGGAGTTAGCAAACTGATATCTTTGGAGACCTCAAAAGTATAGCTTATTTTATGAAAAAATGCACTGCTAGCTGATTGGATTGATCTCACATAAGGGCAGGTAACCGGGTGCTCCCCTTTATCTGTTGTTTGGTACAGACCTAAAGGAAAGGCAGGAGCTACATACAGTGATGGCGAACCTTTTTGAGACCGAGTGCCCGAACTGCAACCCAAAACCCACTTATTTATTGCAAAGTGCCAACAATGCAATTTCACCTGAATACTGAGGTTTTAGTTTAGAAAAAAATGGTTGGCTCTGAGGCGTGTGTTACTCGGGAGTAAGCTTGGTGGTAGTTGTTGGCTTTGCTTTGAAGCAACCATGCAACTCTTCGAACGGGTGAATCACGATCCTAGGAGGGTTTACTGAGAAGCAAGCCCCATTGCCAGCAACCAAGCTTACTCCCAGGTAAAGGATCACACTTTAGTTCTTTGCATGAAAATCAGTGGGGTTTAACAGCACTTAACAGGGTTACCTACACTGCTTCCCCAAAACTAGGTGTTGGGTGTAATGCTAATAATCGCGCCCAGCGGCCCAGGCCAGTGTGTGTGTGTGTGGGGGGGGAAATTTCCCTTCCACATGATGAACTCTGTTTGTGCGTGCCCACAGAGAGGGCTCTGAGTGCCACCTCTGGCACCCGTGCCATAGGTTCGGCATCACTGAGCTACAACATGGAGATATCAGGAGAACAGGAAAAGCATCTATATCCCAAAGTCTGGAGCTGTCTTTGAACTGGCATTCTTAGCTTGTGAGCCCCTACAACTGTTCTGCTCTCATCGCTCAGAACCACCCCAAGCAATATTCCCTACATCTTACGTCTCCCTTGAAAAACAAAAGGCAAAATCCTAACTTTCAGGGGAGAGATGTTTATCGTAAACAGAGACCCACAAGAAACTGCAGATAATGGTGGCTAAAACTGTCGGAAAGGAAGGACTGTGTTCTGTCTTTTCCCTCGGGTACAGAGGAGGATTTGACTAAAGAGTCAGAGAGGCAGAGTGGCCAGGAGACTGGGCATCCTTTTCTCTACTGCTCTGACACCACCCCGGCCAGCATAGTGTAGTGGTTAAGAGCAGGTGGACTCTAAAATGGAGGAAAGGGTTTGATTCCCCATTCCTCCGCATGAGCAGCTGACTCTCATCTGGTGGACTGGATTTGTTTCCCTACTCCTCTACTCGAAGTGTGCTCATGGACCATGGGTTAGTCACAATTATCTCTGCACTTCCTCCGCCCTACCTCAGAAGAGAGACAGTGGGGTGTAGTGGTAAGATCAGGTGCACTCTAATCTGGGGGTTTGATTCCCCACTCTGCCACTTGTACTGTGGAGACGTATCTGGTGAACCAGATGAGCTTGTGCACCCCAACACATGCCAGCTGGGTGACCTTGAGCTAGTCACAGTTCTTTGGAGTTCTCTCTGTCCCACCCACCTCACAAGGTGTTTGTTGTGGGGAGGAAGGGAAGGGAGATTGTAAGCCCCTTTGAGTCTCCTTACAGGAGAGAAAGGGGGGTATACATCCAAACTCCCCCTCCTCTTCCTCTTCCTTTTCTTCTTATTCTCCTCCTCCTCCAGTGGAATATTTGATGAGTCAGAGCTCACTTTGCAATATTCTTTCAACTTGCAAGGTAAATCCATGGAGACTGTAAATCCAACTTGCAAGGTAAGTCCGTGGAGACTCCTCCTCCTCCTCCTCCTACTTCTCCTCCTCCTCCTCCTCCTCCTCCTCCTCATTATCATCTTCTTCTTCTTCTTCTTCTTCTTCTTCTTCTTCTTCTTCTTCTTCTTCTTCTTCTTCTTCTTCTTCTTCTTCTTCTTCTTCTTCTTCTTCTTCTTCTTCTTCTTCTTCTTCTTCTTGTAAGGAGAGGAAGGATGCTTTGAGATTCCTTACAGGAGAGAAAGGCAGGATATAAATTCAAACCCCTTCTTCTTTGATGTGTAGGTTGTGACTGTCAGGGAAACTTTCTTCCATCTTGCTTCTGCTCAGGAACATCTCTTCTTGCACCCTGAGGCTAGAAATGCAGGCAGCATCTTTTTCCATCCAGCGAGCTAAATCAGAACAGAGACCCGATTCCTTCGCTTTGCTACCTAGAATGGAGTTCTCCAATAAAGACACCTTATATTAGTTTGAAACTACAAACTGGCTCTGCTTTTCCTTTGTTCTGAGCACACATGCATGCCACTGTGTACCCTGCTGTAACGCAAGGGAATCTCAAATGTAAGATGAAAACATTGGACTGAGTGGCATATTTGTAGGGCAGAACAAAACAATGGAAAAGCACCAAGGTTCAGCCAGTGATAATATCCATCCAATGCTTGGATTTGTGCACACTCCCAAGTCTATGCCAGAAAAGTCCACAAAGACCAAGCATTCTGCAGAAAGAACCTGCAATTACAATATTCTAAACAACTCCTAGATCCTCTGAAGATGCCAGCCACAGATGCAGGTGAAACGTCCGGAGAGAATGCTGCCAGAACACGGCCATACAGCCCGGAAACCACACAGCACCCCAGTGATTCCGGCGGTGAAAGCCTTCGACAGTACAACTCCTAGTTCCTTGCAGCCCCAAATATGTTGCCCCTAAAATGGACATTTTCTGCCCTATCTTTTCACTCCTTCCCTTTCCAGCTCAGTTATTCCAGCCTATAGTTAAGGGGCCTTGGCTAACAGAGGCCCTCTATAATTTCCTCATTTCCTTTTTTTTAAAGAAAAGTCCGCTCTCATGTTTTCATCTTACGTTTCCTAGTTTGAAGGTGTCCAAGAAAATAAAAAACATGTAATTTTCCCAGACTATTCCTCTGCAAAAAAAAATCTCTTCCCTTCTCCCTCAAAAACTTTTGACAGGTAATTCTTCGATCTATAAGATTACTTTTGCAGAGGGGAGGGCACTCCTAAACAAAACCTCCCGCCTATCAAAATATATTTGGCAGCTAAAACATGTCAGAATGAAACAACAGCAGGCAGATTTTCCTAATTTGCTCTGCCTAGAGTGTTTGAGGGGGGTTATAAATACAAAAAAACCCAGATCACCTGTTCCTTACACAGAAAGACGAATTCAAATATGGGCAGATGGACTCACGTCTAATTGGGAAAGGGAATCCTGCAGGGTTTGTGGGTTAAATCCATGCTATGCCAGTCTTCATCCATCAGAGGTACGAACCCAGTTGTACCGGCAGGGAAGCGTGAAAAGCCATCTTTCCCAAGTGAATCTCTTGCTTTCCATGAAATTGGGTCTCATGGGAGTCGAGATCCGTACACACGTGCCTTCGTTTCTGCCTCCTTGACAGTCTGCTGAAAACTATGAGAACCACACGGCTGAAATGATCAAAAGGTTATTGCTAAACCAAACACTTTTTTTTCCTACGGGCCAGATCTCCCTCCATCAATATTCAGCTACAATATCAAGAGTAGTATATGCTCTTGTTGGATGGCTGTAAAAAATGTTCTAACATCCATCCCTTTCATGTGCCAATGTTGGCATCTAGTGTAACTTTGATTTTCACTGGATGTTTGTTCTTCTAACAGAGTTTCGGAGGCCCCTTTCCAACAGTTTCCCATGTCTCTTTGCCATATATGTGCTTTGCAATATGGAGAGAGGGAAAAAAAATCATTTTTCGTTTGATTTCTCCAGCTGGCAAAAGGGAATATAAATGCTTTTCAAATTCTCCTTCCTCCTAATTTAAATGCCTCAAGCCAAAGAAAACATATTTCTAGATCTCAGAACACTGACCACCAAACTGGGAAAGTAGGGTGGGGGGGGAGTTCTGGGGAAATACACAACAGAGGTTGGTCATCATATCTATGGTTGAGCTGTTGTTTCGGAGGGGGGGCACCCTTTCTTACTATTTGACAAGATCAGCAGATAACTCAACCTGTGAGCTCATCCCAGGACTGTATAGATCTTCTGAACATTTGTAATCTTACCCATTTTCTCTAAGCAACTGCAACATAATCTCTGATTCTGATATTCTATCTATCGAGAGAAAGTTAGTTAGTTAGATGTGTATATAAAAAACTACTTTGGTGATGAATTTGGATGCTGCAGTCCGGAAGAAATCCCATGCAAGAATGCTCCTGCATTACACTTAAAAAAAATGAAATTAGATTTAGCCTAGTAAGGTTTTTTTCCTTTTTAACATATTCATAACTGAATACTGTTATTTGTGCTGTCATTTACCCTCTTGGCTGCTGAGCTCCGGCATCTGGGTAGCTTGCAAACAGTCCTCAGAGTGGAATCTACAAGAAATTTATCAGAGGTAAGAGTGGATCTATGAAACGAAACTGCCAGCTACTTCCAGCGTTGTGTGGTAGCAATCAAGAGGACATCAGGATAAAACAAATGTCATCTTTGCATCGAAACACATACACAAAGAAACCGCTGTGCACACAAGCTTAAGAAAAGCATTACTTGGGGTAATTTCTCAAATTGTAACCTGTGCTGGAGGAGGGAAGGGTAAAATACTCCTAGAGGAAGTGCCTCTCTACTGAAAAAAAAATCAACCTGCAATTTCATCATTGCTCCGTCTGTTTTTGGTGGACATTTGGACTTTATTTCAATTGGCCTGCTTTCCACAAACTTATCAAGTGAATGGCAACACTTTCTTCCTATAAGACCCCAGTTTAACACCCCTATTTTCTTGGGGAGGAGGGTACATTTCAATGCAAAACTCAGCAGTTCAGCTATGATTCTTCTTCAGTTCTCTGCCTGATGCTTTCAAGAGAGACACGATTTACAACCTGGGCTGTTTGGAGGACCAGAAAGCGAAGAGCCTCCCCAATAACTTTTTCTCTCTCTTTTCCACCTTAAGACATGCTTTTGGGAAAAAAAACACCACCCTAAAACCCTGTACCCCAAATGAAAACAGGGTTTGGGGAATTATGAGGACGCTGAGAAAAAATAAACATTGCATTTTGTGGCTTCTTCCTAGAGGCGTGCTTTCTGGGCAGTTCAGTGGAGTACTGTCTCCAGCAAGTGTGCCTCAGCCTGCGGCTCCCTGACTCAGGTGTGAGTTTACTCAGAAGTAAACCCCACTGAATCCAAGTAATTTTACTCCAAAGGGAGTGGACACAAGGATTGCAGTGTGAGCCACCAGCCTCTCCAATACTGCCCCTTCTGTTTAAAATAACGCATGTAATAATTTTCCAATTCTTCCCCCCCCCCCACAACTACCATTAAACTCAGCCTACCGCCTCACACAGCTGATGTACAATAGACTTCAGACTGAGATCCTTTTCTTGGGAGACATAGAGGGGGGGGGAAGCAAAAAAAGGCCAAAAAACCCACCCCTCTATGAGAGGTTGTTAGCGAATTTGATTTAAATATGATTTAAAATCAGCATCACCCCCCCCCTTTTAATTGCTTTCCTTCAACGATTTGCTTTTAAAAAAGACAGAATCCTACCCTACCTCCAAGGCTGCAGGCAGGTACCTTACATCAATATAGAAAATCCATATAATGAATTCAAATAGTCCCGCCCCCCTTTCCTTATATTCATAAATTCATATGGGATGGCTGATGTTTTCTACTGCCCATTTATGGAGGAGGAAGAGATAATCCACTTGAGGAAATTAAAAAAAATGTAAAGGAAAACCAGCCAATCAACATCTATATATAGATCTCTCTCTCACTCTCTCTCTCTCTCTCTCTCTCTCTCTCTCTCTCACACACACACACACACACACACAGAGAGAGAGAGAGAGAGAGAGAGAGAGAGAGAGAGAGAGAGAGAGAGAGCCTGGCAAAGCTCCTCTTTTCTCCACACTCTGTAGTATTTTCTTTTCTCCCAGCTCCGACTAGAAGCCTATTTCACCAGATGTTTCTGAGAGATTTCATTTAAAGCTAAGAAAAATTGCTTTGAGCTACATGTTGTATTTTTTTTAATCCAATGCTTTTTTTTTGCAAACAACAGCGCGGAAGGCAGCGGATTGGGGGGGGGGAGAGAGAGAGAAATCCTACTTCTTTTATTACAGTGTGACTTAATTAACTATAATGCATTGTTCCTAAAAGCATCTGACAAAAATAAACACCCTGCTGCCGCCTGAGAAGAGATGGAGAGGAAATGTTTACTCCCCCCCCCACAAAGGGAAGAACTAAGAAATGACCAGAGAGGCTATTTTTCCAAAGGAAAACCTTTTCAAATGCACCCCCGATAACCCTCCCAAGCCACCGTCTTCATGCTAGGAAGAAAATTCCCAGCGATTTCATATCAGAATCAAAATTCAATAGCATTCTCGCTAGGAACCACTGCCCCGGAGACAATGTGGTTGTTTTGCTATTGTTTCTGTTTCCCCCATCACAACCTCCTTTGCTACACCCCTCTAAAAAAAAGGGGGTCTTCCAAAGTGGACGGCAGAAAGGATGGGGGGGGGGAGAAGAAAGATGATTTAACCCCCCCCCCCCGGTCAACAAGGACCCCCGACAGAATTGCAAAGAAACACAGACACATATATAAAGAGCAGACACCAATAATAACCAGACACGACTTCCACTATCAATTCACCACAACAAGAAAACACCTCTAATGTCCGGGCTTTCCTCCATATCGGTAGCTCTTTATTAGCAATGTTTTAGGAGCCGGAAAAAAAATAATAAAAAAGAGATGGAGTTTAATTTTTTTCTGTAAAAAGTTTAAAAAATAAAAATAGAATGCCAGCACACCTTTTTTGTTTGGGTTGTTATGATCTCTCCCCCCGCCTCCCCTTTTCTCTGGCTCTTTCTTTCCCTCTCTGCCTTTCGCCTCAAACAAAAGGTTTTCTTTTCGTGGCCATGACTGGAAGGAAAGTCGAGCTGAATGGGCTCGCAGAAGCGAGAGAGGGTAGAAAAAAAAAGAAAATAAATGGCAAAATATTTTTTTTAAAAAAAAATTAAGCAATCTGAAATGGGGAGGGAGCCGCTCCGCTTGGAAAAGAAAAAAGGAAAAAGGGGGCAAAAATATGCTGGGCTTTTGAAATGATTTTTTTTTTCAAAATGCACCCGCCTTCCCCTAAGCCCAGTTACCACAATAGACATTGACTCTCTCGCAAAGAACCATGCGCCTGGCGCTATTTATAGCCAAGGCAAGGACTGGAAGATACCACTGGGCAGGCAGACGGGGGTGGGGGTGGGGTGGGGGTGAAATGGGAGGAGGGGAGAGATGGGGGGCTGGATGGAAGTGAAGCAAAAGCAAGTCTCCCCCCAGCCCCCCATCCACCCACCCTTCTTCCCCTCCATCCACATGCGACCCCCCCACACACTATCCACCCCCCTACCCCCCAGTCTCGCTGGCATTTTGAACCGACCCAGCCTGTTTAAACGGAAAGGACAGAGATCCTGGCTGTTCAATGTGTTAAAAAAATCAGTTCAGACCTAGAGAGAGAGAGACAGAGAGGGAGAGGGAGAGAGAGCGAGAGAGAGAGAGGGAGGAGCGAGTGTGTATGCGAGCGAGTGTGTATGCGAGGGAGTGTGCGTGTGAGCAAGAGGGCGAGAGCGAGGAGCCGAGGCAGCGAGGGGGGGTGGGAAAAAAAGGAAAAGAAGATTTTTTCCTCTATGTATATAAAGATGGCCACGTTAGCGAACGGACAAGCAGACAATCCCAGCCTCAGTAGCAACCACACTAACCCCAACCCCAGCGGGCACATGAACGGATTTAACCACAGTCCCGGGAACCCGTCCACCATTCCCATGAAGGACCACGATGCCATCAAGCTCTTCATTGGGCAGATCCCTCGCAACCTGGACGAGAAGGACCTCAAGCCCCTCTTCGAAGAGTTCGGAAAGATCTACGAACTGACCGTGCTCAAGGACCGGTTCACGGGCATGCACAAAGGTGAGAGGTCCTCGCGCAACTTTCCCGGGCGCGGGGGGCGGAGGAGGGGAGTGGGGGGAGGTGGGGTGGGGTGTTGGGGGGAAGGGACCCATAGAGGGGGCTTTGATGTGGGGGGGGGCGTGGGGGGCTCCCCAAGAGCCCAGCGAGGCGGGGAAGGGGCAGGAGCTGTCCAGCGCCCGGCGGTGCTGAAACGGGGCGGTGAATGGCGGGAGCTGTCCAGCGCCCGGCGGTGCTGAAGCGGACGGGGAATGGCAGGAGCCGTCCAGCGCCCGGCGGTGCTGAAGCGGACGGGGGATGGCAGGAGCTGTCCAGCGCCTGGCGGTGCTGAACCGGGCGGGCGGCAGATTTGGGGTCGCGCCGTTTCCCAAACAGGGCTGGGAAGAAGGGAAACATGGGATGGGGGAAGAAAAAAACAACAACAACAGGGGATTCTTGATTCTTATTATTTCATTTCATTAGACACAGCCGGTCCCGAACCGCGAAGGGTGGGGGACCTCGGGGTTCGGTGTCGTGCTCTTTTTCTCCGAACGGTAGAGGCAGAGGGGAAAGGCGGGGGTATCGATTCGGTCTGGAGCTGGGAATTATCTGGGAATTGCCGAGCGGTTAAGTAGGGTTTGGGGTTTGTTTTTTAAGGGATGCTGGTGGGGTGAAGTGTGCGGATGCTCAAGGGGCGGCTTAGGGAGGGGGGTCCCTTCTTTGGGCGATCCCCAGCAGAAAGAGGCGAACTCGGGAACTTTTTTCGCCATGGCCATAGGGATGGGGGGGCGCTCGTTGTTGGCGGGGGGGGGAGGGGGAATGGCAGCGCCACACGACGACAGCAGCCAAAGGCTGGGGCCGCGGGACTCGGTGCTTGGGGCGGGTTCCCTTTCCGAACTCCTGGCTCACTTGGCGCGGAGGGGAAAGTCTGCCGACGGCGTTTCTTCCCCCCACTCCCACTCCCCCCCCCCACCTCCCATCCGTGTAGTTTAAAGGTAATAGTGGGAGCGCAGGGTGGTAGATTCAAACGTAAGCAAGAGTATTGATCGCTTTGCATAAAACTGGGGCCAAACTAAGTTGGAGGCAATTGATGCACGGGCTAGCTTAGAAACCAGGCAACATCTGGGAAAGGAGAAGTCTTTCTTTCTTTCTTTTTCTCTCTCCTTCTTGCTCCCTCCCTCCCTCTTTTCCTTCCTTCCTTCCTTCCTTCCTTCCTTCCTTCCTTCCTTCCTTCCTTCCTTCCTTCCTTCCTTCCTTCCTTCCTTCCTTCCTTCCTTCCTTTCCTTTGCTCCCTCCCTCTCCCTCTTCCTTCTCTTCCTCTTTCCTCTTCCTTCCTTCCTTCCTTCCTTCCTTCCTTCCTTCCTTCCTTCCTTCCTTCCTTCCTTCCTTCCTTCCTTCCTTCCTTCCTTCCTTCCTTCCTTCCTTCCTTCCTTCCTTCCTTCCTTCCTTCCTTCCTTCCTTCCTTCTCTCTCTGTCTTTCTCACTCTCCCTGTAATTTATCTTTCTGCTTTCCTTTTTTTTAAAAAAAAGATGCAATCAAAAACGCATCACAACAGTGCATGGGAAACTTAGATACCAGAAGCTCTGTGTGTGTGTGTGTGTGTGTGTGTGTGTGTGTGTGTGTGTGTGTGTGTGTGTGTGTTTTGTGGGGATTAATATACCAGCTAGACTCCTCCCTAGCAAGCATCCCTGAGAAACGATTCTGAATGGGTTAAGCTAGCCTTTATTGTGGCCCCTCTTGTCCAGCTGTAAATCTTTTAAAAGTTAATGGCATGTTTGGAATCCCCCCCCCCCCTTCAAAACCGCTAGGAATAGAAATGCAAAGAGAGGGTTATTTTTAAAAGGGGAAGAGTGGGGGGGGGGGTGAGGGAGGGCGAAAGGGAATTTGCACTGGAGAAACTCTGGTGGTGGCAAAAGATAATCAGGTTTCTGCTCTTTCTCTTGCTCTAACCACCCCCTTTCCTAAACCATCTGTACAAACCAGAAGCCATTTGTTTTTGGCTGTCCATTCAGGCGTCCTAGAAAGGTGGGGTCTTTGAGGCTCAATAAAAGAGGTGTTATTTGAATGGACAGCTCCCTTGACGACTCCCCCACCCACCGGCAAAAAAAGAAAAAAGTGAGGAAAGTTTATCCAACATATCGAAGTGAATGCAAATGAGCAAACAGAAGGCAGAACATGCCAATGTGTTTGGAGAATTTATTTTTGTCGTTAAATCTAGCTCCATACTCTTTTCCTTTCACACGTTAGGGGACGACACAGGCACACATACAGAGGCATTATAATGAGTCCCTTGGTGAATGAAGTTCTGATTTTGTCAAGCTTTTGAAGTTAAGGTTAACTTTCCAACTTAGGAAAGTGGTTTAATATTTGGTATATTGTGCCTGGTTTTATTTTGGTTACTGGACTGCATGTTTCATGCACTGCGATTCTCCCAGTGCTGTCAGAATAGGAAGCATGACACGAGTAAATTATATTGAATTATATTGACAATCTAGAATTCTGAGCATCTTATATTAAGTGTTTTCAGGTGTTTTCAGGCTCTAGGCAACTCAGTTGTCTTCCCTGGATGAGCTAGCTTAGGGCAAAGTCTAACAAGCTGAGCTCGTATTTCAAGGAGAGTTGTACAGTCTGTCCAAATGTCAAGGTATGAGCCCCTCAGCCCAATTTGCATAAGTACAAGCCCGTTTGGCAATCAGGCTTATTTTATAAGCACTCTGAGCAAAGAGAAAAGCACCGTTCAACGACCCTAACTGAATTCCTTTCTTTATCCTTGTGGCATGACTAGAGGCTGTAGCCAGGTTTCCAAAGGCATCTGGGGCGAGAACGGTTGACCTGACCGAAGAACCGTCCAAACTCCTCCCTGATGCTACAGATTTATTAGTTACTCCTGATAAAATGTGCCTGCCGATACCAACATTTGATCAATTGCTATATTTTTTTGGAATGCATAAGTTTGTAGTGAGCCTGACAATTCCTTCTACCCCGTGCCTCTTTCCGTGATCGTTTTTAAATAAGGAACTGTGAGGGAAAAAAATTACTTTCCTTTGTTTTATTCGTTCTTTGGTGCCCTGTGCTGATCACCACTCAAACTGTGAAATGTAGAGTGGAGAGGAAAATTCTAGAGATGAGGGAAGAGCACATAGCTCACGCAGGGTTTTCCCCACACAGTTGGTAGACCTCAGCAGGTATATGCCATGCTGGAATAAATGAAGCAATGAACCTGTGCTGTAGTTTCTTGTACGGATCTTATAAATAGACTTTCACTTTTATATTGGTCTTCGGCAACTATGGGATCACAGGCATCTCCATTGAAGCTCACTTGAGTTACTTCAGGGTTGAACTGTTTTTAGCTTTTGTGGTTTTTTGGGGTGGATGACTGTCTCTCTTTTTTTTAATTTGGCCAAGAGATTTCACTTAAGTTATTCTGTACAAAAGAGGGAAACCTGGCTATAGTGGTTTGGAAATCCAGAGAAAACTCTTCCATTGCATTACAAACGCCTAGTTTTCTGCTTCAGAAATTAGAACAGTGGACTGGATTTGAGAATCTGGAAGATATTTGGTGCTTATGTCTGTCCTTTTCAAACTGAAGGTTTTTTTTGAAAAATACAGTCTGTTATTTTGTTTTTGAGAGAGGAAGACTGTCATTTGGATGTTTGACAGACAGAAGTCTGGGCGATACAAAACCTCCTTCCCCCACCCAACAGCTTCATACACAGCCACAAACAGCCACACAGAATTAACTAACCACACTAACCATTCATTCATCCAGCCATTCATTCATTCATAACTCTCCCACCCCATTTGTGTCGAGCAGTGTCGTCTGCTTAAGGGCTGAGTTACAGAGAGACATAAAGGTTAGTGCTCTCTGGACAGACATATTGTAATGCATTATCTTTGGAAATCATTTAAGGCCAATTAAGTGTCATTTAGTCTAATATTTATAAATGAACAGAATCAAAACATCGGGCCATCCCAAGGGCTTCAAGACCCTCCCTCCTCTGCCGTCCACATTTGATTCATATCCCAGGCCCAAAAAACCATTTCAACCATAGTTTTCCATAGTATTCTCCTCGGAATTTGCTCACAAGATTGATCAAAACACTAAGACACGCAGGTTATAACATGCACTTCTGAGCAGAGTTGTGAGAGGAATGATGAGCTAAGACCAGGTTTGTTATTCTTTCCCAATCTAAGCTTGAATTATATGGCACATACCAAAAATATCCCAACCCTCGTAACGTTATTGGAATATGGCCTCTTCCCACCCCCCACCCCAAAAGTCAAATCTCTCTCAACAATTGGGCAAACAAGGTTGCAGAGAAGTGATAAGAGTAAGGGAATAAGTCAATTGCAACTGTTGGCTGAATCCCTTCTAAGAAGCACAGGTCATTTTCAGAATAGAAAACATCTGGTCTTCCAGGCACACAAATTACCCCATTCGCGATAGTCTCTTTTATTGGAGAGAAGCTGGAGTGGGGAAAACAAATGTGAATTAACGCTTTGCTCCACCTCGGCACAGTATCAGTTTTCAGGTTAGCTGTGAGATTTAGAAGTGCAGTGATTGTTAAATTAAGATGCACTGTACGGAGCGATAAAAAAAGACACGGGGAAATGAAAACGTACTCGGAAAGGGACACAGCTAAATACAGGTGTTGAATAAATGCCTCCCTAATTGAAACATAAGACCCGCCTGACTGAAAGCAATCGGCTTGGTCTTTCGAATGGTTGTAATCCAGATCAAGTTTCGGGGAGGGGGAATGCACACACACACACACAGAGAGAGAGAGAGACACACACACACACACACACACACACACACACGCAATCAAAGCCTGCACAACCGACCAGGATCAAAACGTAGGAAAATAGCGTTCTACCTGGAGCCAAGAGAACCGAATGTTCAACCAGCAAACTGTAATGTGTTGGGGTGGCGGTATTTTCTGCATAAGGAAGACAAATCCTCCCTCTTTTTTTGTTTTTACAATACCCATGGATATAGTGGTGTGTGTATTTTCGGGTGGGGGTAGAATAAAATTAGTACCCTAGCTGCTGCCTTTGATGGTAATGGAGATAGACTGTCTTATCTAGTTGCTCCTTAGTCTTCCCTGCCATTCTCAGACCTCAAAAACCTATCCGTACCAGGCTTCTTAGCCGGCTAAGTTTCCAGCTTCATGAACTGCTGTTTCATATGTTTCTCTATTAAAAAACAACACAACTTTTGGTTTCTTTGTAAGATCCATTATTCAAAAGAGGGGAGAGAGGGGGGTGGGGGGTGGGGAGATTGTACAGAAAATACTTTTCTTGGGCGTTCTGTTCGGTATCTGAAGTATGCTTTTTTTAAAGAGAGAGAGATAGCAAAATTTAAATTCTCGGTGCCTCTGCGCAGTTCGGAAAACTCTGAAGGAGGAAAACATCTTTTTAAAAGATAGGCCGGCTGCTTCTTTCTGAATGAAATCGACAAGCTACATCAGGGAAGAGACATGACAGGACACTGTGTCCCTGTACCTGGAGGGTGTCAAAGGGAGGGGGGAAAGGAGGTGTATTCTGGGAGTTTAGTCTTGGACGTGACGAGGAATGACAATTCCGATGGTGGGAACAAATGCTTAGGCGCATCGCCCCATGCGCGATGACCCACAGATGCCCTCCCTGTTTTTCTTGTTTACGTACTCTAGAACTTGACCCCCTTATGAGGCCTCTCACCATGGAGAACCCCCCACATCTAAATCCGCTTTTGAAAGATGTAAAAACTAGGAAAGACAAAGACGGTCTCCAATTCTGTTTTCAAGGGTTCCATTTCCCTGGGCCAATCCTCTTGGACTTCCAAGAGGCAATCCAGGCCTTCTGAGATAATCATCTCATCCTGTGTTGGAGGAATGTTGAGACTATATTTTTTTTCCCCCAGAGTGATTTTAACATATATATTGGGGGGTTTCCTCTTCATTTTATCCTTCGAAACCTTAGACTTTTTAAAGGAGAAATCACGGAAGAGGATGCCGAACTCCCGGCGATATAAGAAACCGCACTTTTGCTTATTCGGAATTACTTGACGCTGATGCACTGCAGCAAAGCGTGGGCTCGTGGTGGGGGCACCGGGGACTTCCGGTGTTTGTTCACGAGGACGCAAAGATAGTTGGGTCTGGTTTTTACTCAAGTGGGAATTACATAGACCTACACAAAAGGCTGCTTTATGCTGAATCAGACCCTTCGTCCGTCCAGGGGGTGTTGTCTGCTCAGATTGGCAGCTGCTCTGCAGCAGAGGTGTATCGAGGGAAAATGTAGCCCGGTTCAAAACATAGGGGAAATGTAGCCCGGCTGCCCTCCTCCACCACAACCAAACATTTTTTTTCAACAGGTCTAAAAGTCAGTGTGTGGACCCAGGGGGAGGGAGGAGGAGGGGTGTGGATTTTCCCGCCCCCCACATGACTAAATGGCCCCAACCCGGAGACATTTGACCCCATATGACCCCATGGGTAATACGCCCCTGCTCTCCAGAGTCTCAGGCAGGGGTCTTTCGCATAAACTGCTGCCTGATCCTTTTAACTGTTGATGGTGGGGATCGAACCTGGGACTTTTTGCATGCAAAGCCACGGGATTTTTTTTCCACTAAGCCAGCAACGTTTATAGCAAAACAGAGGGCTGAAAGCCCCACCAGACACCCTTGAGTTTACTCTTTTCTCCCAATTCCATCCAAGGGCTAGAAATATGCAGCGACATCCCCACCCCCAAGAATTGCTGGAGGAGCAATGTTAAGTTATCAATTGATTAGGAGGATAGTGTCCAGATCGAGGGATGTAATTGTACCTCTCTATCCTGTGCTGGTTAGACCTCGCCTGGAATATTGTGTACAGTTCTGGGCACCGCAGTTCAAGAAGGATATTGACCAGCTGCAAAGGGTCCAAAGGAGGGCAACCAGGATGGTCAAAGGTCTGGAATCCATGCTTTACGAGGACAGACTTAGGGAGCTGGGGATGTTTAGTTGGGTGAAGAGAAGGTGAAGAGGTGACATGATAGCCATGTTGAGATATTTGAAGGGATGTCATGTTGGTGAGGGAGCAAGCTTGTTTTCTGCTGCTTCAGAGTCTGAGACCAGGAGTACTGTATTCAAGGTGAAGGAAAGAGAGATTCCATCTTAACATCAGGAAAAGCTTCCTGTCAATAAGGGCTGTTCGACAGTGGAATACACTACCTCAGAGTGTGGTGGAGTCTCCTTGCTTGGAGGTTTTTTAAAAGAGGCTGGATGGCCTTCTGTCAGGAGTGTTTTGATTATGTGTTCCTGCATTGCAGGGGGTTGGATGTGGGGTCCCGTCCAACTCTATGATTCTATGATTCTTCTATGGTTGATTGTGTTCCTTCTCTCACCCAAAGAAATGGTGATGTGCTCAAGCCAACCCTATTGCCTGCACAAACTCTGTCCAAAGGGGCTGAGATAGACTGTCATGTTAATCAGATGAGAGTTAACAAGGATTATGTAGATTGGTTGAGAGCCAGCATGGCGTAGTGGTTAAGGTGTTGGAACAGATCACAAGCTCTCAGCATCGGCCCTGGTTAGTATTTGGATGGGAGACCTCCAAGGAATACCAAGATCATGACGTAGAGGCAAGTAATGGCAAACCTCCCTCAAATATGTCTTGTCTTGGAAACCCTACAGGGTCACCATAAGTCAACTGTGACTTGACTGCAAAGACAGCCAAACCAACAAAGAAAAAGTAAAACTGTGGGGAGGAGAAGGGGAAATAAAAAATAAGGAGACATTCGTTCCTATTAATTCGGCTTTCTGATCCTTAAGAAACCCAAATGCGTTGGCTTCCGGGTGACATTGACTGTAGAGGTGAGGTAAACCCAAACCAAAGACAATCCGGAATGGCATCAGTTTCCAATCCCTCATCTAGAATCGCTTGCAAGGATTGGAGATTTCTGTTCCACATTCAGCATCTAGGCAAAATGTAGTCCAGTACAAAATCTGAGTTTTCCAACACCCCCAACCCGGTATTGGCCGCCGCCCTCCCCCACTATGACCAAATGCTTTTTTTGCACCAGGTCATCTCAAAGTCACCATTGAGATGGGGGGAAGGAGGGGTGTGGGGGCAATTTTCCACTACATTTGACCCCATTTTTCCCCCTGATCCGGTCACTCCATTTGCACACTTGCGAAGATCCTCCTATCGGTTCTCCACCCCCAGCCTTTTCTCCGAGAAACTCAGGATGCGATTTTTTTCTGAGTCCATTTATCTTTACAGCAATCCTGCGAGGTAGGCTGCTGTGGCTGGCCCAGGATCATTCTTGGCGAATGGGAATGGGAATCTCAGTCCAAAGCCTTTCTTGCGTAGCCTTTGCAGGATTTATAATGTAAGTCTGCAGGTGGTGGCAGAGGCTGGAAATCATATTGTGGAATTCTAATGAGCATTGAAAGAAAGAAAGAAAGAAAGAAAGAAAGAAAGAAAGAAAGAAAGAAAGAAAGAAGGAAGGAAGGAAGGAAGGAAGGAAGGAAGGAAGGAAGGAAGGAAGGAAGGAAGGAAGGAAGGAAGGAAAGCAGCGAAGGAAGGAAGAAGGAAGGGAAGAAGGAGCAAGCAGCAAGGAAGGGACGGACGGATCGATCGACGATCATCGGACGGACGGACGGATCTGGACGGACGGAAGGAAGGAAAGAAGGAAGAAAGGAAGAGATGGAAGGAAGGAGGAAAGGAGAGAAGGAAGGAAGGAAGGAAGGAAGGAAGGAAGGAAGGAAGGAAGGAAGGAAGGAAGGAAGGAAGGACGGACGGACGGACGGACGGACGGACGGACGGACGGACGGACGGACGGACGGAAGGAAGGAAAGAAAGAAAGAAAGAAAGAAAGAAAGAAAGAAAGAAAGAAAGAAAGAAAGAAAGAAAGAAAGAAAGAAAGAAAGAAAGAAAGAAAGAAAGAAAGAAAGAAAGAAAGAAAGAAAGAAAGAAAGAAAGACAGACAGACAGACAGACAGACAGACAGACAGACAGACAGACAGACAGACAGACGGAAAGACGGAAAGACGGAAAGAAAGAAAGACAGAAAGAAAGAAAGAAAGAAAGAAAGAAAGAAAGAAAGAAAGAAAGAAAGAAAGAAAGAAAGAAAGACAGACAGACAGACAGACAGACAGACAGACAGACAGACAGACAGACAGACAGACAGACAGAAGGAAAGAAAGACAGAAAGAAAGACAGAAAGAAAGAAAGAAAGACAGACAGACAGACAGACAGACAGAAAGAAAGAAAGAAAGAAAGAAAGAAAGAAAGAAAGAAAGAAAGAAAGACAGACAGACAGACAGAAAGAAAGAAAGAAAGAAAGAAAGAAAGAAAGAAAGAAAGAAAGAAAGAAAGAAAGAAAGAAAGAAAGAAAGAAAGAAAGAAAGAAAGAAAGAAAGAAAGAAAAGTGATACATTATAAAGGCTACTCCTCCTCTCTGACAAGGAACTTTAATATGTGCAAAGTTGGGTGATTGTTTTTTTCATGAGATCATGTCCAAACACTTCCTACCCCTTCCTAACCTGCAAATTGTAATGGTAAATCCTCTGGGACAATGAAGGGTGTTCTAGAAGGGTCTAAACAGTCCTGAATGTACCAAGTGTTTATAGGGGAAAGAATGTGACTTGAGATGACTTTGGGTGATAGGAAAACAGATGCACCTATGGAATTTACTTCACAAACATGATGCCAGTTGCTGAATGTGTATTCTATTTGGCTGTTACGGGCTGGGTGGCCATGATCGGGTAGTAGGGTTGGAGATTCGGACAGTCCAAATCCGAATTTTTACCGAATCTGCACGGATTCGGACGGATTCGGACGAGCAGGAGCCGAATCTGAGCTGTCCGAATCCTAACAGATCCGAATCCATGGGATTCGGATTACCACTGTCAATTGCGTTTTAGCCTTTTGGTGTTTTTTTCATTTATTGGCCCAGGGGAGACATACTTGAATGATATCAGCACCATTTTCAGGTATCATCAGGAGATCATCCTGATGATACCCCAAGTTTGTATGCATTTTGGTTTAGGCCAAAGCAGGACTCCCTAAAAGTGGTGTCCCTATCCCCATTCTTTCTTCCAATGGGAACTAAGGAGATGAGGGCTACCCTTTCTTGAAATATCTTCGAATTAAACCAAACTTGATAGAATATCAGATAGTCTCCTGATGATTGTTAATTGAATATTATACTGTGATACATCTATTAATCGCACCCCAAGTAAGCACCCCCCAAATTTGCACAAGATTCTTTGTTCCTATGACTTAGCTGCATTGCTGTCAATAGGAATTTTCTGAGGGAATAAGATGCACATTTTCATGGTAACTCCACAACTTTCGGTATTCAGAGAGTCTTCTGATTCATTCAGGTTTGTGAACTTTACTCTGTGGAAGGGAGATGGGCCCTGCACCTTGGGTCCCGAATTAAACCCCCTGAAGCAATTCCCCAAACCTGGGATGGCGCCATCCGCAGAGACTCTCCTGAAGATACCCTGAAAGCCTTTGTGACTATACCTTCAGAATGCACCTCAGCAGCCCTCTACCAGAAATTCCCATTGACAGCAATACAGCCAAGTCACTGCAGAACAAAGAACCTTGCAAATTTCAGTGCCTGCAGGGGACGCATCTTTGAGATGTATCGGCACCTCAACAGAGCATCATCAGGTGACTGTCCTGATGTTGCCCACCAAGTTTGGTGCAGTTTGGTTCAGGTATGGACCTCACAGTAACTATCCCCACTGTTCCAAATGGTTTCTGATAGGGATGGGGCTGGCACCTTGAGAGTCCATAACCTTGGCCCCTGAATAAACTGCACTAGTCTCAGTAATTAACAGACAGTCTCCTGATGTTACCTCCTGAAAGTTTGGTCACTCATTTTAAAAAATGTTGAGCCATGTTTCAATCTTCACCACTCCTGGCAGGCTTCATGCAGAGCCGGTGAAACACGAAAACCGGAATTTTGTTAGTATAATTAGCTAGGTATCATCAGGAGATCGAACCGATGACACTTCTGTTTGCAGTTATTAGGCTGTGCCATGGACCTCAAAGGGGGGCCTCTATCCCATTGTTTCCTACAATGACAGCTAAGGAGACAGGACAACCATCTTTGAGGGTCCATAACTTTGGCCCCCCCTGGGAAACCAAACTGCACCAAGTTGGGGTGTCATCAGGACAGTCTCCTGATGATACCCTTGATATTTTATGCGCTGATATGTCTAAAAATCGCAAGTTCTCGTAGGCAATTCCCCAAAAATTTGCCTGTTGTTCTTTTTCAGTAGTGACTTCTGCATTGTTGTCATCGGGATTCTTCTGGTAGCCGTGGTACATTTATTTCCAGGTTGTCATTGGGGTCGCTCTGAGATTTCAGGAGAGTTCGAATGACACCATCCAGGTTTGAAAATTCCCTACTTATGGGGGCAGGGAGATGGACCCTACCCATAACATTGAACCCTGAAGCAACGGTAATAAACCTGATGGTACAAGGAAGAGATTCCTCCTGAAGACACCCTGAAAAGTTTTGCGGGTTTACCATGAATGCACTGCACAGCCCTCCCACAGAATAAATCTCCTATTGCTGTACGGAGCCAGCCAGCCAATTACAGATACAGAATCTGGGGAAATTTGTTTGGGTGACTGTGAGGGTGCAGTTTTTGCGCTATTGTCACCAAAATTCCGGTGTATCATAATGTAGCCTGTCCTTTATAGATTCTGTTTGAGGAAGTTTGTTCAGGGGTCCAACGTTATGGACCTTCAAAAGTGTAGCCCCCATCCTGTTAGCTTCCATTGGAAACAATGGGGGATGGGGCACTCTTTAAGTGCGTCAACTTTGCCCCCCCCCCTGAACCAAACTGCACCAAATCCTTGGGAGAATCATCGGCCAGTCTCCAGATGATATATCCCAGTTCAAGCTAGTTTAAAATTGCGTCCCCTGCAGGGCCAAAACGTAAAACACCTACCCAAAAAAATAATAAAACGTGGATCTGAATTTTTCTGGATTGCCTCCGAATTTCGGGTATATCCGAATTGGCTATGATTCGATTCGGCATACAAAATCATTTTATGCCCCAAAAAATACCTCCAAAATCCGAATTTTACCGAATTTTTTTAGTAGAGCCGACCACTGATAGAATTGGTAGGGTTGGAGATTGGACAGTCAAATCCGAATTTTTACTGAATCTGCACGGATTCGGACGGATTCCGGACGAGCAGAGACCGAATCTAGACTGTCGAATCCTAACAGATCCGAATCCATGGGATTGATTACCAGCGAATGCGTTTTATTTTGGTGTTTTCCCGCATTTTGGCCTGCAGGGAACATTTTTAAGCATATCAACAAATTTCCGGGAGTATCATCAGGAGTCCTGATGGTACCCTCAAGACTAGTGCATTTTGAAGTTAGGGCCAAGTTATGGACCCCAAAGTGTGTCTATCCCCATTCTTTCAATGGGAACTAAGGAGATGAGGGCTACCTTTTCGGGGTCCATAACTTTGGCCCCTGGTCAAACTGCACCAAGCTTGGAGGAGGGTATCATCAGGACAGTCTCCTGTCAATACTGAAATATTAACCACCGATACATCTACAAATGCACCCCTGCAGGCATAAAATTTTGGGATTCTTTTGTTCTGCATTTGGCCATTGCTGTCAATAGAGGTACAGGGGGGGGCTGTGGGTGCACATTTTTTTCATGGTAAGCCAAAACTTTCAGGGTATCTTCAGGAGGATGCTCTGGATGACACCATCAGGTTTGGGGAACTTTACTTCAGGTGGAAGTGGGAGATGGAGCTACCCTTTTGGGTCCCATAGAAGATTAAACCCCTGAAGCAAAATTCCTGAAGCCTGGATGTCATCGAACTTCTCCTGAACCTAATGACCATACTACTGAAATGTGCGCCTCACGGCTCCCTCTGCACCGAAATTCCCCATTGACAGCCAATACAGTAAGTCACTGCAGAACAAAGAATCTTGAGCCATCTGAAGATACCACAGGGCAGCGATGAGATATCGACACAAATGTCAGAGTATCATCAACGGGTGACTGTCCTGATGTTGCCCTGGATTTAGTTGCAGTTTGGTTCAATTGTGGACCCTCAAAGGGGTGCAACTATCCCCATTGTTTCCAATGAGACTGATGGGGGGATGGGGGCTACACCTTTGAGTCCATAACTTGGCTCCCCTGAACCGTGCCAAGCAGAGACTATCATCGGACAGTCTCTGATATTACCCACAAAGTTAGTGTCACTAAACTTAAAATGCTGTTTCGTGTTTCACGCTCCTCCTCCAGCCAGACTTCATGTGCAGGAGGCGGTGAAACATGAAAGCGAGATTTTTTAAAGCTAGTAACCAAATTTCAGGGTATCATCAGGAGACTGTCCACCGGTGACACCCCCCAAGTTCCAGTGCAGTTTGGTTCGGGGCCAAAGTTATGGACTCAAAGGGGGCCTCTATCCCCATTGTTTCCAATGACAGCTAAGGAGATGGTGGCTACCATTTTGAGGGGTCCATAACTGGCTAATAAGCTGCGCCAAACGTGAAGTGTCATCAGAGACAGTCTCAATCTAATCCCTGATGCTGATATGTCTAAATGTGCCTACGAGTATCTATACCCCCAAAATTTGCCCAAGGTTCTTTTTCTGCAGTGACTTCTGCATTGCTGTCAATGGAGATTTCTGGTGGAGGGCTGTGTGGTGCACGATTATCAAGTACAGTCACAAATGTTCAGGGTATCTTCAGGAGAGTCTCTGAATGACACCATCAGGTTTGAACTTTGCTTATGGGGCAGTGGGAGATGGACCTACCCATAACATTGAACCCTTAGACAACAGTCACCAAGCCTGGATGGTGTCGTGAAGAGACTCTCCTGAAGACAACCTGAAAGTTTTGTGGGTTTACCATGAAAATGTGCACACAGCCCTCCCACAGAAACTGTGGCTGCAATGGAGCCAGCCAGCCACTACAGAGCACAGAATCTGGGGAATTTCTTTGGGTGACTGTGAGGGAGTGCAGTTTAAGAGCTACTGTCACCAAGAATTTCGGGGTATCATAAATGTACTGTCCTATGATACTCCCCAAGTTTGGTGAAGTTTGGTTCAGGGGTCAACGTTATGGACCTTCAAGGTGCAGCCCCATCTCCTGTTAGCTTCCATTGGAAACAATGGGATGGGGCACCTTTTAAGTGTCAATAACTGCCCCCCCTGAACAAATAAACGGGAGGCAGGATCTCAGATGTTATCCTGAAATTTTGGTGCCGCTAGCTTTAAAATTGCGTCCCCTGCAGGCCAAAACGTAAAACACCAAAATTCAAAAAATAATAAAAAGCGGACCCGAATTTTTCGGATTTACCCGAATTTTCGGGTATATCCGAATTGGCTATGATTCGGATTCGGGCATACAAATCATTTTATGCCCCAAAATACCCAAATCCGAATTTTACCGAATTTTTTTAGTATTGACCAACCCTATCGGGTAGCTTTTGTTGTTGCTGTCACTGTTGTCCAACTGTTGCAGATGCAGGCGAAACATTGGGAGCAAAAACTACCAGACCGTGGTCACACAGCCTGGAAAACCCACAACAGTCAGTTGATTCCGGACGTGAAAGCCTTCGGCAATGCATGAGTTTTATTTATTATTTGGTAAAAACATTTGTAACCCACCTTCTTTCCCTACAGAGCTCGGGGTGGTCTGTGATGTTAATGAAATAGAATAAAACAAAACTTAAACTTAAAAACACAATTTAGATCTGTTTTAAACAAAGGCAGTCCTAAATAAAACCGTCTTTAATGGAAGAGAGGGGGGCAGGTGGACATCTCCTGGGACGTTATTCCATAATCATGGGACTGCCGCTAAAAAGGCTCTCTTTCATCAACCAACTGATTTAGCTTCTTGGATTCATGGGACAATCAGGAGATTCTCTTGCTGTGGTCTTAATTCCTGGGCAAGTACACATGACGCGAACCTCCGCCTGAGTTTTGGCCGCCATCTTGGAACACTCATGGCTTGGCTTAAACTTAAGAGTTGCCCCAGTGACATTTGATTTGACTACTGAAATGTCACAAGGAAGGGCAAAAATGAAAGGCTACCACCTTCTATCTTTCAAGTGAATCCCAATCACTTTCATGGCCATAAATCCCATTGAAATTCATGTAAACGTTGGCCATTCCTACAACTACCTTAGTGACGTCTTTTGTTGATCTCTCCTCAGTAGCTTGAACCTTGGGAGCCAACAAGTTTGTTACACGTGATGTTCAAATAGACTGCCTGCTTAGCTTGAGCATAACTTAGTGGCACTCAGATGGAGGGGGGGTTAGGGGGGAAGAGAACAGGCTCCTATTTCCACAGCAGATCTCACAGAGTCTGGTTGAGCAGAACAAAAAATTGATTCTTGGCCTTCCATATGGCTAATCTTATTACTGTAGCCAATGAGGAACAAGATCTTTCACCACGGTTGACAACTTATGAAGAAGAAGAGTTTGGATTTATATCCCCCCTTTCTCTTCTGCAGGAGACTCAAAGGGGCTGACAATCTCCTTGCCCTTCTCCCCTCACAACAAACACCCTGTGAGGTAGGTGGGGCTGAGAGAGCTCAGAAGAGCTGTGACTAGCCCAAGGTCACCCAGCTTGCATGTGTGGGAGTGTACAGGCTAATCTGAATTCCCCAGAGAAGCCTCCATAGCTCAGGTGGCAGAGGTGGTGCACTCAGGAACCTCCAGATTAGATACATGAGCTCTTAACCTCCTACGCCACTGCTGCTTATGACAAGTGAAAGGCAAAGATAATGGCATCTGGTTGGGTCGTTCGTTTGTAGAAACGTCTCTTCAAAAAGGCCTTCGTGTTGTCATGCTGGGGAGCTCAGAAATGGGTTGACCGTGAGAATCTAGATGGAGGAGAAATATGTGGACGTTCTTGTGACATTCCCAGAGGTAGGCCATCAGACCAAGAACAACTGAATCCCTCCCTGTATTTATTTTGTAGCAAAAACTGAGAGCTTTTGCAGCTGAATTTGCAAAAAAAAAAACCACCTAGGTCTCGTTGCCTTTTCGTTCAGATAGGTGGAAAGAATGAGAAAAACTAACTGGTAAAGATGTTATCTCAGACCAACCCGGGCGGT
This sequence comes from Sphaerodactylus townsendi, assembly GCF_021028975.2. Classification (NCBI taxonomy): domain Eukaryota; kingdom Metazoa; phylum Chordata; class Lepidosauria; order Squamata; family Sphaerodactylidae; genus Sphaerodactylus; species Sphaerodactylus townsendi. Next base: position 5,155,451 of record NC_059431.1, on the reverse strand, counting down.
TCTGTTGTCTAGACCAGTGATGGCGAACCTTTTTGAGACCGAGTGCCCAAATTGCAACCCAAACCCCACTTATTTATCGCAAAGTGCCAACCTGGCAATTTAACCTGAAGGCTGAGGTTTTAGTTTAGAAAAAAACGGTTGGCTCCCTCTTCCCCTGCCCCACCTGCTTGAACAGGGGCCAGCCTGCTCTAGCCTCCAGCAAGTCCCGTGCGCACCTCTCTAGCATCTCTGCCTCCTCTGCGACCCCCCTCACTGCAGTGCGCGCATGTCGTGCTCAGTAGCCCAGGCCGGCCTAGATGTGTGTGTGGGGTGTGTGTGTGTGATTTTCTGCACCCCACATGACGAACTCTGTGCGCGCGTTCCAACAGAGAGGGCTCCGAGTGCCACCTCTGGCACCCGTGCCATAGGTTCGCCATCGCTGGTCTAGACCCTTTCCTATCTAACTTCCGCCGTCACGCAAGAGCACAAACGTGGTGCTCGGTTGTCTGAGAGGGGATATCAGCCCCCTGCCTCCAAGGATGCTCCACTCGTTGTCTGCCGCAGCGTTTGGCATGAGTTACAGAAAGGGTGTCGTTGTGGACTTTGCATTTGTTTGTGTTTGTCATCGGGTGCCAGTGCTGAGATGCAACTTGCGGGCAAATGCGGTTTTTATTGTGCATTCATTATATACAACTGACATCTTCTCCGGGAGAAAAAAGAGCAGGAGAGAGAGAGAGAGAGAGAGAGAGAGAGAGAGAGAGAGAGAGAGAGAGAAGTCTTATTATTGCAGCCCCTTAAAATAAAGACAGATGACAGCTAAAAGGCTCTTGAATAAAGTGCCTGACCGTATGGAGCGGCTAAAAATAAATCATAATCAGTTGCCGAAATGAATGGTGCGACATATAGATATAGACATTGTGTTACGTTTTGTCAACCCACGGCAGCCAAAAATATTGATCAAGGCAAAGGGAGGGGGGGGGAAATAATAATGGACTTGACTCCAGAGAGATTTTAATTGACAACGACTCTCGTGAAGCAGCTTTGGATCAGTGTATATAAACTGACCACAATGTAACTTTATTGCAAGAGGCTCACCTTTAATTAATTGTCTCCTTTGCAAAGGCTGGCTACAGATCAAAGGTTTTAAAGATACTTAGCAGATTCTTTGTAACGAAGCCTTCAGACACATTAGAAATATCCGACAGCTCGGCCAATGAGGCGTACCGATTTCGATCTACCTCATCATTGTGTTTATCCCCCCCACCCTTCTTCATCAAGCACGGACAATCTTTGTTTAAACTTTAACTGTTTCCTGAGAGAAGGAAACAACTATGGTAAGTCGTAGGGACCAAAGCAGGAAAACAGTAGATGTTAAAACTACCAGAAGGGAAATATAAGGGGAAAGGTATGAACAGTCTGGTTGGCTCTTTAAACTATGCTGTTTGATGCAATAACTTCATGCATTGCTTGGCACTCCTGTAATCTGTAGAAACTTCCTTTAACTTTGGTTTTGTAGAAACCGTCCAGAATAAAGTTACCAAAGGCACAGATGTGCCGCTCCAACTGCGCTTATTGTACATATAGGAACGGGACCTCTGAGGCAGATGCCGGTCAGATTGTCCACAGCTGCCTCTAAAATGATATATGAACAGAAATAGTATCCATTCTTTGCAGACAAGATTCCAATCAGTACCATTCCCTACAGTATATAAGTTAAGTGTGGAGCTTATAAACGTCAGGGCACATATAGAAGTGGGATACTTAACTGAACGTTTCGATGTTTCCGGATAGCAATTGCGCAGCTAAAGGGATTATTCCTAGAAGATTCGGGGACACGATAAAAGTTTTAAAAGAGGTGCTTTGCAGAATGAAGTGAGGGCCACGTTCACCTATTATTCCAAACACAATTGGGAAATATGGCTGAGTTTAAAGAAGCAATGAGAAAACTGAGAATCCCACACAAGATATATTGCATTTTCTCTTTCCCCTCTAAGTCACATGTGCATTGAACCAACATTCTTGACGTGTTTTGATCTTCTCCTATGGGATGAGCACGTCCTTATATATATTCCCCCTTTGCAGGCAAGTCCATGAATCTTGGCCATCAAGGTGACTGCGGCTGTAAACATTTGCCAGTGTGTCTCTGACGTTTTAGATTCTGGCCCAGATCAAGAGCGTTCACACATCAAAACCAATTTGGGGCTGTTCTTCTTCCTATAGTGCAAAAGTCATGTTCAGTTATTTGAGGGTTTTTTTTCTGTTCCTACCTGTATAACCTTGAGCTTCAAACTGTGAAAGAGTTTGGTTGATACTCTTGGTGTCTTTCTGTCAAAAAGCACCGCTTTCCTTTTTTGACAACTTGATTTTTTACAAATTCATTTCCTGTTGCCGGTTGCTTGGGTCCCGGTCCCTGCGTATTGTGATCTTTTGTGTTACAACTAATAAAATACCCTCTCCTCTCATTGTTCTATTGAATTTATCCTTGTTGTATTTGGGGAATTGCAAGAAAGCCTTTGAAGGAATTCTCCCCTCCCGACACTTTGCCTAAAAGCTCCTGCGATGTGGTTGAAAACACGATTCCGTGCACATAATGGGCACCTGTAGAGATTTCAAAATGTAAATATATATCTGTGTGTTTGTGTCTAGGAAATATTTTAAAAACTCTTTTCATATGTGCATTATTATTGCTCTCTGCATGGGGCAACATACTTAATGCTGCAGGATATATATCTACGTTGATATTTTACATATCCAGAGCCAGGTTTAAGATCGAGCAAAGAGGCTGGAGACACGGAGGCTATTGGGAAGTCTGAGATGCCCAGCTGAATGTGATACGTAGCTGTTTGTTCATTATCCTAATTTAATGATACAGTCACACCTAATTAATCCACGTCTGGTTTTCTCATCCACCACGTCTGGGTCTCAGGGAAAAGAGTAATTTCAAAGCTAGCCAGGTACCTGAAACCTTTGCGCGAGATCTTCTTTGAGAGAACGTTGGGGAGAATGCGTCTGACGTTACATCTCAACAGGGCAAAACGTTGTCTCCACCCTAAGTATGCAGAGTCATGTGTGCGCACAAGAGGGAAGATGTACATAGATCTTATTTCCCAATCTTTTGCCAGGAATGGCACGGTGATAGAGGACCGACTCGTTGCATGCAGGCACAATGTCTTTGTTGGTTTCCGGCCGGGTTTTTTTTTTTTTTTTTGCAGAGTGACATTTTAAACAGTCTCCGGGAAATGATAAGTACTATAAAACCATGCCTTTTACCTAGAAGGACATCATCAAACCATCTATCGCTAGGGATCTGTAGAGATCTTCCGATTGCATTGCCTTTGTGCAAGGATTTAATTGACTGTTTGATCATCTGGAGCAGTGAGGGGAGAGGTTATTTTTTTTTAAGGCTCTAGAAATAAGGATGACGTTACCAGCTAAAAGATTTGGGGAAAGGAAAAGGAGAAGCAGGCCTCTCTGACACGGGCAGCTCGAAGCTAGTAAACCCACCAATGTTCCTTTAAGGACCTGAAAATTATCTCGGGACAATCTTAGTCCAAAAGGCAGCGTTTTAGTTATTCATTATTAATAGCGTCAATAGTTTGGTTGACCGATCTCTCCAGCCTGCGTGTATAAAAATGACTGCTGAGGATAGCGTTCAAGTGGAAAGGATGCCACAGATTTTACAAAATGGCCCGCATGTAATATTCATCCCATTGATTTCTTCTAATAATACGGGAAAGTCGAGATGTTTTGAAGCTTGCCTGAGAAGCGCCGCGAAAGATGCCGGTACCTTGCTACAGAGCAGTTTGTATTCAAGCTGGAAACACTTTGGAAACGAAGCCTGGCAAACTCTTCTTCCTTGAGTGTTTTGATCCTCATCCCTTGCTCATCAGAAAACAAAAGGGGTTTTTTGGGGGGCGGAGAGGTGGGGATTGGCAATTGATTATTTGTAGGGTCTCGTCATAGAAAATAGAGGATGGGGTCATTCCAAAGCCTTCCTTCAAACTTAAACTATGCTTTCTTTTTCAACAGGGACAACCCCCTCCCAAGGTTGACTCTTTGTTTGGACATTGTTGTCCATTATGTATTGGGGGAGGCGACTAGATGAGATGCTAGCAAAGCGATTATGCAGCCCAAAAGTGCGATCCTTCGAAATGGATTGTATTGGCAGGCGATGCTTTCTTTCTGACCTCACGCTTTCCGAGAACGTTGGTCGTTGGTGGTGTCCTATCGATCAAGCCAGCAAGTTTGAAACAGTTAGGCTAGCTATTATTCATGGGAGAAAAGAGCAGCAGTGGCGTAGGAGGATAAGAGCTCATGTATCTAATCTGGAGGAACCGGGTTAGATTCCCCGCTCTGCCGCTTGAGCTGTGGAGGCTTATCTGGGGAACTCAGATTAGCCTATACACTCCCACACACACCAGCTGGGTGACCTTGGGCTAGTCACAGCTTCTCGGAGCTCTCTCAGCCCCACCTACCTCACAGGGTGTTTGTTGTGAGGGGGGAAGGGCAAGGAGATTGTAAACCCCTTTGAGTCTCCTGCAGGAGAGAAAGGGGGGATATACAAACTCTTCTTCTTCTACCTGTGGTAGTCAACACGACTGCCTTATGCTTGTATATATCTTAGCCCGGCAAGGCACACTTGCTTGACAGTATTTAAAGCACTCGCTCTTTCCTGACATCTTCTCTAAGATGCAGCATACAGACAGCATAAGATGCAGCCTACAGACAAACATTGGCAAACACACACGGAAAAGGCAAGGCTTACAGAAATCTTATTTCCATTTTTTTGTTACCTGGAATGGCACAGGATTAAGCAACAGACTTCTGCTGTGCAAACCGGAGGGAAAATGTAGCTTGGCACAAAATCTGAGTTTTCTGGCCCCCACCCATGCAGGGGTGGCTGCCCTCCCCCACCATGACCAAATTTTTGTTTGCATCAGGTCAATGTATGGACTCTGGGGGAAGGAAGAGGGGTGATTTTCCACGCTCCCCCCCCCCCACGTGACTAAATGGATGCAGCCCAGGGACATTTGACTCCATACATTCCCCTGGGCAGTTACACCCCTGTTGCAAACAATTTTTTGTTTCATCTTCAGAGTATAAGGTGCCCACCTTTCAGACCTTATTGCGCTGACCTAGGACCTCATACGATTCGGGAACGCTGTTACCCCATATGTCTCCACTCAGAACTCTTCTGGCGCAAAACAGCAGAGGCCCATTTTACTGGAGATCCCTAGCTCCCTCAATGATAAGGCTGGCCTCCACGCTTTGAACCAAGACGCCTCCTTCAACCCTGGCCCCTACACCAGGGGAACGCTCTTCCTCCAGCTGTCAGATACAGGATCTTGGATGAGTTCCGCGGGGCCTGTAAAGGCGGTGCGTACGCCCGAGCCTTTGGAGTGTCCGGCCGCTGATATGGTGCCCCCCCCCTCTATCATCCCCATGGAAATTTGGGTTCATTATCATCTACAGAACCCACCCTTTCTTCTCTCCTCTTGGGAGAGTTTGAGAAGGATTTTAACGGGCATTGTGACATATTAATTGCTGCATTTTAATTTATATTATTGAGAGATGATTGTATTTGATTTTAGGTTTATTTTTATTGGAATTTCATGTTGTTCACCGCCCAGAGCCCTTCGGGGATTGGGCGGTATATAAGTTTGAAAAGTAAATAAAATAAAATAAATAAATTTTCTTTAAAAAAAGTTTTTCACACATTTTTTGCAGAGTGACATATTCGGCAGTCTTCGGGTTGTGATAAGTACCGCAAAACCATGCCTTTTACCCGGGATGATATGATCAAAAGATCTGTCTCTGGGGATCTGTAGGTATCTTGCCTTTCTATTTGGCCTTTGCACCAAGATTTCATTGACTGGGAGATCATTTGCAGTCCAGTTGTGGGAGAGGAGAGAGAGGGAGTTTTTTTAAGATCTAGAAATAAGAATCCTATGTCATCTCAGCAGCCTGGCAGGGTGAGCACATCTTGCATGGTTCGTTGATTTGACTGGGAGAATTGTGCATGTGTTTGTGTGCCGGCAGGACCATGGAGTCTTCAAGGCAAGAGACGAGCATAAGTGGTTTGTCGTTGCCTGTCTTTGCGTAGCAACCCTGGGCTTCTTTGGTGGTCTCCCATCCTAACCAGGGCCATGCCTGCTTAGTTTCTGAGATATGACAAGATCAGGCTAGGATGAGCCATCAAATCCAGCAGATGGACGCAGGGATTGTCTTTCCCCAATGCCTGGACTTCCTGTTATGGAAATTCTGGGGGACGTGGCCACAGTCCGGTAGCTTTCTGCTCCTAATGCATTTGCTCGCAACGGTGGCTGGCATCTTCAGAGGCATGTCATGATAAGATGTATTTCTCTCCATGGCACAGCTTCTTTGAGAGCCAGCATGGTGTAGTGGTTAAGGGCACGTGGAGTCTAATCTGGAGAACCGCGTTTGATTCCCCACTCCTCCACCTGAGTGGAAGAGGCTTACCTGGGGAACCAGATGTGTTTCCGCCCTCCTACATTCTGGCTGGGTGACCTTGGGCTAGTCACAGTTCTCTCTGAACTCTCTCAGCCCCACCTACCTGACAAGGTGTCTGCTGCGGGGAGAGAAAGGGAAAGGAGCTTGAAAGCCATCTTGAGTCTCCTTACAGGAGAGAAAGGTGGGATATAAATCAAATCATTCTTCTTCTCCTTCTCCTTCTCCTTCTCCTCCTCCTCCTCCTCCTCCTCCTCCTCCTCCTCCTCCTCCTCCTCCTCCTCCTCCTTCTTCTTCTTCTTCTTCTTCTTCTTCTTCTTCTTCTTCTTCTTCTTCTTCTTCTTCTTCTTCTTCTTCTTCTCCTTCTCCTTCTCCTTCTCCTTCTCCTTCTCCTTCTTCTTCCTCACTGTGCCATGGAAAGAAAAACACATCTTACCATGATGTGCCTCTGAAAATGGCAACCATAGACGCAAGCAAACCATTAGGAGCAAAAACTACCAGACAACGGCCACGCAGCCTTGAAAAACCACACTAGCCGGTTGATTGTAGCCGCTAAAGCTTTCTTTGGAGGTCTTCCCTCCAAGTATTAACCAGACCTGGCTCTGCTTAACGTCTGAGAGCTGATGAAATCAGACTAGTCTGGGCCATGCAAGCCAGGTCACTGTTTCCTTTTACTTCCTGGTTATCTTCTGCCTTTTAACAGTGCTGCAAATCAACCCCTTGGTGCAGCCGATCATCATTTGCCGAAGGAAAGGGCGACGTTGGGTGAGCTTCGCGCTAATTTTTCTTTGTTTTCTCATTGTCGTCATGGCTGGGTTTTGCGGAGGTGGTGGTAGTCATGTTCCGGCTATTTCCGGCAGCGGCTTTTGTTTCACGGGCTCTCTTCGGTTTCTGCGGGGGCCGTTGTCCGTTGACGGCTTTCTCGCCTTTTAACTGGTTCGCCTACGAAGATGTTGATGTAAATGTGGACAACTTTGCATTTTGGCAGGGGATCCCGTGACAAACAGCTATTAATGGTCAGTGTTTCTTTCAGTAAAAAAAAAAGAGAGAGAGACTTCCTCATTTCTCTCTCCCATTGAAACCCCAAATGCTGGGAATATTAGGAACTCTGAGACCACCATGACCCTAGGATGAGGGATTCTGCAGCAGAAAGGGTTAATCAGTAAAACACATGCACAAACCACATCAGCAGAAATTGACATAACATCAGTGGACTCAGTGACATAACATCAGCCCCCTCCCCCCCCCCTCTTTTAGGGGATTTGATAGTAGGCCCCTTGGTATTTAGAAGTGCTTGATATTTAGAAGCTGCATTTTAATGGGGTTGGTTTTAATGAATAGTGATGGTTACACGCCATCACCATCATCAGTTTGGGTCCACTTGTTTTTTTATCCTGCATTTATTTTTATTTATTTACTTATTTCTACTGCCTTGGATGGTTCTTCTGCCTATGAGACGTTGTCACAGCATTTGTGCCCCGTTCCTTTGGTATTCGTTTGTAAAATTCAGCAAGGGCCACCAAGTTGCAATGGAGTCATGTGAGCCCTCGAGGGGTTTTCAAGGCAAGCAATGAGCAGAGGGGGTTTGCCATTGCCTGCCTCTGCATAGCAACCCTGGTTGTTCTTGGTGGTCTCCCATCCAAGTTCTAACCGGGGCTGACCTGACCAGAATGGATGGATGGATGGATGGATGGATGGATGGATGGATGGATGGATGGATGGATGGATGGATGGATGGATGGATGGATGGATGGATGGATGGATGGATGGATGGATGGATGGATGGATGGATGGATGGATGGATGTGGATGGATGGATGGATGGATGGATGGATGGATGGATGGATGGATGGATGGATGGATGGATGGATGGATGCTGGAAAGTATCATCAAGTTGCAGCTGATCTATGGTGATCCTATAGGGTTTTCAAGGCAAGCAGAGTTGGTTAGCCATTGCCTGCCTCTGCATAGCGACCCTGGTCTTTCTTGCTCACCCCCCATCCAAGTACTAACCAGGGCTGATCTGGATGGATTGTGGAAAGTGTCATCTAGTTGCACCTGACTTATGGTGACCCCACAGGGTTCTCAAGGCAAGAGATGTTCAGAGGGGGGTTGCCATTGCTTACCTCTGTGTAGCAACCCTGGTCATTCTTGGTGGTCTCCCATCCAAGTTCTAACCAGGGCTGACCTGGATGGATGGATGGATGGATAAGAACATAAGAACATAAGAACTAGCCTGCTGGATCAGACCAGAGTCCATCCAGTCCTGTACTCTGCTACTCGCAGTGGCCCACCAGGTGCCTTTGGGAGCTCACGTGCAGGAGGTGAAAGCAATGGCCTTCTGCTGCTGCTGCTGCTCCTGAGCACCTGGACTGTTAAGGTATTTGCAATCTGAGATCAAGGAGGATCAAGATCGGTAGCCAGAGATCGACTTCTCCTCCATAAATCTGTCCAAACCCTTTTTAAAGCTATCCAGGTGAGTGGCCATCACCACCTCCTGTGGCAGCATATTCCAAACACCAATCACACATTGTGGGAAGAAGTGTTTCCTTTTATTAGTCCTAATTCTTCCCCCCAGCATTTTCAACGGATGCCCCCTGGTTCTAGTAATGTGAGAAAGAGAGAAAAAATTTCTCTGTGTCAACATTTTCTACCCCATGGATGGATGGATGGATGGATGGATGGATGGATGGATGGATGGATGGATGGATGGATGGATGGATGGATGGATGGATGGATGGATGGATGGATGGATGGATGGATGGATGGATGGATGGATGGATGGATGGATGGATGGATGGATGGATGGATGGATGGATGGATGGATGGATGGATGGTGGAAGGTATCATCAAGTTGCAGCTGATCTATGGTGATCCCATAGGGTTTTCAAGGCAAGCAGAGTTGGTTAGCCATTGTCAGACTCTGCACAGTGACCCTGGAAATTCTTGGTTGTCTCTGATCCAAGTACTAACCAGAACTGACCCTGCGTAGCTTCTAATACCTGAAGCGCTTAGACTCAGCTAGTCTGTTCAGGCTGCTAAGGAAAGGACGGGATACTTAATTTTGGTGGTGTCACACTGGAATCCAGACATAAATACATGCAGGGGGGATAATGTCTTTGGCAGCTGTAATATTCTACAAGCATGTCTGGGGAATGTTAATGTTGCATTACAATGAAACAAAATACAAAACCTCCCTTTGCTCTTAGAACAAATCATGTCGAAGTCACAAATCTTCGGGCCTTGTGATCCCGCTCTGGTTTGAGGACACAATGCGGAAAAGAGCTCCTGATTTCAACATCACTCAGAACTGCTGTTTGTTTTTTGTTTTCCAATTGAAGGAGGAATCCATACTCTATTGTGCTGTAGAAACTGGAACATGCGTTCCTACAGACTTTCTTCATCTGTCTGCGCAGCAACACTGTCCCTGTTTTTGCATCTGAGGTCTTTATCCCTTGCTAAAATGCTTTCAGAGATGGGGAATGGCATAGTCTAGGCTATGGCGAACCACACACACGAATCCGAGCGGATAAGCTGAGAACCTTTTAGAACCCGAGGTGCCCAAATTACGCAACCCAAAACCCACTTATTTATCGCCAAGTGCCAACACGGCAATTTAACCTGAATGCTGAGGTTTTAGTTTGGAAAAAATGGTTGGCTCCGAGGTGCACGTTACTCGGGAGTAAGCTTGGTGAAGCAACCGGGCAACACTTCGAATGGGTGAATCACGACCTTAGGAGGGTTTACTCGGAAGCAAGCCCCATTGCCAGCAACCGAGCTTACTCCCAGGTAAAGGATTGTGCCCAGACTAGCCTAGATGTGTGTGTGGTGGGGTGATTTTCCGCCCCCCCCCCACGATGAACTCTGTGCACGTGTGCCCGCAGAAAGGGCTCTGAGTGCCACCTCTGGCACCTGTGCCATAGGTTCGCCATCACTGGTCTAGGCCATGGGCGTACGGCCCAGGAGGATATATGGGGTCAAATATCCCTGGTCTGCAGCCATTTAGTCACGTGGGGGGCTCCTCCCCCCCTGTCCATACACTGACTTCAATACCTGGTGCAAAAAAAGTTTGGTCATGGTGGGGGAGGGCAGCTGCCCGGGGGGGGGGGCGGAGAAAACTGAGATTTTGCATGTGGCTCCATTTTCCCTAGATACGCCTCTGGTCTAGGCCTCTCTGGAAAATCAAGCAGAGTCAGTCATGGGATGGGAAACCACCAAGGAAGGCTCTACAAAGGAAGGAAATGGGAAGCCACCTATGCTTCTCAGTTGCCTTGAAACCCCCTTGCTGGAGTCACCATGAGTCAGCTTTGACCTGATGACCCTTTCATACATATAAGGATCTTGGAGGTCTCTACATAGAGGTGCCTGTATGGGAGACCACCAAGGAAGGCTAGGCAGAGGAAGGCAACGGCAAACCACCTCTGCCTTGAAAGCCCCTCGCTGGAGTCGACGTACGTTGGAAGCTAAGCAAGATCCGTACTTGGATGGGAGACTACCAAGAAAGGCTCTGCTGAGGGAGGCAATGGCAAACCACCTCTGCCTTGACAGTCCCTTGTTAGAGTTGACAAGTTGGAAGTTAAGCGGGGGGGGGGAGTTGGATGAGAGTCCGCCAAGGAAAGTTCTGCAGAGGAAGGCAGTGGTAAACCACCTCTGCTCCTCCCTTGCCTTGAAAGTCCCTCCCTGGAGTTGCTGTAGGTTGGTTGTGACCTGATTACACTTTGCACACAAACCATGCTTTACGTGTGAGTTGCGGGATTCCATACCCATAGCTCAGTGGTGGCGAACCCATGGCACAGGTGCCAGAGGTGGAACTCGGAGCAATGTCTGTGGGCACGCGCAGAGTTCATCATGTGGAGGGCAAATCGCCCCCCCCCATCTAGGCTGGCCTCGGCTGCTGGGTTAGATTATCAGCATTAAACCTAAAACCTAGTTTTGGGGAAGTAGTGTAGGTAACCCTGTTAAGTGCTGTTACCTGGGAGTAAGCTCGGTTGCTGGCAACAGGACTTGCTTCAGAGTAAACCTCCTAGGGTTGTGATTTGAAGAGTTCCATGGTTGCTTCAAAGCAAAGCCACCGACTACCACCAAGCTTACTCCCGAGTAACGCATGCCTCAGAGCCAACCGTTTTTTCTAAATTAAAACCTCAGTATTCAGGTTAAATTGCCGTGTTGTCACTTTGCGATGAATAGGTGGGCTTTGGGTTGTAATTTGGGCACTCGGTCTCGAAAAGGTTCGCCATCACTGCCATAGCTAGTGTTCCCTTGGAATCATTTGCATGAGAAAAGGAATATCTGTTCAGTCAATGGGAGGATGTTTGGGGGCTTCAATTAGTTCCGATTTCTTTCCTCATCCTGGTAAAATAGTTCTTCTATCCTATGGGGCTGTGCCCTGGTGCTGGATCTTGAGGCGTAGCAAGTCCTGGACAAGAGGTATTACGTCAGAATTGTGTGTTATTAGCAGAGAGAAAGAGAAAGAGAGACCAAAGGGAGAGAGAAGTGGGGATTTATTTAAAAGGCGGAGAGGGACTTATTTTCTCCGGATACCTCCAGATGGCAGCTTTGTATATTTTCTATTCGGGCTCTATGCACTAAAGTAGATGAGCAGGAAGCAGGAGAAAGAGGGTGCCTTGCGAAGCAAGTTGGGGGGGGGCTGAAAGCAGAATTCCTCCTGTTCGGGTTGCAAAACCTCTGTTGATCCCATGGAAATAAAAATGAATGAAATTGGGGTGTGTGGGGGGGGGTGGGGAAGTCAGCAAAGAATTCAAGCATGGATGCCTGTGGATTCTAGAAACTGTCTCGGGAGAAGAACAATCCTCTTTTTAAAAAATAACAAAATTTCCGTTCAAAATATGATCCGGCGTTAGAGGAAAGACTGACAGAACGAGGATTGCTGACTTTGATTTGCATGGGTGAAATTGACACCGTTCAGGCTGCCAACACGTTTGGGGGAGCCCGGCATGTTCGTGGAGGAGGAAAAATGTCAGAAAGCCGTGGCGTCTTTCTCACAGCAAGAGGCCTCTTTTTTAAACTGCATACAAAAACTGCAAATTCTCTGAAATGTCTTCCGACGTTTTGAAGGTGTTGGGGTAATGTGAAATGGTATTTCAATTGGATGCTTCAGTTCGTTGGTCAAAGATTGAGGGATGAATTGCAGAAGTTATCAGCTGACATCTCCGGTTATGCTGGTCCTTATTTCCCATGAAGTTTTGAGCTGTTTCATAATCCGGCAAGGCCAATGAGATGGACAAATTGGAATGTCTGAACCCTGCTCTTTAGATGCGAACTTCCAGTCGTGTTTCTGTTAACTCTGCAAATCTAACCTGTGATTCTTTGTTTTGAACCATTTTTCATGTTTTCTTGTCCCAGACGTCCCTCTTAAAATGTATCCATTTCATCAACATTGTAAATCAGCATTTTGTCAGTGCATTACACCGTATATAAATGATGGGCATTGTGTGAGTGTGCCCCATCGCACATCTATAGGAGCAGCAGTGGCATAGGAGGTTAAGAGCTCGTATATCTAATCTGGAGGAACCGGGTTTGATTCCCAGCTCTGCCGCCTGAGCTGTGGAGGCTTATCTGGGGAATTCAGATTAGCCTGTACACTCCCACACATGCCAGCTGGGTGACCTTGGGCTAGTCACAGCTTCTCGGAGCTCTCTCAGCCCCAACTTCTCTCAGAACTCTCTCAGCTCCACTTGCCTCACAAGGTGTCTGTTGTGGGGAGTGGAAGGGAAAGGAGCTTGTAAGCCCCTTTGAGTCTCCTTAGAGGAGAGAAAGGTGGGGTCTAAATCCAAACTCCTCCTCCGCCTCCTCCTTCTCTTCTTCGTTGTCATCATCATCATTGTTGGGTATTGTCAAAGGCTTTCACAGTCAGAATCAACTGGGTGTTGTGGGTTTTCTGGACGATGTGGCTGCGATCTGGTAGTTTTTTGCTCCTAACGTTTTGCCAGCATCTATTATCGCCATTAGTCTCTCTCACAGAACTCCTACATGTATCTACTGATACAAGAAACCGGCCTCGTTCCCCTCGTCTCCTTCCAAAGCCTTCTAATGGTTACAGCCTCTTGTTTGTTGTATGCTAATCTTTCCATTAGCAATCATTTCCTAGCAGAAGGCCTGAGACGCTTCCTATCTGAGCGTCGAAATCTGTCCGCGTCGCTGTTTGCTTTGCGTTAGGCTTCATCTGCTGGTGCCTGCAATATCCTGTGAAAGATGCATATTTATGACATGGAATGTTTAGTTTTGGGACAGTCTGCTTGTTGCAAAAGGCACTGCAGTCCTCCAGATGTGTAGATTTGGGGCACAGCTGCCCGAGGCGTGCATCAGTGCTGCCGGAGTACTACGGGGATATAATACGTGCCAGGGATCACTGGCGATTAACTGCTCGGCGTAAGACCATTAAGCATCTTCCAACTCAAAAGGAACGTATGCCTAAGAACAGCTGGCCTCCGTGATCTTACCTGTAGCTACGTTTGACGCTCTCTAATCAATCGTGGTTGCCAACGTGCAGGTGACACCTGGCATTTTCCCAGATTCCCAGGCCACAAGAGATCAGAGGTGAATGGGGGATATATGGTGCCCGGAGGCAAAAAAAACCCAAGTGCCCCCCTGGCACGGAGCCCCACTTACAAGTAAGAGCCAGCTTTTGTTCTGATTAGCCCCCTGGTGAGGCACAAGCCTTTCTGCAAAAGTAAAAGTAGGAGGTCATCTGTTCTTTTCTTTTAAAACTTACCAATGCAGTTTTCCGAAGGGCAAGCATGATCTCTGCTCCACTCTCCCAGACGGCTGTAGCCCAGCCTTTTCTCATCCCTGCCCCCCTCCCACGAGGCAAAATCAAGACTGAAAGTGAATGAGAGCGAATGAGAAGAAGGCTCATTTGCATGCAGGCTCTAAGGTTGCTGGGGGACAGTTTGGAGGAAATATGTTTTTGGAGGGACGGAAAGAGATGAGGGCAATTTACAAAAATAGTGATTGCATAGGTGCCCTGAGGATGCTGGGAAACTGTGCAGAATGGAATTGAGACTCGCCATAACTTGAAAGGTTCGCTGATCGTGGAGACATAAATACCAAGTTGAGTGAGTTTTTAATATATACAGAGAGAGTCAGGGAGAAAGAGAGAAGAAGAAGAAGAGGAGTTTTGGATTTATATCCCCCCTGTCTCTCCTGCAGGAGACTCAAAGGGGCTGACAATCTCCTTGCCCTTCCCCCCTCACAACAAACACCCTGGAAGGTAGGTGGGGCTGAGAGAGCTCCGAGAAGCTGTGACTAGCCCAAGGTCACCCAGCTGGCGTGTGTGGGAGTGTACAGGCTAACCTGAATTCCCCAGATAAGCCTCCACCGCTCAGGCGGCAGAGCTGGGAATCAAACCCGGTTCCTCCAGATTAGATACACGAGCTCTTAACCTCCTATGCCACTGCTGCTCTGAGCATGTGCACGCCCCCCACGTGACTGAAAGGCATGCGTCCCCCTTTCCCCATCTCCCTAGGTCAGTGCGCCTCAGCAAGAGATCCATTCTATTTGAGATAATATCAGCTTCAGAAAGTAGATAGAATGGCATCTCACTATCTGGACTCCCTCATCTTCCCCAGATTCCAACCTCCCTAAGGCCCTTTCCGCACACACGCGGAGCCAAGCCTCTGTCGGCATAATTTATGCCGGTGGAGGCCCGGGGGCTGTTTGCATGCTAGAGTGCGAGCGACCGGCACTTCCCCCTCAGCCAGAGAGGCAGTCTGGTTGCTCCCCTCCATTCACTGTCCCATCCAGCCTTGCCCCTCCAGGGGTCGGAGGGCAGCATGAGCGGGGCTCTGCAGCCCTTCAGAGTGACGCTGGGCAGTATGGTGAGTGGAGGGAAGGGGAAAAGCAGTGGATTCCCTCCGGTGCTGTTCGCACCGCGCCGACGGGAAGACGGTGCTTTGGAAAAAACATGCTAGTTTTGCGAGGTTAACAGGGGCAGCTTCAGGCCCCTGCTGGAGGAATGAACAGCTTCACGCCCACCTGCTGGAGGAATGAACAGTAGTGGAAGATTAGAGTGAGGCATTCCAGATTGGCAAAGTACCCCTGGCTGGATTCCATCTCCAACCCTCGCTAGGGGCGCAAGCTCCTTAGCCCCCTGTGGGGTGTCCTAACCATGGCCTTGCTCCACCCCTACCTCTTAGGTAAAGGTACAGTTTCCCCTTCAGTTGTGTCCGACCCTGGGGTACCTCTGCAAGCAGTGATTTCATTGGCAAGTCACTTTTGTGGGGTAGTTTGCCACTGCTTTCCCCGGCTATTCTTTACCCCCTACCTATGAGCTAGGTACTCATTTACCGACCAAGAAATGGATGGATGGCTGAGTTGACCATGAGCCAGCTGCCGGGATATCTGACCCACAGGGGGCTCGAACTCCTGACAGTGTGAGTGGCAGGGCAAGCACTTAACCACTATGCCACGCGGCTCCTCCCTACCTCTTAAGGTAATAACAGGGGAGCTCCCCCAGCTCTCCCTTTCAGCGGATCACCCTCCATGCACAACCTGCCATAGAGCCGGGAAGGTGCTGTCTTTAAGCTAACTGGTCAGAAATCTGCTTCCTAGAATCTATGGCTCATTCCACACATGCAGAACAATGCACTTTCAAACTGTTTTCAGTGCTCTTTGAAGCTGTGCGGAATAGCAAAATCCACTTGCAAACAGTTGTGAAAGTGGTTTGAAAACGCATTATTTTGCATGTGCGGAAGGGGCCTATGAGTCATTGGGCATCCCAAGCTTTCTTTTCTTCCTTTAGCAGTGCCTGCACTATTGGTGTCTGTAGTTTTGGGGAGGGTTGCATACAATCATGCACAACCTTTTATTATTATTATATCCAGTGGTGATACATTTTGATTTCTAAACGTCCTGCTACAAAGATCAAATTCTTACATGTGTGCGTGTGTGAGAATGCGTGGTGTGCGCGCAGCTCAACCATAAAACTTTTAAGAGACGCTGGCCCTCGGCGCAAGGCACACTTTGAAGCAAGTTTCACTTTGGGTTGTATTTTCTTTGCATATTAAAAACATTTATTTAGCTTGTTGCAGTCTGGAGTTCAAAAAAGATTTCCAATGTGTATGCTCAACAATAATCATTAAACTGTTTGCAGCATTAAAAAAGAACAAAAAAAATGGAGTGTAAGACCCACAGACAAATAAGTAACAAGTTCTGGTGGGTTTTCCAGGCTGTAACAGTTTAAAAATGGTTTAATAATATTGAAAGTTTCACAACCTGACTCCTCCCATGAAGTCTATCTAAATAAAGAATACTTGCTATGCTGGAAACGTTTGGAGATTGTTTGAAGAACTTGCAGACACCAACTCTTTCCTTAACTGCTTCTAAGGAAGCCTGTGCTGCTTGTACGGCTTCTGAGATCTCCCGGTATCCTCTACTTAGACTCTGTTTCCTCGCAATTCTGTTGAAACTAGGTTACTTAAGATATCATGGATCTTTTACACCTTAAATATCTGAGATATTGCTGTCGCCAGCCTTCTTCAGACACCTGAACTAAAAACAAACGGTAAAACAGGAACTGATAACCAATAAGGAATGCTTTAGTATTTTGCCTCTAGGGGGCTTCTTAAAGGGACAGGGTCTAACTAAGGTTCCCTCCCACAGAATCGGTACAAAAGGCAACTAAACCCATTCTAACTAAGGGTATAACTGAGGCTTAAATAAGGAGAATAGTAAGGGTGTCTCTAGGGGCATGACAGGTGACAACCCTACACAGGGAAGTTATGGGGTCAGTGTAGATGGGGTAGGAGTAGGCATAGCAAAAGAAAAGATCTTCTGAGGTTTTCTTGTGAGCAAGCTTGTTTTCTGCTGCTCCAGAGACCTAAACGTCAGGAAAAACATCCTGACTGTCAGGGCTGTTAGACAGTGGAATGCACTGCCTAGGAGTGTGGTGGAGTCTCCTTCTTTGGAGGTTTTTAATTAGAGGCTGGATGAGCATATTTCAGTGAGCTCCCAAAGGCACCTGGTGGGCCACTGCACGTAGCAGAGTGCTGGACTAGATGGACTCTGGTCTGATCCAGCAGGCAAGTTCTTATGTTCTTATGAGTGCTTTGATTGTGTGTTCCTGCATGGCAGGAGGTTGGACTTGATGGCCGCAGAAGGCCATTGCTTTCACATCCTGCATGTGAGCTCCCAAAGGCACCTGGTGGGCCACTGCGAGTAGCAGAGAGCTGGACTAGATGGACTCTGGTCTGATCCAGCTGGCTTGTTCTTATGTTCTTATGTTCTTATGGCCCTTGGAGACTCTTCCAACTCTGTGATTCTTTGTGTAAGGTTTGCAAAAATCAGAATGTCACAATCTGCACTTATCCCATTTCTGTATAACAATCTAACTGATGCTCTTAAGATACCTATGCTTTTGAACAACATGGATCCCACAGTGTGTGAGAATGTAGCAAAATTTCTGCTAACAATAATAGACGTAAGTCTAGATGAATACCAACCAATGTCTATGTATTATGACCACATATAGCCAGCAGTAATTTTGCTAGCTTCTGTCAGTATCCGATGACGTTTAAGTGAGTTAACTTAGCTGAAGGAATGTCCTATAGTTACAGAAGGACCATGTATATATTTTAGTATTTAGTATTTTAGTACCAGTGTCTATAATTGTGAGCAATAATGGGCAAATTTTGTATGCTGATTTTGTATGTTTATTTTATGCCAATAAAGGCTTGTGAGATTCTCCAGAGTCCATCCTAGATAGTTTCAGAGAAGAGCTGCGTGGATCTGCCGTAGAACTGATAAATCCAAGTCCAGGAGCACCTAAGGGACCAACAAGATTTTCTAGGGTATCCATTTAAGAGAGTGAAGGCTCCCTTCATCAAATACCTTGACTTTCAAAAACTTATATCGAAAAGAAATCTTGTTTGGGAATTGGGAGGTGGAGCCTGTGGCGGGCAAGATTTGGGAAGGATGGGATCATCACAAAACCATCCTCCAAAGCAGGATGAAGAAGAAGAGAAGAGTTTGGATTTATATCCCCCCTTTCTCTCCTGCAGGAGACTCAAAGGGGCTGACAATCTCCTTGCCCTTCCCCCCTCACAACAAAAACCCTGTGAGGTAGGTGGGGCTGAGAGAGCTCCGAGAAGCTGTGACTAGCCCAAGGTCACCCGGCTGGCGTGTGTGGGAGTGCCCAGGCTAATCTGAATTCCCCAGATAAGCCTCCACAGCTCAAGCGGCAGAGCTGGGAATCAAACCCGGTTCCTCCAGTTTAGATACACGAGCTCTTAACCTCCTACGCCACTGCTGCTCATATTCGATCTATATGAAGATCAATTATAATTCTGGGAGGCCTCCGGGAATTTGGCAACCTTATTAGAGACCTAGAATTTGACAACCCTATTTACGCCCACACATGCCATTCTATCCCAATCGATCAATGACCTAAAAAGTGGGGTGTTTCTCAAGAATCTCTGCCTTCTCCCTTTTTCCCCCTTTTCTGCTATTTCCTCTCATTTTTATGGGATCTCTCTCTCTCTCTCTCTCTCTCTTCTTGATTGCCCTACTGCAGTTTAGTAGACAAAATGATTCTTTTTTTATTACATCATCAATATAATCTCTAGCTGATCAACTGCCCCGTGTGGCCTTTGGCTCTTCTGCTGGGTCCATAAATAAGGACACAAAGGATCTGAACTTTCTGGTGGGGACACAGCCAAGCGGAGCCGCAGCCAGAGGTTTCCTGCCAAACCGCTTCTATCCCCCAATGGGTGCTGATTGCTCTGATGAGCTCCCTTGTTTCTGGAAGCTAAATCTAGGGAAATCTAGTCTAGGGAGATGCATGGGAGTTCATAAAGGACGACGTCTGAATATCTTGCAGAAAAGCATCGCTTTGAATTGCTGGCGTCGCTTGCCTCGGGGGTCTTCTCGCTTCAATATAAGCGCGCTGGGATGGTATAGAGCAGTGATGGCGGACCTTTTCGAGACCAAGTGCCCACATTGCAACCCAAACCCCACTTATTTATCACAAAGTGCCAACCCGGCAATTTAACCTGAATGCTGAGGTTTTAGTTTAGAAAAAAAACCAGTTGGTTCCCTTTTCCCCTGCCCACCTGCTCGAACAGGGGGAACTCTAGCCTCCAGAAAGTCCCGTGCGCACCGCTCTGTGCCTCTCTAGCATCTCTGCCTCCTCTGCGACTCCCCTCACCGCAGTGGGCGCATGTCGTGCTCAGTAGCCCAGGCCGGCCTAGATGTGTGTGTGTGTGGGGGGGTGATTTTCTGCACCCCACATGTTGAATTCTGTGTGCACGTGCCCACAGAGAGGGATCCGAGTGCCACCTCTGGCACCCGTGCCATAGGTTCGCCATCACTGGTATAGAGGAAGTCCTCCTGCTCTTTTTTTAAAAAATTACAGAATACTGCATTTGGATTCAGTGATGCATTTGGGATGCTTTTCCACAAGTTAGCAGGCTCATATTTTGGATGGGGGCAATTCATTATGGCTAGAATCATGCTGCTTATTGCTTTTTTTGCATGCCTCGGTAAACACAGAGAGACACGGGAGATGTTCACAGATTGTTAGATATTGCACATGAGCACAGACCCACAGTGATTCGTCACCTCCTAGTGAAAAGCCAGTTATGCTTTGATTTGATTGATTTGATTTTTTGGGCCATCCTTCCCTAACAGGCTCCAGGCGGCTTGTAATAAAACAGTCTCACAACAATAGAATCATACAGTCAAAGAACCATAGAGTTGGAAAAGACCCCTAAGGGCCATCAAGTCCAACTCCCAGCAATGCAGGAACACACATTCAAAACACTCCTGGCCCATGACCATCCAGCCTCTCTTTAAAAACCTCCAAAGAAGGAGAGTCCATCACACTCCGAGGAAGTGCATTCCACTGTCAAACAGCCCTGACTGTGAGGAGGTTTTTCCTGATTTTCAGGTGGAATCTCTTTTCCTTCACCTTGAACCCATCACTCCTGGTCCTGGTCTCTGGAGCAGCAGAAAACAAGCTTGCTCCCTCACCAACATGATGCCCCTTCCAATATCTAAACAGGGCTATCATGTCATCTCTTAAGCTTTTCTTCACCAAACATACTCCTCCCCCTAAGTCTCTCCTCCTAGGGCATGGATTCCAGACCTTTTACCATTTTGGTTGTCCTCTTCTGGATCTGTTCCAGCTTGTCAATGTCCCTTGCATAAATAAATCTCTGCAAATGGAAAACGAGCATTCCGTTGGGAGAACTAGACTCCCTGATGGCTATTTTTTCCCCCATTTCAGGGCATTTGTCCCTAGAAAGCACTAGAAACGTAACTCTTCTCCACATACAATTCTACCCTGTTATAATACTTCCAGCTTCTCGTATAGTGCTAGAGACACAACTAAAAGAAGAGTTGGTTTCTTCGCCCTACGTTTCTCTACCTTGAATTAACCTCAAAGGGGCTTATAATTGCCTTCTCTTCCTCACCTTGTGAGTTAGGCAGGGCTGCAAGAATTCTGAGAGAACAGTGCCTGGGCCAAGGCCAGCCAACAGGCTTCATTCACACCCAGTTAACCAGATTAGAGTCCACTGCTCATGTGGATGAGTGGGGAATCAAACCCAGTTCTCCAGTTCAGAGTCTGCCACTCATGTGGAGGAGTGGTGTTTTCCATTTTAGAGTCCACTGCTCTTAACTACAATGCCAGACTGGCTCTCCAAGGAAGAAACGGGACCACTTCTGACACCGCACAAAGTTTCCTTTTGGTTACAAAAGAGGAAGAGGGTACCAAATCAGGTAGCCAGTCTTAGGTTCACACCGCAAGATGGCTGTGTTCAAAGTAGCGTCTGTTTGTTAGCAAGGGGATACAGGGATACAGATTTCAGAATCTAAGCAGGATCAACCCTGGATAGTATTTGGATAGGAGAACACCGAAGAATACCAGGGTTATTACACACAAGCAGGCAATGATATATCACAATGATGGCAAACCTTTTTGAGATTAAGTGCCCAAATTGCAACCCAAACCCCACTTATTTATCGCAAAGTGCCAACCCGACAATTTAACCTGAATGCTGAGGTTTTAGTTTAGAAAAAACCAGTTGGCTCCCTCTTCCTCCGTCCCACCCGTTCGAGCGGGGGCCAGCCTGCTCTAGCCTCCAGCAAGTCCCGCGCACACTGCTCTGTGCCTCTGTAGCATCTCTGCCTCCTTTGCACCCCCCCCCTCGGGCAGCAGCCACCCGGAGCACAGGCACCAGGCCCGCCAGCCGAGTCCTCCCTGCTCACCGTGGTGCGTGCACAGAGGCCCAGGCCAGCCTAGATGTGTGTGTGTGGGGGTGATTTTCTACCCCCCACATGACAATGTCTGTGTGCGACTGCCTACAAAGAGGGCTCCAAGTGCCACCTCTGGCACCCGTGCCATAGGTTCGCCATCACTGGTATATCACCTCTGAACATCTCTTGCCTTGATAACTCCCAAAATGAAAACAGATGGTTTCGCAACAGAGAGGTGGCGCCATCTACAATTCTGGCTAATGCAGGTCGTTTCCGCATCGTTCAAATATCCTGGGTTCAGCAAGAGAAATACCCAGTTCCGTACAAGAATTTTACATGGTTCCTGGTCCTAAAGAGGGTTTGCCCTGCAATATTTCCCTCCTCTCAAGCTACTCAAAAATCATCAAATTGGCGATTGGGGTGCTGTGTGGTTTCCGGGCTGTCTGGCCGTGTTCTAGCAGCATTCTCTCCTGACATTTCGCCTGCATCTGTGGCTGGCATCTTCAGACGATCTTTGGCAATTCTTTTCCAAAATCCTGGGGTGAGCCCGCTACCGTGTGAATACCATGGGAGCAGAACCAGTTTATTTTTCCCGTCCACCTCTCTGATCTCCCCACCCCCCATCTCCACACCTGATGTTCATTCAAGCTGCCACTCAAAAACAACAGCCAATCAGAATGCGGGACACCGGGCATGCTCAGATACACTTGCAATGTAAATACAGAAGTCCCGGGCTCATGCAAAAGAAATTGGAGTATTTCCTCCCGGTCTTCACTGGATTCCTTCACAAAGCAGGCAGCCATGAGAAGGGAGAAACCGGGATAAAACAGACCCAGATTGTAAAAAACTGGTTGTAACCAGGAATGGTTGTGCCGTGCGGAAACGGCCACAGAGAACAAACTGAGCAAAATCTCCCTCCTTGAAATGAAACCAATGCGCACAAATATCAAAAGGGGAGAGCAAACTGTTCCATTGTAAGGCAGACAAATAAATAAGCCCCACTGCTGTGTTTCTAGACAGGCATAAGTCTTGCCTCCGTTGAGTGGGTTTTCTTAGCAACCATGAGAACTCCGTGAAGGAGTTAGTGCTTTGATTGCGCGTTCTTGCATGGCAGGGGGTTGGACTTGATGGCCCTTGGGGTCTCTTCCAACTCCTTGATTCTAAGGATATCGACAAGCTGGAACGGGTCCAGAGGAGGGAAACCAAAATGGTAAAAGGTTTGCAACTCAAAGGCATACAATTCCTTACCTGCCCACCCCAAAAATACAGCCCTTAACTGAAATTGCTGTTCGCCCAAGCACTCCTTATGGAGATTTACAGGGGCTTTGCCTTGCGCTGAGATCTCCCTGCCGTGCGGACTGCAGAGAGGGGGAAGGGATTTAAGGTGGCGGTATTAGCCACAGTATTAAAAAATGCAGGGGACGGTGCCGGGGTTACGAAGGAGGGGTTAATTACATTCAAAGAGGCCATCGGCAGGATTCGGAGAAGCACCGGGTTTTCTTTTCTTCGAAATTTACTAAATAGCTGGAAACACGGTTTAATGAATTTTAATGCGACGATAGTGAATCCCATGCATATTGCATTTGCTGATGGGAAAAAGTCAAGGCATTGTTGAAAGGAATCATATTGCCCTACTTTAGGTTTCGCCGTTCGGCTTCTCTCTCTCTCTCTTTTCTAATTCCCATAACAAGCACTTTTGCTGGAATACATATATGTATGTATCTATATTGAGAGTCTTATTCAAAATTTTTTTTTGCCTGCTTCCTGCAAATGAATAATATTTTTTTTAAAAAAAAAAAGAGGAGAAGAATAGCAATGGAGGAAGAGTCCTCAATGTGAAAGATTATTCTGTTGTTACGTAACGTGCTAGTAGCATCCATTCAACTGTAGAAATAAAAGGCGGCCTTAGTATCTCTTTAGGAAAGACTTCCCCCAATGTGCCGAGTCACTTCACACTATCTGTCGCCCCAACATGCGTCAACCTATCATCTACCTGGCTGTCCTTTGTCTGATTGCTTTGCCTTCCTTATCCCTGCCATTTTGACCCCTGCAATTTCCATTTAAATTCCACTTATCTTGGTGTGAATTAAACCCACAGTTCTTGGGATGGAAGCCATGGTGGTTTTCTTTCCCCCCTCATTGAAGAAGTAGAAGAGGTTGGTTGTATACCCTGCCTTTCTCTCCTGTAAGGAGTCTCCAGGATAGCTAACAAGCTCCTTTCCTTTTCCCTCTCCACACGACAGACATCTTGTGAGGCAGGCAGGGCTGAGAGAGTTCTGAGAGAACTGGGACTGGCCCATGGTTCCCCAGCAAGCTTCATGTGTAGGAGCAGGGAAAGCAAATTCACTCTTAAGCACTATACCAGTGGTGGCAAACCTTTGGCACACCAATTGGCCATGCTGGCAGGGGCTGATGGGAATTGTAGTCCATAACATCTGGAGTGCCAAAGGTTCGCCACCACTGCACTATACCATGCTGGCGCTCATTCAGGATTTTCCCATAAAATGACAACACATCCCTTCCATGTTAATTATCCATCAGTGTCAGTATTGCCCATGATATGTTGAGATACATATAAATAAATGTACAAGGGACATATATAAGAACATAAGAACAAGCCAGCTGGATCAGACCAGAGTCCATCTAGTCCAGCTCTCTGCTACTTGCAGTGGCCCACCAGGTGCCTTTGGGAGCTCACGTGCAGGAGGTGAAAGCAATGGCCTTCTGCTGCTGCTGCTGCTCCTGAGCACCTGGTCTGCTAATCATAGAGTTGGAAGAGACCCCAAGGGCCATCAAGTCCAACCCCCTGCAATGCAGGAGTACACAAAGCACTCCTGACAGATGGCCATCCAGCCTCTCTTTAAAAACCTCCAAAGAAGGAGACTATACCACACTCTGAGGTAGTACATACATTCCACTGTCAAACAGCCCTGATTGTCAGGAAGTTTTTTTCCTGATGTGTATTTGTGTACAATTGTGTACAGGGACTCTCCCTGTAACCTGAATTCCCAGCAGTCAGGAACGCGGGTTAGATGTGATGTTATAGAGTCTGGGAAATTGCTCCAGGTTCCTTCCTACTGGCAAGTGGCAACCTTATTACTCAGGCAGAGGAGCTGAAGTCTGTGGTTTCATAGAGGTGGGCAGCTTTTGTCCACATATGGAAAAGGGGTGTACAGAAAGCTACAGTATTACCGCTGGCTAACTTCACCGGAGAGTAAGCCAACAGTTACCTTTTTCATCAACAACAATAACAACAGCAACAATTTGTTCGCTGATACATAAGGGGGGGCTTTCCAGTGGGAGCCCCACAATTATTGAACAACTCCCTGGGAAAGTGTGTCTGGCTCCCGTACTTTCCATATTTAGGAAGCAGCTGAAGACCGTTTTATTTAGGTTCGCGTCGGTTCCAAGAGTCCTAGGTGGTTGATTTAAAATGCTGACTGTGCAATTTAATGTAGTCTATTTTATGGATTTTGTTCGTGTTGAAAGCCACCTGGACCTCTTCGAGGAAGAAAGGCAGCTAATACGTGTTTTAAATAAACAAACAAACAAACAAACAAACAAACAGACAGACAGACAGACAGACAGACAGACAGACAGACAGACCAAAATAAACTCCACCCTCCCCAGGCAACATCCCCATACCTCTAAATTTGCCAACTAGAGGAGAGAGGAAGGGAAGGAGGCAGTGGTGGGATCCAAAAATTTTAGTAACAGGTTCCCATGGTGGTGGGATTCAAACTGTGGCATAGTGCCAATGGGACTGGGCAGGGCACAACAAAGGCATGGCCGGGCATTCCGGGGGCGGGGCTGTGGCAAGGACGCAGCCGCTGCGCCAGTCCTTGGGCAGGAAACGAATGCATGCAGGCGCAGGCTGCCACGCATGCCGGTGCACCTCCTGCTAGACTGCTTCAAGTTCTGCGCGCTACTGCTGAGAGGAGGGGCATAGCTAAGTTAAAAATCACGTGGCAAAATCACCAATTAGTAACCCCCTCTCGGCACACACAAATAGTTAGTAACCTACTCTTGGGAACCTGTGAGAACCTGCTGGATCCCACCTCTGGAAGGAGGTTGTAAGCTGCTTTGAGACTCCTTCCAGTTGCAAAAAGCAGGATATAAATCCAAATTCTCCTCCTCCTCTTCTCCTCCTCCTCCTCTTCTTCTTAGCTGCCAGCCAGCTTCACTCCAGCTTTGACAGTTCAGGTACTGAACTATTGCAATGGACGATAGACCAAGGCAAAAAATCAGACTCCTAGGAGGGGGGGTTGAACGTTATCATATTCTATGTATTGTCGAAGGCTTTCACAGCCGGAATCACTGGGGTGCTGTGTGGTTTCCGGGCTGTTTGGCCGTGTTCTAGCAGCATTCTCTCCTGATGTTTCGCCTGCATCTGTGGCTGGCATCTTCAGAGGATCTGAAGATCATCAGATCCTCTGAAGATGCCAGCCACAGATGCAGGCAAAACGTCAGGAGAGAATGCTGCTACAGCACGGCCATACAGCCCGGAAACCACACAGCACTCCATTATCATATTCTGCCAGGGGAGTTGGCAGTGCCCCTACTTTGTCTCTCCTTTTCAGTGGCCGGAAAGGAGAGGGAACGTTCTTGCATGGTCCTCAGTTGATACTGAAAAATAGACAGTGAGATGTACGCAGCTGTTTTCCATGTAGTTTCCAGTGGGGGCAGTAAACAAGCAATTTTGCTCTGCCGTATGGCCGTATGACTCCGACATAGATGCATAAAGCAACTGGATCGAGAGGGATCGTCATCGCTTCATTGGTGCTTGGGGCGAAGTAACCATTTTAAGGTCCCCAAAGAACAGCGCTGGGGGCGGGGGAGAGGCTCGCAAAATAGCTGCCGACGGAGGACGCTTGCATTTTAAATACTCCATAAAGCGCAGGACTCTGAACTTTTCCGCACAATTACATTTATAACTCCTGACGCTGGAAATAAGCTGGAAGATTTTCCAGGCCTGCTCCATAAATCGTGCTGTCTTCTCTTTCTAGGGGCCTTTCAAAAAAGTCCAGCTCGTCTTTTAGCAATTTGTAAGCAGGGAGAGGAAGGTAACTTTATCGTATCATGCAAGCAGGGAGGGGCAGACCCCAAGATCTGACCTTTGGCCCTTTGTACACCAACTGCAGAACATAACTTCAAATGCAGTTGTCCGCCATATACTCAAGATAATTAAGAAACTGTTTTTTTAAAAAAATAATAATAATCACACACACCATGGAGGAGAAGTCGATCGATGGCTACCAATCTTGATCCTCCTTGATCTCAGATTGCAATGCCTTAGCAGACCAGGTGCTCAGGAGCAGCAGCAGCAGCAGCAGAAGGCCATTGCTTTCACCTCCTGCACGTGAGCTCCCAAAGGCACCTGGTGGGCCACTGCGAGTAGCAGAGTGCTGGACTAGATGGACTCTGGTCTGATCCAGCAGGCTAGTTCTTATGTTCTTAAGTTCTTACCATTGCTACAATAGTGACTGAGTCTCCAAAATGCGTCTCGCCCATCTTTGGGAAAAGACTAGCAACATCCAGGCAGCGTGGTTCAGTGGTTAAGAGCAGGTGCACTCTAATCTGGGGAACCGGGTTTGATTTCCCACTCGGCCACTTGAGCTGTGGCGGCTTATCTTGTGAACCAGATTAGCTTGTGCATGCTAACACTTGCCAGCTGGATGACCTTAAGCTAGTCACAGTTCTTTGGAGTTCTCTCTCTCCCACCTACCTCACAAGGTGTTTGTTGTGGGGGGGGAAGGGAAAGGAGATTGTAAGCCCCTTTGAGTCTCCTTACAGGAGAGAAAGGGGGGGTATAAATCCAAACTCCCCCTCCTCTTCCTCTTCCTTTTCTTCTTATTCTCCTTCTCCTCCTTTTCCTGCTTCTCCTCCTTCTCCTCCAGTGGAATATTTGATGAGTCAGAGCTCACTTTGCAATATTCTTTCAACTTGCAAGGTAAGTCTGTGTCTAAACATGTATCTATAGGCAGCCTGCTCCCGTTACACACTACAGGAACAATTTCCCCACTCGTTCCGGGGTCCGGCAACCTCAAACTCATTCCCACTCCATAAAGGGTGAATAAGCAGTGAACAGCTAGATTGAAGTCTAGTAGCCCCTTAGATGCCAACAAGATTGGAGGGGGGAGATAGTAAGACGGTGAGAGTCAAATTGCCATTCGTCCTGCTGAACCGAGAGAGCTTTGACTCTCAGAACTTTGTACCTTGACAACCTTGTTGTCTCTAAGATACTACGAAGTTCCAATTGGCAATTCTAACGCAGTTACTCTCCGAAACTGTCTCTATGCAGGTGAGAATCTTTTAATCTGAGCATGAAAATGCGTAACAAGGACCTTTCTATCATTTGTATTTTGGGCAACTCTTATTTTAATATGCTGCTTTACCCTCCGCCAGACTGTCCGCCGCTCTTTCGCTTGGGGTGATTCTGATCTGAGACTTTGAAGCCGGGGACCACTCGATTCCCAGTGGATGTGGGTTTGGAGAGCACTACCCTTCTGCTAATAAATCAGTCTGGGTCGGATAGGAAGAGCCAAATTGACACAGTCTGGCTTGCTACCGTTTTTCAAGATACCAGGTGCTCTACTGCCCCAGTGTGGATTTCTCCAATCTCTTTAGGACGCCTTCTCTAATGCCGGGCTTTCCTATGCCTTTCGGGAAGATAGAATCTCTCTCTCTCTAGGGAGAGAATCCCCAGGCATTTTCATACGGGCAGGTGTCCATCCCGTCTAGAAGGGATTCATAGCACATATCAAAAAAGCAAAGCCCGTTTAGAGTATCGGTTTAGAGGGGAAGTCCCACTGCAAATATCGCTTTAGTACCAGTAATTATATATGTTCTTTAAGTTTAGTTCTTTTATAGAATTTAGGACACCTGCTACGAAGCCTATCTATTATCTATTTCCTTGTCTTTCTCTTTTTACTTGATCTCTTTTATTCTTATATTCTTTCTACAAGTTCTGGCTGGTAAATTCTATCCTTCTCCTTTCTCTTCCTGTAATATTTTTCTTCTTTTTTAAATTTTTTCTCTTTCTTCTTTTCTTTCTATTCTCTTTTGCTCGTTTTTTACTCCTTTCTCTGTACCAGTTAATACTATCCACAGGCACACCCTCTGTACTTGGTAACAACTATTTGATTTTAACATAATCTTGTAATAAATTTCATGAAAGTTTAATTTTTTTTAAAAGCAACACCTCCCCCCTTCCTCCCCCCAATGATTTCACTCTCCGAAGCCTTTTTCTGTGCCGTTTGCCAATCGGTTGCACGTCTGAATGAGCCGTGCTCTCTGCCCATTTTGGCTGTCTCATAGTCAAATGAGCGAGGCATGTCTGGGGGCTGAAGAAAAGACACATTTGTTGATTTGGCGAGAGCCGGTGCCTGGCCGGGAGCCGCTGCTCACCCACTTCCAGGATCCCATCTGACATTCATTGGATGTACATTTTTTGGGGATCTGTTCTGGGGGTTGTGAATCTGTTTACGTGCTTTTCTTCCAGCTGTGCTTTCCAATTTTTAGACCTCAAGAGATACATGCAGCTGTGGGATATGAGATTTTCCATAAAGGGCTGGATAGGTGGGAAATGGGTTAATCTAGATTTGTTTCAAACAATGCCTGTTCGTAAATACCTTCCATTGTCTGAAGCCAAACAGGATTATTCAGATTCTGTGGCAGTTGGAAGCTTTCCAGGCCAAACATTATTATGGAGCATCATTATCTGGTTTCATTTTCCTGGACAATGGGAGGCACGGAGTGGAAAGGATGACAGAGCAGATATGGGCATTAGAGGGACATTATCCAACCACAGTAATTAGCATAACTTCATACCAAACACCTACCTCCTAGTCGGCATTTTTGCGTAAACTATTCCTGTTTTGCTCCATACGTTGTGCTTCATACATAGTCTGGTGGGCATTTGGAAGGGCTTTGCGTGTACGTACTGGAAGGCAGGACACAAGAAAGAACCGCTGATTCTCTATATGAGATCTTTTAGACATTCCCTGTCTTGAGGAGCATTTCAGCCATTTGAGGTGGGGGGTGAAAATATCCGCCGGTCTGTCTGCTCATGTATATAGCAGGAGATGAAGTTTGTAAAGCACTTTGAGATGCCTAGAGATGCAGCGTCACCTGCCCCACCACGGCATACCACTAGAACACCCCCCATGCCCCCTCCACACCCCGGCCCTGCCTCTGCCACTGCTCCGCCCAGGGAGTTGCATCCCCCCACCCCACCCCACCCCATGGGCGCTATAAGAACATAAGAACATAAGAACTAGCCTGCTGGATCAGACCAGAGTCCATCTAGTCCAGCTCTCTGCTACTCACAGTAGCCCACCAGGTGCCTTTGGGAGCTCACCTGCAGGATGTGAAAGCAATGGCCTTCTGCTGCTGCTGCTGCTGCTCCTGAGCACCTGGTCTGCTAAGGCATTTGCAATCTGAGATCAAGGAGGATCAAGATTGGTAGCCACAGATCGACTTCTCCTCCATAAATCTGTCCAAGCCCCTTTTAAAGCTATCCAAGCTAGTGGCCATCACCACCTCCTGTGGCAGCATATTCCAAACACCAACCACGCATTACGTGACAAAATGTTTCCTTTTATTAGTCCCAATTCTTCCCCCCAGCATTTTCAATGAATGCCCCCTGGTTCTATGCCACTGGAGATGCTTTACTGTTGAAAAAAGTGGTGTATAAATCCAAACACTTCTTCTTGCCTGCTTCTTTCAATCCTTTTAATCTGTGAAAATCACATCCAATTGAATCAGGTTGTGGGTTCAATCACGCTGAAGGCATTGTCCACTATGTTTTATATTCCTCTTCCTATGTGCCCGTCCGCCATAAATTGCTAAACCAATTACTGGCAAATTTTTCTGGCTCTGATGAGGAATACATTAGCTTTTTATTGGCTGATGCTATCCCATTGGTAACTTTTAAAGTGGCCAGTGTCTTCTTCTTCAGCAATTAGTATCAAGAAGAAATCAGTACGTATTAGTTCTGTAAGAATCGTAGCCAAATTGTAATGTTTTTAGTATTGATGGATTGCTGATTTATTTTATGGGTTTTATTTGCTTTGTTAAATGTTTGGAAGATGTTCGTATCAATTGTTAGTGATATGCATTGTGTAATGTATTTGCTTAATGATCTTATGGCCTGGGGCTACAACAGTAAAAAAAAAAAAAGATTGACTGACATGGAATTATTTACCTTTCCCTTCCTTCCTTCTGATTGTCACTGGAGACTCTGCCATTCAGTGTCTGACAGGTGGTGAACAGGAAGAAGAAGAAGAAGAGTTTGGATTTATATCCCCCCTTTCTCTCCTGCAGGAGACTCAAAGGGGCTTACAACCTCCTTGCCCTTCCCCCCTCCCAACAAACACCCTGTGAGGTGGGTGGGGCTGAGAGAGCTCCGAGAAGCTATGACTAGCCCAAGGTCACCCAGCTGGCGTGTGTGGGAGTGCACAGGCTAACCTGAATTCCCCAGATAAGCCTCCACAGCTCAGGTGGCAGAGCGGAGAATCAAACCTGGTTCCTCCAGATTAGATACACGAGCTCTTAACCACCTACGCCACTGCTGCTCCTATTTAAGCCCATCTAAGCAAACACAACTGATACCCTGCATGGTGTAGTCATCGAGATCAGGTGGACTCTGATCTGGAGAACTGGGTTTGATTCCCCACTCCTCACACGTGAGTGACAGACTCTTATATGGTGAACTGGATTGGTTTCTGCACTCCTACATTCCTGCTGGGCTCCCTTGGGCTAGTCGCAGTTCTCTCAGAACTCTCTTGGTCCCACCTACCTCAGGGGCGGGCACGCGCAGGCAGTTCACCCCTCGGGCACAGTTCCCTTTCCTCTCATCACTGGAGCTCTTAACCTCCTACGCCTTCTACTCCTGATTTGTGATCCCTCCCTTTGACTAAAGTTGGATTCCAGCTGTCCATCTGTGGAACTCCTTGCCTCAGGAAACTTACATAACCTGCGGTCCCAAGATTAGGGTTGCTAACTCCAGAAATTCACAGAGGTTTGGGGTTGAAGCTTGGAAAGGGTGAAGTTTGGGGATGGGAAACAATGACCCTTCCGCGCATGCCAAATAATGCACTTTCAATCCACTTTCACAATTGTTTGCAAGTGGATTCTACTATTCCGCACAGCTGCAAAGTGCATTGAAAGTGGATTGAAAGTGCGTTATTCTGCGTGTGTGGAAGGCGCCTCAGTGGAGTATAACGTCCATTCTCCAAAGCAGTTCTTTTTCATCTCGCAGGGGAACTGACCTTGGTCATCTGGAGATCAGTTGTAATTCCAGATCCCCAGATCAGTTGCTTGAGATACTGTTAAAAACCGAACTCTCTATCAGGGCCCGATGTATGAATTACCTGAATCGGTTGGGTCAGCCTCTTGGGATAGCGGGGGAATTAGCTAGAGGCAGACCGGCAGAGTGGAGATCTAACACATGTGTCTGCAGAGATCGGTTCTTCGAGAAAATCGCTGAGAACCAAGGTTGCAACAAAAGAGGTTATTAAGGGATTTGAAACAACACAAACAAAAACACACCGAGATTTAAGAGGTCTAAGAAATACAGTGTTGAGCCAGAGGGAGAACAGGTTAGGATATCGGGAGGGCAATCATTACCATTTCAGAAGCGAAGAGGTTGGCAGGAGAGGGAGAGAAATGGCCAGCTCTTCTCGCAGAGGGAGACATTGGGTTCGAGGAGGAAGGTCAATGGATTGGGGGGATTTGATCATAGGTGTGCTACTGGAAGGTGTCAGCTATGAAGGTGTGGGCAGTCAGCCACAGGAATTCAAGCAGGCAGACTGGGGGGGGGGGGCGGCTACAGCAAGCACGGGAAGATCCAGCAGGCTGCTCAAAATTTTAAATCCTTGATAAGTACATGGAAGAGACATCTTTGGAGACTGGTCAAACCGAGCCTTTATGATTGAAGGTAGGATATCTGAGTTGGATGAGGGCCAGTATGGCCTAGTGGTTAGAGTGTTAGACTAGGACCGTGATGGCGAACCTTTGGCACTCCAGATGTTATGGACTACAATTCCCATATGCCCCTGCCAGCAAGGCCAATTGACCATGCTGGCAGGGGCTGATAGGAATTGTAGTCCATAACACCTGGAGTGCCAAAGGTTTCCAAACCGGGCATTGGCCCCCACGGGACTAGGACCTGGAATGAGGGTTCAAAACCTTCAATCCAGCTTGGAAGCCTTCCAGATGATCTTAGGCCCATCCTAATCTCTCAACCTAGCCTATCCTTAAAAAGTTGTCGTCGTGAGAATTAGGTGGAGAAGTGGAGCGTGCTGCCGGCAGGCAGGGTGTGGACAGGTCACAGTCCAATAGGTCAAGGCACACAGCAGGCAAAGCGTAGTCAGGTCCCAGTCCAGTAGGTCAGGGCAGGCGTGGGCAGACAGCCCCAGGTCCAGAGCACAGGAATCCAAGCAGGTAGGCAGACTGGAGGCTATAGCAAGCATGGGAAGATCCAGCAGGAAGTGCACTCATTGCACCCAGGCAGAGCTGAGCCCAAGGCAAGGTCCGTATAGGAAGCTCTGGTTACTGAGGGTGAGATCCTGCAAGAGCTCAGTCCTCCTCAGATGCAGAGGCCCCCCATCTCCTTCTGCCACATCTGGCGGAGAAACGAGCCCTCTTCCTTCGGCTCTGTAGCTGCTGCTGCTGGTGTTGACTCCGTCTCCTTTGCACAGCTGGCTCATCACAGGGCTTGGTGAAGGACTTGCAAGTTCCCTCAGGTGCGTGGCATCAGGTGAGGAAGGGCTGGGAGCTGAACTTCCTGCTTGAACTTCCTGGTCAGCTTCTGCTTCCTCGTGAGGAGCCGCTTCTGAGGGCCCAGCATTAGCAGGTTCTGCATCGGAGTCCTGTGAGTCCAGGTAACTGCCCGCAGGCTGGCCCATGACAATAGGTCTGCCTACCGTGGTGGCGAACCTTTTGCACTCCAGATGTTATGGACTACAATTCCCATCAGCCCCTTCCAGTATGGCCAATTGGCCATGCTGGCAGGGGCTGATGGGAATTGTAGTCCATAACATCTGGAGTGCCAAAGGTTCGCCACCACCTAGTATCACGTGGTTTGGCTATTTTGGCGGGGTTTCATTGTTCCCAGTTTGCTTTGTTGTGCTTTTTTTACTGATGGCACCTTGAACTGCTTTTAGGTTAACTGTGCTCTAGGGCGTTTTCCCCCCAGACATAATATCCCAAGAGAAAACCGGGATCAAACATACCGGGTTGTTTGTGTCTCGGTTTCTCCCTTCAAACGGCTGCCCCACCAGCGTGTTCAGGCCAGGAGGAAGACCTCCAGTGAATTATGCCCGAGCCCCCATTTATTTTCATTTTCCACGTGAACATTGACATAGTTTACGCAATTTACGCCATTTATGTAGATTCCTGCACATGCGCGGTTTCCATTTTTCTGACTTTCTGATTGGCTGTTGCCGTGGGGCAGGAAGAGCAGGCAACGTGGACAAAATAAACCTGCCCATCTCCTGCGGTGTTTGCACGGGAGCAGGATCAGCCCGGGTTTTTTAAAAAAAGAACCTCCAATGTTATCGTTTTTAAAAAGCCGCGGAATAAGGGAAACCTTGTGGGGTGGGCCTGATTTAGGCTCGCAAGCCATGCAGAAGTTGTTTCACCTCCTTATCCCAGGATATATTGGTTGTGCGGAAAACGCCTGAGTTGGCTGACAGCTTCTTCAAAACCTTGTCTTTTTCTTCGGTGGGAAAGCAAAATTTTGAAATAAATCTTAGTTCAATTGTTCCTTCCGAGCCACCTCCATTATTCAAAAATTGGTAAGAAGGAGACATAAGAACATAAGAACATAAGAACTAGCCTGCTGGATCAGACCAGAGTCCATCTAGTCCAGCTCTCTGCTACTCGCAGTGGCCCACCAGGTGCCTTTGGGAGCTCACAGGCAGGATGTGAAAGCAATGGCCTTCTGCTGCTGCAGCTGCTCCCGAGCACCTGGTCTGCTAAGGCATTTGCAATCTCAGATCGAGGAGGATCAAGATTGGTAGCCAGAGATCGACTTCTCCTCCATCAATCCGTCCAAGCCCTTTTTAAAGCTATCCAGGTTAGTGGCCATCACCACCTCCTGTGGCAGCACATTCCAAACACCAATCACACGTTGCGTGAAGAAGTGTTTCCTTTTATTAGTCCTAATTCTTCCCCCCAGCATTTTCAATGACAGCCTGAATCTACGTGACATAGGAACCCTCTCCTTGTGTCGGCAGCTCCCCTTCGATCATATGTGCACATATAACATGTATATTGCCCTGTACCCTTGTGAAATCAGTGCACATGATTTTGAAAGATGGAGCCTTGAACGCTGCCTGGCCGATATGCTGATGAATGCACTTGAAAACCCAGCTCTCTCCTGGCAGCGAATCATACGGTCTAGAAGGCAGGTGGCCATATTTCATTCACCCTGAGCGTTAACAAATGTTAATGAGGATATATGGGCATTTAAAATTATTGGTACGCGGTGATGTTTACTTGGTGGATTAAGACTTAATTTTTTCAGCCTGAATTTTCATCCGGTGAAATTTTCCTTTGCGGAGAGCGTGAGGAATATTTATAGGCCGTCTTAGTGAAGAATTTCCGACCTGTGGTAGGTGAAGGGGGTTGGTCCCCAACCGCTCCCCTCTAAGTGGGGAATAATTTGTTGGGTAGAGCGCCATAATAAAACAGGAATTCCTTTCCAATTATGGTACTCGGAGCGATGTGCAACACAATGTAGCCATTACAATGTACAAAATATATACATAGAGTCATAGAATCATAGTTAGACGAGACCCCAAGGGCCATCAAGTCCAACCCCCTGCCATGCAATAGGCACAATCAAAGCACTCTTGACAGATGAAGAAGAAGAAGAAGAGTTAGGATTTATATCCCCCCTTTCTCTCCTGCAGGACACTCAAAGGGGCTGACAATCTCCTTGCCCTTCCCCCCTCACAACAAACACCCTGTCAGGTAGGTGGGGCTGAGAGAGCTCCGAGAAGCTGTGACTAGCCCAAGGTCACCCAGCTGGTGTGTGTGGGAGTGTACAGGCTAATCTGAATTCCCCAGGCGGCAGAGCTGGGAATCAAACCCGGTTCCTCCAGATTAGATACATGAGCTCTTAACCTCCTATGCCACTGCTGACCATCCAGCCTCCCTTCAAAAACCTCCAAAGAAGGAGACTCCACCACACTCTGGGATAGTGCATTCCACTGTTGAACAACCTTTACTGTCAAGAATGTTTTTCCTGATGTTTAGGTGGAATCCTAACTCTAACCCTTCCCCTTGAACCCATGACTCCTGGCCCCAGTCTCTGGAGCAGAAGAAAACAAGCTTGCTCCCTCACCAACATGACATCCCTTCAAATATCTGAACATGGCTATCATGTCACCTCTTCACCTTCTCTTCACCAGGGTTGCAAGTTCCTGGTTGAGAAATACCTGGAGATTCTGGAGGCGGAGCCTAAGGAGGGTAGGGCTTGAGGAAAGGATATAATTTCATAATTATAATGGGATATGATGTCATATAATCCCAAGTGGCTATTTTCTCCAAGTATACTGATTTTTGTCACCAGGATCTCAATTATAATAGTGGGCGATCTCTGGACATAAAGAACATAAGAACAAGCCAGCTGGATCAGACCAGAGTCCATCTAGTCCAGCTCTCTGCTACTCACAGTGGCCCACCAGGTGCCTTTGGGAGCTCACATGCAGGAGGTGAACTCCCTGGAGGTTGGAAACTCTAAGGTCATTTCTGCACAGGCCAAATATCCTGGGTGGAGTGAGGGAAATATCCCAGTCTGGCCCAGAAGTTTGCACGTTTCCTGGTCCTAAAGCAGGTTTGCTCTGCGACATTTCCCTTATCCCGGGATTTCTTTTCAAAAACCCTGGGGTGAGCCTGCTACCGTGCAAACACCACGGGAACAGAAACAGTTTATTTTTCCCGCCCACCCCCCTGAACTCCCAGCGTGGCATTCATTCAAGCTGCCACTCCAAAAAAAAACAGCCAATCAGAACGCGGGACACTGGGCATGGGCTGATCTGCTTGCGGTGTAAATACAGAAGTCCCGGGCTCGTGCGAAACAAACTGGAGTATTCCCTCCTGATCTTCACTCGATTCCTTCACAGAAATGGGCAGCCATTCAAAGGGAGAAACTGGGATAAAACAGACCCGGATTGTAAGAAACCGATTGTAACCAGGGATAATTGTGCAGTGCAGAAACGGCCTAAAAGAAGAAGATACGGAGGGTTGTCAAGTAAGCGAAGACAAGCAAACAGGGAGATGAATGACTGTAGGCAAAGGATATTTAGACTGTAGAAGGGAGGGGGAAATGGTGGGATCTGCCTCTGAGTCAGTCTAAGAGCGAAGCCTTGCGGGGGCGGGGGAGTGCGTGTGTGTGATTGTGTGTGCATGTATAAGCACACACATACTTGGGTGACACATGCAAGAGATATCGGTGGCCAAGTTCCCTGGAGGAACCCAACCATCTTTGCTATATATAGGACAATTCCCTGATCACAGAATGCCTCTCCGGCTGTAGCATTACCAGACTGTAGGGAGTTTTAAACCAGCCCACTCCAAGCTATTTTCCTTTGTTCATCTATGTTGCGGAGCCTCCAGCGTCGCAGAGAGATGAATTTAAAAAGACTGGAGCGAGCAGGGAGGGAAACAGGGTTGAGGAATTAGCGCCCGTGCAATCCACATCTTGTTGAAATCACTAGCAAACGAGATGACAAAATCCGCTGCGAAGAGGCTGTGCTGAGAAAAGATAGGACTAATGTGTTTCATGCAGTTGGCAGAGTAAACCGTAGCTCTATTTCAGGGGTAGGGGGGCATTTTCTATCAAATCCCCTATAGGGTCCTACATTGTGAATTTCCTGTGTCAGGCAGTGAGATAGACTAGATCAGTGGTGGCGAACCTATGGCACGGGTGCCAGAGGTGGCACTTAGAGCCCTCTCTGTGGGCACGCACAAACAGAGTTCATCATATGGGGGGGATCGCCCCCCTCCCCACACATCTAGACTGGCCTGGGCCACTGGGCTCGATTATTGGCATTAAACCTAAGACCTACTTTTGGGGAATCAGTGTAAGTAACCCTGTTAAGCGCTGTTAATCCCCACTGATTCTCATGCAAAGAACTAAAGCGCGATCCTTTACATGGGAGTAAGCTCAGTTGCTGGCAATGGGGCTTGCTCCTGAGTAAACCCTCCTAGGGTCGTGATTCACCCCTTGGAAGAGTTGCATGGCTGCTTCAAAGCAAAGCTAATGACTACCACCAAGCTTACTCCCGAGTAACGCATGCCTCGGAGCCAACCGTTTTTTCTAAACTAAAATCTCAGTATTCAGCACTTGGCGATAAATAAGTGGGTTTTGGGTTGCAATTTGGGCACTCGGTCTCGAAAAGGTTCGCCATCACTGGACTAGATGGCCCTTGATGGCCCTTTGAGCTGTATGTGTCTATGGAGCTAGTGAGTATGCTCTGCATTGTTTGGGGTCACTCAGGATATACAAATATTCAGCACACTAATCTGACCAGGCCATTCCTAAAGGCCGTGGAGAGCAACTTCCCCCCCTCCTGCATCATTCCCTGTTTCTCTCTCAGTTAATGCGGATTTGATTTCATTATAGATTCTTGTGGCAGGCATGTTTTGAAAGTGCTCAGTTGTTAGGCCTATGTTGTTCAGCTTCTTATCTATGTCTGCTAGCCATTTTACAGACACAGATTCTGACAAAAGTTGATACAAGAGGCTGGTAGGACTGGTCTCGAAATGAATTTGAGAACCAGTTTCTGAAAGCTCTTGTCGTTGCCATCAGTTCCATGTGATTTTGCCCAGTTTCTCTACGTAAGGTGGCGTATGAGACGTACCTTGGCAACCCCAGAGAGTCACAGTAAAAAAAAAAATCCCACAAA
This sequence comes from Sphaerodactylus townsendi, assembly GCF_021028975.2. Lineage (NCBI taxonomy): Eukaryota > Metazoa > Chordata > Lepidosauria > Squamata > Sphaerodactylidae > Sphaerodactylus > Sphaerodactylus townsendi. Next base: position 5,116,873 of record NC_059431.1, on the reverse strand, counting down.
ACTTTTAGAGATGTGTCACTGACATTTCAGAAGAAAAAGAAGAGTTTGGATTTATACCCTACTTTTCTCTCCTGAAGGAGACTCGAGGTCATTTACAAGCTCCTTTCCCTTCCTTCTCCCCACAACAGACACCTTGTGATGTAGGTGGGGCTGAGAGAGTTCAGAGAGAACTGTGACTAGCCCAAGGTCACCCAGCAGAAATGTAAGAGTGCGGAAACACATATGGTTCACCAGATAAGCCTCTACCAGTGGCGTAGTGGCTAAGAGCAGCAGTGACGTAGTGGATAAGAGCAGTGGCCAAGAGCAGGTGCACTCTGATCTGGAGGAACCGGGTTTGATTCCCCGCTCTGCCGCTTGAGTTGTGGAGGCTTATCTGGGGAATTCAGAGTAGCCTGTACACTCCCACACACACCAGCTGGGTGACCTTGGGCTAGTCACAGCTTCTCGGAGCTCTCTCAGCCCCACCCACCTCACAGGGTGTTTGTTGTGAGGGGGGAAGGGCAAGGAGATTGTCAGCCCCTTTGAGTCTCCTGCAGGAGAGAAAGGGGGGATATAAATCCAAACTCTTCTTCTTCTTCTTCTTCTTCTCTTCTACCACTCAGGTGGAGGTGTGGGGAATCAAACCCGGTTCTCCAGATTAGAATCCCCCTGCTCTTAACCTCTACACCACACTGGCAAATGTTTGGATTGCAACTTCCAGGCAATAGCAACAAAGACCAAAACACCCAGAACATCCCGTTGTTTCCATCCATGAAAATCTTTGACAATGTATCCAATCAGCATGATTTCTGACATGCATGAATAGCAAGAAGCCTTAGGTCTACATCCCTCGAGTATACTCCTATTGATACTGCCCAGAATCACATTGGCTTTTTTGGCTGCCGCATCACACTGCTGACTCGTATTCAGTTTGTGGTCTACTAAGACTACCGGATCCCTTTCGCATGTGGTGTCGTCAAGTCAGGTGTCACCCATCCTATATCTGTGCATTTCATTTTTTTCTGCCTCTTACATTTATCTGGCAAAATAGTTTTCCGAATGCCCCTCAAGTAAACAGGAACCACCTCTATGGCCAAGATCCCTGGGAGCCGAGGGCAAGGGTGCTCACAATCCCAAAGCAGTTATTTCCAAGTTACGTAGATCGAAGGTGGCAGCTTCCAGCTTTACCAGGACTTAGAATTTTTTATGATGATGATGATTATTATGCATCTCAGGGACCAAATTAACATTCTGCCAAGCAGTTGGTAGTCCAAAAGGCATTTACTACTCTAAGAAGTTCCATAATTAGAACTCTAAGAAGATAAATTCTCGGCTAAGATATACTAATAATGCACCCCCCTTGCGATGCGGAAGAATAAATGAGCACATATTTTCCCCTCATAATTACGACATTAAAATTATTGCATTAAATTCACGCTGTGATTATGACAACCCCAAACTGGAAGGTTTGTAACGTTTTCTGGAGGTTGGGCTCACACTGTCGAGGGGATGAGCTTTCCGAGGCGAACGATATTTCGTGGGAATGAGGCATGTCACGCCGGGTGCGCCCTTCTGGGAAAACGAAGACTGACAGGGTCGTGGCTCAGTGGCAGAGTGTGTGTGTAGCCTGCAAAAGACCCCTGGTTGTGGTTGTTGTTGTTTTGATTTATTCCCCACCCTTTACAGTCATCTCATGGGGGTTTGCAATAAAGACATGATAAAATCCCATTCAGCGCTCCTATAAAAACAATCCTGAAACCATAGAACAATTCCACGTTCTAAAATCCCACCCCAAGCTCCTAAACCCACCCACCCCCATCCTGTAAAACGGATGGGGCGTAGGAGGTTAAGAGCTCGTGTATCTAATCTGGAGGAACTGGGTTTGATTCCCAGCTCTGCCGCCTGAGCTGTGGAGGCTTATCTGGGGAATTCAGATTAGCCTGGGCACTCCCACACACGCCAGCTGGGTGACCTTGGGCTAGTCACAGCTTCTCGGAGCTCTCTCAGCCCCACCTACCTGACAGGGTGTTTGTTGTGAGGGGGGAAGGGCAAGGAGATTGTCAGACCTTTGAGTCTCCTGCAGGAGAGAAAGGGGGGATATAAATCCAAACTCTTCTTCTTCTTCTTTGTTCCACCGGGCCTTTGGTGAGGCCAGCCGCGGACTCCCCCTCCGGGATGCCCCTGTGTTGTGTGCCATCCCATCATTGGCACGCCCAATATAACACCTAAGTTACACTGCTACCCCTGCTTGGCTGTAGGACCGGGCGCCACACTCTTATAATCCTGTTGTACTGTATTGTACTGTACGGACGCTGCTAGGTTTTATGAATTTTGTGAACTTTTTTAGCTTAATTTAAGTTATTTTATGTGTAATGTTGTCTTTGGCCACTGTGTGAAATACTGTTTTGGCCTGGTGTACGCCGCCCAGAGCTGTTCGGGGGTGGGCAGTTTAAAAATTTAATATATGAATAAATAAATAAAAATAAAACTACTTGTGGCAGTGAAATAGCAACCTCTGTGAGGAACCTTCACAGAGAATCTGCTGCTGCGCACAAAATGGTGGCCGGGAGCAGTGGAAATGAAAGTAAGAGGTTTGGAAAAAATAAATAAAGCGTTTCCTGTCTGCTTGCATTTGCTCAACAGGCCTTTGGCTGATTCCCCACCCCCCACCCCTACTGGGATGGGGGGAATCAAGGTGTCTTGTACACTCCTTGCACTTTTAGGGGTAAGTGGGTTTTGGTTTTAGGATTGGTTTTATAGTAATTTTACTGGGATTTTGTTATGGTTTTTATTGCTACCCGCCCTGAAACTCCTGTAAAGGGCAGGAAATAAATCTAAATAATAAATCAATAATAAAAGTAAAGATTTGGGCTTGATATCCCCCTGCCCTTATGAAGAAGAGTTTGGATTTATACCCCGTCTTTCTCTCCTGTAAAGAGACTCAAGGAGGCTTACAAGCTCCTTTCCCTTCCTCTCCCCACAGTTTGTGAGGTAGATGGGGCTGAGAGAGTTCTGAAGAACTGTGACTAGCCCAAGGTCACCCAGCTGACATGTGTTGGAGTGCGGAAACACGTCTGGTTCACCCGATAAGCCTTTGCCACTTAGGTGGAGGAGTGGGGAATCAAACCCGGTTCTCCAGATTAAAATCCACCTTTTTCTCAACCCCCACACCACACGGAGTTCTACATTCCTTTGGAGTTTGGGAGATGCTCACATGGGGCTCCCGAGGGTCTCTTCTACTCGCTTCTCTTCCTTCTCACATCACTGTCTGTCTCTTCTCCGACTTGCATTTCTTGGAGGAAGCAACGATCCTTCCAGCATACCCTCTTTGCTGGTTGACTTCACAGGCGATACATCTGGAGGAGAAACCAACTGGTACAGCCTCCGGTGGAACTTGGACAAGTTGAAATTCTGAACTTCGCCGGAGCTCTTACGCAACTGAATTGCTGCAGGAAAAAAATGTCCAAATGCGGCATGTGTGGATAAGGATGATTTTGACACTACACTGCCAACATTTTGTCGGCCTTTCTAACAGGGAGATACTGGTATAAATTTAGGCATTCCATTTCTCCCACTGCCCATATCTAATTCACAGTTTCAAAGGTGTGCCATCCTTCAGGTGGTTACGGTATCTAATGTGGGTAGATGCATCGGTAGACATATGTCATAATAACAGCACCAATGGCCCAAAACTCAACTACAATGTATTATTCTTAATTGTCATGTTTTATTCTTAATTAATAAATATTTTGCCAGACAACAGTCTGTGTGTATCATTTAACCATTCATTTGCACTATCAACAGCAAACTTGTTTACAGAAGTAACAACTTATAAACCTATACCTTTTTTTTTTTTACAAAGGTAACAACATATAAGCCTCTCCTTTTTAAGTGACTGACATCAAAGCGTTGTAGGGCTAGAAAACCCCCAGGTTGGGTCACACCTCGTCACAAGGACTTTGTTTGGTCCTGAGGTTTATAAGCTGTTATCTCTATAAAAAGAGGTTTAGAGCACAGGTGTCAAACTCGCGGCCCTCCAGATGTTATGGATTACAGTTCCCATCATCCCCTGCCAGCATCATGCTGGCAGGGGATGATGAGAACTGTAGTCCATAACATCTGGAGGGCCACGAGTTTGACACCTATGGTTTAGAGGTTTAGAAGCTGTTGCTTCTGTAAAAAGCTGTTGCTTCTGATTTTGTAAATAAATGGTGAAATGATACACTGAGACTATTATCTGGCAAAATATATACTAATTAGGAATAATACATTATAATTGAGTTTTGAGCCATTGGTGCAGTTATTATTACATTCTCCAAGTGGTGGTTGGAGATCTACTGGGTTTACAACATGTTTCCAGGTAACAGGTAAGCTCACCTCCAAGAAGAGTTGTTTTTTATACCAGAGAGACAGCCTAGTGGTTAAGAGCAGCAGCCTCTTATCTGGAGAACCACGTTTGATTCCCCACTCCTCCACATGTATTCTGATGGGTGACCTTGGGCTAGTCACACTTCTTTCAGAACGTTCCCACCTACCTCACAAGATGTCTGTTGTGGGAAGGGGAAGAGAAAAAAGGTTGTCAGCCCCTTTGAGACTCCTTACAGGAGAGAAAGGCGGGGCATAATCCAAACTCCTCCTCCACCTCCTCCTCCTCTTCTTCTCCTGAGTGGCTTACAATCACTTTCCCCCTCCCCACAACAGCAGTTTGTGAAGTAAGTGGGGTTGAGAGAGTTTGGAGAGAACTGTGACTAGCTCAAGGTCACCCGGAAGCTTCATGTGAAGGAGTGGGGAAAACAAATCCAGTTCGCCTAGAGGAAGCGGCCACTTTGGAAGGTGGACTCTATTGCATTATACCCAGAGGTGGGATCCAGCAGGTTCTCGTGGGTTCCCGAGAGTAGGTTACTAATTATTTGTGTGTGCCAAGAGGGGTTTGCTAATTGGTGATTTTGCCCTGAGATTTTTTCCTTAGTTGCGCCCCTCCTCTCAGCAGTAGCGCGCAGAACATGGAGCAGTCTAGCAGGAGGTGCCCCGGCGTGCATGGCAGCCTGCGCCTGCGTGCATTCGTTTCCCGCCCAAGGACCAGCGCAGTGGCTGTGTCCTTGCCACAGCCCCGCCCAAGAATGCCCTGCCCCTGGAATGTCTGGCCATGCCCCCGTCGTGCCCCGCCCAACCCCATTAGCTCTACGCCACAGTTTGAATCCCACCACCATGGGAACCTATTACTAAAATTTTTGGATCCCACCACTGATTATACCCCCTTTAAAGTTCCTCCCTCTCCAAGCTCCGCCATCCTCAGCCTCCACCCCCCAAATCACCGAGTCCTCCACAACCCAGAGCCGGCAACCCTATTCCGAGGGTAACTGTGTGGGTCAAAACTTGAAGAAATGGATTTGAGTCCTGTAGCTCTCTTAGAGATCAACAAGATTTTGGGAGATATTTACATTAATTATTTATTTGTTTGTTTGTTTATTATTAGTTTTATATACCGCCCTCCCCCTGAGGGCTCTGGGCGGTTCACAACAGGTTAAAACACACATTAAAACATAATTTAAATACCAATTACATAAAAACAGAACCGATTTAAAAATATGGATGGCGTCTGGCTCCCCCCTCCCCCCCTTGTGCCCACGGGTGGCCAGATGACACGGTAGATGTATTTTTAACCAGGCTGGCCAAACGCCTGGCGGAACAGGTCCGTCTTGCAGGCCCTGCGGAAACGCTGTAAGTGCTGCAGGGCCCAGATCTCCCTAGGGAGCCTGTTCCACCAGGTAGGGGCCAGGGCTGAAAAGGCCCTGCCCCTTGTTGAGGCCAGCCTGATCATTTTTGGGCCAGGGATCACGAGTAGGTCCTCCTCCGAGAAGCAGAGGGGCATACTGGGGCAATATGGGGAGAGGCGGTCCCTCAGGTATTTGTCAGATACCCGATGAAAGGAGCGTTGTCTCTCGAAAACTCATACAACAAAAAAAAAGGTCATTCCCGAAGGTGCAGGCGCATAGCTGCAGTGGGGACATCAGGGCAAGTTGTCCCAGACACCGCCATGGCAGTCACATGGGGTGTGTCAGGGGCGTGTCGGGGTGGGGACGGCATACACAGGCAGTTCATGCCCCAGGCGCAGTTCCCCCTCCTTTCGTTACTGCGAAGTTGCCACTGGACTCCAGTCTATCTCATTAAGCAAAGCCATTTTGTGAATATGTTCGACATTAAAAGATACTTCAGTTCTGTTTTTCCCCATCTCCCTTCTTCTCTGGGCCACCATGGAAGGCGCCAGGGCAAAGTAGCTGCATGTGTTTTACAATTCAAACTGTGATTTTCCCTCCTCCAGCCCCTCAGGGGCGGGGAGATGGGGAGAACACGTTGGCGTCCTTTGAAACCGACTTGTTTGTTCTCCGTGCTGGGATAGAGTTGTCGGAATATTAATTATGGTTCTGGGGAAGTTCCTCGGTTGAACTCGGGGACTGAGACTCCTGCCACCTGCTTAGAATGTCAATGTTTATCTGCTTCAGTGAGCTTAAATCAGTTCCTCTAAGTGAGAGGCTGGCACGCCAAGCAGATGTTCATGTTCGAAAGGAATGTACCGGCGGCCATTAGCATATGTAGCATGATACTCGTAAATAGAGGGACCGTACCATTGTCAAGGTGATTTTCCACCAAGGTACTCTCCGACTTTGCTCCCCGCTCCTCCCGGATGTCTCTCGACGTTTCCCCGGTTTGGACCGGGAGCGACCCCGACTCTCTCCCCTTTTCCGACGGGCCTGTTCTGTTTACGCTGCGTCGGCATGATTAATGATATTGTACATTGTAACTAAATTGTACCACCATTATCACCAGGTCACCCATGACAACTAGATATATCATCTCCGAGGTTTATATACAGATAACAATTTTACCTACGCGGGCGAAGGCAGAGCTGAATGTCGGCCTTGTGCTAATGCCACTGTTTACACATACTGGGAAGTCAGTAATGCACAGGACATGGGGATTTCATTAGGCAAGATCCATCCGGGGGCAGTGATAAAGTGGGTAGTTTATCAGAACTGCTCACACTAGCAGCCAGAGCTGTTCAGCCGCTGACGATTTTGCTGTGTTGGCGTTCCCCGGGAGTTGCCAACCTCCCAGTGTCGCCTGGGACTGTCCTGGAATTATAAATAATCTCCAGACTGCAGAGACCCATTTCCCTGGGGACAGTGGCGTCAAGTGGTTAGCCATGTCAGTCTGCAGTAGAGAAAGATTCAAGGCCAGTAGCATTTTAACCACTGAGGAGCAGCAGTGGCGTAGGAGGATAAGAGCTCGTGTATCTAATCTGGAGGAACCGGGTTTGATTCCCAGCTCTGCCACCTGAGCTGTGGAGGCTTCTCTGGGGAATTCAGATTAGCCTGTATACTCCCACACACGCTGCTGGGGGACCTTGGGCTAGTCACAGCTCTTCTGAGCTCTCTCAGCCCCACCCACCTCACAGGGTGTTTGTTGTGAGGGGGGAAGGGAAAGGAGATTGTCAGCCCCTTTGAGTCACCTGCAGGAGAGAAAGGGGGGATATAAATGCAAACTCTTCTTCTTCTTCTTCTAGGGCATAAACGTGTGAAAGTCCAACAAAGTGGGGGCTGACACTTGGAAGCGTATGCCCTGGAAATCTTAATGGTCTTTAAGGAATCAAACCAGTACAGTAAATTTTTAATGGCATATTAGTGATACGCAGGAAAAAATATAAATAGGTTAAAAGAGTAAAAACTATATATTACATAATTAGATTGAGATCACTTATTCACAACCACTTTTTTTTAAAAAAAAAAAAAACCTTGCAGTCTGTTCTAAGGTGGCTCCAGAGTTGAAATTTAGGAGCAGCAGTGGCGTAGGAGGTTAACAGCTCGTGCATCTAATCTGGAGGAACCGGGTTTGATTCCCAGATCTGCCGCCTGAGCTGTGGAGGCTTATCTGGGGGAATTCAGATTAGCCTGTCCACTCCCACACACGCCAGCTGGGTGACCTTGGGCTAGTCACAGCTTCTCGGAGCTCTCTCAGCCCCACCTACCTCACAGGGTGTTTGTTGTGAGGGGGGAAGGGCAAGGAGATTGTCAGCCCTTTTGAGTCTCCTGCAGGAGAGAAAGGGGGGATATAAATCCAAACTCTTCTCTTCTTAATACGTGTACAATCTTTTGCTGGTCGGTGCAGTTATCTGTGCCACTCAAATAGGGCAATAACAGTGACCTTCACAGATTCTTCCCAATACAGCTCACAAACACACAGTCTTTCATGGTGTGGTCCTTTTTAAACCCTTCCCTGTCTTAAGGAAGAGGGCAGGGTATTACATCTGGCTAAAGTGAGAGCCTGGCAAGTTTGGGCTCAGAAAGGAGAGATACATATTCAGCCACACTGGGACCGTACGGGATACCTAGGACAGTGATGGCGAACCTATGGCACGGGTGCCAGAAGTGGCACTCGGAGCCCTCTCTGTGGGCACGCGCACACAGAGTTGGTCATGTGGGGTGCAGAAAATCACACACACACACACACACACACACACCCCACACACACATCTAGGCCGGCCTGGGCTACTGAGCACGACATGCGCGCACTGCGGTGAGGGGGGTCGCAGAGGAGGCAGAGATGCTAGAGAGGCACAGAGCGGTGTGCGTGGGACTTGCTGGAGGCTAGAGCAGGCTGGCCCCTGTTCGAGCAGGTGGGCAGGGGAAGAGGGAGCCAACTGTTTTTTTTCTAAACTAAAACCTCAGCATCCAGGTTAAATTGCCGGGTTGGCCCTTTGCGATAAATAAGTGGGGTCTGGGTTGCAATTTGGGCACTCGGTCTCGAAAAGGTTCGCCATCACTGACCTAGAAAAAGGGGGGGGAGCAGGATTTACAGGCCTGGGCAAGCAGGTATTGACGATCGCACTCGTACAACCTGGCCCTGATGCTTTTGAGAATTTCCTTTGGAGGTAGCATGGCCAGCATGTCAAGCGATAGGTCGAGACCGCAGAGTTTTGCCTCGATATAGGCCCACCCATCTGCAGAGTGCAGACTGGTCAGGGCCAAAGAGAAAAGACCACCCAGGGAGGCCAAGGTTTCTGTGTAGAGGCAGGCAATGGCAAACCACCTCTGAACAGCTCTTGCCTGAACAGCTCTTGCTGAACAGCACTTTGCGCACACACAGCCTGTTGAAACCCACCCAAGCATAAGAACATAAGAACATAAGAACAAGCCAGCTGGATCAGACCAGAGTCCATCTAGTCCAACTATCTGCTACTCGCAGTGGCCCACCAGGTCCCTTTGGGAGCTCACATGCAGGATGTGAAAGCAATGGCCTTCTGCGGCTGTTGCTCCTGATCACCTGGTCTGCTAAGGCATTTGCAATCTGAGATCAAGGAGGATCAAGATTGGTAGCCATAGATCGACTTCTCCTCCATAAATCTGTCCAAGCCCCTTTTAAAGCTATCCAGGTTAGTGGCCATCACCACCTCCTGTGGCAGCAGATTCCAAACACCAATCACACGTTGCGTGAAGAAGTGTTTCCTTTTATTAGTCCTAATTCTTCCCTTTAGCATTTTCAATGGATGCCCCCCTAGTTCCTAGTGTATTGTGAGAAAGAGAGAGAAATTTTTTCTCTGTCAACATTTTCTACCCCATGCACTTAATTTTATAGACTTCAATCATATCCCTCCCTCAGTCGTCTCCTCTCCAAACTAAAGAGTCTCCAAACGCTTTGCAGCCTCCTCCTCATAAGGAAGGTGCTCCAGTCCCTCAATCATCCTCGTTGCCCTTCTCTGCACTTTTTCTATCTCTTCAATATCCTTTTTGAGATGCGACGACCAGAACTGGACACAGTACTCCAAGTGCGGTCGCACCACAGCTTTATATAAGGGCATGACAATCCTTGCAGTTTTATTATCACCTCCTTTCCTAATGATCCCCAGCATAGAGTTTGCCTTTTTCGCAGCTGCCATGCATTGAGTTGACATTCCCATGGAACTATCAACTAAGACGCCCAAATCCCTTTCCTGGTCTGTGACTGATAGCACTGACCCCTGTAGCATGTATGTGAAGTTTGGATTTTTTGCCCCTATGTACTTCGCACACACACACAGCCTGTTGAAACCCACCCGTGCATGGCATAAGTGCCACGTGGTCCATCTGCTCCTTGTCCATCACACTTTGCCCACGGGGCTCCATGCCACCGTCAGCAAGCCGGCCTCTCGCAACAGGGGAAGGCCCGTAGAACGAACACCTCCCCGCAACTTGAGAGAGCAAGTTCGAGAGGCGGCCCCGTCCTACATTTACGCTATTGATTACCGGGAGGAAAGCTCTTTAGCATTTAATGGGAGCGAAAAGCGAAAAAGATCTCGCTGGGCCTTCTAAAGGAAAAGAAATTAAACTTCCGCGCCGAATCCTTCCCCAGGTGGAAAGTGTCTGTTCGACAATTTAAGAGTCGTAAAATTTGGGCTGATCCTTATCAATTCATTTTGATTCCACTGACGGTTTACTTTGTTTCCCCGCTGCCGCCCGACACCCTCTCTTCCCTTTTTGCTGCCCGTATTGATCCCGACCTAGGAAAAAGGCTATTAATCCTGAAGCCAAGAAAGATCAGAGATAAGTCAAAAATGTGCTTGTTGTTACACAAGCCGGGTGAAACATTGTCTTGCTGGGTTGGGCGGGTGGGGAAGCGTGGAGGAGAAATAACGCCGGGCCTGGGAGAAGGGGGGGGCAGGCAGGGCACAGGGGCTCTCGGGAGTGAGAATTACCTCATTGGGTTTATGGGATGGATGTCCGAGAGGCACCGAGCGAGGGCAGACAGAGGACGGGAGAGACAGACTGTCTGAGCAAGGGATGAACTCGGAGCTGTCCTACAGGCTCCCGGAGATGGTCTTGGTAAGACTCTGGCTTCGGCCTCCTGCCATTTCAGATGATGTGTAGCTCTTAATGAAAAGGCAGAGGAGACTGTCTGTCTCTGCTGTGTGGCCTCCCTCGTTTCTTGGCTGGTGGGAGTCCCTCGGCCATAACTCTTTCCAGGACAAATTAGAAGCATCGATGTAAGCAGGGTTTTTTTTATATACATACCAAAGGTTGGTGTGAGGCGTAAATCACCGGCTCTCCTTGGCGTTATGCATTTTCATCCGGTGTCTCCTTCTTCCTGCCTTTCAGAATTTCCTTCAGCCCGAAGCCAAGGGGAAAGGCTGTTCTCCCATGGGTTCCAGCGTTGACTCCACTTGAGTTGAGGTGATCGGATGAGTTAAACCAGAGGTCTTCAAACGATGGCCCTCCAGATGTTCAGGAACTACAATTCCCATCAGCCTCTGCCAGCATGGCCAAGTAGCAGGGCTGATGGGAATTGTAGTTCCTGAACATCTGGAGGGCCATCGTTTGAAGACCCCTGAGTTAAACTTTCCAAATGCCACTTCATGGAAGGTCTTGGCGGATATGCCTTGTTGGAATTCCAGAGGAACTGGTTGGTCACTGTGTGGAACCATTCTCACACAATGGTCTCCTCAGATCTGTGTGGAACAGGATGTGTGGAACAGGATGCTGGGCTGGGACTGCAGGTCCCTTCTGATGGTTTTATGAAGGCCTTGAGCTCTATGCTCTGTTGTTGGGTCTTCAGAGGAACTGGTTGGCCCCATATGAGACAGCACGCTGGAGTGGAGGGACCACTGGTCTGATCCAGCAAAGTTTTTCTCAGGTTCTCAAGAAAGTGTGAGCCTCTACACCAGTGGTGGCGAACCTATGGCACTCCAGATGTTCATGGGCTACAATTCCCATCAGCCCCTGCTAGCATGGCCAATGGCTCCACACCCTGTTGTAGGCCTTCTAGAGGAACTGGTTGGCCAATGTGAGAAATGGATGCTGGACTAGATGGACAACTGGTCTGATCCAGCAGGACTCTTTGCATGTTCTTATGAAGGCCTCAGCCTTTATGCCTTGTTGTTGGACCTCCAGAGGAACTGGTTGGGCACTGTGTGGAACACACTGCTGGACTCGATGGACCCTCACTAGTCTGATCCAGCAGGACTCTTCTTATGTCCTTATAAAGGCCTCTGTTCCCTGTTGTGGGCCATCTGGAGAAACTGGCTGACCATTGTGTGAGAAGGGACATTGGTTTAGAGCAGGGGTAGGGAACCTGCGGCTCTCCAGATGTTCAGGAACTACAATTCCCATCAGCCTCTGTCAGCATGGCCAATTGGCCATGCTGGTAGGGGCTGATGGGAATTGTAGTTCCTGAACATCTGGAGAGCCGCAGGTTCCCTACCCCTGGTTTAGATGAATCACTTGTGTGATCCAGCAGAGCTCTCCTGAAGTTTGCAAGCTTCCATTATGTTATGAAGCTTCTGCCATCTGTTTTTGTCTCTGTAAGTTTTGGGTTTTGGGGAGGAAAAGTTGGGGAGGAAATCAAGGTGGGATAAAAATGTTAGGACAGCTGGTTGTCTCTCCTCTTTTCTTGCTGGTGACTTCGCCGTTCAAGCCTTTTTGTTCTCCTTGAGCTATATTAAATGCAACCCCTTCTGCATGAGTAAAGAGCCATTAAAATGCAGATAAGTTATGACAACCCCCTCATGCTTTCAAGGCAAATGATTACGTAGAGGTGGCTTGCCACTGCATTCCTCTACAATGTCTTCCTTGGTGGCCTCCCATCCAAATACTGACACTTTTAGCTTCTGAGATCTGATGAGATCAAGCCATAGTTTGGCAATGCACATCCTTCTGAGTGGTTTCTAATTGGCAGATCTCTTGTTTGGGAGATAGGGTTGCCAGATCGCTTCTGGCCACCAGTGGGGGATGGTGTGGGTAAGGTTGCCAGATGCAGGTTGGGAAACTTTTGGATGGAGCCGGGGGAGGGCAGAAACCTTAGTGGGGTACAATACCATGGAGTACAAAGCAGTCATTTTCTCCAGGAGAACAGTTCTCCGTGATTCTGGAGGATCACCAGATGCTACCTGGAGAGTTGCATCCCAATTGGGAGAGTGTGGGACAGTTGCCCCTTTGCAGGAGAAGAGTTTATTATGGAATTACCCACTTCTGTTGTCCAGTACCTGGCTGGCCTTTTGAGAAAGGCCCTCTAAAAAGAAAACCAGAGCTCACTCAGCCCTTTCTGACCCAGTCCTCTTCTCCACTGTTACTTTCTCTGCTGGTTCCAGAGACTGACTGAAAAGATTTGAAAAGCCCCACCTCCATCAGCCCCACCTATCAGCAGCCTCAGCAGCCCCCACCTATCAGCAACCCCAGGACAAAGAGAAAAAAGAGAAAACCCCTGTTAACCCCTGTTTAAAATACACTGTTTAAAAGATGTAGCTTTGAGAAAAGCCCTCTAAAAAGAAAACCAGAGCTCACTCAGCCCTTTCTGCCCCAGTTTTCTTCTCCACTGCTACTCTTCTCTGCTGGTTCCAGAGGCTGTCTGATCCAGCAGGCTTGTTCCTATGTTCTTATGAGTTGTCCTTCTGCAGCCTGGCATGCCTGTTCCTTGCCTGCAACAAGATCGGCTTTGTGCCCAAACGCCCCATCTTTTCCCTTGTGCTGTGATACCAAGACTCTGCTCAGCCGTATCTTGTTGATTTGGGCCCTGGGAGTAGCTGTCTGTTTAAATCAGTCCCTTGTGCTCAGCCAGAGATGCACTCACCTAGATTGCCTCAAAGCACCATTTCTTCCGGCATGAAACAGACAAGTCACCAAGCTAGAGGCGATCCATCTGTTGTGACTTGGACTCGCTGCAGGCCAGCAGATACATGTGCATTTCAACAGGAAGGTCTCTAGCCTCAGAACCCTTGCTCAAACCTGCCTTTTGAACTAGGGAGGAGAAAAGAGTCCCACACCAAATAAATATACGGGACAGAAGTCAGGATTCTGGTTGGAACTGAATTGTTAAATGGACAAAAGTGCCAGTGGCAGTGGGAAACCCAAACAGAAAAGGATATAACAACCTCATAAGAACATAAGAACATAAGAACAAGCCAGCTGGATCAGACTAGAGTCCATCTAGTCCAGCACTCTGCTACTCGCAGTGGCCCACCAGGTGCCTTTGGGAGCTCACATGCAGGATGTGAAAGCAATGGCCTTTTGCTGCTGCTGCTCCCGAGCACCTGGTCTGCTGAGGCATTTGCAATCTCAGATCAAAGAGGATCAAGATTGGGAGCCATAAATTGACTTCTCCTCCATAAATCTGTCCAAGCCCTTTTTAAAGCTATCCAGGTGAGTGGCCATCCCCACCTCCTGTGGCAGCATATTCCAAACACCAATCACACGTTGCGTGAAGAAGTGTTTCCTTTTATGAGTCCTAATTCTTCCCCCCAGCATTTTCAATGAATGCCCCCTGGTTCTAGTATTGTGAGAAAGACAGAAAAAATTCTCTCTGTCAACATTTCTACCCCATGCATAATTTTATAGACTTCAATCATATCCCCCCTCAGCCGCCTCCTCTCCAAACTAAAGAGTCCCAAACGCTGCAGCCTCTCCTCATAAGGAAGGTGCTCCAGTCCCTCAATCATTCTCGTTGCCCTTCCCTGCACTTTTTCTATCTCTTCGATAGCCTTTTTGAGATGTGGCGACCATCTCAAAAAGATGCACTCCTTAGATAACCTCCTTAGCAAACCTTGACGTTACGAAGTGCAAAATTTAAGTGTAAACGAGTGAATATAGCAACAAATTGTCCATTCGTATATACACCACATTCATACCAACAACTTGCAAGCAACTTTCAAACGGTTGGTTCTGGTAGGTTTTCCGGGCTGTATGGCCGTGGTCTGGTGGATCTTGTTCCTAACGTTTCGCCTGCATCTGTGGCTGGCATCTTCAGAGATGTATCACAGAGGGAAGTCTGTTACAAACTGTGTAACTTTCAGACAGATTGTGGTGGGATTTCCGGGCTGTCTGAACCAGACCACGGCCACACAGCCCGGAAAACCCACCACAACCAGTTGAATCCGGCCGTGAAAGCCTTCGGCAAAACGTTCAAACAGCTTATATCCCTCTCACTAAATTCCTACTTAGAGTACCTTTAATAAGCTAATAAAATAAATAAATGACCACTTAAACTAGTTACAATAGAGTAAGTAAATGTAACAATAATTCAATACAAAAAGGTTCTACCCAGTTCTGGAATCTCCAGGAATCTCCAGGAATCTCCAGGAAACTTCTTAAGAATCTTTTCAACGCTGTTGGAGATTTTCAGTTGTTCTACCAGTGTCCTCGATTAGGATATTAGTGTTTTTTTAGTTCATAAACAGTAGCCAATTGTCCCAAGCCAGCAATAAACTGAATTGTTCCCAGCACTAGGTTTGCCAACTCTGGCTTGGGAAATTCTAAGGACTCTGGGGCAGCGCCTGGGGAGGAACTTTCCTTTATTCCCAGCTTTATGGCATATCATAGATCCGCCCTGTGAAGCAGCCATTTCTGGTTTTCCTTTGAAGTGTACGTGGCCTTTTGGTCCCATTTTTAATACTATAATTTTTGATACATTGTGAGCCTCCCCGATCTCGCCAGGGGAAAGGCAGCATCAAAGTTTAATAAAATGAAATGTAAAAAATAAAAATGTAGAGAACAGTTGTGATTCTGGTAGAATTCCAGGTCCCGT
This sequence comes from Sphaerodactylus townsendi, assembly GCF_021028975.2. NCBI lineage: Eukaryota > Metazoa > Chordata > Lepidosauria > Squamata > Sphaerodactylidae > Sphaerodactylus > Sphaerodactylus townsendi. The sequence continues at coordinate 5,101,348 of NC_059431.1, read as the reverse complement.
CGGGATGTTGGTAACCTTATCCAGAACAGATGTAGGATCCAAAGCTTTCTGCCTTGGGACGGTGCAGTATCTGCAGTGGTGGGATCCAAAAATTTTTGTAACAGGTTCCCATGGTGGTGGGATTCAAACTGAAACCAAAACCAATTTTGCTGGCATAATTTCCTGCGTGGCCCAATAGTTGCATGTACAACCTCTGTATAATCTACACTTGATGTTTCTTTATACATGGCATTAAACACATGTACAGGTGGACCATCTGGTCACCTTACTTTACTGTTTGATTGAAACCAAATGATTGTATTACGCTGACTAGCCCATTCTATACTGGGGTTATTTTTGGCACCATGATTGGCCATAGAGTATTCCATAGAGTATTTTATGGTGTCTATATAGTAGTATTTTATATATTTTTAGCTATCCTGGAAACTGCTCTGAGACTGTGTCCACAGCAGAGAGATGTCAAAACCAAATCAATCAATAAATGCAGCACTTGGCCCCATTGTTTCTTCTCAACACACACCCCCCCTTCTGTTGTTTCTTCTCCCTTCCGCAGAAGGAACCAACGGATCTATCTTTACATGCCTGATTCTGCTCTCCTACCCTGTATCCTTCCTGCTGAATTTGTGTCACTTTGGGATGTTATTTTGGAATCACTTAAAGGTGGAGCACAAAGGAGGGGGGGGAAGCAACAAAAATAGACAGAGAGCGAAGGTTTATTCCATCTTAGCTGGTATCCCTTTCCCCCTTGTTCTTTCCTGTACTGTAGGCTGACTAGACGTCCCGCTTTTGGCAGGACAGTCCCGCCTTCAAAGAATTTGTCCTGCGTCCCGCAGGTGATTTCAATTGTCCCTTCTCCAAACCTGGATGAAGCAGAACATGTTCACCATTCCTGGCTCCACCAAACCCTCAAGAAAAAAAACCCAGCTGTTTCTGTTCATCCCTAACCCGAATAGGCGTATTGTTCCTGGAATCAAAGGAGATGTGCTTTTTCAGGAAGAAAGAGGCCAACGGAGATATCGTGGGTGCGGTTGCAGCCCGTTAGCACAGTGTTTTAGCGTGGAGAGAGGGGCTCTTTTAAAGAACAATCCAGTACCATATGTTTTCAGAAGCTTCCCGTTGGGGACTGTGTTCCCCCCAAGGAACGTTCCAGGGAATAAATCGATGAGAAGCTATCCTCTTCTCTGCTCTCGAGAGAGGGAGGAGGAGGGTTGAAGTTTATGGTGGGAAAATGTGAAGTGCAGGGGAATGAGCAAAGTTGGGTGTCTTGCCCTCCCCCTAGGCAATATGGTAGTGCGCCCACTTGAAGAAGAAAAGGGGTTTGGGTTTATACTCCACTTTTCTCAACTGTAAGGAGTCTCCAAGACATTGGCCACCAGGCGATAATTGCCTAGCACCATACGGACCCAAGAGAACCCCTTCAAAAGAGGGCAGACATATGAATAAGGCTAAACTATTGAACCTGCATTAAAAGTTCTATGGCTACCAATCTTGATCCTCCTTGATCTCAGATTGCAAATGCCTTAGCAGACCAGGTGCTCAGGAGCAGCAGCAGCAGCAGCAGGCCATTGCTTTCACCTCCTGCATGTGAGCTCCCAAAGGCACCTGGAGGGCCACTGCGAGTAGCAGAGTGCTGGACTAGATGGACTCTGGTCTGATCTAGCTGGCTTGTTCTTATGTTCTTAGCAGACCAGGTGCTCAGGAGCAGCAGCAGCAGCAGAAGGCCATTTCTTTCACATCCTGCATGTGAGCTCGCAAAGGCACCTGGTGAGCCACGGCGAGTAGCAGAGTGCTGGACTAGATGGACTCTGGTCTGATCCAGCAGGCTAGTTCTTATGTTCTTATGTTCTTAAAAAATATGAGCTTTACAAATCACGAATGGAGTTTAAGGTATTGTAAAATCACATGATAAGGTTGTAAAATGGTGAAATCACATGAAAACGTACACAAGGTTCACATGTTATGTTAGTTGTAGTGATTGATTTTAATTTTTTGGAACCTCATAATTAATAAAAGACTGATGAAAGGCAAGGCAGGATAGATACGGGTTTCATGATATCTTCAATGGTCTCCCAAGGCAGCTGCTAAGGAGACTGATTTGGACAGGGTCTATAGTTCCGGTGAACTGGGTTTGTTTCCCTGCTCCTCCACATGAAGCCTGCTGGGCGACCCTGTTCATGACTCACAGTTCTCTCAGAACTGTCTCAGCCCAACCTACTTCACAAGGTGTCTGTTGTGGGGAGAAGAAGGGAAGGGGTTTGTATGTCTCTTTGAGAGTCCTTCCAAAAGAGAAAAGCAAGGTGTAAATCCAAACTCCTCTCCTTCTACCGGCTGATTGCTTCAACTGGAGAGGATGGGATTTGAACCACCGGTCTTCCGTATGCCAAGCAGGTGTTTTGCCACTGAGCCACAACCCCTTCTCTGAAAGTGTGCCTTGGAATTAACTGGGTGGATGAAATGAGTGTTTAGGAAGGAGGGTTCCCCCCTCCCAGACCCAAACACACGCGCTTCCCTCCCCTGTTCAAAAGCCAGGGGAGAAAGAAGAAATATTCAATAAGCTGCAGAGTCCTGTGAAATGCAAACCACAGTTCATCACAACAGTTCTGTGCTGGAGCCCCCATCTTTTAGAGAGATCTCCCCCCTTCCAAAGATGTTATTGGATATGTCCTGGTGCGCCAGATGGGCAATAGATCATGGTAAAAAATGCAGGCGATCCATTATCGGCAAAACAAATGCGCCTTGCATGATTCCCCTGCCGGGCTATGGCACAGACACATATGTGCTCATGCAAAAGACGGGGAAGGGGAAGAAAAGAAGCAAGTTAGCTGCCAGATGCGGCTTGATAAAGTGGTAGTTCTGTCCTGCTTCTTTCCTCTCCCCGCCCCATGACTGAAACGGCGACCCTCCAAGTTCAAGGAATTAAGCTGCTCTGTCGAAATGTCTTGGGGTACCTCGGGCTCACGGTTGCCGCTGGTTACCGCGTCATTGTATTCCTGTTTCTCAGCATCCCGGCTGGTGATCAAGCCGGTTTATTTTTAGCTGCCTCGCTCGCATTATAAATCCTGCCGGCTTTCGCTCTGCCAGGTACTCTTGATATAATTTACCTTTTGGTTTAATGAGAAATAAGAGCTGAGTCAGGGATAAAGACGTGTTAAGTCAACACAAATAATCGTAGAGGGTGGTGGTGGGGAGGATATCAGTGGAGCAGAGACGAATCCCACGCATGAACAAGCAGTTAATAGAGAAAGAGGCACTTGCCACTCGATCCTACTACAGTTCAGTGGGTGACGTTGTCCTGAATGCCATCTGCAAGCCAGTCTTCAAACAACCCCGTTCCTTGATCACCTGTGGTGAGTAAAGATCACTGCAGGTGACCAGCTTCCGATGTTTTGCAAAGGTGTGTAACTTTATATTTATTTATTTATTTATTTATTTATTCATTCATTCATTCATTCATTCATTCATTCATTCATTCATTCATTCATTCATTCATTCATTCATTCATTTATTTATTTATTTATTTATTTATTTATTTATTTATTTATTTATTTATTTATTTATTCATTCATTTATTTATTTATTTAATTTCTATACCGCCCGATCCCCGAAGGGCTCCGGGTGGTGTACAACATAAAATTCAAACAGTATTGAACAAGGAGCAAATCATACAACACAATAAACAAACACATAGGCTCCATCCCATTAATAATCAATAAAACATCCTAAAACTTCATATAAAACAGCGGTTAATAATTAAATAGATAAATAAGCAAGAGGCGTCCAAAAAACCCCATTTAAAACCTACCTCAAGGGGGAGGGACGGTGGGCCCCTCACTATGATTTTAATATGATTTAATATGATTTTAATTACTTTGAAGCCACAAACCATCATAGGTATATAGAGCATAGCTGGAAATGAAAAACTTATTTATTTATTTATTAGATTTTATAGACCGCCCAACCCCTGAAGGGCTTTGGGCGGTGTACAATAACAGACGGTGCACAATAGATACAAGTTATAAACATTGAACAATAAAAACCTTTAAAAACACAATAGCAGCATTATCATAAAACACATATTAATCAATGGCGCCCAATCCTAAGGCTAGGAGGGGACCAGCAATGCCAAAAATAAAGATGTAATACAGGGCAGTGACGGAGATGGTATAAAATCAAGTGCGGAGGCATCAGAAGGGGATAAAAATGAGGAGGGGTCAAGGCTAAGAACATTTTATTCCAGTCTCATTTTTAGCAGAGTCCTCTCGGGGGGAGAAGGAGAAGAAGAATTTGGATTTATATCCCGCCTTTCTCTCCTGTAAGGACACTCAAGGTGGCTTATAAGCTCCTTTCCCTTCCTCTCCCCACAACAGACACCTTGTGAGGTAGGTGGGGCTGAGAGAGTTCTGAAGCACTGTGGCTAGCCCAAGGTTACCCAGCAGGAATGTAGGAGTGTGGAGACATATCTGGTTCACCAGATAAGCCTCTGCCACTCAGGTGGAGGAGTGGGGAATCAAACCCGGTTCTCCAGATTAGATCCACCTGCTCTTAACTACTACACCACGCTGGAGGGGGCATCTACTGGAGGCTCCAGCCCATGAAGTGTTATCATGGAACCCACTGGATTTCACTGTAGGGTGTGTCATCCTCATAGCCAGATTTGAACCTCAATCCAGTTCAGTTAGGTCACTTCCACAACCTAACAAAACATATCTGTGAGGTCTCTGACACTCTGAGGTGATACTTTCAGGTTTCTTCAAAAGAATCCACCTTCTGTTCCTTTTTTTTTTTCAAAACATAAATAGTACTCTTTGCTTGATAAAAATATGGTTCCAGAAAGTGGCTGTGTTGGCCTGAAGGAGAAAAGCCAGATTCAAGTTCCCCTAGTGCCTGAAAGATCAACCAGAATTTCGGGATGTAAGCTTTTGAGAGTCAAAGCTGACGAAGGGACCTTTGACTCTCCAAAGCTCATGTGCCAAAAATCTTGTTGGTCTCTAACATACTACTGGGCTGAAATCTATTTGTTTTTTTAAAAAAAAAATGGATTAGCCGAGCACTTCTCGAAGCTGTACGCATTGATATGCATGCGAGTGATATCTGTCTGTAAATGTGTTTTCCCCAGATTAATTTCCTGCCGCTGGGAATGGATACATTGGCTTATTCTCTGATGGCATTGTGAAGTACTCTGTGTGTGTGTGTGCGTGTGTGTGTGTGAATCAGACTCCAGTGGCATAAGATAAGGAGACTAATATCCCAAAGCCAATGTTATACTGTTGGGAGGAATTACCTGCACGGGTGTCTCCGCTATCTTTCCCCCCCCCCCCCCGTAAACCACACCATGAAAAGAGTTTCTGTGATGACACCTCCATGTCAGGCTTTGCATATTTATTATAGATAAGCTGTCAAAATGTGTGTTGTCAATTTTGCCCAATACGCGAGATTTAACGGCTCACATCAAAGACGGGAAATCTTTACCATTAATATTAAAACAATTCCAGATGATAAGGCTTCGTCGGGGCGGGTATCAATCAACCACTCCTTAAAATGCGTCACTCAACTTGATCCTCTTTCTAGATAATTAATGTATGCCATTCCGGATTGGAAAAAAAACGTTGAGGAAGAGAGAGGCCCGGGAGGGTTGGAAAGGGAGGATTTTGAGTTTGAAGTTTTGGTTGTTGAAGAAGATGTGAGCCAGGGGATTTTGAGACTGGAGAGGCCAGTGGTCCTGAGGCCTATAATACTACTACTACTACTACTACTACTACTACTACTACTACTACTACTACTACTACTACTACTACTACTACTACTACTACTACTACTACTACTAATAATAATAATAATAATAATAATAATACTAATAATAATAATAGAAGGTCAATAGATACCGCGATTTGAAAATCGAGCTTCAGCGTCTATAGCACAAACCAGCTGAGGTCGTTCCAGTGGTAATCGGCACACTGGGCGCCATCCCAAAAACACTAGGGCAGCACTTGAAACATCTTTGAATTGACAAAATTAACATCTGTCAAATTCAGAAGGCAGCCCTGCTGGGATCCGCACGAATACTATGCCGATACATTACAACTTCCTAGGCCTCTGGGTGAGGCTCGAATTGTAATGAAGGCCAACAACCACCTAAAGATCTGGCAGATGTGAAATCTACAATATCAACAACAACAACAACAACAACAACAACAACAACTGTTGTTGTTGAGCTTGTTTCTATTGTGACTTGCCTTGAGCCCATGGCAAAGGACAGGGAATAAATGTAAATACATAAATGTGCTGCTGATATCAGGACTAGTCTGAGCTAGTTGGCATCTTTATCCAGTGGCGCGAGTTTAATTGCCGAGGATCTTGTGTGCAAAATAATTCTTTTTTTCCCCCCATTTCCTTTTACGCTCTGATCCGAGACACTGGTCCGCGACGGCAGAGGCGCCATTTTTCATTTTTATGGATATTTGCTGTCTCTTGGTCACCAGCTGATGGATCCGGCTGTGTGAACCAGCCCATAACCTCCGAGTCTGACTGGTGCAAATGAGCCGAACGTCTCCTCGAGCCCCGCCGTGGCTCGCGCCTCTGCCGAGTAAACTCTTTCCGTCGTAATGTTTTTTGGGGCTGGGAAGCCAGCCGTTCCTTGCCTGCTGATGGATTTGCATGTCATGCAGCTGTTTGCCTAAGCAGATTGTGTTTTATCAATGAGGGATCCTCCGGCAGAACTGTTTCAATTCCACTCGCAGGTTTAATAGCGTAAGGTTATCTCCGTCTCAGACATATTTGAAGGGTGAAAACACTGAAGGGAGAAAGGAGGAACTGCTTGGAACTGGAGTACTCGCTGGAAGGGGGAGGCTGTCTGCTAGCATTGCTTTCCATTCCACTGAGGGGCCATGGCACAATGGCGAAGTATCTGCTTGGCATGCCAAAGAGCCCAAGGGGAGGGGCTTCAATGGGGTATAATTCCCTAGGACAGTGGTGGCGAACCTTTGGCACTCCGGATGTTATGGACTACAATTCCCATCAGCCCCTGCCAATTGGCCATGCTGGGAGGGGCTGGTGGGAATTGTAGTCCATAACATCTGGAGTGCCAAAGGTTCGCCACCACGGCCCTAGGATTCCCCTTCCAAAGCAGCCATTTTCTCTGGTCTCTTGTCACCTGGAGAGAAGTTGTAATCCCAGGAGATCGCCACCAGTGGCATACCTGCAGAGGTGGGATCCAGCAGGTTCTCACAGGTTCCCGAGAGTAGGTTAGTAATTATTTGTGTGTGCCGAGAGGGGGTTACTAATTGGTTATTTTGCCCCGTGATTTTGGCCTTCGTTACGCCCCTCCTCCCAGCAGTAGCTGCCAAGAATCCTTGGAAGTGTAGCGTCTAGCAGGGAGGTGCCAAGGCAAGTATGGCAGCCTTGGGCTCTCAAGCCAATGCATTCGCTTGCCACCAAGTGACTACGCAGTGGCTGCGTCCTTGCCACAGCCCCACCCAGGAATGCCCCGGAATGCCCGGCCCCGGCCCCATCGTGCCCAGCCCAACCCCATTGGCGCTACGCCACAGTTTGAATCCCACCACCATGGGAACCTATTACTAAAATTTTTGGATCCCACCACTGCATACCTGTCAGATGGACATGTGGGGTCACACATCCCCGGGGCCACTCATTTGATCACAGGGGGCAGAAAAATCAGGTCTTGTCCCCGGTGCCATTTTGTTCTGGTACGCCTCTGCTCCCAAGCCCTCACTTGGAGGACCCCAAGGAGAACAGATCTCTGTCAACTGAAGCTCAGTTGTAACTTAGGGATATCTCCAGACCCCACTTGGAACGTATCACAAAACAGAACTCTTCTTAAGTAAGTCGGTGTGATCTCCGGTTCGGGAGAAAACAAGACTGCGAGGTCAGAGTTTCTTACTAGGAGCTTACTTTTCTATTTGTCATTTTTAGGTGGGCTGGAAGAAGCGCTAACGGAATTAAACCTTACCGGAGGTTAATTGCCCCCAAAATGGGTTTTTGTTGTTAATAATGTGATAAGCCGTAAAAAGAAAAAGACTCATACGCAACATGTTAGGGTTTATGTTGGCATTTATTGCTATTTTGGTTTCGTGTCTGGGTGTTCAGAAGAGGAATGCTTTGTACTGTAATCTTTTGGTTTTGTCAGTGAACCTGTGGGAGGGAAACAGAAAGAAATAGAATTAGTTTGTTACGTTATGTATACTTCTTGAATTTGGACAAATAACGATTACTGATAAGACTACTTGGGTCTATAGCCGTGGTGGCGAACCTTTGGCACTCCAGATGTCATGGACTACAATTCCCATCAGCCCCTGCCAGCATGGCCAATTGGCCATGCTGGCAGGGGCTGATGGGAATTGTAGTCCATGACATCTGGAGTGCCAAAGGTTCGCCACCACTGGTCTATAGGAATTTGAAGTGATTGATGCAGAGTGGTTATTAGGTTTATCCACCTGGAGGCGAGCAAAGATCCTCTGATATTGGTTGGAGGGCCCTGCATAGATTCTGCTGCCAAGACCATCAGCAGATGCTCGGGGGAAACTCAGAGTTCCTCTGGGGTTGTTGGCTCTCTTGGCCTACTCTTGGGACTTCTCTGACTGGCAATGACACTTCAGGCTTTTAGGCACAGAAGATTCCCCCCCCCTATAACTGCTCTCTTAAATGCATTTATGGGAGATGATAGAGTTGGACCTGGGCCCTGTTGCACTTTGAAGATGTGCTAAACCACTGAGATAAGACCACTTCTCTAAAATTAGGAAACCATCATATCCCGAGTCGGGCCATTGTTCCCTCCCAGCACAACAGCTGGAGTTGCCATCTCCGGGTTGGAAAATTTTGGGGGTAGAGTTTGTTGAGGGGAGGGACCTCGGCAAGATACAATGCCGTAGAGTCTACCCTCCCAAGCAGCCATTTTCACCAGGAGGACCATTCTAATCGGGAGGAACCGGGTTTGATTCCCCGCTCTGCCACTTGAGCTGTGGAGGCTTATCTGGGGAATTCAGATTAGCCTGTGCACGCCCACGCTCGCCAGCTGGGTGACCTTGGGCTAGTCACAGCTTCTCGGAGCTCTCTCAGCCCCACCTACCTCACAGGGTGTTTGTTGTGAGGGGGGAAGGGCAAGGAGATTGTAAGCCCCTTTGAGTCTCCTACAGGAGAGAAAGAGGGGATATAATCATTTAAAATTCCCAGACTTATAAAGTGCCTATGCAGTCTTACTAAAAAGTGCCTATGGGGACTTATTAAAAACCCAAACTTCCGGCCAGGTCATCTAAAGATTGAAACTAATTTAATCTTCCCATCCCTTTACCATTCAGCCGCCAGATGTCTCTTTTTGTATTTACAAATAAATGAACAGAAACGGGCCGTTTCCCGTGTGACTCAGACGTGTCTTGTTCCCTATCTCAAGGGGCTTTTAGGCAGAGGTCTTGTATATCCGCTGCCCCCAGATCCCTTCTAGCTGGAGATGCTGTGGGTTGAACCCACAACCTTCTGCACGCCAATCAAATGTTCTACCATGGAGCTACGGCCCACTCCCTGGGCAAAAGACCAGGATGGGACCCCAGAATGGCTGACCCTTGCTGGTGTCAAACAAAGGGGAGGCCGAGACTGAGTTGTCGTCACTGTGAGCAAGCATCCCAAGCCTTGAGGACGGTAGGCCCAATTGGTGGCAACAGCCATCTTCTCCTCACTGTCACGGGATGCAGGCAGAGGTGGGACCCAGCAGGTTCTCACCAGTTCCCGAGAGTGGGTTACTAATTATTTGTGTGTGCCAAGAGGGGGTTACTAATTGGGTCCGCTTTTCCATCTCCACGCCCTCGCCTCCCCGAGAGGCATCCTGCCTTTGACCGTGAAGGTTCCATATAGCAATTGCGACGAATAACGTAACTCCCTGAACTGGGTTAATCCCTTTCAGGTACTGCAATTCATGGATTCTCAGCCTTTCGTACCTTTTATCTCACCAGACTCTATCAAAGAACCTGTGTGTTTCACCATTGCTGTGTTCAGATTTGTGAGTCGGGGCATTTTCTATAATGGGATGATGATTTAGAAATGACCTGGTGCAAAAAAAAATTGGGGGGTCGTGGTGGGGTGGCTGCCCAGGGGGGGGCATCCAACTCAGGTTTTGCCCAGGGCTCAGGTTTGCCTAGGTACGCCTCTGCCCCCTTTGCTGAGCGAGGGAACCTGTTACTAAAATTTTTGGATCCCACCACTGGATGCAGGGCATCTTTCTCGGTGGCCCGTGAGCCCGGATCTTCCCGTCTCTGCCTCCCCGTGCCATCCCCAACCCAAGGAAAAAGGACAGAGACAGATCTCCTCGTTTCTGGCTCGTGACATCGAATGCTGCCTTCACAGTGCCTTGGAGCTTCGCCTACCAGGAAGAGAGAAACAGAGCAGAGCTTAGAAAAGCAGAGCAAATGAAATTCACTGCAGGGAGGGCCTCGGTCCTGTTCCCGGAATGAAAAAAAAGAGAGGAAAGGAGGCAGTTAGATACAGCCGGAGTTTATATATCTGCACATACTTTTCTTATCTGGGGACATTAAAAGACAAAGCCGATACAGGCTCAATAAATCAAGCCAGTCCACGGGAAAGAGAGCGCCCGCACGTTTATGCGTCGGGCTGATAGGTGTCTACTTAGAGCGTCTCAGTGATCTTGCTTCTCATGACTTTTAATAGAGTTGCTTGTCTTTTAGAGCCGAGCGGCTCGGAGAGGAGGAGAAATTTCCCTTGCATCTTATTTACATCTCTAAGTTGACAGATGAGCACCCGGGCCATTTTTCATCTCTCCCAACCTCCCCCCCCCCCGCTTTCCCTGCCCCCCTTTTAAACACAAAAGCCTTCCCCCGATTCTTCCGCCTTCGCTTTGCCGTAACAGTCAAAAGCGCTGAGTCGAGAAATCTTTATCTTTGGCTTCGAAGTGGTGGGTCAAGGCTGGGCGGCCAAGGGTGGGGGAGATCTTAGATAGGTGTCCTCAAAACTGTTCAGCGAGAAGGATCCAGTGCGTGGAAGCGTGGCAGTTCCAGGTTTCGAGGGGCCTTGGAAAGACAGAACCCAGAGGAGCCACTTGCACACCGCCAGGTTCCCCCTCATACAGGGGCGTATCTGCCAGAGGGACATGGGGTATCACATGTCCTCAGGCGCACACCATCTAATCACATCGGGGGCAGAGGTGGGATCCAGCAGGTTCTCACAAGTTCCCGAGAGTGGGTTACTAATTATTTGTGTGTGCCGAGAGGGGGTTACTATTTGGGTCCACTTTTCCGTCTCCACGCCCTCGCCTCCCCGAGAGGCATCCTGCCTTTGAACGTGAAGGTTCCATATAGCAATTGCGATGAATAATGTAACTCCCTGAACTGGGTTCATCCCTTTCAGGTACTGCCATTCAATGATTCTCAGCCTTTCGTACCTTTTATCTCACCAGTCTCTATCAAAGAACCTGTGTGTTTCACCATTGCTGTGCTCAGATTTGTGAGTTGGGGCATTTTCTATAATGTGATGATGATTTAGAAATGACCTGGTGCAAAAAAAAATTGGGGGGTCATGATGGGGTGGCTGCCCATGTGGGGGGGCATCCAACTGAGGTTTTGCCCAGGGCTCAGGTTTGCCTAGGTACGCCTCTTCCCCCTTTGCTGAGGGGGGGCTGACGAGGGAACCTGTTACTAAAATTTTTGGATCCCACTACTGATCGGGGGGCACCGGGCTTGGGCCACGCTCACCGGCTCCGGGCGGTAGACCTGGGTGCCTTGCCGGCTCCAGGCAGTAGACCTGGGCGCTGGGGGGAACTCAGATTTTGCCCGGGCTCCATTTTCCCTAGATACGCCTCTGCCCTCATATCTCCCATTTGTCAGCCCTTCCACAGTGCATGCTCGGTTCCCAGCACCAGTTCCACACCTTTCCCCAGCTGTGCTGCCTAGTGCATGCAGATGGGAGAGCTGCTGTCAGAAACGCCAGAACCATCCCTTTTGTGCATCTCACCTTCCTTTCCCTCAATGATGTTGTTCAGCTGTCCACAGGGGTGGCAGAGCACTTTGAGATGGGGAAGGGCACGTAGACAGGCAGCAGGGGAGATACGTGGGTGGGTGTCACAGGAACTTTGGGCCCCAGCAGCTGCCCCATCTGAGGGTATCCAAAGAAGAGTTGGGATTTATACCTTGCTTCTATCTACCTTTAAGGAGTCTCAAAGCAGCTTACAGACTCCTTTCCCTTCTCTCCCCACAACGGGCACCTTGTGAGGTAGGTGGGACTGAGAGAGTTCTCAAAGAATTGTGGTTAGCCCAGCAGGCTTCCTGTGTAGGAGCAGGGAAACGAACCCAGTTCATTAGATAAGAGGCCACCGGTCATGTAGAGGAGTAGGGAATCAAACCGGGTTCTCCAGATTAGAGCCCACCTCTCTTAACCACTGCAACATGCTGGCTCTCCATCCATCCATCCATCCATCCATCCATCCATCCATCCATCCATCCATCCATCCATCCATCCATCCATCCATCCATCCATCCATCCATCCATCCATCCATCCATCCATCCATCCATCCATCCATCTTTATTAAGGTCATAAACCAGCACAAAAAAAATGATATTATAATCATACACCAGCATGAACCGGCATATGGTAAATAAGATACTTGCAATTAGAGCACTGTGCTTTTAATTTTTGTTGGTTCTATTTTTAAATGTTTTAATGAATTGTTATTGATTTGTTGTGACCCGCCTTGAGCCCTGCAGAGATAGGGCGGGATATAGATGTGAAAATAAATAAATAAATAATAAATAAATAAAGGGATAAGAACACAAGAACATAAGAACAAGCCAGCTGGATCAGACCAGAGTCCATCTAGTCCAGCACTCTGCTACTCGCAGTGGCCCACCAGGTGCCTTTGGGAGCTCACGTGCAGGATGTGAAAGCAATGGCCTTCTGCTGCTGCTGCTCCCGAGCACCTGGTTTGCTAAGGCATTTGCAATCTCAGATCAAGGAGGATCAAGATTGGTAGCCATAGATTGACTTCTCCTCCATAAATCTGTCCAAGCCCTTTTTAAAGCTATCCAGGTGAGTGGCCATCACCACCTCCTGTGGCAGCATATTCCAAACACCAATCTCACGTTGCGTGAAAAAATGTTCCCTTTGATTAGTCCTAATTCTTCCCCCCAGCATTTTCAATGGATGCCCCCTGGTTCTAGTATTGTGAGAAAGAGAGAAAAATTTCTCTCTGTCAACATTTTCTACCCAATGCATAATTTTATAGACTTCAATCCTATCCCCCCCTCAGACGTCTCCTCTCTAAAGAGTCCCAAATGCTGCAGCCTCTCCTCATAAGGAAGGTGCTCCAATAAATGGATAAAACCCATGAAATTTGTCAATAGGTATCTAAAAGAATCTACTGGCAGAAGAACATTGGAAACACAAAGAAGTATGGAAAGATAAGGGGGATGGGTTAAGAGCGTGAATATTCCAAGGAAACAAGATATAAGGGAACAGTAAAATTGGCAGATTAAAAAAAATGACTTTGTTACGCTGAGGTGTGGGATGCGGTGGGACGCTCTCAAAACCCTCTACCTCACTGATTCACCCCCCCCCCCCCGAAACTCCCATTTCAATGTTCCCTTCTTTGGCAAATGAAACATGCAATCTTTCTGTTCTACTTCTTTGTAATCTTTCTGTTCTACTTCACTTCACCCCCTGCAAAATGCACTCGTTTCTCACCATGATTTCAGTGTCAATAAAATCAGCATTGAAATGTAGAAATGGTATACCCTGTTCATACAGTTCAGAGAGCCAATAGCAGCGGCTGGAGCTTCAGACCCGGTCTGCAGAGACCCGGTTCTGTGCTTGGTAACTACGCAGGGTCTGTACTTGGGTGGGAGTCCACCAAGGAAGACCGAGGCTGCGCTGCAGAGGAAGACAGTGGCAAACCACCTCTATTGTCTCCCTTTACAGAGGGAGACACTGGCAAACTATCTCTGCTTGCCTTGAAAACCCCACCAGACAGAGCTTTATGGTGACTCTTAGGCAGAAAAAGTGAAATGCACAGATACAGGATAGGGCACACCTGGCTTGACAACACTACACACGAAAGGGATCTGGGAGTCTTAGCAGACCACAAACTGAACATGAGTCAGCAGTGTGACACGGCGCCCAAGAAAGCCAATGCAGTGCTGGGCTGTATCAATAGGAGCACAGTGTCAAGATCGAGGGATGTAATTGTACCTCTCTGTTCTGGATTGGTTAGATCTCACCTGGAACATTGTGTACAGTTCTGGGCACCGCAGGTACTGGAACGGGTCCAGAGGAGGGCAACCAAAATGGCCAAAGGTCTGGAATCCGTGCCCTACGAGGAGAGACTTAGGGAGATGGGGGTGTTTAGTTTGGTGAAGAGAAGGCTAAGAGGTGACATGATAGCCATGTTTAGATATTTGACGCTGTATGCTGACATCCAGAGAGATTTTCCGAACCTTAAAAAGTAGACTTCTAAAACAGGAATATCATATCTTGTTGGGGCAAGCAAATAAATCATGCTCACCCCCCTCTGTTGGAATAATACTGGAACAGGGGCACATAGCCAAATATCTTGAATTATTAACTGAACCCCAACAGAGATGGATTATCACAAGGGCCAGAACCAATACCTTCCCATCGGCCATTACAAAGGGTCTTTACTTATCCATCCCTCTCCAGGATCGGGTTTGTCCGCACTGTAAAAATCAAGTGGAGACTCTTACTCACATTTTTCTTGACTGTCCGAGATATGTGGGCATCAGGAATTTCTCTCCCAGGCTGGCCCTAGGAACCAAACTCCGAAAGTGACCCTGGACTCTCTGTTCTGTTGTGGGAGCTTCTGTTAAGGCAACACAGATGTCGTGCTTTCTTGGAGAAAAGTGAAAGCAACATTCAGCTTTACAAGTGACAGAACTTTCTAAGTAATGTATACTGCTATATACAGTCTTCCTGTCTGCGCTTTGAATGTACTCTTGATTTGTATTTCAAAAATGTCTGGCAGCGCTCTAGAACCTATTTTTAAATGCCAAATAAAGGTGGTGGTTGTTGTTGATATTTGACGGGATGTCATGCTGGTGAGGGAGCAAGCTTGTTTTTTGCTCCTGCAGAGACCAAGACCAGGAGTCGTGGGGTCAAGTTGAAAAAAAAGGAGATTCCACGTAAACATCAGGAAGAACTTCCTGTCAGGGCTGTTTGACAGTGGAATGCAGTGCCTCAGAGTGTGATGGAGTCTCCTTCTTTGGAGGTTTTTAAACAGAGTCTCTATGGCTATCTGACAGGAGTGCTTTGATTGTGTGCTCCTGCATTGCAGGGGGTTGGACTTGATGGGTCTTGGGGTCTCTTCCAACTCTATGATTCTACGACACCATGAATTGGCTGTGACTTGACAGCATTCGGTGCCTTTCGGTACAGACGTGCCTCATTCAATCTGCCATCTCATCTTTCAGAGGAAGCCTCTACAGAAAAAGGGCAGTCGCCAAAACGCAAAACATCTTTCTCTTCTTTCGTTCCTTCATTCTCTATCGTCTCCCTTCTTTCCTTCTTCTTTCCCCCCTCTGTTTATTGCCTTGTCTCCAATATCTGCTTTTATCTACTGGTGTGTCTCCTCTCCCATGTTTTATCTGCTAATACCTCTTGTTCAGCTGAGGATAAACTCCATAATAATTGTCCTATAAACCGGAGAGCGCACTTCGTGTCCCTTATTGCTCATGGGTCTGTTAATTGGAATTTATAAAGTTCAATAAACTGTAATCCAATAAGACCTCGACTCTTATTCATTTATCTTAGGGGTAATATTCGGCCTGTCAGCGGCTTGCCGAAAGTGGCGAAGCCGTGAGCTGGTTCAGACACGTCTGCATTCCTCCTCGGCACGAGTGCCAACCTGGCCAGAGCTGGGCAAAATTGGCACGTGAGTCAGGGAGAGCCAACGGGTCCCGGAGGATAGGCGGCTGGGGACGAATGGTGAAGCCCGTACGTTGCGTGCGGAAGGTCATGGGTTAAATCTTCAGTAACTCTGATGAGGAAAAAAAGGGATCTCGGGTTACTGGAGAGAGAAAACTTCTGCAGAAGACCTGGGCGAGCCCCTGCCAGGAAAAGCAAACCATTCTCCATCGGGAAAGTTTTTAGGAAACTTCCACATGTGCATTAAGTGTGGTCACGTTCTTGGCGACAGGATCTACACTGTTTTGTTTTTGAAACTGTGCAAAGGAGAATATAAGAACATAAGAACTGGCCTGCTGGATCAGACCAGAGTCCATCTAGTCCAACACTCTGCTACTCGCAGTGGCCTACCAGGTGCCTTTGGGAGCTCACGTGCAGGAGGTGAAAGCAATGGCCTTCTGCTGCTGCTGCTGCTGCTGCTCCCGAGCACCTGGTCTGCTAAGGCATTTGCAATCTGAGATCAAGGCGGATCAAGATTACTAAAGTGTAATATCTTACTAAAGTGTAATTGTTGGGTTGAGAGCCAGCATGGGGTGGAAATTAAGTGCGAGGAGGTCAGTTCCGTTTCACTGGGGCCCCTTCCGCACATGCAGAATAATGCAGATTCAATCCACTTTCAATGCACTTTGAAGCTGGGTTTTACCATTCGAAATAGCAAAATCCACTTGCAAAGAATTGTGAAAGTGGATTGAACCAGAGGTGGGATCCAGCAGGTTCTCACAGGTTCCCGAGAGTAGGTTACTAATTGTTTGTGTGTGCCCAGAGGAGGTTACTAATTGGTGATTTTGCCACGTGATTTTTGCCTTAGTACGCCCCTCCTCTCAGCAGTATTGCACAGAACTTGAAGCAGTCTAGCAGGAGGTGCACCGGCGTGCGTGGCAGCAGCCTGCGCCTCTGAGTGCGTATCTGCTTCGCTACAAATTTTAAGGACCGGCGCAGTTGCCAAGGCTGCGTCCTTGCCACGCCCCCACCCTGGAATGCCCCGCCCCCTGAATGCCCGGCCACACCCCCATCATGCCCCGCGCAGCCCCATTGGTGCTCCGCCACAGTTTGAATCCCACCACCATCGGAACCTATTGCTAAAATTTTTGGATCCCACCACTGGATTGGACATGCATTATTCTGCAAGTGTGGAAGGGGCCTGGGGGGGATTTTTGTCATGGATTTGAATGGGGCAAGAATGGGAAAGCCAGTGTGGTATAAAGACTTCATTTCAGACTGAATTCAAATTTTTATTCAGCTCTAAAGCTCTGTGGGCCAGTCACTCTAGTTCAACCTGGCCTACTCCATAGGATTGTCATGAAGAGAAAATGGCATAGGAGAGATTTGTCTCCTGAGATACTCAGAGGAAGGGCAGGATAACAAATCGGAGACAGAGGCAGAGAGCGGACCAATAGGATGCAGAGAAACACCCCCTGTCTACATCTCAACCTAGTTTTCACCCCCTAGTTGCGCAGATAACTCTAATAAGTGAGCCAAAGAGTGTGCAAAAAGAAAAAAGTGAATTCCTCACAGAGGCCCAAGGAAAATCTCTTCCTTGCTTTAAATCAGATTCAGAGCAAAACTTCTTTCACCAGGCTCAAGTTCTTTCCAGTCAGAAGTGTGTGCCACCATGACAGTTCTTCAACGCATATGACCATGGTGGCGAACCTTTGGCACTCCAGATGTTATGGACTACAATTCCCATCAGCCCCTGCCAGCATGGCCAATTGGCCATACTGGAAGGGGCTGATGAAAATTGTAGTCCATAACATCTGGAGGGCCGAAGGTTCGCCACCACAGGCATATGAGTTGAAGTCTCAGGCATTACACAGAGATCTGTGTAATCACCTGGGTCTTTGATTGCATGCTTGAACCATAAGCATAGCTAGAAGTTCTTCCTAATGACCAACTTACATATGTCACCCAGTCACCTGATCGCATTCCATACAGTGCAGGGGCGTACCACTCAGGGGAACATATGGGATCATATGTCCCCAGGCTGTGGCCATTTAGTCATGTGGCAGGTGGAAAATTGCCCTCGTATCCCTCCTCCTTCCCTCCAGGTTCATATACTGACTTCAAGACCTGGTGCAAAAAAAGTTGTTTTGTTGTGATGGAGGAGGTTGGCCACTCATACAGGGGGCGTTTTCCCACTTACCTTCTGTCCCGCGCTGCTGTAGGCAAGTAGCGCGGGGTCCCCTAGCACTCCCCACTACATGGGTGGCGACAACGCAGCCGCCCCGATGCTGCCGATGTCGCGCCCCCTCAACGTGCATCATTCCTGGCGCTCTTCCAAACGGTGCCTTTGGATGGGGTCGTGGGGAAGCCTGGGCACGCGGGGTCGTGGGGAAGCCTGGGCACGCCACAGAAATGACGTGCACTGAGAGCAGCACGGGGCATACAGGGGGCGTGGCAAGTGGGGAAACGCCCAGGGGGTGTGGTGGAAAACTCAGATTTTGAACAGAGCCACACCTCTAATGCAGCAAACTGTCCGAAAGATACAGTTGTGGTCATATTTCGATGCCTATTGTGGTCATATTTCGATGGCCCTTTTTACAGCTCGGTCCACTCATGCGCATGTTTCCTTGGGTGTCCTGCTGAATTCCATGGGTATTACTCAGAGTGGCTAGGGAGAAGAAACACCCCTCAGCTACTGAGTTGCTCTGGCTCAACACTGCAAGGGGGCACAGGCCACCTCTGGCGGCGAGGAGAACAGGATGCCGCCTTCCAACCTGGGGCCAAGCCTGAAAAAGAAGAAGAGTAGAAGAGTTTTGGATGTATATTCCCCCTTTCTCTCCTGCAGGAGACTCAAAGGGGCTTACAATCTCCTTGCCCTTCCCCCCTCACAACAAACACCCTGGGAGGTAGGTGGGGCTGAGAGAGCTCCAAGAAGCTGTGACTAGCCCAAGGTCACCCAGCTGGCATGTGTGGGAGTGCGCAGGCTAATCTGATTTCCCCAGATAAGCCTCCACAGCTCAGGCGGCAGAGCTGGGAATCAAACCCGGTTCCTCCAGATTAGATACACGAACTCTTAACCTCCTACGCCACTGCTGCGGTCGTCTCATTGCCTAATGGAGAGGCAGATTGTACAGCCTTGTATTTCGATACCAACCGATTGCGCATGATGTAAGACAATCCTGGCAGAGAGGCGACCAAATCATTTCGGTAATAATGTCGCTTGTGTAGCAATCTAAATGGACAAGGCAAACAGATAATACGATAACCAGTCATTGGATCCTAGGATGCTTGATGGCTTTGTGGACGGAAAAACACATTGAAGAAGGCTATTCAGCGATGCTGTCTTGTGCAGTAAAGGGTTTGGGGAGGGGCTGTGACTCAGAGGGAGAGACTCTGCTTGGAGAGCAGAACGTCCTAAGTTCAGTGCCCGGCATCTCCGGGGATTAGAAGGACGAGGCAGTAGATGATGTGAAACTTTCAATCTTTGGAAGGTCAGGTTAAAATATTTCAGGTGTGAATTAGGTCTTTTTTCCTGGGGAAACCATAGCTAGTCTGAGTAGCTGTAACTGAATGAAGCAACTTAGAATAATGTCGTAGAGTCGGAAGAGACCCCAAGGGCCATCAAGTCCAACCCCCTGCAATGCTCGTCCGAATCCATCCAAATCAGTGCAGATTCGGTAAAAATCCAGATTCGGACTGTTCGACTCTCCAACCCTAGAACACACAATCAAAGCACTCCTGACAGATGGTCATCCAGCCTCTCTTTAAAAACCTCCAAAGAAGGAGACTCCACCACATTCTGAGGGAGTGCATTCCACTATTGAACAGCACTTACTGTCAGGATGTTTTGCTCCTGATGTTTAGGGGGAATCTCTTTTCCTTCACCTCAAACGCATTACTCCTGGTCCTAGTCTTGGAATCTCTTTTGCTTCACCTTAAATCCATTACTCCTGGTCCTAGTCTCTGGAGCAGCAGAAAAGATAAGAACATAAGAACTAGCCAGCTGGATCAGACCAGAGTCCATCTAGTCCAGCACTCTGCTACTCTCAGTGGCCCACCAGGTGCCTTTGGGAGCTCCCGTGCAGGATGTGAAAGCAATGGCCTTCTGCTGCTTCTGCTGCTCCTGAGCACCTGGTCTGCTGAGGCATTTGCAATCTGAGATCAAGGAGGATCAAGATTGGTAGCCATAGATCGACTTCTCCTCCATCAATCTGTCCAAGCCCCTTTTAAAACTATCCAGGTTAGTGGCCATCACCACCTCCTGTGGCAGCATATTCCAAACACCAATCACACGTTGTGTGAAGAAGTGTTTCCTTTTATTAGTCCTAATTCTTCCCCCCAGCATTTTCAATGAATGCCCCCTGGTTCTTGCTCCCTCACCAACACGGCATCCCTTCAAATATCTAAACACAGCTATCATGTCACCTCTTAACCTTCTCTTCACCAAACGAAACATGCCCAGCTCCCTAAGTCTCTCCTTGTAGGGCATGTGGTCCAACCTCAAGTTCTCAAGAACTTGAGGTTGGACCACGTGGATGGGGGACTCCTTCATGGCTCCCATTAAACTCTGAGGGTACAGAAACCAGGTACAACTTCGTGCAAAAAAATATCCAGCAGGATTGTACCCTCTGGATTTTACTGAGTTTCCAAAAAAGAAGAAGAAGAGAGAATTGGCTCCCTTTGAAAGGCACCAATATTTGCTCTGGAAATGGAAATGTGTAACCCTTTTGCATCTCTGAGGGTCTTTGAGCATTGCTCGCAGCAAGAAAAGCAAACCCAGTATATTTGCAATCTTGGTGGGGGGTATCCCTCAACACTTTCTTGCCCCCCATTTCTGCGCACCTGCAGACAGCTCAGCCTCCCCCCCCCCACCCCAAGAATAATCTGTAGTTCCCGTCTCTCTGGTGTCTCTGGAACAAATTGTGCTCCTGGCCCTTTGCCATACTATGAAATCACACCGGGGTTTTTTTTTTTTTTGCATTACACACTCGGAAACCTTAATTAGCGAGCGAGGCAGCTGGATTCTCTCTCGGAAAAAAATACATCTCTCAGTTCAAAATCGAAGGGCGCGATTCTCGCACACCGGCACGTTGGCATTTTTCTCTTGCTGCTGATGATGGGAAATTAGGGTGACTTGGAGAAAGAAAGAGGATAATGCACTTTCAATCCACTTTCACAATTGTTTGCAAGTGGATTTTGCTCTTCCGCACAGCTGTGGTATGCATTGAAAGTGGATTGAAAGTGCATTATTCTGCATGTGCGGAAGGGGCCATAGAGATGTACGGTCAAAGGCTTTCACGGCCCAAATCACCTGGCTGTTGTGGGGTTTCTGGGCTGTGTGGCTGTAGTTTTTGCTCCTGATGTTTTGTCTGCAACTATGGCCGGCATCTTCAGAGGCATGTCTCGGTAAGATGTGTTTAACTCCGTGGCTTTTTCCTTTGCTACAACTTGGTCAGAGAACATGGTGAATGTGGGTGCCTCTTCACGAACACGGGGTTATTCCAAGCTTTGAATTTTGACAACAGAACATCTGTGAAGACTGTTGTTCTCGGAAAAACAGCCAGTCTGAGAACACCTAGACAACCCCATTTCCAGATGTGGGTGTGGCATAAGTTTGCCACCCTGCAAGTGATCCCTGGAGATCTCTCGGTATTACAACTGATCTCCAGATAACCAAGATAAATTTCTCTGGAAGAAATGGATGCTTTGGAGGCAGGACTTTAGAGCATTATACTTGGAGAGGGGGAAAGCAGTAGCGTAGTGCCAAGGGGACAGGGGGTGCATGACACACCAGGCGCACACCAGTACGGGGCAGTTCCCATTCCCCCTTGCCCCGGCCCCAGGGGAAAGGGAAGATTTCAGAATGCAGGAAAATTCAGGGAAAGGGATTCAGGGAAAGGGGAGATTTCAGACTTCAGGAAGTTGAAGGTGGTGGTTTGAATGCTGTCCTTAAGCATACCCATGTTTGCAGCAGAATTTGAATCCATAGTGCCCGTTACACACAAAAAGAAAGTAGCAGACACCCGGATGCCAGTCAGGGAGATGTTGGCCCCTTCCACACTTGCGGAATATTGCACTTTCAATCCACTTTTACAATTGTTTATAAGTGGATTTTGCTATTCTGCACACTAAAATCCAGCGGCAAAGTGCATTGAAAGTACATTGACAGTGCATTATTCTGCGTATGTGGAAGGGCCCCTAGTACTTGAATCCACTGGGCTTCATATAGATGTTGTGTTATATTTGGTGCAGATTTTTGTCACTCTGAGAACCCTGACTTTCATTTTAACATCAAGCATCCCAAATTTCCAGCCCATAGGGTTGCAAAGACATTGAGATTCCATCCTTGGTCAAATCTCTCAAGCCAGAGGAAGGGTAGAAGAGATAAGGGCCTTTGGAGTGTCCGGCCGCTGATGTGGTGCCCCCTACTGCTCCTTATTGCCCCTTGTTTTCGGGGCTGTTACATCAGGGTCCCCTCATATTGAGGGGCTATCCAATGCTCTTCTGGGGGTAGGGCTTTTAAATTTGAGGTTGGACGCCTCTGCTTCTTAAGTGTATTACTAATCTGTTTCCGGGCTTGGTTTTAAGTTATTTTTACTGTTGACATGTAGAGATGGAGCCCCATCATGTATTTATATTATTGTATGTGTGATTTGGTTCCCTGTTGTCTCTAAGTGGAATTTCTGCTGCTGTTCATCAGCCGGGAGCTCTTCTCGGGATCGGGCGGTATAGAAACCAAAATAATAAATAAATAAAATAAATAAATAAGGAGGTACCTTTGGTGTCCTAAGCAGCTTCTGGCCTGCCCTCTTACCTTTCCAGGGTGGTATAGTGGTTAAGAGTGATGGACTCTTATCTGGAGAATCGAGTTTGATTCCCCACTTCTCCATATGCTTGGTGGACCCTTATCTGGTGAACTGGATTTGTTTCCTTGCTCCTACCCAGGAAGCCTCCTGGGTGACTTTGGGCCAGTCCTGGTTCTCTCAGAACTCTCCCAGCCCCACCTACCTCACAAGGTGTCTGTTGCAGGGAGAGAAGAAGAAGAAGAGATTGGATTTATATCCCCCCTTTCTCTCCTGCAGGAGACTCAAAGGGGCTAACAATCTCCTTGCCCTTCCTCCCTCACAACAAACACCCTGTGAGGTAGGTGGGGCTGAGAGAGCTCTGAGAAGCTGTGACTAGCCCAAGGTCACCCAGCTGGCGTGTTTGGGAGTGCACAGGCTAATCTGAATTCCCCAGATAAGCCTCCACAGCTCAAGCGGCAGAGCGGGGAAATCAAACCCGGTTCCTCCAGATTAGATACACGAGCTCTTAACCTCCTTCGCCACTGCTGCTCTGATGTTAAGAGTGGGGAGTTTGCAGCCCCATCCGTTTGTAAACCACTTGGGTCTTTCTTACGGTTGAGAAAAGCGAGGTCCAAATCCAAACTCTTCTCTCCTTCTTCCCTTGCGTGACGAGCCGAAGCAGAATAAATTATACACAATTAAGCAAATAGATCCAGATTTGAATAATTTATAACAGATTGCACTGTTCAGTTTCTCCTGGCACAAAATGTGACTTACCTAAGTGCAGATTTTTTCTCTCTCTTTTTTTTGGGAAGGCCAAGTCTGTGGAGTTCTGGCTTTGGCCTGCATTAAATTGGGGAGGGGGGAGCTTGGGAAGGCCAAGACGGTGACTGGGCGGGGGGGTGGGGGTTGTAAATATGTCTCTGGGGGGAAGGGGAGAGGCAGCTGCCTACCCTAGCAAAATCTGTTAGCAGCGGCACAGGGTCCCTTCCTGGGGTTGACGCTTGACAATTCCTTGCATAAGCAGGACTTCATTCTCTGGGGCTGTCAATTCGCCATCCATCACCTGTCAGAAGCAGTAAATTCGCAGGCGAAACCCGGAGCCCAAAAAAGATGGGCGATGCGTGAGGTCAGCTCAAGAGTCAGGGAGGAGGGAAAGAAATTTGAATGTAGAAAAGGGAGAGAGAGAGAAAAGAAGCCTTTTTTGGTGCCTGTTTCTTTTTGCTAAGTTGGAAAACTCACATCTCGGCAGTTTTGATGGCAAAGATATAATTGCTTTGCGTGCAGATTTGGGCCTCCTGTTCTTCTCTGCGATGAATGTGCAGGGCTTGGGGGTGGGGGGCGTGAAGGGGGGTGGAAAGCAAGAAAATGCATGTGTAAATGCATGTATATATTTTTCCCCTTTCTTCGAGATGATTAGAACTTGTAAACACGTCTAAATTTAGACCTCTGTGTCGGAACAAGAAGCACAACTTCGGCTTTCATTGTGCTGGTGTGTTCATAGATTTCTCCCCCCCTCCCACTTTCTCTTCCTCGCTTGTGACTCTCCATCCCCCATTCCAAGGCCGTTAGATATATAAATTTTAAAAGAGTTTTTTTTCTTCTCTTCCCTGTTTCCATGTGATGCAATTAAACTTGAAGGCAGGAAAAAAAGGCTTTTTGAGTGCGCTGGAAAGGTGAGGGGAGATAAAAAAAAATCCATATGATCTCAACCCTTCGTCTCTTACATGAAGCTATTTTTTTTAATGTAGCCTGCTTTTGAAGCTTAATGGCCAAAATTAGATGTGTAAAGTTCTTCTGAGAAAAGACAGAGGTGACCTCATCAGGACTTATGGGGAGCCGAGCCGTGGGGAAGGAGAGTTAGGTAGGCAGTTCCTCCCTGTTGTAATCGCCAAGCCACAAGATCTACACTGGTTTTACCTCCTCTCCAAGTTACACCAAATGGGTAATTTCCACTCTCTGCACTGGACACATAGCTCAGTGCCTACACAAAATGATAAATGGACATAAATCAGGCATTATAAAAATTGCAACGCTCAAAATATAGTGATAGATTGTTTTTAATCTTCCCAGACATTCCCTTTCTGAATGACATCCCTCAGACAGCTTCAAGAGGAGATTACAATGGTATTTGACTAAAATGGGATTCATTCACAAGTTCAGGATAATGTACCCAACAAAGAGCCAGATTTCGATGAAGAGAGGTCCTAGACCCGTGGTGGCGAACCTATAGCACTCCAGATGTTCATGGACTACAATCCCCATCAGCCCCTTCCAACATGCCCAATTGGCCATGCTGGCAGGGGCTGATGGGAATTGTAGTCCACGAACATCTGGAGTGCCATAGCTATTCTAATTGTGATGCCCCTCCCAATCCCCCACCCTCACAACTAGAGGAAGATGGAAGAGTGTTTCAAACAAAATTAAGTAAAGCTGAGGATTATGATGGGTGTTTAAAATTCCACAATTCACAGTTCCTTCTCTAAAGGACATAAGATGTTAATGATAAACACCATAGTGATTGAAGAAAATGCACAAATGTTAAAATTAATACTGAAAACACTGTAGCCATTGCTGAACTTTGTAAATACTTTCAAACCTTTTTGTTCGTGGTCAGATTAGACTCCGAAAATAAAAAGTAAAATTAATCTTCAACATTTATTAGAAAGGAAAACATGACGGGTTGTTATCGCAAAATAAGGTCCACTTCAGTGAAGTCCTGGAAGGACAAAATTAGTACAAAAATGAATGGTGGTGTCGAGTTATTGGCTTCAGACAGTCTTACTCTGAAATGGAGCGCACAGAAAATTACTGAAGGGTTGTTTAGAGACTATAGTGCATTATTACGGTGTGTGTAAGAAAGAGCTATGACAGTGTCCAAAATATTATACACCTAGGCTTCAGCCTATAAATCCTGTAGGTAAATCCAGCACTGCCACCAGGTATTAATAGGGACAGGATTTCTATCTCACTACAAATCCTAAATTTCTGCCTGTGATGGAAAATAGTTAGCTGAACTATGTATTAGCTAGAAACATGTGATATTATGCAACCAGTATTATTAGGAAGCTGAAGTATGTGAACATGGAGTTTACAGACTTCATCTCAAAAAGGGGCGTGTCATGGAATGATGCTATCGCTACAGTAAAGGGAAGTCACATATGACTGTGAAAAGCATCTTTGCCTTTGATCTCCTGGAGGGGGGAGAGGAAACTATGCAGAGGTGCTAGGATGAAACTTCAAAGGCCTAAGTTACCTCATGGCCTGAACAGAGTTTTCTGAGAGGGGGAAAACAAAGGTTTTTGAATTCCATCTTGAGACGTGGTCAGAGAAGCATCTCTGGGCCATGGGTTCCCGGAATGGGGACAAAGAACCAAAAGGAATGTAACCAGTTGAGCAACCTCCGTGCATTTAAGTTTTATTTCTTTTATTTCTGTTTTTCAATAAAAATCGTTGAGACCTCAGCTGGTTGGAGTTATTGGAGAAAAGAACCCAGGTTTTACTGAAACAAGCATGGCTCTCCCAGGCTTGCTTTCATGATACTGCCTGTATTCCTTTGTCCCCTTCTTTAATCAAGCAGACTACATTTTGTATTGTAGCACTGCATCTGAGTCCCTCCTTTGCAGCATCCCTGAGATATAAGAGACTCAGAGATTTTCATTTTGACTTTTATCTGATGAAGGGAGCGTTAACTCTTGAAAGCTCATACCCCTCCCAAATCTTGTTGATTCTGAAGGTGCTACTAGACTCAAGTCTAGCTGCTCCAGATGGGGTCCTTTCGTACACCTATGTGTCCGTGACTGTGTTCTTCCAGGATCATTCACACATAGGCCCTTTCTGCACAAATCACATAAAAGGTTTGAAAACATTTTCAGTCCTCCCTCCTTTATCACAATGTTTGTCCACACTCAACCGTTTGTAACAATTCATGGCTGCCATTTTTTTTTGGTTATTTGTTGAATCAATGCTTCAGTACTTCTCACTACGGTTCTCAACAGCTCATATATGGACCTCCAAAGAAGGAGACTTTACCACCCGCTGAGGCAGCCTATTCCACTGTCAAACAGCCCTTACTTTCAGGAAGTTCTTCTGAATGTTTAGGTGGAATCTCTTTTCCTGTACCTTGAATCCATGACTCTGTGTCCTAGCCTCTGGAGCAGCAGAAAGCAACCTTGCTCTTTCTTCAACACAACATCCCTTCAAACAGAGGTGGGTTCCAGCAGGTTCTCACAGGTTCCCAAGAGTAGGTTACGAATTATTTGTGTGTGCCAAGAGGGGGTTACTAATGGGTGATTTTGCCACATGATTTTTGCCTTAGTTATGCCCCTCCCCCGCTCCTCAGCAGTAGCGTGCAGAACTTGAAGCAGTTTAGCAGGAGGTGCACCGGAGTGTGTGGCAGCCTGCACCCGCGTGCATTCATTTCCCGCCCAAGGACCGGTGCAGCAGCTGCGTCCTTGCCACAGCCCTGCCCAGCAATGCCCCACCCCCGGAATGCCTGGCCACGCCCCTGTCGTGCCCCGCCCAGCCCAATTGGCGCTACGCCACTGTTTGAATCCTACCACCATGGGAACCTGTTACTAAAAATTTTGGATCCCACCACTGCCTTCAAATATTTAACTGAGTCTATCAATACCCCTTAACCTTCTCTTCTCCATGCTAAACATACCTAGCTCCCTAAAACGCTCCTCATAGGGCACGGATTCCAGACCTTTTACTGTTTTGTTATTTATTTATTAAAAGTATTTACACGTTGCCTTTTTATAGTCATATTTAAGACAGCTTACAGAATACAATATAATACAATAATGTATGCCACAGCAATTATGCATAACAGTAAAACCAATAACAGTAAAACCCGATACAATACAATAAAATCACACCATACCATCAAAAATTAAGCCTACAGTAAAACACCCCTATAAACTGAAATCGCTGCTTATTACAATCTAGCTGTTAGAAGCTGTTAAAAATAAAAACGTCTTCACCTTATGGGGTCGCCTTAAGCCAGCTGTGACTGGACGGTACTTAATTATTCTCCCAAAGTGGACAGCCCAGTCTAGCTTGATTGATAGCTCTCTGAAGCTAAGCAGGGTTGGCCATGGTTAGTTCTTGGATGGGCGATCACTAAGGAAGTCCACGGTTGCTACCTAGAGGTCAATTGGCCATGCTGGCAGGGGCTGATGGGAATTGTAGTCCTTAACATCTGGAGTGCCAAAGGTTCGCCACCACTGACCTAGAGGCATGCAGTGGCCAACTACCCCTGTTCATTTCTTGCCTGAAAACTCAATTAGTTCACCATAAATTTGCTTTGACTTGATGGCACTCCCACCATTACTTTTGAAAACAGTTCCATGTAAGTTGGGAAAGTATTTTTGGATTTTCTCATCAGTTGGTTTCTGGAGGTGGAGCAGGAAACTTTATTTCCTCCGATTCCAAGGAGACTGTAACCTGGATGGACAAAATAACCCAATCTCATTAGGTCTTGGAAGCTAACTAGATAGCCCTAGAAGAAGCAAGGGATAAAAAATATGCATCAACAAAGAATCCATTCTGCATATTCTGATCAGCATAGCCCCGCCCCTTGATCTGCATATAGCTCCCCTGTATTTTGACTGGTGCTATTTGTGCCTTTGTAGAGCGGGAATGTGTTGTAATGTTGGTCACCAGGAGAGATCTTGGGCCAGTATGCTCATTACATCACTTCTTGCTTACTTCCTTCCAAGAATGCCCTTCTGGACAGAGGTGGGATCTAGCAGGTTCTCACCAGTTCCCGAGAGTGGGTTGCTAATTCTTTGTGTGTGCCGAGAGGGGGTTACTAATTGGGTCCGCTTTTCCATCTCCTCACCCTCGCCTCCTCGAGAGGCCTACTGCCTTTGAACGTGAAGGTTCCATATAGCAATTGCGACTGATAATGTAACTCCCTGAACTGGGTTAATCCCTTTCAGGTACTGCAATTCATTGGTTCTCAGCCTTTCGTACCTTTTATCTCACCAGTCTCTATCAAAGAACCTGTGTGTTTCACCATTGCTGTGTTCAGATTTGTGAGTTGGGGCATTTTCTATAATGTGATGATGATTTAGAAATGACCTGGTGCAAAAAAATTTGGGGGGGTCATGGTGGGGTGGCTGCCCATGGGGGGGCATGCCCGGCCATGCCCCCGTCGGGCCCCGCCCAGCCCCATTGGCGCTACACCACAGTTTGAATCCCACCACCATGGGAACCTGTTACTAAAATTTTTGGATCCCACCATTGGTTGGGCCTCTCTCACACAGCTGTGTTTGTGCGGAGGCCCCGCTTCAGAACAATCCTCTCGGCCCACACCATTGCTTGTGTACCACGCTTTCGACTCGGGTGGAATCGCCACACCAGCAGTTTCGAAAGCGTCAAGCGAAGGAAGGATAATTTATTAGTGTTCAGCATGCCGTTAAGTGTAAAAGTGATGGAGTGGGTTTTGGTTCACCGCGCGGCTACGCTTGTGAATCTTTCCCCCATCTATGCAAGTTCACGTCTAGTTCAAAGCCAACTCTCCAAAATATAAATCACGAAGGAGCTCAGTGAAGTCCTTTCACTCAGTGGCTGAGCCCAAACTTTGCATCCAGAAGGCTGCAGGTTTGATTCCCAGCGTGTCCAGTAAGGCCATGACCTAGAAGGTGCTCAAGAATGGGATTATTATGATGATTATTAAATTTTGTTTACTATCACAGCTGCCAGTTCTTTAGATGGTTATAATTTGAACCCCACATAGAGGCCTGGGACATTGTGAGGTATCGGCGTAGTATTTGTGTGGATCCCAGCAGGGCTGCCTTTTGATTATTATGATTATTACTTTATGAAATCACAGCCGCCAGATCTTGAGCTAGTGTTGGCCTACATACACATAAGGCTCTTCCCGAGAACCTAGGATGCCGTAATATATCGATGCAGTATACGTGCAGATCCAAGCAATATAGCCTTTGTAACTGATAGATGGAGATTTTATCAATCCGCAGATGGTTCAAGTGCTGTTTGAGCTTCGTTGGTATGACACCTAGTGGGCCGATGATCACTGAAAAAGAAAAAGACAAGAGAAGAGTTTGGATTTACATAAGGTGACCAGATGGTCACCTTTGTAAACCGGGACGGACGGGCGGGCGGGCAGGCAACTGCGCGGAAGGCAGATGCACGCGAGCCACAGGAGTGCATTGAAGCTTGGCGCTTCCTGCTTCCGCCTCTGTCACAGGGAGCGGGAAACAGGAGCCGCCAGAAGGCCGCGGCGCCTGGGCGGCTGCGCGCTGCGGGAGGCTGTCAGCCGCGACTGTCATGCTCCCAGAAGGCAGTGTGGCAGCCTTCCAAAAATTGGGACACTTGAAAAAACCCGCGGGACGCGGGACAAATTGTTTTAAGGCGGGACTGTCCCGCCAAAAGCGGGACGTCTGGTCAGCCTAGATTTATACCCCACCTTTCTCTCCTGTAAGGAGACTCAAGGCAGCTGACAAGCTCCTTTCCCTTCCTCTCCCCACAACAGACCCCTTGTGAGGCAGATGGCGCTGAGAGAGTTCTGAAGAACTGGGACTAGTCTGAGGTCACCTGACAGGAATGTAGGAGTGCAGAAACACAGCTGGTTCACCAGATAAGAGTCGGCAGGTCACGTGGAAGAGTGGGGAGTCAAACCAGGTTCTACAGATTAGAGTCCACCTGCTCTTAATCACTACACCACTGAGACTCAACTTCCATTCTTGGATGTTGGTATTTTGTCGGTTTTTTTCAGTTCTTTTTCATCAGTCCTGCTAATATTATCATTAGCCCCAGATCACACATTAATTCAGGGACGCCAACTCTGGGTCGAGAAGTTCCAAAAGATATTGTGGGTGATGAAGAAGAAGAGTTTGGATTTATGCCCCGCCTTTCTCTCCTGTAAGGAGACTCAAGGTGGCTTACAACCTCCTTTCCCTTCCTCTCCCTGCAACAGAAACCTTGTGAGGTAGGTGGGGCTGAGGGAGTTCTGAGAGAACTGTGACTAGCCCAAGGTCGCCCAGCAGGAATGTAGGAATGCGAAACACATCTGGTTCACCAGATAAGCCTCTGCCACTCAGGTGGAAGAGTAGAGAATCAAACCCTGTTCTCCAGATTAGAATCCATCCGCTCTTAACTACTACGCCATGCTGGCTCTCTTTGGTGGGGGCAGAGGGAGATGGTTTTCGGCTATTTAATTTGCTAGTTAATAAAACACTCCTTTTGATTTTGATTTTTTTTAATTTGGCCAAGAGCATTGCTGGGTATTTAGGTCTGAATCTCAGTTTTCACCTCTAAGAGGAGACTCTATTCCTAATATAGAATTATCACATATTGCTTGTTGGACTTTTTTTAAAAAAGCTTTGCAGAATCAGGGGTTTTTTTTAACTATATGCAATATAGGCAAAGTCATATTAGTAAAAAAATCAAGGCCTAGGGAAGAAAAGGAATTGTGGCATTGTGTTGATTTGGCAAATAGTTCAATAACTACTTTATGAACCAGGAAATTGCAAGCAAAGTCGAGGGGAGGGGTGGGGGGAATCAAGCAAGCAACACGCAGTGATTATATCCTGGGAGGAACGTTGCAAAATGATTACGCAAACAACTGGGTGAAAACTGCTGAACATGATCTCCCGCTAGAGTACCAACCTCCAGGTGAGGCCTGGAGACTTCGTGCTATTACAATCAATCTCCGCACTGCAAAATGTGTGTCCGCGGGCTGTGCGAACCCTTTTTGTGGATGTTTCGGCCGTTCGGAACCCTGACAAGGAGAATAAGAAGGAGAGTTGGGACTGAGAGAGTTCTGAGAGAACTGTGACTATCCCAAGGACACCCAGAGTGAGAGAAAGTGTGGTGTAGTGGTTAAGAGTGGTTGAGGTGGATTCTAGCCTGGAGAACCGGGTTTCATTTCCCGCTCCTCCATCTGAGTGGCAGAGGCTTATCTGGTGAACCAGATGTGTTTCCGCACTCCTACATTCCTGCTGGGTGACCTTGGGCCTGTCACAGTTCTCTCTGAACTCTCTTGGCCCCACCTACCTCACAAGGTGCCTGTTGTGGGGAGAGGAAGGGAAAGGAGCTTGTAAGCCACCTTGAGTCTCCTTACAGGAGAGAAAGGTGGGGTATAAATCCAAACTCTTCTTCTTCTTCATGTGTAGGAACCGGGAAACAAATCCAGTTCACCAGATCGGAGTCTGCCACTCATGTGGAGGAGTGGGGACTTGAACCCGATTCTCCAGATTAGAGTTCACCTGCTGTTAACTTCTACACCTTGCTGATACTGGATGTTTTCGCTTTAAAGGGGGCTTGGATAGATTCATGGAGGAGAAATCGATTTATGGCTACCAATCTTGATCCTCTTTGATCTGAGATTGCAAATGCCTTAACAGACCAGGTGCTCGGGAGCAGCAGCAGCAGAAGGCCATTGCTTTCACATCCTTCATGTGAGCTCCCAAAGGCACCTGGTGGGCCACTGTGAGTAGCAGAGAGCTGGACTAGATGGACTCTGGTCTGATCCAGCCGGCTTGTTCTTATGTTCTTATGTTCAAGATATGTTATGCACACAAGTGGACATCCTAAGCTTGCAGTTGTAAGATATCTGGAGTGGGTTCTTTGCACTTCATTTCCTGACCCAGGTTGATCTGAATAATTCCTTGAATTTAGAAAGGTTTGTTGCTCCTCTTTCTCTGCCAGTCTGGAAACTCTGAACCCACAACAGGTAAAAACAGTATCAAGAAAGGTTCGGTATAAACACGCATTTAAGATATAAAATCATTTTTTAAAAAAATGATGCCCCTCTTCCCTCTTTTTCCCTGGTTCAGACTGCCTCCCCACCCCCAACTCTATGGAATAATTCTGTTTTGCATCTTGGCCCCCTTCTGGAAGGCTATTCTAAAGCCACGGGGCATCAACTGAAAAATCCCAAATCCTGACCATAGGATCGTGGTGGCGAACCTTTGGCACTCCAGATGTTATGGACTACAATTCGCATCAGCCCCTGCCAGCATGGCCAATTGGCCATGCTAGCAGGGGCTGATGGGAATTGTAGTCCATAACATCTGGAGTGCCAAAGGTTCGCCACCACTGCCATAGGAGAATGTGCCTTAGACAATGGGCAGAGGCGTACCGCCCAGGGGGGACACATAGGGTCAAATGTCCCTGGGCTGTGGCCATTTAGTCACATGGGGAGGGGCAGAAAATCTCCCCCAACACCCCTCCTCCTTCCCTGATGACCTGGTGCAAAAAATATTGTTTCATCGTAGTGGGGGAGAGTGGCGGCCCGGGGGAGGGGGTGAATTCACATTTTGCACTGGGCTGCAATTTTCCCTAGATAGGCCTCTGACAATGGGCGAACTTGCAATAGATCTTGCTGGGAAGATCAGGACTCAACCTATTGGTCCTTGAAGTGGATGGGCCCCTGGTCATGAAGAGCTTTGAAAGTCAGCGTCAGCACCTTGACTAGGAGACAGAAACAGATGGCAGCTAGTGGAGTGAAATTAGAATTGGACGGATGTGGTCCCTTTGGCCCAACCTCAGGTCTGTTTCAGTTTGTGAACAGTCTCCAAGGGCAGCCCTGTGTTGAGGGCATTATAGTAATCTAGCCTTTGAACTGCAAAAGATGGGTCCCTGGTCCTGAAGAGCTTTGAAAGTCAGCGACTAGGAGACAGAAAAAGATGGCAGTCGGCGGAGTGAAATTAGAATTGGACGGATGTGGTCCCTTTGGCCCAACCTCAGGTCTGTTTCAGTTTGTGAACAGTCTCCAAGGGCAGCCCCGTGTCGAGGGCATTATAGTAATCTAGCCTTCGAACTGCAAAAGATTGGATCGACAAGAGCGGAGCAGGTGCCTGTAAATAGGGAGTCAGCTTCTGAACTAGATGTAGCAAAAAGGAAAACTTCAATTATTTTTTGCAGGGGGGTGCTATGATGGATAACTTTCCTTCCAGCCCAGATGGTAGCATGCTTTAGCTGGCTTTGTGACTGGCAGCCGAGGTGGGTCTTTAACAAGGGACCTTCTTTTTTTACAGCCCCTGCCCCTCTGCCATATACTACATGAACTCTAATAAATGTTGGGCTAGAGGAAGCCGTGGATTACTGCTTGTAATAACAGCAGAGCTGGTAGAGGAGACAGTTAATTTCATGGCTGTAATAGTGCAGAGGCCTGTGGTTTGAGCTGCACATGCGGCAGTACAACGTCCCCAAAGCTGCATGGAGAAACGCTGGGATGACAACTTAGCTAGGGGCTCCAGATTCTTCTGGCTCCTGGCCGTGTCCTCCGCCAGGCTGGCGTCTCCCTAAATGCCGCGTAAACCCGCCGAACAGTCGCAATTCGAAGGCTCGCTGCTTGAGAAACAGTGATCCTGAAGGTTCCGGAGAGCCACGGAGCCCCCAAACTGCCGGGGGCCTCGTAGCAAATTCCTGGGCCTACGATGCAAGGGACCATTAGTTTAGCTTATCATGAACACTTGTGGGGGTTGTCATACCCCACAGCTCTGCCAGTCATCCTTTCCTTTTGCCGCTTTGGTGTTTTCCCCAAACAAGCTCCTACAATTAGATTCTTCTTGTTTCCTAAACGATTTTTGTTTGCTGCGCCTAATTATTTCACGCTCCATATAAAAGAGTTATTGGGGTGGGAAAGGAGAGGCTGGGGATCCCGTTTGCAGGGCTTTGCAGGCAGCGAGATATTATTGGCAACTTCGATTTTGTTCTGTAGGGTGTGTTTTCTTCTCTTCTGCCAGATGTCAGCAACATCCAAAAGGTGGGATGTTGAGCCAGGCCAGGAAGAAGGGGAGGGGGGCATAGAATGATCTGTTTAGAGCAGGTAGATTCCGCACAGCATGAATATAATTATAAAAAGATCCGTTTTGGGATTTTGTGTGCCCACAGCGTGGGAGAACACAAACGTCGCCAGACGAAATGGATCTTTTCCCCCACCCACTGCAAGGAGTTCTTGTCAGTTTCACAGAGGCGCTGGCCATTTTGTGTGCTCCAGGAGATTCTCTGTGAAGATTTCCCACAGAGGTTTCTTCTACTTGCAGCTGACCTGCACCCAATTTTGCTATCAAAAGTAGATGAATAAAGTTTGTTTTCCCTAGAGATCCCGTGTATGTGTCATTCTTCCTTTGTTTTGTTTTGAGGGGGATGTCTGCAAAGCTACGGCATCACAGTTAAAGAACCTCCAATTTGTGCATGTTTGTGTCACTGTAGCTTCACAGACATTCCCCTCAAAAAAACAAAAAAGGGGGGAAATGACATGGGCACAGGATTGCTAGGCAAAACAAACTTCATTCGTCTATGAATGAGCAGCAGTGGCGTCGGAGGTTAAGAGCTCGTGTATCTAATCTGGAGGAACCGGGTTTGATTCCCAGCTCTGCCGCCTGAGCTGTGGAGGCTCATCTGGGGAATTCAGATTAGCCTGTGCACTCCCACACTCGCCAGCTGGGTGACCTTGGGCTAGTCACAGCTTCTCAGAGCTCTCTCAGCCCCACCTACCTCACAGGGTGTTTGTTGTGAGGGGGGAAGGGCAAGGAGATTGTCAGCCCCTTTGAGTCTCCTGCAGGAGAGAAAGGGGGGATATAAATCCAAAACTCCTCTTCTTCTACTCTATTTTTTTACAGCAAAATCGTGTGGGTGAGCTACAAGCAGAGGAAGCTTCCATGGGGAATTGTCATGGACAATCTGCTGCAGCACACAAAATAGAGTGGCAGAATGTTTGGGCAGGAGAAATAAAATATTTTCTGCTTGCTTTGTGTTCACTCAGCAGGCAGGAATGGTCTTTAACCTGGGTTGGGCGGTGGGGGGAAAGATCTCTGGTTTTTTTTAAAAACGTGGGTTGACAGAAATAAAATGGGCTAAACTCATTTTTGGGAAAGAGAGCTGTAAGAAGTTATTCCCCAAAAAGCTTTTTATAATGTGCTAAATAAGTTATGCTGTGAGGAATCCACCTTTGACCATGAGAAAGTCTTACGCTGAACCCTGGGCGTATAACCTGTGTCACAGATACTGTGAATAACCTGTGTCGCAGATACTGTCAAGCTGCTACCAGTTAGATGAAACAAAACCAGGCTGGAGTAATCTGTGTTCCAGTAGGACAAGTCTGTACCACATATATTGCGTGCAGATGGTGTAGACCCTTCCCCGGCAAATAAAAAACACCAAACCAGGGTTTGGAAATGGATTGGGCCGCAGCCCAATTTATTAGCTGGTAAAACAACTTTAAACACACAAGAAGCTGGGCAGACAAATAGGTCGCAACATCATGCTGTCCCCAATCTCCATTGGGGCATCGCGCAGGAAGCTGGGAGCCCCAGGAGTGATACCCCCGGCTTCAACCCTTCCTGCTAGGGGTAGCGGGCACCGGCTAAGCCTACCGGCTTGTCTACCGGCCCGCCCCACCCCCACCTGCTGGGGTGTCGAGCACCAGCTAAGCCTACTGGCTTGCTTACTGGACCGCCCCACCCCCCACCCCTTCTCCAAGGGCACAACCGTGGAGAAGACCGGCCACCCGGCTTGGCTTCTCCCCCCAGATGTTGCAATTCCCGTTGCCAACCCACCGGGCTGCGACAAAGTACACTCATGCTATAACAGTATAACCGTCAACTGGTAACCATTGAAAATAGGGAGGGTGAGTGGGTCATGCTGCTCTTGAGCCTCGGCAAGCAAGAAGACCGAGGCTCGGGGTGTGGCGCTTTTATCCGTTTGCTCCTCCCGCCTTTCCAGCTTGTGCCAATCATCGCAGCTCCCTGCAATTTGGCGCCCTCTGAGCTGCAAACTCCCTTCTTTGCCTTTGTCTGCTCACCCTTGCCGCAATGGCCGATGATTCGATGGCTGCTATTTCATACAGTTTGGCCAAAACTCTAATGTAACTTCTCAGGGTGTGTACGTGGCTATGATCTCCAATCTAAATCTCCAATCTAAATGGGTGGTAGAAGAACAACAGTTCATTTTATTATACCTGCTGTTCTCGACGTTAAGGAGTCTCAAAGTGACATACCAACTGCTTCCCTTTCCCTTCCACAACAGGCACCTTGTGAGGCAGGTGAGCCTGAGTGATTCTGGAGCCAACGGTGAATAGGCCAAGGTTACCCAGCAGGCTTCACGTGAAGGAGAAGGGACTTCAACCAAATTCTCCAGATTAGAGTCTGCCACTCTAGACCATACACCACACTGTAAAGAAGTATATTTTGCTGACCTCCACAGCCCGGGGTGCTGCGGTTGTTAGGTGGACAATACTTGAACTCGGGTGGGGATGGATGCTAAGTTTGATTCCCTATATTGTTTGCAGAACCCAATGGGGAGATGTTGGTCTCAACCTAACCTACCTCCAGTTATTCTCTCTCAACCTAACCTACCCTCTGTAATGAGAGAAGTTGGATTACAACCTCTGCATGTGCAACACTGAGTCATTTGGTAGGATTGCTAACTTCAGGTTGGCATTCATTGAAAATGCTGGGGGGAAGAATTAGGACTAATAAAAGGAAACACTTATTCATGCAACGTGTGATTGGTGTTTGGAATATGCTGCCACAGGAGGTGGTGATGGCCACTAACCTGGTTAGCTTTAAAAAGGGCTTGGACAGATTTATGGAGGAGAAGTCGATCTATGGCTACCAATCTTGATCCTCCTTGATCTCAGATTGCAAATGCCTTAGCAGACCAGGTGCTCAGGAGCAGCAGCAGCAGAAGGCCATTGCTTTCACCTCCTGCACGTGAGCTCCCAAAGGCACCTGGTGGGCCACTGCAAGTAGCAGAGTGCTGGACTAGATGGATTCTGGTCTGATCCAGCAGGCTAGTTCTTATGTTCTTAAATTCCTAGAGATTTTAGGGGTGGGCCCAAGGGAGGGCAAGGTTTGTGGAGGGATCTCAACCTGGGATAATTCCATAGAGTCCACCTTCTAAATCAGCTGTGTTTCTTCATCTGGAGATCAGTTGTCATTCAGATCTTCAGGTGCTACCTGGAGGTTGGTGACCTACTCCTTATAGGAAGGTGAACCTATATATGTGAGAAATGAATGGTCTTTTTAATAGGCATGGGGTAGAAGTACCAGTTGGCCACCAGACCAGTTGGCCACCAGACCAGTTGGCCACTTCCTCTAATGACCCAAGCTGTCCCATCCCATACAACCCACGGGAGATTTAGACTGCATTAGCACCTTGCTGGATATTGTTCTAGCAGTCATGCCCAACTGGATTTTGCTAGGTCCGTGGTGGACCTAACAAATTGGCCAATTGGCCTTGCTGGCAGGGGTGGACCTAGCAATTGGCCAAATTGGCCAATTGGCCTTGCTGGCAGGGGCTGATGGGAATTGTAGTCCATAACATCTGGAATGCCAAAGGTTCCCCACCACTGCGCTAGGTGAACTGCACAGTTGAGGAGGATGGTAACAACTACTGTAGCACAGCCATAACACAATAGTCCACAATGTGCAGTGGCAGCTTAAGAGCTGGAGTGTGGTCCTGTTTTTGGCCGTAGTTACAGAGACCATATAAATACGAACCATGTTCCATTAGGAACTTCTGGGGATTAGCTCGAGTTAATGAAAGGACTGAAACAGAGCACTGATGTAATGTTTGGTGGTGGCTGTTTTTTTTATAACAGGATTGTACTGTTTCCATGATGTGTTATGAGAAGCATTTTTATGGCTCTTCAGGCACGAGATTATTGTGCCTTTTATAAAACTAAGAGGGAGCCGCTTCTCCTCATTTCCCCCTCTCCTGCTAAGTAGACAGTGTGCTTTTTTGTGGTCATTATTTCCCCGTAGGATGCTTTACTCTGGACTAATGCCTACAAAATGATAGGTTCAGATCAGAACGTTTTCCGGGGGGGGGGGGCTGGGAGCAAAAAGGGAAGCGGAGTCTTCATCAATGAACAATAATGAAGGCTTTTAGAAGAGAAGAAGAAGAGTTTGGATTTATATCCCCCCCTTTCTCTCCGGCAGGAGACTCAAAGGGGCTGACAATCTCCTTGCCCTTCCCCCCTCACAACAAACACCTTGGGAGGTAGGTGGGGCTGAAAGAGCTCTGAGAAGCTGTGACTAGCCAAGGTCACCCAGCTGGCGTGTGTGGGAGTGCACAGGCTAATCTGAATTCCCCAGATAAGCCTCCACGGCTCAGGCGGCAGAGCGGGGAATCAAACCCGGCTCCTCCAGATTAGATACACAAGCTCTTACCCTCCTACTAGGACTAGTTCTCATGAATTTGTATATTCTGGTATGTAAAATTGTGTTTAAGATGTGTAAAATTGCTGCTTAGCCTTGGACGGTTTTCTTCTGACAAGGCTGGCGGGACGCCCAGATTGGGGAGTGTTTCTAGTATCTGTAGTTTCCAGTATCTGTATCTTCTGTTTCTTTTGCCTGTCTGTGTGAAACTGTTTCAATGTGGTTTTCGGATGGGAACTACAGCATCCTATTAAGATCATCAACAATTAAGACCATCCATACAGGCCTATCTCTGCAGGCTCCTTACCTGCTGGAACTAGATGGGTAGCCACAAGGAAGAAGAGCTTCTTCATGGTGGCACCCCACTTATGGAAGTCTGTCCCAGTGAACACTTGGGTGACACCTACCCTTG
Organism: Sphaerodactylus townsendi; assembly: GCF_021028975.2. Classification (NCBI taxonomy): domain Eukaryota; kingdom Metazoa; phylum Chordata; class Lepidosauria; order Squamata; family Sphaerodactylidae; genus Sphaerodactylus; species Sphaerodactylus townsendi. The sequence continues at coordinate 5,062,141 of NC_059431.1, read as the reverse complement.
ATAGTTTCAGAATCCAGGAAAGGGCATTCCTATCTTTGTTTACTCTTGAAGCTCAATGAGAGACCATGGGTCAGTCATTCTCTCTCATGCTAACCTATCTTGCAGGACAAGTTAGAAGATGGGAGAATCATCCCCTCTGCCCTGATCTCCATAGAGGAAGAGATAGTTACCGGTGTGGTAGTCTAGTTCCCTAAATCCACAAGGGCTGACTTTGAAAATGGAGGATGGATGGATATATTTATGAATGGCCTAGGCTAGGCCAATCTCTTAGGATCGCAGAAGCTAAGCAGGGTTAAAACTTGGATGGGATACCACCAAGAAAGTACTGGGCTGCTATGCAGAGACACACCATCTCTGAACAAATCCTGCCTAGAAAATTCCATGAGAGGTCACTGTAAGTTGGCTGCGACTTGATGGCATTTTCTACTGGAGTCAGCCCTGTTTGGTTCTTGGATGGTTCTTGGATGGTTCTTGGATGCCAATCCCCTAAGGTAGCCCAAGGTTGCTATGGAGGGGCAGGCAGTGACAAACCACCTTGGTTAACTGGGGTGCTGTGTGGTTTCCGGGCTGTATGGCTGTGTTCTAGCAGCATTCTCTCCTGACGTTTCGCCTGCATCTGTGGCTGGCATCTTCAGAGGATCTGATGCCAGCCACAGATGCAGGCAAAACGTCAGGCGAGAATGCTGCTAGAACACGGCCATACAGCGCGGAAACCACACAGCACCCCAGTGATTCTGGCCGTGAAAGCCTTCAACAATACACCTTGGTTAAACTCTCACCTTGAAATCCCTATGGTGGTTGCCATAAGTTGGGTGTGACTTCAAGACACTTTCTACTGCCAGTTCTATTTCATTCCCTGGGGGTTTTTTTGTTCCAAGTTAGTGACCATTACATTGGGATGCTGAATTCCTTCCTCACATCTTGAATACCAATTCACAGAGCTGAACATGCCTTTGCCAGTAAAAGTCTGACAAGCTAATTTGCCCTCCTGTTTTCTTTCCTTGTCCCAATTGCCTGTAACAGTATGCTAGTGAGTGAACTAAACTAATGATTAGCCAATTCAATTCAATTCATATGAAGAAGAAGAAGAAGAAGAGGAGGAGGAGGAGGAGGAGGAGGAGGAGGAGGAGGAGGAGGAGGAGGAGGAGTTTGGATTTATATCCTTCCTTTCTCTCCTGCAGGAGACTCAAAGGGGCTGACAATCTCCTTGCCCTTTCCCCCTCACAACAAACACCCTGTGAGGTGGGTGGAGCTGAGAGAGCTCCAAAAAGCTGTGACTAGCCCAAGGTCACCCAGCTGGCGTGTGTAGGAGTGTACAGGCCAATCTGAATTCCCCAGATAAGCCTCCACAACTCAAGCGGCAGAGCGGGGAATCAAACCCAGTTCCTCCAGATCAGAGTGCACCTGCTCTTAGCCACTGCTCTTAGCCACTACGCCACTGCTTTCCTCATTTAATGCGCTTGTTGAAAAGTATGAGTTATGTACTACCTTCAGTGTTGCTACAAACAGATTTTTTTTAAAAAAAGGGAGCATTCACACAGCAATCCGTAGTACGGTGAGGGACGAGGGTATTTTCTCCCCATTTTCTAGCCTTCTCTTGTCAGGTTGGGAGATGCTCTCCCCTGAGGTTTCTTAACAACTTGGACTGACCAGTTCTCAGTGGCCTGGAGAGGCCTTGGGGTTAAATATAGTTAAGTGTGTGAAATTTAACCTATATTATTGATATTGGGCCGTTCCCAAAGTGCCTGCAAAGTGGCTTAAAAGGAAGAGTTCGTCAGAGAGTGAAACGCAATTGGCAGGAGTCCAGTTCCACAGGCCCTTAAAACGATTCCTCTTTTTCCATCGCCCATCTCTCTTCTTCAGATTTCAAAGAAAACTTCAGATGTTGGTATAAAATATCTGTAGATGAGAATCGGCTTTGCAGCCAAAGGGCTCAGTTCAGTGGTGGGATCCAAAAATTTTAGTAACAGGTTCCCATGGTGGTGGGATTCAAACTGTGGCGTAGCGCCAATGGGGCTGGGCGGGGCACGATGGGGGTGTGTCCGGGCATTCCAGGGGTGGGGCATTCCTGGGCAGGGCTGTGGCAAGGACGCAGCCACTGCACCGGTCCTTGGGCGGGAATGCACGCAGGCGCAGCCTGCCACGCATGCCGGTGCACCTCCTGCTAGACTGCTTCAAGTTCTGCGCGCTACTGCTGAGAGGAGGGGCGTAACTAAGGCAAAAATCACGTGGCAAAATCACCCATTAGTAACCCCCTCTCGGCACACACAAATAATTAGTAACCTACTCTCGGGAACCTGTGAGAACCTGCTGGATCCCACCTCTGGCCAAATCTCATCTCAGTAAAAGAGCCCTGTGGAGTTAGCCCTGTGTACAGTCCAGCGTTATTTTGCCCACAGGAGCCTACAAATGCATTGGTAGCCAGGAGATTCTTCAAGAGCTGTTAGTCCATTTGAAAAGGCAACTCCTGTAATGCTCCCAAGATCAATGAGGAAAGGGGGGGGGAGATTTGCCGAGCAAGGCCTGTTTGCCATCCCAAAGATGCTGGAGGGCTTTATTTTTTTTCTCAGCCCCCATTTTTTTCCCCCAAGACATAAAGCCATGAGAGAGAAAGGCTCCTTTAGCGGAAATTGCAATACCTATAACTCGAGTTGATCATGCTGGCTGATTTCATTCCCTTTCATTCCTTTCTGCTTTGTCCTCCTTAGCACATTGTGGTTTTTCTGGCGGCCTCAATCGAATTCCTTTTCTAAATGTTAGTGGTGGTGGTGTGTGGGGGGGGAGGGGGGGACATGGACCCAGGAAGGAGCAGATAAAAGGCCTTCCCAGAGAGGCTTCCAATACTCAGAAGAGTGTTATGCTTCAAAAGGAGTGATGGGTAGACAGAGCTCCAAACACTCTGCATCGGTTCTTCGTATGGAATAAGAGCCCGGCTGACCAGACGTTCTGCTTTTGGCGGGACAGTCCCGCCTTCAAACAATTTGTCCCTCATCCCGTGGGTTATTTCAATTGTCTCGATTTTTGGGAGGCTGCCGCACCAACTTCTGGGGCGCAAGGCAGTGCTGCAGCCTCCCAAAAATCAGGACAATTGAAATAACCCGCGGGATGCAGGACAAATTGTCCGCGGGGGGAGTGGCTTGGGAGCTGAAGGTATCTCTGTCCATTGGGGGGGGGCTTTGCCATTTGCGCATGCGCGCGCGGCCACAGGAGCACTGCCTTCTGGGGCTTGCCTTTTCCCACCCTATGACAGGGCAGGAAACGGCAAGCCCCAGAAGGCAGTGCGCTCCTGCGGCTGCGCGCAACCACTTACCCCCCGTCCCGGTTCACAAAGGTGACCATCTGGTCACCTTAATCAGAGCGAGTGTAGTGGTGTTGTGGTTAAAAGTAGTAGACTGTAATCTGGAGAACTGGGCTTGATTCCCCACTTCTCCACATGAGCTGTGGACTCTAATCTGGAGAACCAAATTTGATACCAAACTGCTCCACATCAGCAGTGAACTCTTATCTGGAGACCCAGATTTGATTCCCCACTCCTCCACATGAGCAGCGGACTCTTATCTGGTGAACCGGATTTGTTTCCCTGCTCCTATGCATGAAGCCTGCTGGGTGACCTTGGCCTTGTCACAGTTCTCTCAGAACTCTCTCAGCCCCCCCTCCCTCACAAGGTGTCTGTTGTGAGGAGCGGAAAGGAAGGATCTTGCTTGTGTTTTTGGATACTCCTTCAAGGTAGAAAAAAACCAGGATATAAATACCAACTCTTTTTTTTTAACAGTGGCAAATCATCAAAAGAAAACAAGAAAAGCCAAACGGTTGGGAGGGGGATATCCACGGCTCTTTGATTCCAACCTACAAAGCCAATTAATGTTTCAGCACCCCTTTTGAAAAATAGAATTTAAAAAAAATATAAAGGGTGTCATTAGTCGCTGGCATTTGTATGTATTGCAAGCCCTTTGCCAGCTCGTGATTCATAGAGATGAGAAAAAGACGACTCGCTAGGTCATTGCGCCTGAACGCCAGACACTGAAGTATTGTTCCCTCCGGTCTATTCATCAGCACATTGTCCAGTCCAATTTTAAATGACTCAAGCAAAAGGGTTTCCACCAGATCTCTCGGGAGAGCTCGTCTCCTGTCAGCCGCGGCTCACCAATAGGAAAGATTTCCTGGTCTCCGGCCAGACTTCTAATGGATTGCTTTGCCTGCCCTCCTTCCCAGTAACGCGCGCCTCTCGGACCACCTTGGGCCAAAGCGGATTGCGCGTTCCCAGCCAAGGTTACACTGGTGGGTTTCAGTGCTATCCACGATGATCAGTGATGTCATCTGAGACCTCTTACCTTCCCCGATTAATTTCCTTCGAAGAGTCCTGGTGTCTCACCCCCTGTGGATTTCTGAAGGAATCAGAGGAGATGAGATTAGCTGGTCACCGTCTGATGACTTGTCACTTAAGGTCTCTTTCCAGTATACAGCACAGGGTCCGTTCTGCACAGCATGAAAAAGATGTCTTCGAAAGAGGTGGCTGCTTCTTTTCGCTCCGCACACCAAAAATAAGACATCAGGGGGCACAGATGGGATCCAGCAGGTTCTCACAGGTTCCCGAGAGTAGGTTACTAATTATTTGTGTGTGTGCCGAGAGGGGGTTACTAATTGGTGATTTTGCCACGTGATTTTTGCCTTAGTTGCGCCCCTCCTCTCAGCAGTAGCGCGCAGAACTTGAAGCAGTCTAGCAGGAGGTGCACTGGTGTGCGTGGTAGCCTGTGCCTGCGTGCATTCGTTTCCCACCCAAGTACTGGCGCAGCGGCTGCATCCTTGCCACAGCCCCGCCCAGGAATGCCCCACCCCTGGAATGCCTGGCCACGCCCCCGTTGTGCCCCACCCAGCCCCATTGGCGCTACGCCACAGTTTGAATCCCACCACCATGGGAATCTGTTACTAAAATTTTTGGATCCCACCACTGTCTGGGGGGCATCTTAATGAGACCAGGGTGTTACCGCCAGGGCCGTGGGGAGGGGGAACTGTGTCCGGGGCAGGCATGCACCCTGTGTTCCTACAACACCCCCGCCCACCTCTGCCATGCCCCAGAACATCCCCTTCATGCCCCTCCATGCCCCCATCACGCCCCTGCACTGGCATGCACCTGGCATGCCCCTTCATGCCCCCCGCCCCCTTGGCGCTATACCCAGGGGGATATATGGGGTCAAATGTCCCTGGGCTGCAGCCATTTAGTCACATGGGGGAGCAAAACTGCCCCCTCCCACACACACAGCCCTCCTTCCCCCTGGGTCCATACACTGACTTCAAGGCAAGGTCATGGTCCTATCCCCTGCTGCCAACAGGAACAGCTCTCTACCCTCAATAAGTGGCAGCCTTTCAAATACTTAAAGAGAGCAATATGTCCCCCCTCAACCTCCTCTTTTCCAGATTAAACATTCCCAAATCTCTCAGCCTTTCCTCATAAGGCATGATCTCCAGGCTGTGTACTACGGGCAGTGGCATAGCACCAATGGGACAGGGGGTGCGTGATGCACCAGGCGCACACCTATGCAGGGGAGTGGCTTGGTGTTCCAGGGCGGGCAAGGGCATGGGAGGGGTGCAAGGCACATGCGTGCCCCAGGCGCAGTTTTCTCTCGCTCTGGCCCTGACTGTGGGGCAGAAGAACTTTTAATTGGAGGTTCTGAGAAGTGACATCGGGACCTTCTACAAACAAGGCACATGCCGAACAATTAGTTATAGCCCATCTCTTTGGCCTGTACTGAATGGTGTGCGTGAAATGCGCAGATAAACCGATGCGTGCAAATCTTTGCATTATTTAGTGCGGAGAATTCATGTTTCCTCGGCATGGAATTTAACTTTGGTATTTTCTTTTTGTCTTTGCTCATTGCTGGTCTTAGCAGGCCAGAAATCGAATTGATTTTTTTCTTCCCTAAAAGGGCCCGGTTGTTATGGAGAGGCAGGGAGAAGAAAGCCTGGAAAAATCTAGTTTCATAGAAAGGTTCTTGCCAAGAAGAAGGCGCTAACCTGCCTCGAAGGCACTTAATCACTACGAAAATATCGGATAAAACATTTCCAGTGCCACAAATTTTGCATTGATTTGTGTCTCCGCCAAAAGCAACCGGTCCCAGGGACCCTGATGTGATTACAACCGGACGGTCCACTGTAAAAACAAAAAAGAAAGGAATTGTTTTAAAGAGAGAGAGGCAAACAGTCAGATTTGGTGAGCAGATAGGAAAACAGACGGGCAGGCCTCTCTAGGAATTCACAGTCTGTGCTGGATTCAGTCTGTGCTGGATTCAGAAGAAGAAGAAGAAGGAGGAGGAGGAGGAGGAGGCGGGGAGGAGGAGGAGGAGGAGTTTGGATTTATATCCCCCTTTCTCTCCTGCAGGAGACTCAAAGGGGCTTACAATCTCCTTGCCCTTCCCCCCTCACAACAAACACCCTGTGAGGTAGGTGGGGCTGAGAGAGCTCCGAGAAGCTGTGACTAGCCCAAGGTCACCCAGCTGGCGTGTGTGGGAGTGCACAGGCTAATCTGAATTCCCCAGATAAGCCTCCACAGCTCAGGCGGAAGAGCGGGGAATCAAACCCGGCTCCTCCAGATTAGATACACAAGCTCTTAACCTCCTACGCCACTGCTGCTCCTCACTGCTGCTTCTTTTAAAGGCTTTATTTAGATGCTGTCTCTTTAAGAAGCCATGTGGCATGTGTGGGAGTGTACAGGCTACACTCCGAGGGTCCAGGCACCATGACATCTCCCCACGCCCTCAACAAGTGATTTTAGAAATTGGGCGGGGTCAGATGGGGTGCTTGCTGGTTGGCTGTTGGAAATCCAATTGGCTGGGCAGATTAAAATACCATTGTTTCGGTGACAGCTGGCACCACAGGGTTGGTTTTATTCCCCCTCACTCTGCTTGTTATGGGCATTTTATCAATGGCTGCCCTTCTCACCGGCACTTATTCCTGTGTGTGCAGCTCCGCTTTTTGTGGTGGCCATTTTGTGGCGGGTTCTGCCTCCTGTGGCTGCCATTTTGTGAGTCGGCCTTGAGTCAGAATACCAAAGGTGCCCACAGGCATGAAAATGTTGGGGACCGCTGTTTGGTCAATGTATATATAAAATTGCCGCCTCTCGAGTATGAATGCTAGTCCATTTAGCTCAATATTGCTGCCCCGTAGCAGTGCTAAGGAATCTCGAGGTCTTGTTCAGATCATCTATTTGACATTCCTTGAAGCTGACGTGTGTAGGATTTACCCTGTACCCCATGCAAAGCTCATGTAGCCAGCGTGGTGTAGCGGTTAAGAGCAGGTGGATTCTAATCTGGGGAACTGAGTTTGATTCTCCACTTATCCACCTGAGTGGCAGAGGCTAATAAGAACATAAGAACATAAGAACAAGCCAGCTAGATCAGACCAGAGTCCATCTAGTCCAGCATTCTGCTACTCGCAGTGGCCCACCAGGTGCCTTTGGGAGCTCACAAGCAGGATGTGAAAGCAATGGCCTGCTGCTGCTGCTGCTCCTGAGCACAACATTCGAGCATTATCTGGTGAACCAGATGTGTTTCCGCACTTTTACATTCCTGCTGGGTGACCTTGGGCTGGTCACAGTTCTCTCTGGACTTATCCTAAACAATAACAGGGTTTGGGCCGAATCACAGAGCATCACTGCAGTACACTGGTATCACTGCCATTTTTGGCCATTGAAAGGGATGCTGCCCATAAATGCACCACTGAGAAAGTTGTCCTGTCTCCCCAAACTATCCTTGGAAATTGTTAGCATTGGCTTGCAAGTCTAAGTGGAAATAACTTGACCCTATGCTGGAAACTCTCGAATGAGTTTTGAAGGAGATGCCTCGGGAAGCTCCAAGAGCTCAAAATGTGCTCAGATACACCTTGGCAGTGTTTTTTTTTTCCACTTGGAAGAGTGGTACAGAAACATTCGAGCATTAAATTATGGATGCAAAATGAATTACTCCACACTGAAAGAGACGGAGGACGCAAGATGGTTCTGGATTTTGCCCTCCCGAGACTGAATCCCCGGAGGAGCCATGAAACGCCATGTGCTCCCGTGGGCGGAGAGAATTCGCCGAATAAGAAAGATGCTTGTGACACAGAAATGGTTTCAGCCCTCAGTAGCAACTTGTCCCTCTTTATAAAAATGTCCGGAGCTGCTCTTGTAATTGTCCATTTTTTTACACTTCTGCAGATAACTACCGTATATACTCATGTATAAGTCGACCTAAATATAAGTCGAGGCACCTACTTTTACCACAAAAAACAGGGAAAACTTATTGACTCGAGTATAAGTCTAGGGTGGGAAATGCAGCAGCTACTGATAAATTTCAAAAATAAAAATAGATACGGTCGGGCACTATTTGGGGGTCTCTGCCACTGACCACCCCCCATCTCACCAATCCCAAGGTCAATGCTGCTGACCTCTCCATTCCGTAACTTGTCCAGCTCACCCAGGTCAACTGGCTGTCACCTGCCGAGAGCCAGGGGTCAGAAGAAGGCAGAGGCAGAGAAAGCGGCTGAAAGGGGGAAGGCAGAGGAGAGCGAAGCAGAGAAGGAGGCTGAGAAAGCAGCTGAAAGGGGGGAGGCAGAGTAGAAGGCAGGAGAGAGCGAAGACGGGAGAGGGGGATCGCCACACAAGAGTTAAGTGGGACCCTCACTCATGTATAAGTCGAGGGGAGCTTTTTCAGCACAAAAAATATGCTGAAAAAGTAGACTTATACATGAGTATATAAGGTAGTTTTGCTGTTCTTGGGGTCCTGAATCCTTCACAGGGTCCTGAAGCGATACCCCACGCTGCTACTGGACAATTGGTTTAGCCGCCCCTCTTGATTTTGAGATGTCAGCAAACATTGATTCTATATACCTTCAAGCCATCATGAGGGCTAGCACCCTAACAATGCAGTCCATCCCCAAAAGAAGGGGTGTCAGGCTTCCCAGCAATCATTGCCATTGCAAGTTCAATCCCAACCATCTCCCGTTGAGCGGATCAGGCAGCAGGAGATGTGATCTGTGATCCTGCACATCTGCTGCCCGTCAAAGTAGAGGAATCTACAACCTGCGGCTCTCCAGATGTTCATGGACTACAAATCCCATCAGCCCCTGCCAGCATGGGATTTGTAGTCCATGAACATCTGGAGAGACACAGGGTGTTTTCCCACTTACCTTCTGCCCCGCGCTACTGTAGGCAAGTAGCGCGGGGTCCCCCGGCACTCCCCACTACAGGGGCGGCGACAACACAGCCGCCCTGACGTTGCCACTGTCGCGCCCCCTCAGCGCTCGTCATTTCTGGCGCTCTTCCAAATGGTGCCTTTTGATGACCCCGCGCAGAGTGCACAGCGCGGGGTCGTGGGGAAGCTCGGGGGCACCAGAAATGCTCTCAGCGCACGGCATATGGGGGGGGGTTGTGGCAAGTGGGGAAACGCTAACAGGTTGCAGACCCCTGAAGCAGACAATCCAGACCAAGGGTCTGATTCTGTAGAAAGCAGCTACGTGTGTGACCTTCTGTTTGGCCCAACCAAAATCGTACAGCACGTCAGGAGAGCTTTCCAGGTCTCCAGAACTTTTCCTCAGGCAGAAAGTTAATCCCCCCCCACCCGGCTTCATGAAGAATCTGGAGAACCTGAAAGCCTGCATGCTGTATTTACTTAATAAAACAGTTAGTACAGCATTTGTTTCTATCATACATAATTAATTTACGGCGTTTATTCAGTAATGCATTTAATGTATCTATATTCTACCGTTCTGCCGTTGCCACTTAAGGGGGCTTACAATGCAGCTACGTGTCGTCGTCAATAGTTGGCCAAATGGCTGCTTTGGATGGTTTTAAAATATGATTTGATCACACGCTTGGAATCGTTAGCTCCCTGTGTGGCCCTGGGAAAGGCAGAAAGAGGGGTACAAAATTGGGCTCAATAGAAGGTGCTGGCGCTAACCTTTAAAACCCTATACACAGTGGTGGGAACCAAAAATTTTAGTAACAGGTTCTCATGGTGGTGGGATTCAAACTGTGGCATAGCACCAATGAGGCTGGGCAGGGCATGATGGGGCATGGCTGGGCATTCCGGGGGTGGGGCATTCCTGGGCGGGGCTGTGGCAAGGATGCACAGGTCCTTGGGCGGGAAACAAATGCACGCAGGCGCAGGCTGCCACGCACGCCGGTGCACCTCCCACTAGACTGCTTCAAGTTCTGCACACTACTGCTGAGAGGAGGGGCGTAATTAAGGCAAAAACCACATGGCAAAATCGCCAATTAGTAACCCCCTCTCAGCACACACAAATAATTAGTAACCTACTCTCGGGAACCTGTGAGAACCTGCTGGATCCCACCTCTGCCTATACGGCTTCGGTCCTGGGTACCTGAAAGAGCACCTCTGCCCATGTATTGCTGCCCGGGTGCTGAGATTGGGGAGGGAGGCCTGCCTGGGTGTCCCTCCCCCTTCAGAGGAAAGGTGGGTGGGTGTGGCCCGGAGGACCTTCTCTACTATGGCCCCTACACTGTGGAATTCTGTCCCTCTGGAGGTTCGCCGGGCCCCTGCTGTCTTGGAGATACAGTGCCTAGCGAGGGATCATCCAAGTATTTGACTTGACTCCCCGCACTGGGAGCCCCCCCCCCCAGGTGGTAATATATTCCTGTCTCTTTTTGTGGATGGTTGCGGGCAGTGCTGGAGATTTTGAATTGTTCTTGGTTTTGTAGGATGGGGTTTTACTGTGATTTTGCTGTTGTTGGATGTTACTGTTGGTGCATTGTACCATTGTCTGGTTTTATTGTCACCTGCCCTGACACTGTGATAAAGGGCTGGGGATAAATGTAAATAAATAAAATAAATACATAATAAATAAGAGGAGGGGGGCAGAAGGAAAGACAAAACCAAGCGATGACTCCAGAGTACAAACTCTTAAACAATATATAAAAATATGTTACCTAAACCTATTAGCTAATGCAGGGTGAGCTCTGTGATGTGCCTCATGGCCCCAGATGGAAGCCACCAGAAGGCATGACAAAAAATATGGCAACGGGTACTAGCTGAATGATTTAGTCATTCAAATCTTTGTATGCCAACGCGGCTGCTCAACATTTTAAATCCTTGATCAGTACATGGAAGAGACATCTTTGGAGACTGGTCAAATGGAGCCTTTATGATTGAAGGTAGGATATCTGCGTTGGATGAGGGCCAGTATGGCCTAGTGGTTAGAGTGTTAACTAGGACCTGGAATGAGGGTTCAAATCCAGCTTGGAAGCCTTCCAGATGACCTTAGGCCCATCATAATCTCTCTACCTAGCCTATCCTCAAAAAGTTGTCGTCGTGAGAATTAGGTGGAAAAGTGCGGTGTGCTGCTGGCAGGCAAGGTGTGGACAGGTCACAGTCCAATAGTCAAGGCGCACGGCAGGCAAAGCGTAGTCAGGTCCCAGTCCAGTAGGTCAGGGCAGGCGTGGGCAGACAGCTCCAGGTCCAGAGCATAGGAATCCAAGCAGGTAGGCAGACTGGGGGCTACAGCCAGCACCGGAAGACCCAGCAGGAAGTGCACTCATGGCACCCAGGCCGAGCTGAGCCCAAGGCAAGGTTCATATAGGAAGCTCTGGTTACTGAGGGTGAGATCCTGCAAGAGCTCAGTCCTCCTCAGAGGCAGAGGCCCCAATCTCACAGAGCCTCCTGTCACACCTGGCAGAGAAAGGAGCCCTCTTCCTTTGGCTCTGTAGCTGCTGCTGCTGCTGGCTCCGCCTCCTTTGCACAGCTGGCTCATCACAGGGCTTGGTGGAGGACTTGCAAGTTCCCTCAGGTGTGTGGCATCAGGTGAGGAAGGGCTGGGAGATGAACTTCCTGCCTGAGCTTCCTCACAAGCAGCCTGCTCTGGCTGAACAGTGTGCTCAGCTTCTGCTTCCTCGTGAGGAGCTGCTTCTGAGGGCCCGGCGTTAGCAGCAGAGGTGGGATCCAGCAGGTTCTCACAGGTTCCCGAGAGTAGGTTACTAATTGTTTGTGTGTGCCGAGAGGGGGTTACTAATGGGTGATTTTGCCACGTGACTTTTGCCTTAGTTACGCCCCTCCTCATTTCATTTCATTTCATTTTAACCTTTAATGGCATACAGTTACGCCCCTCCTCTCAGCAGCAGCGCGCAGAACTTGAAGCAGTCTAGCAGGAGGTGCACCGGCATGCGTGGCAGCCTGCGCCTGCGTGCATTTGTTTCCCGCCCAAGGACCAGCGCAGCGGCTGCGTCCTTGCCACAGCCCCGCCCCTGGAATGCCCCGCCCCTGGAATGCTCCGCCCAGCCCCATTGGCGTTCCGCCACAGTTTGAATCCCACCATGGGAACCTGTTACTAAAATTTTTGGATCCCAAATTTTTGGATCGGAGCTCTCTCAGCCCCACCTACCTCACAGGGTGTTTGTTGTGAGGGGGGAAAGGGCAAGGAAATTGTAAGCCCCTTTGAGTCCCCTGCATGAGAGAAAGGGGGGATATACATCCAAACTCTTCTTCTTCTTCTTCTTCTTCTTCTTCTTAAACATCAGGAAAAAATTCCTCACTGTCAGGGCTATTGGACAGTGGAATGCACTACCTCAGAGGGTGGTGGAGTCTCCTTCTTTGTTTTTTTTAAAAGAGGACTGGATGGCCATCTGTCAGGATGGCTCTGATTATGTGTTCCTGCATTGCAGGGGGTTGGGCTTGATGGCCCTTCTTGGGGTCCCTTCCAACTCTATGATTCTGTGATTCTTCTCACCTTGCCGAGTCCACGGTCCTGAGCCCTCGACGCGGTGACATCATCTTTTGAACGTTACAAATCCACTTTATGGGTGAGCTTGTCACTACCTGCGTTGGGGAGGGGGGAAAAATCACCTAAACAAATCCCAGACAAGTTGAGGTCTTTAGGTGGATGTTAAGTGCCTGTCCTTTGGTCTAAATGGGTTGCGTTTGCTGCCAAGAGAGTGATGGCGGTCTGCCAAAGTAAAACAAGGGGAGGGGGGGAAAGCCCTTAATTACAACTATTAATAGTCGGCCGAGGTGCGTCATCTTTCTCCCATGGGAGGTATCACTGCAACGCTACCAGAGGCCTGGCTAATACATCTGGGGATGAAGGGGAAGAATAGATTCCACAGGGCCCATACAAATGTGTTTTTGCAGTATTTCTTGGGCAAACCAGGGCAGCGTGGCAAGTGAAAACACAACAGAGCTATAAGGGGAGGAGTGGGGAAACAAATCCGGTTCTCCAGATTAGAGTCTGCCACTCACGTGGTGTAGTGGTTAAGAGCAGGTGCACTCTAATCCTGGAGAACCGGGTTTGATTCCCCGCTCTGCCACTTGAGCTGTGGAGGCTTATTTGGTGAAACAGATTAGCTTGTGCGCTCCAACACATACCAGCTGGGTGACCTTGGGCTAGTCACAGTTCTTCAGAGCTCTCTCAGCACCACCCACCTCACAGGGTATTTGTTGTGGGAGAGGGGAAGGAAAGGAGATTGTCAGCCCCTTTGAGTCTCCTTACATGAGAGAAAGAGGGGTTAAAAATCCAACCACCACCACCACCACCTCCTCCTCCCCTCCTCCTCCTCCTCCTCCTCCTCCTCCTTCTCCTTCTCCTCCTTCTTCTTCTTCTTCTTCTTCTTCTTCTTCTTCTTCTTCTTCTTCTTCTTCTTCTTCTTCTTCTTCTTCTTCTTCTTCTTCTTCTTCTTCTTCTTCATGATGATGTGTATGAGTGGGAATACAAACCCAGTTCTCCAGAGAGCACTGGAGTGGTTAAGAGCAGGTGCACTCTAATCTGGAGAACCGGGTTTGATTCTCCGCTCTGCCACTTGAGCTTTGTTTCTTCTTGGATTTCCAGGAACCTTCTATTAAAAATGTATAAGAATGAGTTTAGAGGCGGGGGGGTTGAAAATACAAGTTTTATATCTGTTAAATGCATTTGTGTGTATGTTTTCGCCAACCATCTCTTTTCAAAATCTCCGGACAGGCCACGCACAGACCAGAAAATGGCCAAATTAAAATCGGTGAAACAGAGGTTAAGACCCCAGCCCCCTGGGAAATTCTGACTAGCATGCTTTTTCTTAGCTCCCGCGCATTTTAGTGGTCTAGTGTGGGAGTTCTTCCTGATGGATTGTACCATAAATGCTAAAATCACATTGCTGTTGGATTAATCACAGCTACTGTGTGGAAGCTCTGGTTTACCAAGTACATACGCTGTGCTGGTCCTTAAAAACCTGTTTGCCTTGTAGACATCTACAGCACAGTCTCCAAACCTAGCTACATCCGTGGGCGCATTTAGCAGTCATGGTGGACTGGGACCAATTGCAGACTGGTTGCCATGGGGTTGCAAGCCATCAAAAGATGTTGGGAGCATAAAGAGAGCCAGCGTGGTGTTGTGGTTGAGAGCAGGTGTACTCTAATCTGGAGAACTGGGTTTGATTCCCCGCTCTGCCACTTGAGCTGTGGAGGCTTGTCTGGTGAACTAGATTAGCTTGTGTACTCCAACACATGCCAGCTGGGTGACCTTGGGCTAGTCACAGTTCTTCAGAGCTCTCTCAGCCCCACCCACCACACAGGGTGTTTGTTGTTGGGGGGGGGGAGGGAAATGAGTTTGTAAGCCCCTTTGAGTCTCCTTACAGAAAAGAAAGGAGGGATATAAATCCAACTCTTCTTCTTCTTCTCCTTCTTCTCCTTCTCCTTCTCCTTCTTCACTTCTCCTCCTCCTCATATGCTGGAAGCAAGTGGTCACCTTCAGCTTACCCCTTGGGTTTTCAAGGCAAGTGTTGTTCAGAGTTGGTTTCCATTGCTTGTCTCCACGTGGGGTGTGAGAGTTCTGAGAGAACTGTTACTGGGCAAAGTCACTCAGAAGGCTTCATGGGGAGGAATGGGGAACTGAGTCCCCTGCTTTTCCCAACTGTAAATCAACATACAAACTCATTTCCAGCCTTTCCCCACAGCATCCACCTTATGAAACAGGTGGAGCTGAGAGTGTTCTGAGCGACCTGTGGCTAGCCCATGGTCACCTAGCTGGCTTCATGTTGAGGAGCAGGGAAACAAACCGGGACCACCAGATTGGAGTCTGTAAATCATGTGGAAGAGTGGGAATCAAACCCAGTTCTCCAAATTAGAACCTGCTACTCTTAACCATTACAACATAATAGGCCAGAACAACATACTAGGCCTGGGCCAATCTCAGGACATTTACTTGCATTCCTTTAAAGCCTTTCAATGCAATCCTGCCAAGGGTGTACTACCCAGGTTGACATATGGGGTCAAATATCCCCAGGCTGTGGTCATTTAGTCACATGGGGGTCCTACTCTTTCCCCCCCCCCCCCGGGTCCATACTGTACTATCTGAGACATCTAAGGAAACAACAACTGAATGGAAAACTCCTGCTGCCCTTTTACCGCTGTGCTATAGAGAGTGTCTTTAACCTACTGCATCTGTGTATGGTTCCCCAGTTGCACAGTGGTGGATAGGAAGGCGCTCCAAAGGGTGATCACTCCTGCACAGAGGATTATCGGCTGCCCCCTCCCCTCCTTGGAAGAACTCTACAATTCCCGAAGCCTAAAGAAAGCCCAAAATATTCCGAGAGACCCGTCTCATCCAGCACACTCTCTTTTGGAACTGTGACCATCCGGCAGACGATACAGGTCTATCAAAACTAGGACCAAGAGGCTTAGAGGCAGCTTCTACTCTAGAGCTGTGGCGATGCTGAACTCCGCGGCTTTGTGTTGATGTGTTTGGGGCTGTGTAGGGATGGGTGGAGGAAGGGGAAAGTGAGGATGGGGTATATGAGTCTGAAATTGTGTGCATCGAGGAATGCTGCTGTAAATTTCAATGCACAATGACAATAAAAATGCTTATGCTTATGCATACACTGACTTCAAGATCTGATGCAAAAAAAAGTTGTTTGGTCATGTGGGGGAGGGGCATTCAGATTTTGCACCAGGCTACATTTTCCCTAGATACGTCTCTGACTCCTGCTCCCCAGTAACGTCAGGATCCTGGTAGAAATACTCAAAAACCACCCAGTTAGGCTCACGTGAGTCATCTGACGTGGCCCATGCACCCATTGACTTCCCCAAGGGCAAACTAGACCCAAACAGGCACTTGGTTCCACTGAGTCCCACCCTGACAGGGTTCGTGCGCTATCTGATCCGTCACGACGATGCACAGAAGCAGAGATTTTGTTTTACGTGCATCTGGTCCCTGTCGTTGCTTTATGACGCGTCATCAAGCCTGCCCCAAAACAGGTCAGACAATATGTGGTGAATGTGAACATTGCGGATAGCATATTGTCAAAGGCTTTCATGGCTGGAATCAACTGGCCATTGTGGGTTTTCTGGGCTGTGTGGTTGTGGTCAGGGGGCGTAATGCCCATTGGGCAAGGGGGGCAGCTGCCCAGGGCACCACCTTGGGGGGGGCATCAAAATGCAGGGTTTGTTTTGGGGTATTTTGAGTGGTTTTCCAGTTTTCAGGCTAGTGGCACCCAAATTTCAGCGTGTCATCAGGAGACTTTCCTTATGCTGCCCCCCAGGTTTGGTGAGGTTTGGCTCATTTTTTAAATAAATAAATAAATCACTCCACACTGGGCCCTGCATCTTATCATGGCACACCTCTGAGGCTGTCAGCCACAGATGCGGGCAAAATATTAGCAATAAAAACTACCAGACCGTGGTGGCCACACAGCCCAGAACACCCACAACAGCCAGTTATAGCTACCAAGACTGTTTTGAGGGCGTTTGCACCTGCCAAACTCCTGACGGGGTTCCTGGACATCTCCAAAAGGAGCAGCAGTGGCGTAGGAGGTTAAGAGCTCGAGTATCTAATCTGGAGGAACCGGGTTTGATTCCCAGCTCGGTCGCCTGAGCTGTGGAGGCTGATCTGGGGAAGTCAGGTTAGCCTGTACACTCCCACACACGCCAGCTGGGTGACCTTGGGCTAGTCACAGCTTTTTGGAGCTCTCTCAGCCCCACCTACCTCACAGGGTGTTTGTTGTGAGGGGGGAAGGGCAAGGAGATTGTAAGCCCCTTTGAGTCTCCTGCAGGAGAGAAAGGGGGGATATAAATCCAAAACTCTTCTTCTTCTTCTTCTTCTTCTTCTTCTTCTTCTTCTTCTTCTTCTTCTTCTTCTTCTTCTTCTTCTTCTTCTTCTTCTTCTGCTTCTGCTTCTGCTTCTGCTTCTTCTTCTTCTTCTTCTTCTGCTTCTTCTTCTTCTTCTTCTTCTTCTTCTTCTTCTTCTTCTTCTTCTTCTTCTTCTTCTTCTTCTTCTTCTTCTTCTTCTTCTTCAAATCTCGAAAGACCCTGCCCACAACATTGGGAAGCGCCAAGCGCAGATGCTAACGTGAATTAGAACAGAAGTTTGATTCACTCCAAGACAGCCTGCTATATCCTTTAAAACCACCCTATGCCTCCTCCGCTGCATTCCACCCTTCCAAAACTCTTTAGGGATTGATTATAGGGGTTGGCATGACCTTTGCGGGAGTTATTATCCATCTGTGTTCCATGCAATTATTATTTATGTTGTCGAATCCCCTGGTGCTGAAATTAAAATAGGGCAGAGATAGAAGGCATCTTCTGTTTCCCCCCCACCCACCTCTTTCAGCTCCAGGTTATTTTTTTCCCTTCTCTTTAACAACCTAGTTGTCCCAGGAGATCACTTGATATATCCCTGTGTTTCCTAGAGACTGTGGTTCAATAGGATGTCAGTTAATTACTGGCTGGGAGTCTCCAGATGTGCGTCTTCGAGCTGAGAGAGCATCCAGTGGTGACAAGTGAGATGTTGGGCGAAGTCCTTTGGGGCCAAGCGTATCCTCCCAGACAAAATTAAAACTCCAGGGGTCCCCCAACCTTCTGAAACTCGAGGGCATTGGTGGAATTCTGACCCTTGGTGATAGACCAGTGATGGCGAACCTTTTTGAGACCGAGTGCCCAAACTGCAACCCCAAACCCACTTATTTATTGCGAAGTGCCAACACGGCAATTTAACCTGAATACTGAGGTTTTAGTTCAGAAAAAACGGTTGGCTCCAAGGCGTGCGTTACTCAGGAGTAAGCTTGGTGAAGCAACCGTGCAATGCTTCAAATGGGTGAATCATGATCCTAGGTGGGTTTACTAAGAAGCAAGCCCCATTGCCAGCAACTGAGCTTACTCCCAGGTAAAGGATCATGCCCAGGCCAGCCTAGATGTGCTTGTGCGGGGGGGGGGTGATTTTCCACCCCCCTTCCACATGAAGAACTCTGTGCGTGAGTGCCCACAGAGAGGGCTCTGAGTGCCACCTCTGGCACCCGTGCCATAGGTTCACCACCACTGTGATAGACATACGATCATCACAAGAGGAGGAACCCACCACAAAAGGTCAGGGAATGAGGTTCTGCCTAACTTTTCAGGAAGAGGCTCTGTTTAACCGGATGCCTTTGACTGTTTTGAAAATATTTTCTAGAATACACATGGCTGAGCTTCCGAGGTGCATTGAAGGTCCTTTTGCAGTGGTGGCAGCGGCTCCCAAAGCAACATTTTTTTAAAAAAAATCTGCACAGCCAATCAGAAGTCCTGCTGGGGGAAAGCACCAGTGAAAAGGATGAAGCAACCAGTGTTGTGAGAGACCTCAGTGGCTCATTGGTAGAGTATTCAGAAGATCTCAGGTTCAAACCCCGGCACCTCCAGTTAAGAGGACTAGGCACTGGGTGATGTGATAGACCTCAGTGGGTCATTGGTAGAGTATGCACAAGGTCCCAGATTCAATGCAGAACGTGCAGATGTTTCCCAATTCAATTCCTGACATCTCCACTGAAGAGGACAACGCTGTAGGGCAGGGTCTGCAACCTGCAGCTCACCAGATGTTCATGGACTACAAATTCCATCAGCCCCTGCCAGCATTGCCAATTGACCATTTGGGAATTGTAGTCCATGAACATCTGGAGAGCCGCAGGTTGCAGGCCCCTGCTGTAGGGACCATGAAAGGTTTCCATGGCTCATTGGTAAAACATCTGTATGGCATGCAGAAGGTCATAAGAACATAAGAACATAAGAACAAGTCAGCTGGATCAGACCAGAGTCCATCTAGTCCAGCTCTCTGCTACTCGCAGTGGCCCACCAGGTGCCTTTGGGAGCTCACCTGCAGGAGGTAAAAGCAATGGCCTTCTGCGGCTGTTGCTCCCAATCACCTGGTCTGCTAAGGCATTTGCAATCTGAGATCAAGGAGGATCAAGATTGGTAGCCATAGATCGACTTCTCCTCCATAAATCTGTCCAAGCCCTTTTTAAAGCTATCCAGGTTAGTGGCCATCACCACCTCCTGTGGCAGCATATTCCAAACACCAATCACACGTTGCGTGAAAAAGTGTTTCCTTTTATTAGTCCTAATTCTTCCCCCCAGCATTTTCAATGAATGCCCAGATGCCTTTGGCTGTCCCTTTGACTGTCCCAGGTTTAATCCCTGGCATCTCCAGTTAACAGGACCAGACAGTAAGTGATTTGAAAGACTTCAGGAGCTCATTGGTAGAACACCTCCTTGGCATGGAGAAGGTCCAAGGTTCAATAGCTTTAAAAAGGGCTTGGACAGATTTATGGAGGAGAAGTCGATCTCTGGCTACCAATCTTGATCCTCCTTGATCTCAGATTGCAAATGCCTTAGCAGACCAGGTGCTCAGGAGCAGCAGCAGCAGCAGCAGAAGGCCATTGCTTTCACATCCTGCACGTGAGCTCCCAAAGGCACCTGGTGGGCCACTGCGAGTAGCAGAGTGCTGGACTTGATGGACTCTGGTCTGATCCAGCAGGCTAGTTCTTATGTTCTTATGTTCTTAATATGCAGCATTTCCAGTGTTAAGGTGCTGGTCAGAGGGTGCTGTGAAAGACCTCTGCCTGTCCGTGTGGACAATGCTGACCTTGATTGGCCAATTGTACGATTCCCTAGAAGGCAGCTTCACGTGTTCCTCTTTAGGATCCGGCACCGTTGTTTGGGAATCCATCAGCGTCTGGATGGAGTCCTTGTCCCCTGAACAGGGACTCTGGCAGCTCTTTGCCCTTGGAGCCCAGAAACCGGAAGAAGAGATTCGTTCGGGTTCCTCTCTCCTGATAATTCATCCTGCGCATCGAGTGGAGCTAGGAAACGGAGCTGTTTTCGTAAGGGAAGGAAGAGGGTTTGCCTCCTGCAACATCTGAATTATGGTCACAGTGTGGGAAGCGCGGCAGAACTTCATTACTCTCGGCTGTCATAGGGGCCATCACCAGAAGAGGAAATATATTGCTACCATTACAGCAGCTTTACACTCTGTAGTTTATCTCTCTAACGGTGTGCTATGATCAGCCTAATTAGACTGTATCAACTACTCCAGGTTTGCTACTAGTGGGAGACCTCCCTCTCATTGTTGGGCCAGTGGAGAGCTCTCGGCGCATGATTTAGCACCGAAATTAAATTTTAAGCCTAGCTTCCCCTCTGATTGCCAAGTGGCTATCTTTTCGGGACCGTTCTGAAGCCATTAGATCTGCTTCCTTTCCCTGTCCTCCTTGCATGTCAAATGTAGATGTGTTGGAAAGGGGGTCCGTCCACTGCTCTTGCCTCCTCCTCCTTGGGCAAGGCAGCCTTTCTGGGGAAGAAGAAATCCAAATTCTGTAGTCAAACCAGGCAAATGTTGAACCCAGAAGATCTGGGTTCCATAAATTGTGCGGACTCGGCAACCCTTCGTGTTTATTAATTTGGCTTGACTCGTTGATAGATGACATTGTCTATTTCTTTTTTTAAAAGTCCCCAAAAGAGGGGTTGGACACATTGCAAAGCCCCGTCAAGAGCTGTGGAGCTCCATCTAGGCCATTCTCTTGCTTCAGAGATTGTATGTGGTACTTCTCACGTGGTGGTAAGGTTCCCTTGAGGTCTTGAGCCCTGCCTCATGTTTTCCAGATGACCAGATTTTATGCCACGTGCTGAGATCTAAATAGTGTCAACAGGTCGACCCTGGCTATTGGCAGGGGATGGGTGGGGGAGTAGGGTTCCAGACAACCAGCGTGGTATAGTGGTTAAGAGCAGGTGGATTCTAATCTGGAGAACCGGGAGTGCTTTGAGTATGTGTTCTACATGGCAGGGGGTTAGACTGGATGGCCCTTGGGGTCTCTTCCAACTCTAGGATTTTATGATTCTAATCCCATTAATGAAGCATCCTTCTACTGAATTAGATATTTGGTCCATCAAGGTCAGTATTGGCTACAGAGACTGGCTGTGGATCTCCAGTCTCTCTGGAAGGGGCCTTTCCTATCATCCACCACTTCACTGGAGATGCCTGGAATCGAACCTGGGAGTGTCCGCATGCCAAGCAGATGCTCTACCACTAAGCCACTATAAAGACTCTATTGAGCTCCTGTGTACAAATGCAGTATATCTGTGAATATCAGCTGTAGCAAGTGGCAAGAGGGAAAGGCTGCTTTCGTGTCCTGATTGTCGGTCTTTCCAAAAGTTCCCCAAAGTATCTTTTCTACTGAGGGTGCTTGGGACGGGGAGCAAGATGGAATGACGGCCCAATAGGCCAGCTGTGCTCATAAATTCTCCTCCTTTTTCTCTTCCAGGTTGTGCCTTCCTAACATACTGTGAAAGGGAGTCCGCTCTAAAAGCCCAGAGTGCGCTGCACGAACAGAAGACGCTGCCAGGGGTGAGTCCAGAGTTTTTGCAATGTGGTTTTGTTCAAGAGCCGGTGGGGAAAGCACCCGGCACCTGAACTGCTCAGAAGAATCCCAGCTTGCGTTGGAGGCCTGGGAGCCAGGCCTGCTTTGCTTCGCTTTCAAAGGGTGACACGTTGTGTCTCTTAACGTGGCTTGGTGGCCTCACAAAACAGAAAGTGGGAAGCATACTGCGCCGAGGCCAGATCTTGCTGGCATCCTTTTTGTTAAGATATTCCGAAATTGGAAGTCTTTGAGTATTGGTGAAGGTGGGATGGGTGTGTGTGTGTGTGCGGGGGAGAGATAAATGCTGTCTCCTTCTTTTTACCACGAGAGCAGCAGAATTATCTTGAGACCGAATTCTGAATCAAATACCACCATGGTGACAAATGGGTGTGGTGCCGTTTCTGGTAAGCTTTGCGTGTCTTTGGAGCGTGGCAACAACCGTAATGTTGAAAAAACAAACAAATGAGAACTGGACAATAGTCAGAAATTCATAGTTATTCGAACCAGCAAGAAGACCCGTTCTGAGCAAAGCAGATCGAGCCAGTAAAAGAAATGTTCTTTGCTCTCAGGAAAGGCTGGTTTGACTTCTTGGCTTAGAACCTACAGATTATATGGGAAGTTCCAGAGGAATGTAATGAGAAAGATCATCCCATGTTTTTCTCAAGGAGGAGCGGGAATGGGCGACTTGGAGTTCCGTTCCAAAGTCCCACCGGTCCGCCGTGTCGGGTCGCGGAGCCGAAAAGGAAGCGTGGCTCTGCCGGGCGATCTTTCTAATTTAGAGACTCTCGGCCCACCGAATCGTTTATGAAGGCCTGACCCCCGTGGCACTCTTGAAGCAAAGCCAGTATGTGGGGGAAGGCTGCTCTGGCAACCCAATTTGAGAGTGCTGAATAAATCATTTCAAGGGGAATTTAGGTTTTCAGGGCAGAGATTCTTGGAACTGAAATCGTTGACGACTTGAGAACGATTGTTTTGTGGAAGCTCTCTGGTTTTGATGATAACAAAAGACCTAAGGGGGGGGGGAGCTGAAAGGTAGTAACATTTGCAATGGTTTTTGTACAAATCAGGAAATTTGCTTTTATATATATATATGTATATGTATATATGTATGTATATATATATATATATGTATATATGTATGTATGTGTATATGTGTGTGTGTGTGTGTGTGTGTGTGTGTGTGTGTATTATACATATATTATATATACATATATACAATATATATATATATATTATATGTACATATATATATATATATATTTATTTATTTATTCGTTCCACTTTTATACCGCCCTCCCCCAAGGGGCTCAGGGCGGTTTACAACATAATATAAACAAACGGATAAACAAAATAAAATATTAAAATTCATCAGTTAAAATGCAGCGTATGTGTGTGTATATATATATATATATATGTATATATGTATGTATATATCTATATGTATGTATATGTATATATATATGTATATATACATACACATACATACATACATATATTTACTTACTTACTTACTTACTTACTTACTTACTTACTTACTTACTTACTTACTTACTTACTTACTTACTTACTTACTTACGTTCCCTGTTTCTTACTGGACAATGTGACTTTGATACTATAGGTTCCCTTTCCCCTCATTTCTGCTAGTATAGACCCTTCTTCCATTCTAATGTACATTTCTGCCCGCCCATAATCTGCTGTTCTCCTCTGTGACTTGCTATCAACACCGTATAACAATTAGCTTGCAGTCACTGATCAAGGATGTGACTTATTCAAGTAACGTATTCTGTAGGGGACAAATACCTTAGCCTATCCCTGCTGGTAGATGGTGATCCCACCTGGTTCGCTGTAACCTTTTGCGTGACAGATCTGCTTCCAACTGAGCTGCTAGCTTTCCTTCCGGTTCTGCAGAATTGCTACTTGAGCCACCAAGAAAAGTTTTAAAACAAAGGAAAGGAGAGAGGGATATTAGCAAAATACAGGCTGATTCTTAAGATGGAGAGGTTACAGATTGTAGGTTTTATGGAGTGCACCTTGGAGACAGACACATGACGTAAAGGAGCAGTGTGTTCAAAGAATGCACCTGGGTAGTCATCGGAATCGGAGTTCCTGGAGCAACTTTCTCTAAAGGTGCTCTGTTCCCTTATTCTTGCGAGGGTGGGTGGGTTGAAGGGCAGGACTCGCCGCTATACATTATAGCTTCCATTTCCCGAAGCTTTGTTTCATTTTGATTATCCTCTCCCCTCCCCCCCCACCACCAAGTGAATACAGATCAACATTTTTTCCCCTTCACTGCATGATAACAGTAGACCTCACATGATGGGATCTGAATGGGATAAAAGGAAATGAAGGGTTGGGTTTCTTGGATTTTTCCTCTTTCTGGTGGACCTTGTGATGAACTGGAGGTAAACAATCATGTTCTCCTTCAACCACCTTTCTTATATAATGGTATAAGATTTTGATGGCATCATGATCTCAGAGATGGCCTCTAAGGAATGAAATAAATGGTGGACGTTGTCCTAGAACAAGGTTCCTCAGTGTTGTGTCTGTGCTTGTGTTGTGTCCCCATGGCACCCATCAGCAGCATGGTACCTGCCAGGTGTTTTAGGAAGTAGTGGGGCCAGGTAGGACTTGTGCCCAGCAAGGCTTCTGGTTGACTAATTGTCTCTTTGTCTCCTACTTTCCCTCCAACATTGGAGGTGCATCAAGCAAGGCTTTTGAGGAAGTCCTTGACTTCCAGTCTGGTATGGACCATGTCCCAAGAAGCTTAACTGTCTCCCAGTCCTGTATATCTTCTTGGAGGGTCTGCATCTCGTTTTTAAATTTTTTTTAAGTTTATTGGTAGTTCATTATCATATAATTCATAATACAATCATTTATAAGCAATTAAGCAAGAGATCGCAAGAGAAAAGAGAGAGAGAGAGAGAAAGAGAGAGAGAAAGAGGAAGGAAGGAAGGAAGGAAGGAAGGAAGGAAGGAAGGAAGGAAGGAAGGAAGGAAGGAAGGAAGGAAGGAAGGAAGGAAGGAAGGAAGGAAGGAAGGAAGGAAGGAAGGAAGGAAGGAAGGAAGGAAGGAAGGAAGGAAGGAAGGAAGGAACATAAGAACATAAGAACATAAGAACATAAGAACATAAGAACATAAGAACAAGCCAGCTGGATCAGACCAAAGTCCATCTAGTCCAGCTCTCTGCTACTCGCAGTGGCCCACCAGGTGCCTTTGGGAGCTCACATGTAGGATGTGAACGCAATGGCCTTCTGCGGCTGTTGCTCCCGAAGGAAGGAAGGAAGGAAGGAAGAGGAAGGAAGGAAGGAAGGAAGGAAGGAAGGAAGGAAGGAAGGAAGGAAGGAAGGAAGGAAGGAAGGAAGGAAGGAAGGAAGGAAGGAAGGAAGGAAGGGAGGGAGGGAGGGAGGGAGGGAGGGAGGGAGGGAGGGAGGGAGGGAGGGAGGAAGGAAGGAAGGAAGGAAGGAAGGAAGGAAGGAAGGAAGGAAGGAAGGAAGGAAGGAAGGAAGGAAGGAAGGAAGGAAGGAAGGAAGGAAGGAAGGAAGGAAGGAAGGAAACATGAAGGAAGGACTTCCAGCTAGGTTTACATATCTCTAAACTCAAAAAAGAAACATTCTAACCTTTACCATCTTACAGTCTATACATATATATATATACGTATATACACACACACACACATATATACATACACAGAAACTCAATAATGTACAATTTATTGTCGAAGGCTTTCATGGCCGGAATCACTTGGGTGCTGTATGGTTTCCGGGCTGTATGGCCGTGTTCTAGCAGCATTCTCTCCTGACGTTTCGCCTGCATCTGTGGCTGGCATCCTCTGAAGATGCCAGCCACAGATGCAGGCGAAACGTCAGGAGAGAATGCTGCTAGAACACGGCCATACAGCCTGGAAACCACACAGCACCCAAATGTACAATTTGTTACATTCATGCAAGTTCTTGTTGAATTTAAATTGCAGCAACAAGCAACCAACCATCAAAGCAATCATAGCCATCATCATAACAACAAAGATAACTCAGAAGTATTTTTTTTCCCCTGGCGAAGAAGAACTTTTCATCTGATATCACATTCTATCTTAATAAGTACATCTAAAGGGAGGAAACAGAATACAATGTTGTAAGTGAATATACCAATACCTATTATAAATTACAATTCTCTAAATGGTATTGCTGTGTTTTCTGGAGGGTCTGCATCTCATTTTGACTGGTTTGTGCCCTGGTTTGGAAGAGCACTAGTGAACTCTTTCCAAATATTATCTGAGGTGGGAGCTTAAGATGAGGAGATTTTGTTTGCTATGCCGGTGATCTTACTTGTGTCCAGACACTGAATCGAACCTTTGGTCTCAGATGTCGGCATGGGACTGTTGAGCCTCAAGGGCAAGACAGGGAGAGAAGGCACCAGAGTGGTGACCTCATGGAAGGAAGAATCGCTCTGCATTGGGCATGGGCATGGAGCCCTGGAGGATTAATGGACAGCTGTGGGAACGGCCAAGCTAGGTTGTGCTGGGCAGGTGGCAGAGAAAGAAGTTAAGTAACCTATTTTGCTGTTGACTATTCTGAATCTGCCTGGGCTAAAAAAAAGCATCATCCCTACTGTACTATCTGTGAATTGTCCTACTGTTCTTTCTGGTCTATGTGCAAAGAGAGTCAATAAACACGGCCACCTTATCTACACATGTACACTAACAGCGGATTCTTTCGAAGCAGAAAAAAATGTTGCTAGAAGCAAAAGACCCTCGGGAACATCTCCACGGCCCACGTGATGCATCCCATGTATCAAAGGCCACCATAACTGATGATGAAAGTTGGGAAAACAACATGTTGCGGTCCTAGGTTTGTGGCTGTAATAAATGCCGGGGTCACAACCAACTAGATTGTCAACCCCAGCTTGGGAAATTCCTGAAGATTTAGGGGTAGAGATAGATGAGGGTGGTGGGACCTCAATTGGGTCCTCAATAGGGTACCAATCTTGGTCCTCCTTGATCTCAGATTGCAAATGCCTTAGCAGACCAGGTGCTCAGGAGCAGCAGCAGCAGAAGGCCATTGCTTTCACCTCCTGCATGTGAGCTCCCAAAGCCACCTGGTGGGCCACTGCGAGTAGCAGAGAGCTGGACTAGATGGACTCTGGTCTGATCCAGCAGGCTCTTTCTTATGTTCTTATGTTCTTATGTTCTCTATCTATCTATCTATCTATCTATCTATCTATCTATCTATCTATCTATCTATCTATCTATCTATCTATCTATCTATCTATCTATCTATCTATCTATCTATCTATCTATCTATCTATCTATCTATCTATCTATCTATCTATCTATCTATCTATCTATCTATCTATCTATCTATCTATCTATCTATCTATCTATCTATCTATCTATCTATCTATCTATCTATCTATCTATCTATCTATGGGATTTTTATACCGCCCAACCCCCGAAGGGCTCTGGGCGGTGCACAACACAGATTCTACATACAATATATACAGACAAAAACCCCATTAGATTAAAATTAAAATTTACGAATTTAAAACACATCAGTAAAATTCAGTAAAAATGGCGTCAGCAAAACCCCCGATTAAACCCTCCCAAGGAGGGGGAAGCAGAACAAAAAGTGGGTCCCCTAAATGACAAGGGGACTCCGAAACCGGAGGAATAGAATAGAATAGAAGGGGCACCTCGATCAGCGGCTGGGCACTCCAAAAGCCCGGTGGAACAACTCAATCTTAGGGTACAATTGCTGTTAGATCTCACATTCAGAAGATGCCATTTTCTTCAGAGGAACCGATCCCTGTTATCTGGAGATCAGTTGGAATTCTGGGAAATCTCCAGGCCCTACCTGGTGGTTGGCACCCGCATGACTAGCTGTGGACTGATTCCCCATTTTCTTCCCTATGCCAGTCTAGTGATGGAAACCCAGCAGTGCTTTCTGCCGCAAGGGTAGAAGTCTTCTTTTTCAGATGCAGACCTCAGCTTCCTGCCCTCCACACAGCCGAAGTTAGGTTGCCATCAATAACAAAGGAGCCCTCCTAAACTGAAAGGCTGTAACTTATTTATGGGAAGCAGCCCTTGACTTTTGGTAAACGAAAGGCCCGGGCCTTTGCTTGTGGCTTGCCCGTGCCGGAGATTTATGGCAGTCCCGAACGGTGGTTGATAACATGCTGAGTTAATATCAACTATAGTTCATCACCATCAAAAGAGGCTGCACTCCTTAGGTCAGCAAGATTGGGGGGCGAAGAGGGGGCTGCACACGCACGGGGGCTTCTTTTGTGACACATATATAACCCGTTCTCTTGACCTGATCGCAGCTATGTGGCAAAAAAAAAAAATTGAAGTGAAATAAAACAAGAAGGCAGGGATATAATTAAAAATCCAGGAATGAAAAAGGGATCGGGGGCAGAGAGAGAGAGAGAAAGAGAGAGCAATTCTTCCTCCGGCTCGTTGATTCAAGGTCTTTCTCCTGTCAGCAATCTAACACCTTCCCTTTAAGCTCATTGCTTCTTTGCAAATTTCTTTATCAGTTTTTTGAAAGCATATCTATAAATGCAAGCATGCCGGAATGGCGTTACCTTCCCCTTGACCCATGTGCACGCGAGGATCCCTCCTTCCCTCCCAGCTGCCTGTGCTTTTCTACAGCAGGGTTGTGCGCCTATATTTTATGGCAATTATTTTCGGAATGCACTTTGTAAGGTGACAGGAATATGCTCCACGTATTTCCGACTGATGCGTGGGGTGTAAAATCAGCCGGTGAAGTTTGTTGCCGCATTTCTGTGCTCAGGTGTTTGGTGCATTAATAAAGTCCATTAATTTGGGGCGGGGGAGACAGACAGAAGAGCCGGCAGATATTTTGCAGCAAGTAGAAACATCTCACAACTCTTTGGCTGGCCTTTGTCCTCTTGCGCTGAAAGGGTGTTGGATGACTCCAGAGTTTCCCCTTAACCTCAAAGACGGGTCGCAGCCAACTTAGGTGGCGTTCCGGTTTGCCTTTGCGCCGGTGTGTTGTCGGCGGGCTGTTTGTATTTTACATATAATAGAATCGCGGGATGATGAAGTGTATTAGTTCTTTAATAATTTATAGAAATGCTTTGATGTTGCGGTAATTACATTAAAGGTCACATATCAAAGGTAATTTGGGTGAGCAGCTGTGATGGTTTCTCAAAAGCAATCAATATTGCTGTCCGTGGTGCTGATTCCACCAAGGGGCCTTCCAGATTAAAGGAAGCTTATTACGCGGCAGACGTACACAGGGGAAATCAAGAACAGATTGAGGAGATGTTTTGCTCTGGCTCCCCCACCTACAATTAACACCGTTCCCCCTTAATCTGTGCTAATCCTTCATACAGGGGACAGCCACTGCCAGTTTCAGACAAATTAGGCGGCCGTTGGGTTGAAGGGGGGAGGGAGGGAGCACGGAGGGAGAGCACGGGGGGAGGGGGAGGCGCACGAGTTGAGTCATCCTTGGTGGGGATTTTTGCGTGCGCTTTGTGCGAGGATTTGAGTAAATCTGCCGTGATGGAAAGTGCCATATCACAAATTCATCCCCCTGATCTGAGAGGGAATGTAAATGCGATCTAGACCGTGGTGATGGCAAAGACGTGAGAAAAATGTTCCAACGGAGGCGGTTCAATATTTACTGTCCCCTCCCCTTCCCCATTCTCGAATTGGCTCCCAAAGGAAATGAAATTAGGGGGAAATATAATTATGTGTGTGTGGGGGGGGGGGTTGTATATGTGAAAAAGTGTGACTCGTTCTGTTCCTGAATCACAACTAGGCCAACTATCGCCTCCCTCCCCGTCTCTTTCTGAGGTTAATGTCAGAGGATAATGTTGTGAAATGTAATTACGCTATCAAGATCAGTTTTTATTTATGATCCAAATAAACTGAGCTCATGTCTAATAAGGCTGGTGGTATATTTCCCCCATCCTCGTTTTCTTTGTGACTAAGAGGGAGCAGGTCACATGCAGTCGGGGTGGGGGGGGGTCCTGCCTCTTTGCATTACCTCACCGGATCGTTGTTAAGACCCCAAAGGAGAAACGAGGGAAGTAAAGAAGCTAGCAGACTGTTAACTTCAGCAGTTTAGGTGCTTTTCCAGATGTCAGGATCCATTAAAATCCATGCCTTGGAGAGGACATGGGAGAAATGTTGTCATACCATAGCATTTGATTTCGTTGTGAGTTATGAAAATTGTGCGTTGCTTGGGAGTGTTGACGGTATCCTTTACACTCTGATCCTGTAGATAGGCCAAGAGAGTGATTATGCGGGAGAATTTTGCTAGTATTACTGAAACGAGAGCCGAGTTGAAACACGAGCTCCGCCACGGCGGTTCCTTTCCTTTGGCTTCCCCTTGCTGGTGTGGTCAAAATCCAGCACTGTGTCTCACCATACTTTCAGCCAACCTCTCTTGCTCGATCTATACTTCACCCACGTCACTGGGAAAAAGCTGGCACAAGTCTATCAAGGGACACAACTTCTCGCTTTTATTATTTTCTTTAATGATTGGCTAGTCAACGAAACACTTTCCTTTGTCAAATGTGCCCACTTTGAGATGCAAACCGGAGCTTAGAAAAACAGGGCTCAGATCTAAAGGAGACTCTTGCTCGGCTCACTTCCCCCCCCCCTCAGTTTCACCCTTGCAGAGACCTTTAATTACACCTTGAATTTTGCTTCGAGTGAAATTCGGTAGTAGCCAAACTACCTCGCTTTATTGGTTTCAACCCCTTGCAGATCGTACCGGAGTCCCACTAGAACACTGAAAAATGCTGATTGGCCAATTACTTCCAGTCCGCAGCACAATCTGATTGGGTCCCAAGTAACAAGAACTTAGCTGATGTATAGCCAGGTTTGATCATTCCACTATCTGCCCTATATCTCCTCACCACTAGTGAATTCTCATGGAGATTCCAATGAGCTTACTTGTACAGGAAGAAGAATTTGGATGTATACCCCACCCTTCTGTCCTGTAAATGATTTTTTTTTCCTGGGCATTGCAATTCAAGAAAGATTTGGACAAGCTGGAATGGGTCCAGAGGCGGGCAACCAAAAAGGTAAAAGGTCTGGAATCCATGCCCTACGAGGAGAGACTTAGGGAGCTGGGTATGTTGAGTTTGGTGAAGAGAAGGTTAAGAGGTGACATGATAGCCATGTTCAGATATCTGAAGGGATGTCATGCTGGTGAGGGAGCAAGCTTGTTTTCTGCTCCTGCAGAGACCAGGACCAGAAGTAATGGGTTCAAGGTAAAGGAAAAGTGATTCCACCTAAACATCAGCAAAAACTTCCTGACAGTAAGGGTTGTTCAACAGTGGAATGCACTACCTCGGAGTGTGGTGGAGTCTCCTTCTTTGGAGACTTGTTTTTCAACAGAGGCTGGATGGCCATCTGTCAGGATGACTCTGATTGTGTGTTCCTGCATTGCAGGGGGTTGTATTTGATGACCTTTGAGGTCTCGTACAACTCTATGATTCTATGGAAATAGGAAATCATTCAAATATGAGCTTCTCCCATTTTTCAGGGGGAAGCAGAAGAATCCAACAGGAGCTATAATCATATTGTGATCATGCTGTTTGGTTCTTAAATTAACTAGGATTAGATGGGAGATTTTTTTTGTCATTCTACTTCTCATGTACTACATAGTTTTGCTGCATTACAGGATACATCCAATACATGCAATTTTCTACACAGTGGTACAATCTGAATCCTTCCAATGATGCACTGTGAACTTCATTTGTGTGGATATTCCACTCGCCATGTGCGTATTGTGCATATTGCCGTCTATGTTTGCGTCGTTATGATACCCAAATGAATACCTCCCCCAAAAAGTGAAATTTGGGACACACCTGTCAAAAGAGTATCATTGTGTTCTGTTTCCCGGCAAGGAACAACCCAGGTGGAAAATTTGGGGGAGGCGATTCCTAACATGAACACTCTTGGCTAACTTCCTTCTCCATACCCCCTCCTTTTCGGAAGCCGTGTGGTTGGGTCAGCTGGCAACCAATGAGTAAAATACTCTTAAGCTGCTGAATTTACACAAACCATTTGCTATGCCCTTAAGACTTTCTGTGTTTTTTTTAAAAAAAGAAAAACACATCTGATTGTTCCACAGGGACGTTTTTTTGCCTTGTTCCTAAAGGAAAAATAATAAAAAGATGAAAAGTGTTGAATTACTTGGGGGTGGGGGGTGGGGGAGAAAATCAAACGTGGGAGAACCTGGAGAGAATGGAAGAATCCGAAGCATTGGAAGAAACCTTTCGCTACTTCCAAGCCACCTGGACTTAGATTCAAAAAGATCCTCTTGATTTCTTTCTTAGCAGAACGGTAAGTAAAATATGCAAACTACCGGGGAGGGGGCTGACACCATGGGAGGACGGAAGCTGTTTCCCATTAACTTAAGAAAGGGGGAGGGGGACTCCAACCCTGAAGTTGACAGTATTTCAAAGCTTGCCAGCTAAGATGAAACACCTGCGCCTGATCTCTTTTGTAAACATTAGAAGTTCCATTCCACTAGGCAGAGAAGATTGGCTGCTCCCGTCCTCATGCCAGCAGCCCCCGGAATGCAGAGAGAATTCACTCTCGGAGTTCCAGTTGAGAGGAGTTGGGAGTTGGCACTGCCAAGTCCACAAGTTTCAGGGTGGAGGGGAGGGGTGGGGAGCAGCTGGCTCGGGCCTCTAAGTGGCTCAGTTCCATCCCACCCGGGGCCTTTTGTTGCTTCCCCGTGTCTTTCTTGGTTGCAGGAGAGTGGCACCCTTACTGTCGCTAACGTAGCTCATGTTCATAGATCTTCCCAATAACAGATAGGAGACTGATAGGGCGGAAGTTGGAGGGGTCAGAGGTAGTTCCCTTTTTGTAGATGGGTACCACTATCGCCGATAACCAGGTTTTGGGAATTATAGCAGTGTTGTTGATTTGTGTGAACACAGTGGCTAGGAGAGGGGCCCACCAATTGACATGCGATTTCAGGACCTCGGGGGTGATGATATCTGGCCCGGGGGCTTTCCCCCATTTTAATCCTCCAATTAGTTCCGCCACTTCGTAAGGGGACACTGGGGGCCATTCCGGGGAACAAATGTTGGCCGGAATGGGGCTTATTTTATACTGCCCCTCTTCCTGAAAAAGTTGGCAAAAATGTTGGTACCAAACATCTGGGGAGATACAGCTGGGCATAGGAGACTTTTTATGGTCCAAATTATTTACCATGGCCCAGAATTTTTTGGTATTGTTGGAAATAACGGCAGAATATAAATGCTCCCATTGTGATTTGGCATGAACGTAGCTCATGTTACGGGTACACAAAAAGTTGTCAAAATTATAAATTAAAATTAAATGAGGAATGTTTGCTCAGGCTTAAATTCTTCTTGCTCTGACTTGGATGCCCTTGGCTAACTTGATCTTGTCAGAGGCAGCATGGTGTAGTGGTTAGGAGTAGGTAGGCTATAATCTGGAGAACTGGTTTTGATTCCCCACTCTTCCATGTAGAGTAAGGTGACCAGATGGTCACCTTTGTAAACCGGCACATGCGCGCGCAGCCACAGGAGCGCACTGCCTTCTGGGGCACTCCCGTTTCCCTCCCTGTCACATGGCGGGAAACGGGAGCGCCCCAGAAGGCCGTGCTCCTGCGGCTGCATGCACGGGAGGCTGCCGCACTGCCTTGTGGCCCAGAAGGCAGTACGGCAGCCTTCCAAAAATCAGGACACTTGAAAAAACCCACGGGATGCGGGACAAATTGTTTTAAGGTGGGACTGTCCTGCCAAAAGTGGGACGTCTGGTCAACCTAATGTAGAGCAGAGTAGAGTTTGGATTTATATCCTATTTTTCTCACCTGTTAGGAGACTCAAGGGGGCTTACAAGCTCCTTTCCCTTCCTCTCCCCACAACAGACAGCTTGTGAGGCAGGTAGGGCTGAGAGAGTTTGGAGAGAACTGTGACTGGCCCAAGGTCACCCATCAGGAATTTAGGAGTGCAGAAACACATCTGGTTCACCAGATAAGCCTCTGCCGCTCAGGTGGAAGAGTGGGGAATCAAACCTTGAGACTTGAGTCTCCTTACAAAGGTGACCACCCCTCCTTCTCGTTCCGCCTTTCCCGCTCTTTCGACACCTTTTTCGTGCGGCCCTCAAAGGACAATTTCCCTGCCGTTCAAGGGAAGACTGTCACCGGGTCTTCATTTGCTTTATGTGTTATTCAATGACAACTTTTCTCTTCTTGACGGCTCTGGCAGAGGCGGATCAATCTAATTTTATGTACGACTGTAAAGATGAATGATAAGTAGAAAGGAGCCCGGCAAGTACAAGCTGAATAAATTATAAAGGGCAATTTGTGACAGGGACGGGGAGTCCCGGGAGACGCTGATATGATAACAGAAACCAAAGCTGAATTTATGAGGGAGTTAGTTAGCGTGTACTCAGACTTTTAATTCTTCAGGGGAGCTTTTACAACTTTTTGTGATTGGAACAATCAAAGGATCTCATTTTAAAAGAGGGCCCGTATATTTTACGCTCGGCCTGTTCTGCATATTTGTGACGACTTTATTTTCGGAGCACAAGCTGCGGCAGAAGTTAGTTTCGTTCGAAGGGCTCCTGTTGATCTCCAAACCTTATTCATTGGCTCCGGCCTAGAAGAGTTTCCTATGATGGTGGCATTGTAAGATGTTGCCCTAGCAGAAGTGGGCATCTTTGGCACACTGCATTATGCTCTTTAAGAAGAAGAAGAGTTTGGATTTATACCCCACCTTTCTCTCCAGTAAGGAGACTCAAAGAGGTTTACAAACTCCTTTCCTTTCTTTTCCCCTTGTGAGGTAGGTGGGGCTGAGAGAGTCCTGAGAGAACTATGACTAGCCCAAGGTCGCCCAGCAGGAATGTAGGAGTGCGGAAGCACATCTGGTTCCCCAGATAAGCCTCCGCCGCTCAGGTGGAGGAGTGGGATGATTGTTTCCTGTTCACTAGATAAGGCTCCACTGCTCATGTGGAAAAATGGGGAATCAAACCCAGTTCTCCGGATGAAAGTCTACATGGTTTTCACCATTACAACATGCTAGCCAACCCTGTTTAACTTCTGAGATCTGACAAGATCCAGGTAGCCTAGTCCAGTGGTGGCGAACCTTTGGCACTCCAGATGTTCATGGACTACAATTCCCACCAGCCCTTGCCAGCAAGGCCAATTGGCCATGCTGGTAGGGTCTGATGGGAATTGTAGTTCATGAACATCTGGAGTGCCATCGGTTCGCCACCACGGGCCTAGACCATCCAGGCCAAGACAGGAGACTCACCATAGCAGCCCTGCACTCACTTGGTGGTCTCCCATCCAAATACTAACCTGGGCCAACCCTGCTTAGCTTATGAGATCTGATGAGATCTGGGCATCTCATGGCATCATAAGAACATAAGAACATAAGAACTGGGGTGCTGTGTGGTTTCCGGGCTGTATGGCCGTGTTCTAGCAGCAGTTTCTCCTGACTTTTCGCCTGCATCTATGGCTGGCATCTTCAGAGGATCTGATGGTGAAAGCCTTCAACAATACATTGAACATAAGAACTAGCCTGCTGGGTCAGTCCAGAGTCCATCTAGTCCAGCTCTCTGCTCCTCGCAGTGGCCCACCAGGTGCCTTTGGGAGCTCACGTGCAGGAGGTGAAAGCAATGGCCTTCTGCGGCCTTCATCCTTTGAGGGTTGGTGGTGTTAACATTCCAGGTAGCTCAGCCAGCTCACCTGGGCTTGAAGCGGAATCCTTGCCCAATCCTGCAACATCCCTCTTTTGCCACAAAACAAATAAGTAAATAAATCTGCAGCTAGGAATCAAACTTGGGCCCTCCTGCTCGCAGGCTGCGATCCCGTTAAGGCATATTTACCTCTGCTCCTCTCCGAGGCAGGGCTGAAACCTTAGTTAGCAGATGAGAACTTAATCCGCCCAATGGGTCTCAGCGAGTCAAATTTAGGGCCTGCTGTGACTTTCAGCTACCCTCCGGAGACGCCCTGTTGTTTTGGAAAAGAAATCCGATCCCTGAGCCAGCCGAGCTTCTTCGGGTTTCTTTCTGGACTGTAGTTTTCCTCTTTCTTCTCTCTCCCCTCCCCCCTTCTCCTTTTGTTCCTTTTTAGCTTGTCATTCAGCCTCCTGAATAGCGTCAGCTGAGCTGCAGCTTGAAAGCTGGCACTGTGGCCAAGACCTCCAGCAGCAGTTCCAGCCACGCCAAGAAGAGTTTTCAGAAAACTGGCGAGGCGTCTCGGGGCAGCTCGGGGATTCGAGACAATTTCCGCGATGGGCTAAAATCATTTTTTTAACCTTTTTCCTAGTTGGGGTGCGCTGGGGTTGCGTGGAGGGCAGCCCAACCACCCAACAGTTCCTTGAAGTCTGACGAGTTGACTGTGACGGGTGGAGACCAACTTGTGGGGTTTTTCAAACATCTGTGTGATGATGGGGATATTTCAATGAATTTGTGCGGTAGAGTTGCCAGTTTTGAACAGTGAGATTCCTGGAGATATGGGGGGAATGGAGCTGTGGAGAGCGGGTTTGGAGAGGGGATCTCTTCGGCTCATCTTTTTTAATGGGGCATGTTGCTATAGAGCCGTGGTGGCGAACCTTTGGCACTCCAGATGTTATGGACTATAATTCCCATCAGCCCCTGCCAGCATGGCCAAATGGGGCTGATGGGAATTGTAGTCCATAACATGTGGAGTGCCAAAGGTTCACCACCACTGCTATAGAGTCACTCTTCCAGCTTGGTGTAGTGGTTAAGAGCAGGTGGATTCTAATCTGGAGAACCGGGTTTCATTCCCCACTCCTCCATCTGGCAGAGGCTTATCTGGTGAACCAGATGTGTTTCTGCACTCCTACATTCCTGCTGGGTGACTGTGGGCTAGTCCCAGTTCTTCAAAACTCTCTCAGCCCCACCTACCTCACATGGTGTCTGTTGTTGTGGGGAGAGGAAGGGAAATGAGCTTGTACGCTACCTTGAGGCCCTTTCCCCACTCACAGTTTGCTGCGCGCTACTCTCGATGAGTAGCGCGGGGTCCACCTGCACTCCCCACTACAGGGGCGGCAACAACGCAGCCGCCCCGACTCTGCTGCTCTTGCGCCCCCTCAGCGCGGGTCATTCTGGCGCTGCTCAAAACGGCGCCTTTTGATGACCCCACGCGGAGCGCGAGGCAGTGGGGAAGCCCGGGAACACGACCCTCACGCTAAAAAGGTCCTGGACCAGACAAAACCGACGTCATTTTAAAAGTGGGGAAATGGCCTGAGTCTCCTTCCAGGAGAGAAAGGTGGGGTATAAATCCAAACTCTTCTTTTGACCAGGTGAATGACCTCTGTCACCTGGCGATCAGTTGTAAGTCCAGGAAATCTCCAGCTACTACCCAGAGGCTGGCAATTGTAGCTAGAAGAGTCATCTACCTTAGAGGATCATTGTAAGAATTACAAGGTAAAGAAGTGCCCTTTGAACACCTGAATGCACTGTGCAAATGCCAAGGATGATTGTTTCAGGAAATGAGCTTAATCTTTGAAGGTTGCACACTTGATATCTTGGCAACCATGGAAACGTGCTATTTAAAAAAAGGAATGCTACGATTATTCATTCATTCATTCATTCATTCATTCATTCATTCATTCATTCATTCATTCATTCATTTATTAAATTTATAGTCCGCCTCCTCCCCAAAGGGCTCGAGGTGGCTCACAACACGGCTGTTTCCAACAGCAGATAAACACAACATAAAAGTTAACCCATTAAAACTCAGCAGCAATTAATAACGATAAATAAATTAAAACAGCAAGATTGTGTAGAACACATATACACAGGCGCCCGATCTCAAGGCCAAAGAAGAAAAGGAAAAGGAAGGAAGGAAGGAAGGAAGGAAGGAAGGAAGGAAGGAAGGAAGGAAGGAAGGAAGGAAGGAAGGAAGGAAGGAAGGAAGGAAGGAAGGAAGGAAGGAAGGAAGGAAGGAAGGAAGGAAGGAAGGAAGGAAGGGGAGGAGATAGGCAGGGCCCAAAGGACGGGGGGGCAAGGGACGGGGGGGCAAGCAGGGCCCAGGGGACGGGGGGCGGGGGGCAGGGAACAGTGTGTAGATTATGGGTATGTTGGCGCTTCTGCATGTTTAGGATTAGAATCATAGAGTTGGAAGAGACCCCAAGGGCCATCAAGTCCAACCCCCTGCAATGCAGGAACACATCATTGCAATGCTCTGTTCTTGGTTTTGCTCACTTGGGATCATGAGATTGCAGAGCCCTGCATAACACTTGGAGTTATGGGTTCTCCAGAACCCATATTTCAAATCCTTTCAGGCTTTGTGGTAACGAAGGGCAGCAGCATCGAGACATCAGATGCTTCCCATTAAAAAGAAATAGTGAAACGCGGGTTTCTTCCTTGAAAAATAGGTTCAGCTTAATTTCGTCCTTGTACTTACAGAAACTAATCAGGGAGATCTGACGTCGTTGGGGCACTGCCAAATGCAGCACGTTTGAGGGAGGGGGCCGCTTTGAGGATCACCACAAAGTCACTCCGGAGACTCACGTCCTGAGTTGCCGAGAGGTAGATCTCGAGACCTCTGGGGAAACAGCCGGAGGTAGTTTTCAGAGGCCCGACAGCTCCTTTGACCCTGCACATCTGCTCCCTTCTTGACTTGTCTTGTGACTGCTACACTAGAAGGAGAAGACAAGAACTTCTAGCTCCACAGATTCCGGTAGGTCCACAAGGCGCAGTGCTGCAGGAATGGATTGACAGCATACATTGAAAAAACTGGGGGGAAGAATTAGGACTAATAAAAGGAAACACTTCTTCACGCAACGTGTGATTGGTGTTTGGAATATGCTGCCACAGGAGGTGGTGATGGCCACTATCCTGGATAGTTTTAAAAGGGGCTTGGACAGATTGATGGAGGAGAAGTTGATTTATGGCTACCAATCTTGATCCTCTTTGATCTGAGATTGCAAATGCCTTAGCAGACCAGGTGCTCCAGAGCAGCAGCCGCAGAAGGCCATTGCTCTCACATCCTGCATGGGAGCTCCCAAAGGCACCTGGTGGGCCACTGCGAGTAGCAGAGAGCTGGACTAGATGGCCTCTGGTCTGATCCAGCTGGCTTGTTCTTATATTCTTATGACTTGAGAGTGTGCACAGAGAGGGCAACAGAATGGATTTTCTTCTGTTTCCTCTACAGGCCCTTCTTCCATTGTGCACGAAGGCACAAACGCAGCATCTCCCATTGGGATGGGATCTTTATCAGGCTGTGGGTCTTGATCAGAGCTATCCTCCATTTGGGATCCGGAATCCCACGCCTCATTTCATTCTGATGTCACTTCCAGTGAAAACTCAGCAAAGACATAGAAGAATACGTGTTTGGATTTATATCCCACCCTTTCTCTCCTGTAAGGAGACTCAAAGGTGTTTACAAGCTCCTTGCCCTTCCTCTCCCCACAACAGACACCTTGTGAGGTCGGTGGGGCTGAGAAAGTCCCCAAAGAACTGTGACTAGCCCAAAGTCACCCAGCAGGAATGTAGGCATGCGGGAGCACATCTGGTTCACCAGATAAGACTCTTCCCCTCAGGTGGAGGAGTGGGGAATCAAATCCAGTTCTCCAGATTAGAATCCACCTGCTCTTAACCACTACACCACTCTGGTTCTCAAGTAGCTGCAGGAAGCACCAGAAATTCTATGGTTTGACGTCATCTTTTTACATATTGAATTTGTATACAAAAAAAGTATATTTGTATACTGGCGTAGGAGGTTAAGAGCTCGTGTATCTAATCTGGAGGAACTGGGTTTGATTCCCAGCTCTGCCTCCTGAGCTGTGGAGGCTTATCTGGGGAATTCAGATTAGCCTGTGCACTCCCATACACGCCAGCTGGGTGACCTTGGGCTAGTCACAGCTTCTTGGAGCTCTCTCAGCCTCACCCACCTCACAGGGTGTTCGTTGTGAGGGGGGAAGGGCAAGCAGATTGTCAGCCCCTTTGAGTCTCCTGCAGGAGAGAAAGGGGGGATATAAATCCAAACTCTCTCTCTCCCTCTCGCTCTCTCCCAAGCAAACTCGGAAGGGGCTTCCAACCAGTCTATCCAAAAATAATACATATGCCATGTGATATGATGCCCTAAAACTCCAGACAGAGTAGGACAATTTATTGTCGAAGGCTTTCACGGCCGGAATCACTTGGGTGCTGTGTGGTTTCCGGGCTGTATGGCCGTGTTCTAGCAGCATTCTCTCCTGACGTTTCGCCTGCATCTGTGGATGCCAGCCACAGGTTGTACTGAGCAGAAACTCCACGCACTTAAAAAACCCACTTGATGGTTTCAAGGAAAGATGTCAGCAGATCCCCGGTGCCCCCGGGCACCATGTTGGGGACCCCTCTTTTATAACTCTGGAATAGCTGAGCAAAACCTCTTGGGGACTGATGCAAGCAACTGCAGCAGGGTGAGGAAATGGATCTTGTTGGAGGCAAGGAGGCCAGCTCAGAACCGGGGAGACTTTCGCCAGGAACTGGCGAGTTTAGAAACAACTGGCCCGAGCAAACTCCTGTTTCTCGGACAGATCACCCCGGCACAATTGCATTAGGGCTCAGGATTCTTCCGGCAGACCTCAAAGCGCACAGCGCCTGGGCCAGCGTTATTAGTTTACCCAATAAATGAAGCCCTTTTTAGAAGTGGATAATTGGCATTCCTCACTCCTTATCTGAGGCAGAGGAGGAAGAAGAAGAGTTTGGATTTATATCCCCCCTTTCTCTCCTGCAGGAGACTCAAAGGGGCTGACAATCTCCTTGCCCTTCCCCCCTCACAACAAACACCCTGTGAGGTAGGTGGGGCTGAGAGAGCTCCGAGAAGCTGTGACTAGCCCAAGGTCACCCAGCTGGCATGTGTGGGAGTGTACAGGCTAATCTGAATTCCTTAGATAAGCCTCCACAGCTCAGGCGGCAGAGCGGGGAATCAAACCCGGTTCCTCCAGATTAGATACACGAGCAGTAATGGCGTAGGAGGTTAACAGAGAGCAATGATTTTATAGGCAAGCCTCTTTGTGGGGTAGTTTGCCATTTCTTTCCCCGGCTATTCTTTACCCCCTAGGTCAGGGGTAGGGAACCTGCGGCTCTCCAGATGTTCAGGAACTACAATTCCCATCAGCCCCTACCAGCATGGCCAATTGGCCATGCTGACAGAGGCTGATGGGAATTGTAATTTTGAAGCATCTGAACCGCAGGTTCCTACTCGTCAGTGGTGGCGAACCTTTGGCACTCCAGATGTTATGGACTACAATTCCCATCAGCCCCTGCCAGCATGGCCATTTACTGACCAAGAAATGGGTGGATGGCTGAGTTGACCATGAGCCAGCTGCCAGGATATCTGACCCACAGGGGGCTCAAACTGCTGACCATGTGAGTGGCAGTGCAAGCACTTAACCACTACGCCACGCAACTCCTGATATAGGGCCCAGGGCCTACAAAAGCCTTAATACAGCCCAGCTTGGTCTTTAAGCTTCCTTGAGTTTCCTGTCTCCTTTAAATGTCAGTGGCGTCGCTCTGGCCAGTTTGTTGGGCCTGCAGCTTTCTACTCCTCAGGGACTGATACAGGCCCGGTTGTTGCTCTGCCTCCGGCAGCTGTTGGCTCAGCCGCTCTGATGTCCCGCAAGGCCTTTGGCCCCGAGAGCCAACCTGCACCAGTGCAGCGGAGAAGCCATTTTGATGCCGAACCCCATGGGAAACTTTGGATGGGATTAAAGAGCCCTGGCTGGTATTTGCTTCCCAGGCTTTGAGTGACAGGCGTGGAGCCCGCTGCCGGAAACAAGTTATGAGATACCATTGTCATAAGGATGCGGAGCACTGGGGGTGATCGGAGAGCTGAGGGCGTTCTCTTTACAACGGCGGCATCACACGAAAAAGCAGACCTCCGTATTATTTTATAAAAACGGAGAGGCAGGAATTCCTTTCTCGCCTCGTGCCGGATTCCATAAACTTGATTTTGACATCTGTAATAAAACCTGGATCTGTTATATCGTTCAATAAAAAACCATTCTCACTAGCGGCTTGGCCGTTGAGGTCACGGCAGAAATAATAAAAGAAGCCTTCTCTCTCTCTCTCACTGTCTCTCTCACACCCTCCCTCGTTGGGCTCCGACCACATTTGGGTCAGATTTTTTTCTCGGCACAGTATCCTCCAACCCCCTCCTTCTGCCATACAAAATGGGTTTTTTTTAGATACTTTACCAAGAAGGCAGTCTTGTCGTTTCAGTGATCTCTGGAGAGGATGGAAAATGTGCGGGGGGACATGGCAAATCTGTCCCTACCGTGTTTTGCTCAGGACAATACCTGGCCAAAATTAGCAACCGCCAGGTGGAGACCCGAGATATCCCAGAATTTCAACCTCCCTAAACATTAGGAAGAACTTTCTGACTGTCAAGACTGTTTGACAGTGGAATTCACTGCCTCGGAGTATGGTGGAGTCTCCTTCTTTGGAGGTTTAAACAGAGGCTGGATGAAGGTATGTCAGGAGGGCTTTGATAGTGTGTTTCTGCATCGTAGGGGGTTGGACTTGATGGCCCTTCTGGTCTCTTCCAACTCTTTGGCTCATTCCGCACATGCAGAACAATGCACTTTCAAACTGCTTTCAGTGCTCTTTGAAGCTGTGCGGAATAGCAAATTCCACTTGCAAACCATTGTGAAAGTGGTTTGAAAATGCATTATTTTGTGTGTGCGGAAGGGGCCTTTGATTCTATGATTCTACAACTAATCTGCACATGACAGAGGTCAGCTCCCCTGAAGAAATTAGCATTTGGGAAGGTTGGATTGTCTAGCATTCTACCCTCCTGAGGTCCTTACCTTCCTTGGGGTACATCCCTGAATCTTCAGGAATTTCCCAATCTGGATTTGGCAACAGTACCTTTGGTTTAGTTTATTAGATTTATATATCGCCCTCTCCCGGAGGGCTCAGGGCAGTGAACAGCCACTGAAGAATGACAGCATCAATAATCATAACATTAAACAACAACCATCAGGAAACATAACATCAATAAACATAGAATCAATAAACATAGTACTATAACATACTATTCTAAACAACAACGAACATAGCATTTTAAACATAGCAGTATAACAACTAGCATCAGTAATCATAATATAACATTAGCTATCATAACAGAACAAAGGCATCAGCATAAATGACATCATAAATTATATAGAGCAACAATACTCATAACAACAAATATCACTAGCAGCATAAGCAAACGATAATAAAATAGATGGCAACTTCCTCTTTCAGTAACATATTACAGAGAAACACAGTGACCCAAGAACTAACCCCCAATATCAGAGCTGTAGCGAGGGGGAACTACGCCTGGGACACATGTGTGCCCTGTGCACCGCCACACCCCGGAACACCCCACCCTGCCCTGTCCTCGCACTGGTGCATGCCCAGTGCCAGATGCCCCCCGTCCCCTGGGCGCTACGCCACTGCCCAATATGAACTACAACTATGTTGGAACAAAAGCCTAGCTTAATAACAAATCTAAATAGTTCAGTGCATGCATCTGCGCATGTATTTTTATCTGTAATTTTGGGAATTGCTGCTATAATGTATTTTAATGATTTTTAATGTTTTATAGCTATTGTATTTATGAGATCTTATATTGTATTTGTTTTATGTCTCATTGTACACCACCCAGAGCCTTCGGGGGTTGGGCGGTCTATCAAGCCTAATAAATAATAACAACAACAACAACAACAACAATAACAATAACAATAATAAACTAACCTACACCTAAGCAAGACTGAACTAACAATACCTAATGCCAGCTGAATAGCTTTACAATGACACAATAAACAGTTATTACATCAGAAATGGAAGGGAAACCTAATACAACCTCCCCCCCCCCTTAAAGAAACGAGGATTGATGAAACCTGCATTTCCCACCAATTCCCACTTTCCTCTGCCATACCTCTGCCATGTTTGCTCTTCAACGTCCCCATCATCCTAAACAGTGATTCCCAGCCCAGATTGTCCTTTTGAATTCACCTTAAAGGGAGAATCTGGGGTCCCCAGTTTAAATAACATTGAAAGTGATGCTGTTTCCCCCAATTGGGGGGACTGGATACAACACCATAAAATGTTTTCATAGCCGTAATAAAACATTTTGAAAGCATTTTGAAAATGTTTTCCAAAAATTATTTCTGCTGTGTGGCATGGCCCATTGCTGTGTTCAGATTTGTGAGTTGGGGCTTGTTCTATAACGTGATGGTGACTTTGAAATGACCTGGTGGAAAAAAATCATTGCTTGGTCATGGTGGGGGAGGGTGGCTACCCATGGGGGGGCATCAAACTCAGGTTTTGCCCAGGGCTCCAGTTTGCCTAGGTATGCCTCTGTTACAGTCACATGCTGAACTTCAGAAGTTACGCAGAATCTGAGGTTCGAGGTGTAGAAAATGAGGCATAGTCTCGGTACGCTTAAGGTTCCAGCTCAAACAGCAAGACGCTGTGGGCCGTAGACAATCTCTGAACCTCGCAGAGCCAACCTGTGAGACAACTCCACCCAAGTCTTTGTTGAGTAGACAGTCCTGGACATAAGTTGACTGCAGGTCTGACTCAGCCTAAGACAGCTTCACGTGTTCACTTAGAGATGATATTTTCTGCGTAAGCAACTAAATGTTGCTGTACCATCTCCGGGGAAATGCAGTTTTTGCCTCTGCGTGACACGTGGGTACGCTTGCCAGCTAACTACGGTGGAATTTCTTTGCTGCCAGTTGATGCTTTTGCACCTGAAGTTGCTCTCTACCCCACCCCCATCCCATTTTCAGTCCTTAAAGCCTAGTTATATTTTGTGCCAGATTTCAGGTGCCGGCTCAGATCAAA
Source organism: Sphaerodactylus townsendi (assembly GCF_021028975.2). Classification (NCBI taxonomy): domain Eukaryota; kingdom Metazoa; phylum Chordata; class Lepidosauria; order Squamata; family Sphaerodactylidae; genus Sphaerodactylus; species Sphaerodactylus townsendi. The sequence continues at coordinate 5,017,734 of NC_059431.1, read as the reverse complement.
GCCCTTTCAGGATCAAATAGCCTGCGGAGCACAATCCTAGCAGTTCCAAATGACGCCTTACCTTGACAGAAACACGTTTCCCGGCTGCAGATTTCTAGAGCCCACTGGGTTGTGTTCGGGGGATGCTTTTGATTTCCCCGGGAAACTTCCCTTGCCCTGTTTTCTCCTCTTGGTACCATTCCTTCCCACCCGGTGCAAAAAATTTAAAAAAACAAAAAAGGACAGAATATGCTCTAGCTGGAGAAGGAGGAGGAGGAGTTGGATTTATATCCCCCTTTCTCTCCTGTAAAGAGACTCAAGGGGGCTTACAATCTTCTTTCCCTTCCCCCCTTCCCCCAAAACAAACACCCTGTGAGGTGGGCGGAGCTGAGAGCGCTCCAAAGAACTGTGACTAGCCCAAGGTCACCCAGCTGGCACTTGTTGGAGTGCACAAGCTAATCTGGTCACCAGATAAGCCTCCACAGCTCACGTGGCAGTGCGTGGAATCAAACCCGGTTCTCCAGATTAGAGTGCACCTGCTCTTAACCACTACACCACACTGGATGTGACAAATAAGTTTCAATTCAATGACCAGGGAGGGAGAGGCCTGCCTGTCTTACTAGTTCACTATCAGTATAGTGTTTTCCCAACTAGCTTCTGTGCAAAGCGAAAAACAGCTGGACAGACCCAGTGAGGAGGATTTCTGTATTTGTCTGACCCTGTGAGCCTTTGATCATTTTTTAAATGAAGTTAACATTATTGTGTGTGTGTGTGTGCTTGGTGACCCTGGGCCAGTCACAATCTGTGAGACAGTGTGGTATAATGGTTAAGAGCAGATGGTCTATAATCTGGTGAACTGAGTTTGATTCCCCACTTCTCCCCATTAGTGGCAGACTCTTGTTTGGTGAAGTGGATTTGTGTCTTCGCTCCTTCACATGAAGCCTGTTGGGTGATCTTGGGCTAGTCACAGTCAGCCCTTCCTGCCTCACCAATATGTTGAGGGAAGAGGAAGGGAAAAGGAGTCTGTAAACCACCTTAAGACTCCTTATAGGAGAGAAACCTGGACTATAAATCCAACTCCTCTCCTCCTCCTCCTCCTCCTCCTCCTCCTCCTCCTCCTCCTCCTCCTCCTCCTCTACGAACTCTCTCAGTCCCACCTATTTCACAAGGCGTCTATGGGGGGGGCGGCAGGAGAGAGGTCACGGTATGCTGCTTGAAAACTCCTTATGGGAGGAAAAAACAGACTATAAAAACCAACTCTTCCTCTTTCTGCCCTCCCAAAGGCTACTGAGGTGGCTAATAAATTTGGACACCCAATTTCTCCAAAACTGTTCCTAGCCCCGACTTGAGTATCATCCCCCCTTCTCCTTGTGAAGCACAGGTGCTAAATGTGGGGGTTTTTTGGGGAGGGGGGGTTGTGCTGCCAGTTTCCCTATTACTGTGCACTGTGTTCTACACAAGAAAACAGATGTTTACTTTTAACTGACTATGGAATCTTATGCGGAGGCATCCCAGATTACACCCCCTGAAATCAGTGGGTTTAGACTGGAGGAACTCCTGAATAGATTCTCCGATTCCAGATCACATCTGTGTTTGCGTAACCTCAGCTTGTGGGTTCCGTGGGACAGAACTTGGAATGAGTTTGCAACAACACATTTTAAAAACAAAATGGTTTACTTTCTTAACATATAACATCAACATTTAACATCACACTTCAAGGTCCTGTTCAGGTTGCATTTTCAAGTCCTTATATTTACAGTCTACTGATACTGCCAAGTCCAATTCTTCTTTGCAAGTGGGTTGGCTCCTGAAGACTCCAAGGGCTTGATGAACAGGATTCAACATGATGAAGGTTTCCAGGAGAACTCTCACCCATTACAACCACAAAAAGAAACCCTGAAACAATAAACTCCAACATTTACAACATAGCAAAAACAAACTACCTTCCCAGTAGTTCCCAACAACATTGCAGTTACCTTAACAAGGTGTTAAGGGCTTATACATACCAAGGTCCGAATCTGGTAGCCTTGTCTCCTCCAAACTACATGAGCTCTGCAGCCTTCTGCTGCTTTGAGTCTCCACCCCTTTCTGGGTCAACCCATTCTGAGCATGGGGGTTACATTTGGACTCGAAGAGCTGTGCCTCATTGTCATGCTGTCCCAGAAGTGCATCGTAGATGGAGCAGTGTAAAAATAAATGCACGATATACTAGTGCTGGTCGGTGTGTGGTCCAGATAAAGTTAAATGCATTTCAGTCCTGTTTATTGCAATGGAAATTTATGCTTTGCTGCCCCTGGCTGAAATCGGTGCGGTTCGAGCATTCGTGAACATGTCTGGATCATGTGCATAATTTTCAAGTAAGCAGAAACGGGAACCGGGGCAGCTGTTTGCATAGATATGGCCAGACGTACGTTTCCCTGGCTGAGAAAACCGTCTTTGCGAAATCCTGCAGCCCGTAGAGGAGGCCACGCCAAATCCATCACGTCTGGCATCAAAAATGCATCCTTGTCAATTAATGTATTCCAATGAAGATTTATCTTTTTGTCACCGCATGCCAATACCGAGTGTTGTTTTGTTCTTAAAAGAAAATGACCGCTTGTCAATTAAGGGGATTGTGATGTTCAGTAAAACACGGGTAGTAGATAGGAGGGGAAATGTGACCCAAAAAAAATGAGGTATAGCATACGCTGGAGAAAACAACTCAAGCAAAAACAGGCTATACCCAGCCTAGAAAACAATGGCCCTTTCCCCACTTCCCTTAAGCCCCGCGCTACTCAAGGGAGAAGTAGCCTTGGGGTCCCCTCGGCACTCTCCCCACTGAGGCGCGACAGCACTTGGCAACCCAAAGCTGCTGCTGTCGCGCCTCTCAGCCTTGGCATCCTAGGCAGCTCTTCTGAGCAATTGCGAGCCTTTTAGCTGACCCACTTTACAGAGGCAGCAGAAGATTGTGGAGTAGGGGCCAGGCCTAATTTGCTGTGACATAGGGGGGGATGGAAGCGAGTGGGGAAAGGCCCAATGATTGCAAATTGTGATCTGTGCAAAAATCAAATGTTATTTGCACAATATATTTAGATGGTGAAACTGCATTGTGGAGGTTCTTGAGTCTTATTTTCCACATGAGTTTGTTGCTTCTGCACTTCTGCATGTTTATATTAAATATATTCAGCCCTTCTTGCACTTATCACATTTACGATCATTCTTTTGTAGCCTGGATATAGCTTTCAAACCTTAAATTTGAGGATAAAGTCTTAAAAACCGGGGCATGAACCAAAGCCTTAGATGTCTCTACACTAAAGTTCAAAGCACGGGTAATAAACAGAATGAACTGGAACTCTTAACACAGCATAGTAAATAAGACATAATAGACACCACTGAAACCTGGTGGGATGAATCTCATGACTGGAATGTAATAATTGAGGGGCACAACCTATTCCAGAGAAATAGATCAACTAGGAAAAGTGGGGGAGTAATAGCAGTATATGTCAGGGATGATTATACCTGTGAGCAGGTCCATGACTTAAATCCTGGGAACCAGGTTGAGAGCATCTTGGTAAAAATGGCCCTTGTTGTCTCTTCCAACTCTACGGTTCTATGGTCGAATCCCCACTACCGTCTTAGCCAGGTTTCAGAACACAAACTAACCAGGTTTGAGGGATGACCTCCACGGTTGAATCCCCACTACCGTCTTAGCCAGGTTTCAGAACACAAACTAACCAGGTTTGAGGGACGACCTCCACGGTTGAATTCCCACTACCGTCTTAGCCAGGTTTCAGAACATAAACGACCGTTAGTTTGTGTTCTGAAACCTGGCTAAGATGGTAGTGGGGATTCGACCTATGATTCAAGATGACCTTTTTGTAACTTTTAACTCAGTGGACCAAGTTCTCCTCCAGAGGACAGTGTAACCTTTCTTTTCCAGCATTGCCATATGATTGACATACCTCTCCAATAGTTTTAAAACATCTGGATGAAACAACAAGACAGAATGAAAAAGACACCCACCCACCCTCTAAAGTAAGAGACTATTAATTTGTCAGCCCACGTGTTTCAGGCTGAAAATCTTCTTTTTCATTTCCCTTCTCCTTTGCGCAAACTGAACGCATGTTCTTAACCTTTTTACGTACTTTCATGCCAATTTTCCCCAATAGTAAGTGGGTATTTTCAACATTATTCATGTATTGATCAACATTTCACGTTGTGCAGTGGCAGGTGAATTATGTTTGTGCACATGGTGTGGATGAATACCCCATAAATTGTGTACAAAACTCATGGAACATGAATAGTGTTTGTTTTTTAAGAAAAAATAGTTGCCTTTCTTCCTATGGATTTCAAGACAGCTTACAATAGTACTCAAATGCATAAAAACTGCATTTACGGTAAATACAGTTTATTCCTGCTTTAACTAGAAGAAGAAGAGTTTGGATTTATATCCCCCCTTTCTCTCCTGTAGGAGACTCAAAGGGGCTTACAATCTCCTTGCCCTTCCCCCCTCACAACAAACACCCTGTGAGGTGGGTGGGGCTGAGAGAGCTCCGAGAAGCTGTGACTTGCCCAAGGTCACCCAGCTGGCATGTGTGGGAGTGCCCAGGCTAATCTGAATTCCCCAGATAAGCCTCCACAGCTCAGGCGGCAGAGCTGGGATTCAAACCCGGTTCCTCCAGATTAGATACACAAGCTCTTAACCTCCTACGCCACTGCTGCTAAATGCAGTCCTAGATAAAACACTCCTAAAGGCCAAAAGGTGTGGGTGGGTAGGTATGCCAACCTGTGGAAGTTGGTCCCTATATGAGTATGCTACAATTAGATCTATAAACCCAATGTTGAAAAAATGGGAAGTTCAGAGTTAGGGCGGAATGATAAACAAATATAGACAGGAGCCAAACAGGAAATGTTTGCTCATCCCTAATAACGTGGCAATTTTTCGCCTGTCATATTCAAGGGGATGAAATGCGGCATTGGACCATACAAATTAAAGGGAAAGTGACCGGTGCTTTAAGTTAACAGGTGCTGACACCTGTGGATTTTTTCCCCACCCACCTTTGCCCATTTTCATTATTTTTTTTTTCATTCTTGAAACCTTTGCTCTATTTTTGGAAGGAGGGAGAAGGGAATAAACTTTACCGGATATCAAATCTCTCTCTCTTTCTTTCTCTCTGCATTATGAGCAGACATGCCTTTCTCTTTTCAAGGGAACGTAAGGCAGAGACAGCCACAAATTATGATAAAAAATAATTAAAATAATTGTACATTGGTGCCCTTGGCTCAAGGAGGACAAACTGTTACTGGGGAATAAATTGGATAAGTGGAATGAATCTTGCGAATTCATTTAATGTTAGCAGAGGGGTGGGGGCGAGCTGGAAAATCAAGGACACATTGCGTCAACCCCTGGCTATTGATCTTGGGTTGTAGATTTCTAACCCTCTCTATTCCTGAGGCTGAGCATGAGTAATTTTTTCCCTCTTTCATTCTCGTTTGTAGCTGTTATGGGAGATTAGAACAGTTTGCCCCAGACACATCTTGTAGAAGGATAAGTGGATGTTCCCTAATTCGTTTTGCTTTTGTATTGCTTTATATCATATATTCAGTATCTGCTGCTTTCATTTTCGGCTTGTTGGTGATTGTGTTGGATTTGTTGTTTTTGGATTATAGGATGCTGCATGGCCCTGACCTAGATAGTCAGTCCCAGGCTAGCCTGATCTCTTTAGATCTCAGAAGCTAAGCAGGGTCGGCCCTGGTTAGCACTTGGATGGGAGACCACCAAGGAAGCCCAGGGTTGCTATGCAGCGGCAGGTAAGGGCCAACCTCCTCTAAACATCTCTTGCCTTGACCTGGATGGCCCAGCTAATCCAATCTCATCAGATCTCAGAAGCAAATCAGGGTCCGCCCTGATTAGTACTTGAATGATAGACCATCAAGGATGTCCGTGGTTGCTACAGAGAGGCAGGAAATGGCAAACTATCCCAATTTCATAAGATCTCAGAAGCAAAACAAGGTGAGATATGGTTAGTACTGAATGATAAACCATCAAGGATGTCCATGATTGCTACAGAGAGGCAGGAAATGGCAAACTATCCCGATTTCATAAGATCTCAGAAGCAAAACAGGGCCAGCTCTGGTTAGTACTTGAATGATAGACCATCAAGGATGTCCATGGTTGCTACAGAGAGGCAAGAAATGGCAAACTACCCTGTTTCATAAGATCTCAGAAGCAAAACAGGGTAAGCTATGGTTAGTACTGAATGATGAACCATCAAGGATGTCCATGGTTGCTACAGAGAGGCTCTGGTTAGTAGGAGTGGCGGAGTCTCCTTCTTTGGAGATTTTCAAACAGAGGATGGATGAACATATGTCGGGAATGGTTTGATTGTGTGTTCCTGCATTGCAGAGGGTTGGACTTGATTAACTTGATGGTCTCTTCCAACTCTATGATTCGATTGTTTAACCCTTGCCCTCACACAGGGGAGGGGCTGTGAGTTGAAGCACTTTACACACACTATGTTGAATGGCTGTCTCTTCAATTGATATATACCGTGTACAGCATTGCTATGCATAAGGCTGATTTATTGGGGCTCAGATAACGTTGAAGTGCATCAAGAGAAGCGGCAGATATCTCACGATTTTTGCTTCAGGCTCATGAGACTCGCTGTCATGACTCACCGAAATAACATCACGTCGGCGGACTTTCAAGTTTTCCAGAGCAGCCTAGATGTTGAAGGGAGAGGAGGAAAAGACGTTTCAGGCAGTGAACTTCGGGGTCCTTGACTTAATGCAGCACAAAACGGAAAGGTTAGGCTAGAAGCACACGTTCCTTTTGCACCCTTATATAAAGCTGTGGTGCGACCGCACTTGGAGTACTGTATCCAGTTCTGGTCGCCGCATCTCAAAAAGGATATTGAGGAGATAGAAAAGGTGTAGAGAAGGGCAACGAGGATGATTGAGGGACTGGAGCACCTTCCCTATGAGGAGAGGCTGCAGCGTTTGGGACTCTTTAGTTTGGAGAGGAGGAGTTTGGATCCTCCTTGATCTGAGATTGCAAATGCCTTAGCAGACGAGGTGCTCGGGAGCAACAGCCGCAGAAGGCCATTGCTTTCACATCCTGCATGTGAGCTCCCAAAGGCACCTGGTGGGCCACTGCGAGTAGCAGAGTGCTGGACTAGATGGACTCTGGTCTGATCCAGCTGGCTTGTTCTTATGTTCTTATGTTCTTATGAGAGGGAAAAAAATGGGACGGAGGAAACGGGTAGATTCAGTTCCCAGAAGGGAAAGTCAAAACGGGTTCTCTGGAGGGGTGACAAATTTCAAACAACCCCTAGGCCCCTTCCGCACATGCAGAATAACGCACTTTCAATCCACTTTCACAATTGTTTGCAAGTAGATTTTGCTATTTTGCACAGTAAAATCCAGCTGCTTTGAAAGTGGATTAAGAACATAAGTAGAAGAACATAAGAACAAGCCAGCTGGATCAGACCAGAGTCCATCTAGTCCAGCTCTCTGCTACTCGCAGTGGCCCACCAGGTGCCTTTGGGAGCTCTCATGCAGGATGTGAAAGCAATGGCCTTCTGCGGCTGTTGCTCCCAATCACCTGGCCTGTTAAGGCATTTGCAATCTCAGATCAAAGAGGATCAAGATTGGTAGCCATAAATTGACTTCTCCTCCATCAATCTGTCCAAGCCCCTTTTAAAGCTATCCAGGTTAGTGGCCATCACCACCTCCTATGGCAGCATATTCCAAACACCAATCACACGTTGTGTGAAGAAGTATTTCCTTTTCTTAGTCCTAATTCTTCCCCCCAGCATTTTCAATGAATGCCCCCTGGTTCTAGTATTGTGAGAAAGAGAGAAAAATTTCTCTCTGTCAACATTTTCTACCCCATGCATAATTTTATAGACTTCAATCCTATCCCCGCTCAGACGCCGCCTCTCCAAACTAAAGAGTCCCAAACGCTGCAGCCTCTCCTCATAGGGAAGGTGGTCCAGTTCCTCAATCATCCTCGTTGCCCTTCTCTGCACTTTTTCTATCTCTTCGATATCCTTTTTGAGATGTGGTGACCAGAACTGAACACAGTACTCCAAGTGCGGTCGCACCACGGCTTTATATCAGGGCATGACAATCTTTGCAGTTTTATTATCAATTCCTTTCCTAATTGAAAATGGATTATTCTGCATGTGCGGAAGGGGCCCTAGTCTTCTAGAACCACTGCCTGAATGGGGGCTCTCCTCGGATTTTTAGGATGCTCACAGCCATGGGGTCTTTCCTGCCGAACGCACGCAAAGTAACAGACACACGCGATTCAGACCCTACTGATAAACTTGGCAACTTCGCTTGGAGGATTTCATCTTGGAGAATAAAGATGAAGTAGAAAGGAAGGGGGGGGAGAGAGACACTTCACACAGATATCCCATAATATTCACGTAGGGAAGTCGTACCCGTCAGCTTCACAGGTTGTCCAAACTTTTGTATTATATGCTATGAGATGCGCATCTCGGGTCTTTTGATCCACAGGTAATGAAATATGTAACGCTGACAGCTCACCCGAGGCAGGTTTGCAACAAACCTGGCACCCGCTGGGGCCGACCAAATTCTTGGCATCTGGATTCTTTTCAAGCGTCTAACTTTGTTTTGACCTGAAGTCACCTGTCACCTGTCTCAGCTGTGGCTTTATTTTTATTTCAGGACGTGCCAGGCCGGTATTTCGGTGCCAATCCGTACGAGCCTGGGCCCTTTACGGCAGCAGCTTTGTGTTATAAAAAGCGTTTTGTGATGTTTGTCAACAGAGAGGCCGCGGTGCTCGCTTTGAGAGACCACCATTATTAATTCTCAGCTAATAACATTTAACATTTCTCCAGTGCTTTCAAGATCTTTAAAGGTGGTTATGGGCAGATTAGAGAGTCAGGGGTTGGCGAGATGGACTATGATCGAGAAGGTCGAGTTTCAAAACGGCCACACATTTTGTTTTGCATCACAGTGCCTCTAACCTTGGTATAGGTAACCCACCTCACTGGACTGTTGTGAGGATAAACCGAGGAAGCGAAAACTGTGCATACTGCCCTGAACTCCTAAGGCAAACAGCAAGATTAAAAAATACGATGTCTGAGAGCCATAATATAACATAACTATAATAATTTGGGTGCTGTGTAGTTTCCGGGCTGTATGGCCGTGTTCTAGCATTCTCTCCTGACGTTTCGCCTGCATCTGTGGCTGGCATCTTCAGAGGATCATGATCCTCTGAAGATGCCAGCCACAGATGCAGGCGAAACGTCAGGAGAGAATGCTGCTAGAACACGGCCATACAGCCCGGAAACTACACAGCACCCAAGTGATTCCGGCCGTGAAAGCCTTCAACAATACATTTAACTATAATAATCTCAAAAATGGAAAAAAATATAAGAAATACTGGTTTATGTTTATCTGACTAGAGAATAATCTACATGAAAGATACAATATAATTTTGTTATATGGACCTATATCTATGGAATTAGAAGGTTAAATGAGATTTCTCGCACAATGAATGAAAGTTTCAGTTTATTCATTTTTTTCTTTTAACTAAACTTTTAATTTTTTAGGGTTAATGGCAATGTAGCAATGTTGACATGTAAGATGATGGTATCTTTGTAGTGATGTTTATATTTTTAATAAAACTAAAAAAAGTACGATGTCTGTTTCCGCACAACACTCATAAAACATTTTCAGGCAGGGAACGAAACGTTTTCTCCCGGGAGGTCTGCATGGTTTTTAGCCCAAAACGTTTAATTCCTAGCCTGAAAACTGCATTTGCGTGTTGGCGTCATTTTCTGAGTTTGAATCTTCTGAGCTTCAAGCCGGATTGCCATCCGTTTTTATTTTGCAGGGGTCACGTCAACGTAACTACATAGACACGGCCTCTAGAGAATCGCAGCACGAGGTTTTGAAGCTTCAAATCTACTAATTTAAAAATAAGTTTTGTTTTGTTTGTAAAAGGAATAACCTCAAAATGGTGGCCACCAAGCATTTTCCAGGGGGTGAGGTAGGAAATCTTTGAAAATATTTGCAAATGTTTTCAGGGGCTTTTCAGAAATTATTGTTTCAAAGAAGGGTGAAGCTTGTGTGATTGGCGTTTGGAATATGCTGCCACAGGAGGTGGTGATGGCCACTAACCTGGATAGCTTTAAAAGGGGCTTGGACAGATTTATGGAGGAGAAGTCGATTTATGGCTACCAATCTTGATCCTCTTTGATCTGAGATTGCAAATGCCTTAACAGTCCAGGTGCTCGGGAGCAACAGCCACAGAAGGCCAATGCTTTCACATCCTGCACGTGAGCGCCCAAAGGCACCTGGTGGGCCACTGCGAGTAGCAGAGAGCTGGACTAGATGGACTCTGGTCTGATCCAGCAGGCTAGTTCTTATGTTCTTATGTTCTTATGAAGCTGAGCTTCAGTAAAGCCATTTAGTATATTCAAGCCTGGGATTAGGAGGGATTCAAATCCAGGACATCCTGTTTTGCACCACGAGCTTATATCAGCTTTCTGACTACATCTTCAGCAAGCTGGGAGCCAGTGTGGCGCAGCAGAGTCTAGGATCTGGGAAAACTGGGATTGAATACCGCAGATGCCTGCTGGGTGACTTTGAACCAGGCACGTATGTTCAGCCAAACCTCCCTCACAAGGTGGTTGTGCGAACAAAAAGGAGGAGAATGTGAGCTTCTTTGCGTTCTTACTGGGGGCAGAAAGGCAGGGTATCGCAGAAGCAAGGAAATAATAGTTGCAGCAGTGGCATAGTGGTTAAGAGCAGGTGCACTCTAATCTGGAGAACCGGGTTTGATTCCACGTTTAGGAGGCTTATCTGGTGAACTAGATTAGCTTGTGCACTCCAACACATGCCAGCTGGGTGACCTTGGTCTAGTCACAGTTCTTCGGAGCTCTCTCAGCCCCACCTACCTCACAGAGTGTTTGTTGTTGGGGGGGAAGGGAAAGGAGATTGCAAACCCCTTTGAGTCTCCTTATAGGAGAGAAAGGTGGGGTATAAATCCAAACTACTCCTCCTCTTCTTCTTCTGCTTCTTCTTCTGCTTCTTCTACCTCTTCTTCTTCCTCTTCTTCTTCCTCTTCTTCTTCCTCTTCTTCTTCTTCATCCTCGCACTCATCTTCTTCTTCTTCTTCTTCTTCTTCTTCTTCTTCTTCTTCTTCTTCTTCTTCTTCTTCTTCTTCTTCTTCTTCTTCTTCTTCTTCTTCTTCTCCCATGCACAGCTGTGTTGTGGCTCTTCTCACTGATTCCCTCCCAAATGTGCCCCTCGCTTCCACCGGCACCGAGAGCAGACTAGCTTTGAGTGTTAAAGCTGTTGTGACAGGGTAGTTGATGTACACACCCTGGCCGGCTTCATTGGCTTTTCAGCCTGCGCTTCTTTCTCAAGGATCAGAAGTGGATTACCCAATAAAGTTTAATACGCTAGACAGCCGAGGCCCAGCCACATTAATTCCCTGTCGTACAAAGGAAGAGGCCCGGACAGGTTGCGCTCTGCATCAATGCATAAAATTGGAAGTTATTGATTTATTTGCTCCTAAATAAATTTTTTAAGCTGCATTTCCACAATAAAAATTACTGAATGTGGTGTGCAAAACAGTGATAAAAAGAAGGAGAGACTGGTCAGAGGCACAGAGGCGAAAAAAATAAAATCATTACCATCTTAATACCTTCTCTTTTCAAAAGTACAAAATGCCAATGTAGTTGTTGTGGGTTTTCTGGGTTGTGCGGACATGGTCTGGTATCTTTTGCCACCAACGTTTCACCCGCATCTATGGCTGGCATCTTCAGAGACATATCACAGCAAGACGTGCTTCTCTGTGCGACATACCAGCGAAGATGCCAGCCCTAGATGTGGGTGAAACATTAGGAGCAAAAAATACCGGAACACAGCCACACAGCCCAAAAACCCATAACAGCCAGTTGATACTGGTTGTGAAAGCCATATTACGCTACCTGTGGTGGCAAACCTTTTGCACTCCAGATGTTATGGACTACAATTCCCATCAGGAATTGTAGGAATTGTAGTCCATAACATCTGGAGTGCCAAAGGATCGCCACCACTGCATGATAACCCTAGCAAGGATTGACTGTAAATGTCCCTCTGCTCCTCTGCAGTTTGGGCCAGTGGGTACGACCCTCCGCAAGTGCACATGTGTGAAAATTAATCCCTGGACAAGCGTATTGTTTGGGGCAATCGTTGGACCCCTCCGCACAGACAGAATAATGCACTTTCAATCCACTTTCACAATTGTTTGCAAGCGGATCTTGCCATTCCGCACAGTAAAATCCAGCTGCAAAGTGCATTCAAAGTGGATTGAAAGTGCATTGGACTCTATAGCCTGTGAGAGCCAGCGTGGTGTAGTGGTTACGAGCACTCTAATCTGGAGAACTGGGTTTGATTCCCCGCTCTGCCACTCGAGCTGAGGAGGTTTATCAGGGGAACCAGATTAGCTTGTGCACTCCGACATGCGCCAGCTGGGTGACCTTGGGCTAGTCAGTTCTTCAGAGCTCTCTCAGCCCCACCCACCTCACAGGGTGTTTGTTCTGTCAATGGTGTAGCACCCAGGGGATGGGGGGCATCTTGCACCGGGTGCAAACCGGTGCAGGGGCATGGCAGGGGAATGGCGTTCTGGGGCGTGGGGGGGGCAGGTAGGGGCGTGGCTGGGGTGCAGGGCACACACGTGCCCTGGGCTCAGTTCCCCCTCACTACAGCTCTGGGGGGGAAGGGAAAGGAGATTGTAAGCTCCTTTGAGTCTTCTTACAGGAAAGAAAGGGGGGATATAAATCCAAACTCCTCCTCTTCCTCTTCTTCTTCTGCCTCTTCCATCCCTCTGTGCTTCCTTCCCTCTCCAAACCTGCCTCTCCCCAAGTTCCCTCCCCTTGCCTGCCAACCTCCAGAAATTTCCCAACCCAAAGATGGCAACCCCATCGCCCTCTCCCGCCCTCTTGGCAGACTTCGCATTACAACGCAAACATGTTCTCATCCGTTCCTGTTATTAAAACTATTTATCGGAGGGGGACTTTCATATTTTCTTTTTGGATCAACCGGAGATAATGCAACGTGCTTGTTTTAATTTGCAAGGTTAACTGATCTAATTATCTGTGTGTGTTTATTTAAATCCTTTTGCGTTCACCGCTAACGCAGGTGGCTGCTTTGTATGCCGGGAACAGGAAGTTTCTTAAAATGAGATGATAGAGCTCAGCGGGCCTCCTTGTAGGGGAAAATTTTTCTAATAATGCCTGAATTTATTAACAGACAAAAGATGGAGGGTTTATTTACATGAAACAAATTTCAGGAGTAGCTTTTGTTTTTTGTTTTTTCGTCTTGTTTTTTTGCATATTACAGAGCTGTTGATGGCCAGATAGCTGCTCTGACTCTCCTGGGAGCTGGATCTTAATTATTTACAATATTTATATTTTGTACCTTTTTTCTTTGTACTGAAAAAAAAAGTTCTCAAAATGGCTGGGATATTTCCAGCTTGTTTGAGTTGTCAGTTCTGGGTTGGGAAATCGCCAGAGATTTGGGGGTGGGCCCTAGGTCAGTGATGGCGAACCTTTTCGAGACCGAGTGCCCAAACTGCAACCCAAAACCCACTTATTTATCGCAAAGTGCCAACACGGCAATTTAACCTGAATACCAAAGTTTTGGTTTAGAAAAACGGTTGATTCCAAGGCACACGTTGCTTGGGAGAAAGCTTGGTGGTAGTTGGTGGCTTTGCTTTGAAGCAATCGTGCAACGCTTTGAATGGGTGAATCACAACCCTAGGAGGGTTTAGAAGCAAGCCCCATTGCCAGCAACCGAGCTTACTCCCAGGTAAAGGATTGTGCTTTAGTTCTTCCCATGAAAATCAGTGGGGTTTAACAGCACTTAACAGGGTTACCTACATGTCGTGCCCAACAGCCCAGGCCAGCCTAGATGTGTGTGTGTGGGGGGGTGATTTTTGCCCCCCCCCATGATGAATTCTGTGCACGTGTGCTCACAGAGAGGGCTCTGAGTGCCACCACTGGTACCCGTGCCATAGGTTCGCCACCACTGCCCTAGAAGATATCAAGATTTGGGAGATGAATCCTAGAAGACATCAAGATTTGGGGAGGGAAAGAGCCTCAGCGAGATATAATTCCATTGTAAAAGATCTGGAATCCATGCCCTACAAAGAGAGGCTTAGGGAGCTGGGGCCGTTTAGTCTGGAGAAGTGAAGGTTAAGGGGGGGAGGACATGATAGCCATGTCTAGATATTTGAAGGGATGTCATGACGAAGAGGGAGCTAGGTTTTTTTCTGCCGCTTCAGAGACTACGACGTGGAGTAATGGATTAAAGGTGCAGGAAAAGAGATTCCACCTAAACATTAGGAAAAAAATTCCTGACAGTAAAAGGTGTTCAAAAGTGGAATGTATTACCACAGAGTGTGGTTGTGTCTCCTTCTTTGGAGGTTTTTTAGAGGGGCTGGATGGTCATCTGTCAGGAGTGCTTTGATTGTGTGTTCCTGCATTGCAGGAGGTTGGACTTGATGGCCCTTGGAATCTCTTCCAACTCTGTGATTCTATGAGTCCACGCTCCAGAGCAGCTATTTTTCCCAGGGAACTAATCTTTGCCATCTGAAGATCAGGTAGAACTCCAGGAGATCGTCAGACTCTACGTTCTCTGCAGTGGCCCTGGCAATCTAGAACCCTTTCTCCTCGGAGGTTAACCAGGCCCTGACGCTGCAGAAGTTTAGACTAGGCTGACCAGACGTCCCGCTTTTGGTGGGACAGTCCCACCTTAAAACAATTTGTCCCGCATCCCGTGGGTTTTTTGAAGTGTCCCGATTTTTGGAAGGCTGCTGCACTGCCTTCTGGGGCGCAAGGCAGTGCGGAAGCCTCCCGTGCACGCGGCCGCAGGAGCACGGCCTTCTGGGGTGCTCCTGTTTCCCACCCTGTGACGGGGCAGGAAACAGGAATGCCCCAGAAGGCAGTGCGCTCCTGCGGCTGGGCGCGCATGCGCAGCCACCCGCCTACCCGCCCGTCCCAGTTTACAAAGGTGACCATCTGGTCACCTCAGTTTAGACGCATGGCCAAGACCACTCTTTGTACCCAAAATGGACAATCCAGAAATGGTTGGAATACCAGAAATGGTTGGAACAAGTGACACTGGACATTTTTGATATAATAACAAAGAATAAACTGTGGCAAGATAAACAGAGCGAAATCTTGAAGATATGGACTATATACGAGGACTGGATGAAAGAAGCTGGAGCCAATGAGGAGAAATGGGAGAAAACATTACAAAGAATGAACTTACTGCTGTTTGTTGGACAAAACTATGAAAAATATAGGGGGGAGGGAAAAGGGGGGGAAAGTATTGTTTGAAAACAAATGAAGAAAAGCATTAATATAAAATGTAATATTCAAATGATACAATAAATTTTTTTAAAAAAAATCCCAAAACAGATTTTTTTAAAATAACATCCTAAATATGTCAAATCTACACTGTGCAGAAATCCACCTTTCTGTGTCCAGATCAGTGTAAGTCAAGGTGAGAGATATTCTTGAGACGGAAAACGCACTTGCCTTTGCGCGAGACTGCTGTCACCGATAGCATTTTGTGACTGACCGGACGGAGCCTTCCAGAACCGGTGTCATCCAGAAGCAGGGAAAGAGCGTGCCATTTCCGAGGCAGTGCTTTCCAAATTGCTTGAAGGGGAAAGGAGGATAAATACCCGAGTTCTAATACCTCGGCCTGTCAACATCCTATTTCTTGAGGGGGCTTAAGGGTTTTTCTTACAGCTATGGCAGGAATTATTTTGTAGGATTTAGCTCTCTTTAGCCGTTCCCTCTATCACGATCGGAGAGCCGAGGCGGCTGTTTCTCATTTTGAATTCTGGTGAGGGGAGATCAGCGGCTGATTCTTCACGGCTCCCCGTTGCGCAAGCAGTGACCTGTTGTTGTTGGTTTTTTACCCAAAAAGAAGATAGCAACACCAACCCTCTGTTGGAATTTGGTTGAAGGTGGATCAGCCCAGCCCTGAGTGTAAGTGCAGTAAAGGAGCTCCTCAGTAAAGGGGCCCAGATATATGTAAAAAGGGAAAACTTACATTTATTTCAAGTAACTTCGGGTCACGAGCATTGTTCCAGGTGAAGAGTAGATAGATAGAAATCTTAGTCTAAAGCAGTGGTGGCGAACCTTTGGCACTCCAGATGTTATGGACTACAATTCCCATCAGCCCCTGCCAGCATGGCCAATTGGCCATGCTGGAAGGGGCTGATGGGAATTGAAGTCCATAACATCTGGAGTGCCAAAGGTTCGCCACCACTGGTCTAAAGAGATAACTTTCCCTATCACAAGTGGGCGTTCTAACATGCCGTCATGTATGTGCAAGTGAGAAATGCTTTTTGTGGGAAAGCCCCAGCAGGAGCAAGTCGCCATTGCATGTGCTCAGTGCAAAGGAGAAGGAGGAGGAGTTGGTGGGCGGAGCCTAGAGATGGGGAGCAAACAACAGCACAGGCCAATCTGCTCGTGGTCCCTGGCCCCTTCGTGATGTGGCTGGCTTCTGCTCGGGCCAGAGCTTTTACGGCTCTGGCCCCTGCCTGGTGGAATGCTCTTCCTCCAGCAGTCCAGGCCCTGCATGACCTTAAGCTGTTCCACCGGGCTTTTGGGGAGGCTGGCCGCTGATGTGCGCCCCCCTCGTTCTGACAACGCGAGCCCTGCTGTCTCCCCTTAGGGGAGTTTTAAACTGTCGGACGCCATCTGTTGTCTTCTGTAATGTAATAATGTTGTAATTGAGCACTGTATATTAATGGGGAGGGGTATTAAGATGCATGGAATTTATTTATATATTTAATTGTATTTATATAATTATGTTGTGAACCACCCTGAGCCCTTCGGGGAGGGCGGTATACAAGTTTAATAAATGAATGAATGAGTGAGTGAGTGAGTGAGTGAGTGAGTGAGTGAGTGAGTGAGTGAGTGAGTGAGTGAGTGAGTGAGTGAGTGAGTGAGTGAGTGAGTGAGTGAGTGAGTGAGTGAGTGATAGATAGATAGATAGATAGATAGATAGATAGATAGATAGATAGATAGATAGATAGATAGATAGATAGATAGATAGATAGATAGATAGATAGATAGATAGATAG
This sequence comes from Sphaerodactylus townsendi, assembly GCF_021028975.2. Classification (NCBI taxonomy): domain Eukaryota; kingdom Metazoa; phylum Chordata; class Lepidosauria; order Squamata; family Sphaerodactylidae; genus Sphaerodactylus; species Sphaerodactylus townsendi. The sequence continues at coordinate 5,000,648 of NC_059431.1, read as the reverse complement.
ATAGATAGATGATAGACGATAGATGATAGACGATAGACGATAGACGACAGACAGACGACAGACAGACAAACAGACGACAGACAGACAGACAGACAGACAGACAGACAGACAGACAGACAGACAGACAGACAGACAGACAGACAGACAGATAGATAGGGCCCCCGTTGTCCAGGCATGCAGAAGTTGCTTATTCCAACACATTCCTGACAGACACGGTGAGCAGAGTTTAGCAGAGCAAAGTGCTAAATAACTTCTAGGTGGTGTCCGGAGATCTCCCACTATTACAACCAACTGATCTCCAGGCAACAGACTTGTCTGAGCATCTCAGCACACGACAAGTACACCTGGCAGCTGCAGTAGCTGCCGTGCAGACGCAACCGAGCTGGCAGAACACCGGCATAAACCTGAAGGCTCAATTCCATGGATGATTACTCAGAAGTAAGGCTCCATAAGTTTAGTGGAACCTACTCCTTGGTAACTGTGTTTAAGTTTGCTCCCTCGGTAATATATCCTTAATCAATTTGCTCATCTCTGACCAGACGGGATTCTTATTACCCCGATGGATCCAAGAATGTTGAACCTCTCGTTCCCAGCCTAAACTTAACAACCAATTTATAACCCTTTTTTTGCACCTGTTCCAATCTGAATTCATCATTCCCGAGCACGAGTGACTAGTATTGTAGATGTGACCTCACTTTCTGCTCTTCTAGGGCATTAATATTTTCTGGTCCTGATCAGAAATGTCTAGCCATAGCCGTCCACATAACTCTTTCTCTCTGATGTGTCTTGCAAAGTGCTAAATAACATGCTGTTCGGAGGAAAAAAAGGTGTTGTATGAATTTTAAAAAATCACAGAGGCCTGAAAGGGATTTACCTTTTTCTATCTTTGGCCATTTCTGCACGGTCAAAATATCCTGGGTTGAGCAAGAAAAATATCCCTGTGCAGCTGAGAATTCCACACGGTTCTGGGGCTAAAGCGGGCCTGCCTCGGTGTTGCCCTACAATATTTCCCTTACCCCGGGATTATCAAAAATCACTAGCTTGGAGGTTCTTTTAAAAAATCCCAGTACGACCCTGCTACTGTGTGACCTTCTACTGTGCAAAAACCAATTGAGAGCAGGACCGGTTTATTTTCCCACCTGATCTTGCCGCCTGATGTTCATTCAAGCTGCCACTCAAAAACAACAGCCAATCAGAATGTGGGACACCGGCCATGCTCAGATATGCTTCGGAAGTAAATACAGAAGTCTTGAGCTCATGCAAAAGAACCTGGTTTTCAGTGGATCCCTTTAAAAAGTGGGTAGTCTTGTGGATGGACACCCAGGGATAAAATGGGCCCAGGTTCAAAAAAATCAGTGGTGCACAGTGATAATTTTGCCATGCGGAAACAGTCTTTGTGCATGGTTCTGGTGGGTTTTCCGGCCTATGTGGCCGTGGTCTGGTGGATCTTGTTCCTAACATTTCATCTGTGTCTGGCATCTTCAGAGGTGTATCCCAGAGGGAAGTCTGTTACACACTGCGTCCAATGTGTAAAACACGCACAAAGTTTAGTGCATGTTCCCATCGTTTCGAGCATCAACATCAGGATTCTTTTGGGTACAAGTGGATGTATAAAATTGGTCATAGTCCAATATTGACCCTTTCCACACAAACCTTTTAACATATTTTTAGGTGAGAAATGGTATCCTGAATCTCTGCTTGTTCCAGTCGGTCTTGTTGATTTGTGTTGCGGACATGGTGTGCCAACTATACACAGCTATACAGTATTTATGTGAACAGTGTTACATCATTTATTTGTTTAGTTCACCCATGGGGATTTATTGGTACATGAACAGAACTGAAGGAAAGGTATATACATTAGCTGAAAATTTCATACCCGGAAATAGAACATGGCACAAAATCAGGGGATTGATTTGAGCAAGGGGGATGATGGGCGGGATTTGGGGGCTCAGACACCGTAGTTGGATGAAATAATAATGTCCTATCTGGGGGATGATATGCATAATCCTATGCAGATGATATGCATAATCCTGTACAGACTTATTCCAAACTAAGGCCAATTATACACTGGTACTCCACCACATGCTAAAAGGAGGTTCTTTTCACAACAGAGCTTCCATTGTGGACACCTTCCTCCCCCCCAACTCAAACTCTCTGCATGGCAGATCCTGTTACTACTGCTGTTTGTGAGCAACCTTTTCCCCTGCTTTGTGGGGAAGGCAAGAGAAATGGCCCTGCATTATTCTTTGCTTTGGGCTTTTTGGCTCCACCCACCTCACCTGCTGTCCTTCCATGCCCCTCAATGATCCAGAGGGCTTTTAAAAACATTATTTGAACTTCACGAATTTGTACCATGTTAGATCTATCAAAATAATGATAGCTCGAATACAGAAAAATCAAAATACCAAGGAACGTCAAAATAACAAGCCTCTCTGTCCTCCCATGGCTGCAGCAGAAAAGTGTTTGTTTGTTTGTTTGTTTGTGTGTCTGTGTGTATCAAGGTGTGAGGGCAGAGAATATCAGTTCTAGGACATGGTCCACTTCTTCAGCAGAGGGAGGTCCAGGAAATTGCTTTGCCTATTTCATGGGGGGGGGGTTATTTTTGGAAAGAGACAACATTATCAATGTAACAGCTATGACAATAATATTGACAATACCAGCAATTAAAAGGGCTTTAACAACGCCAGCAATCTTGTGGCTGTGTGCTTTTAACAGGGAGTTGATAGGTGGGGTTAAGAGAACCAGAAAAAGCAGAGACCCCAGGGGAATTCAGCATGCAAACTGTGCAGTAGGCAGCAAAGTGCCTCCTGACACACAAACAGAGAAATGTGAGGAAACCCCACAACAACCACACTGTGCTAATTGTTCCATGCACAATGGGCCTAAGTCCATTGAAATGAAAGGGCTAAGACGGGCATAGCCCTTTTTAGGATTGCACTGAATGTAGGTCCTTTGCTCTCCTGTTTTCAGATAGGACAAGAAAGAGCCTCCTCCAGCGAGCACGCCTCAGGCATCTGTGGGTTTTCTCACTTCTGCTGGGAAGGCGACAGATTGCATGTTGCAGCTTCCCAACTAACGTTTGCACGGCCCACCCATGGAAAGCAAATCAAGAGTGGTATTTTTTGCAAGGGACCAAGGCAGAACAAGCTTGGCTGGGGGGAAGGGGGGAAAATGAGAGCATGAAAGTTCACTGGCTGCTTAATTTTGTCCCCGTGTGTAAACACAGCCTTGTCAATAGCAGGGAGGCTTCAGTGCGTTAATTAATGATTTACTCACACTGACCCTTGACCCCGTGGTAAATACAAGGGATTTAGTTCTCTTCTATTAACTCCCTCCGTTGGCTCAGCAGAAAGCAAGAAGCTCTGCCGGCCCCCTCCTTCCCCTCCCAACCATGTCTGCCCCTTTGGAGGAAGGAGCAAACGGCAGTCCCAGATCACGTTTTGATTTTATTTTGAGCACAGTGGGACCCGGTCATTTTGGTGGGAACATGGAGCACATGTTTAAATCTCTCCTATTGAAATGTAAGGTCTAACCAATGCTTCACATGTGTGTGTGTGTGTGTGTGTGTGTATACACATATATATATACACACACACACACTATATACACACACACTGATATGTGTATATATGTGTGTGTATATGGGTATGTATACATACACATACACATGTATGTTTATATATGTGTGCATATATGTGTGCATATACATACGTATACATACATATATATATGTATATATATGCAAATATATATGTATATATGTATGTATATACACACACATATATACACATATACATGTATATATACACATGTATATGTGTATATATACATGTATATGTGTATGTATGTATATGTGTGTGAATATATATACACACATATACACATATACATGTATATATACACGTGTATATGTGTATATACACACACATGTGTATGTGTATATATACATGTATATGTGTGTGTGTATATCTACACACACACATACATACACACATGTATATGTGTGTGTATGTATATATAGATACACACGCGCGCACACACACACACACACACACACACCCCTTTCTGCACAAATCTCCTAAAATGTTTGTAAAATGTTTTCAATCCCCTTCCTTTTATCTGCACACACCCTCAGGAAATGATTCATGGCCCCATTATGTAGTTTCCCCCTTTTTTTAAGTTCACTGGTGAGTCGATGCTTTCACGCTTCACAGCTTTGTTCTGTAATTCTCCACACCTCGCCTCGAAGTTTATCCCCCCCCCACAAAAAAATAACAAAATAACTCGCAGAAACTCACAGACATGGCTAAAACACAGGCGAGGGGAAGCAGAGAGCGAGCTCGCCAAATGGTGCTGAGGAGGACGAGTAACTTGAAAATGTTTTAAAGAGATTGTACAGCAGGGAAGCCATTTTGAAAATGCCTCAGCCTCAAGAATCCTTTTTTAAAAGGATTCATCTGAAACGATTTGCCGCTGGAAATAAAAATGTTTTGGGAACCAAAGAGGGTAAAAACAATGTGGAACACCACGGAGGAAGTGTGTTATTTCCTGCCTCAAAACATTTTAAATAAATTGTGCAGAAACACTCCTCATCTTTCTCTCTCTCTCTCTCACTCACTCACTCTCTGTCTGTTTCGTTTGCATCCTATTAAGAGATGCTGTGATTGCATGAGTCTCTGTGTGAACATGAGTCTCTGTGTGAGCTCTGTATGTGTATTAGGTGTTGTCAAGATGCTTTTGGGACGTGAAATACTATACTGGATGTTCTGCTTCTACAGGGTATGAAGTCACAGTTAACTTTCTTAACATACAACATATAACATCAACATTTAACATCACACTTCAAGGTCCTGTTCAGGTTGCATTTTCAAGTCCTTATATTTACAGTCCACCGATACTGCCAAGTCCAGTTCTTCTTTGCAAGTGGGTTGGCTCCTGAAGACTCCAAGGGCTTGATGAACAGGATTCAACACGATGAAGGTTTCCAGGGGAACTCTCACCCATTACAAACCCAAAAAAACCCAAAACAATAAACGCCAACATTTACAACAAAGCAAAAACAAACAACTACCTCCCCACTAGTTCCCTCCCAACAACATTGCAGTTACCTTAACAAGGTGTTAAGGGCTTATACAAATCAAGGTCTGAGTCTGATAGCCTTGTCTCCTCCAAACTACATGAGCTCCTCATGCTGCTTTGAGTCTCCACCCCTTTCTGGGTCAACCCATTCTGAGCATGGGGGTTACACTAGCTTGGATCATCCAGGTGATGACAGTGAGGATCTCGGAGGACAGAATTCTCAGGCTAACTCTGGGGACCTAGGAGGCGAGACAGACAACCTGCCTTACTTGGTTCTCCCAGCCACGCAAGAGAGCATCTGTGTACCTTCGTCTGTGGCCACCTCTGAGACTCCTTGGTGGACTCTCATCCAATCACCAATCAGAGCCGCAGTTAATAGTCACGGCAGCTTGTTTCCAGAAAGCCACATATACCAGAACCAACCACCAAGAACCAACCAACCCACAAACAAATGTGCGGTTGTGATGCCTGTTTCGATCCTTGCAAATACATGCTCATTTGAACCTGTGTGTTGCCGCTTACAATCTTTTCTTTAAGTGAGAATATATAGCTATGCTGGAGCCAGTTCAGTTAGCTCCCACCCGTCCCTTACTGTGGGCTCCTTCGAGCCCTTTCTTCCCGTAACTTCATAACCTCGGCGACAAACCTGCTCCAGCTCTTCTCTCCCCCCCGCCCCTCCCGAGCACCTCCGTTACTCTCATGCTTTATGAGTCCAGGGCTCTGGGCTCTATTAAGGCTCCGTTGCCAGCCAGTAAAAATGAGGAATTAGTTCCTGCCATCCCCTGAAAGGAGTTTTAATGCACTCGGTTGCCTGCGAGCCCAGATGCAATAGTTCTGTTATCGCTGAGAGTTGTATAACATAGAGGCTTAATAAAGCTTTATAAGGGGAAGGATACGAGACGGTGTTTGTGTGTAGCGGGGGGGTGTGTGTGTGCGGGCCACTCAGACCAGCCCCCGTGGACGCAGCCGGTTGTACACCTTTTGTTTCTGGCTAGTCCCTTTGGCACCCAGGTTTGCGCAACCGGATAACGTCTCTTCTTGGGCCCAAGAAAGGCGGAGATCCCGATTTGCGGGCTTGCTGTGTTGATTCAGATGACTTTTGACAGGTTTCCTTGAGAGACCTGAGGAAGAAGGTGTATAGAGTTGGGACTGTTCTTACAATGATCCAATCATCTCGGATCTCTCCTTGTGAGTTATTAGGAGCACCTCTGCATTTTGGAGGGGTAAGTCAACATTATTGCCAACCCATTGGTCCTTCTGTTTTGCTTAATTTTGCTCAGAGGATATGGTCATGCGTAAATATTTCCACCAAGTTGAAACTATCCTGAGAATCACGCTCCTTAAAAAATGGAGATTTGTGGGGGGGGGGCAGCCTAAGGAAGGGCGGGTTTGAGGAGGGGCGGAATCTCATCCCAGTATAATGCCATAGAGTCCATGTGGAACTCCATGGGGGAAACGTTTTATTTCCTACCTCAAATCGTATAGATCTCTTCTCGTCGCTTACTGATCATGCAAAATGGAAATTTACGTTGGTCCCTCTGGAAACCGCGAGATGTGTTTTTGCCTTCCCCAAAATAAAGAATTGGGGAACACCCAGTAGGTTCATATCAGACAAAGCAAACCAAATGTCACATGAGGTAGAATTAATTTATGGAATTCATTGCCAAATGGAATCATCTCAAATTGCTTTCGAAAGGGACTACAGAATATTATTGGGATTTGTATTGTCGAAGGCTTTCACGGCCGGAATCACTTGGGATTATTATTGGGATTATTATTGGGATTATTTACATTATTTAAGCCATTTTGTGTTTATTAGTCACAAGGGCTAAGTGGAATGCCCTGTTCAGAGGGAAGATGCTTCTGATATCAGTTTCTGGGAATTAGGCTTTGTGGCTCTAATTTGAGGCTTTCTCGGGGGCATCTTGTAGGTCATTGTGGTAGATGAGATGTCAGCCTAGACTAAGATGTTCCGATTCTGCGAGGGCTGCTATTGAATATAGTTTTAGGGATAAGCTGTGTTGGCCTGCAGTAGAACAGCTAGATTTAAGTCCAGTAAAACCTTGGAAGGCAACAAGATTTGGAGAGGGGAGGTTTTCTTTGTGTATGTAATTGTGTATGCATGTTAAGTGGTGTCACATTGTTACCAACTGACAAGGACCCCATGAATCCATGTCCTCCAAAACGTCTTATTGCCAGCCTTGCTCAGACGTTGCATGTTGGGTCTTTCTGTTCTGACATTACTTCCTGAAAGGGCTTTTCAACAATGGAATATGCTGACTCGGAGTGTGGTGGAGTCTCCTTCTTTGGAGGTTTTTCAACAGAAGCTGGATGGCCATCTGTAGGGGGTGCTTCGATTGTGTCTTCCTGCATGGCAAGGGGCTGGACTTGATGCTCCTTGTGTTCTCTTCCAACTTTATGACTCTATCATTCTCCTACTACTTCGACTTTTTCCCTATCATTATTTTTTTCCCCATTGATTCTTGCCTTCTTGTAATGTCACCATTAATAACCTCATATTCCCTTCTAGGGAGAGTTCAGGCTTCATTTGGTCTAGAACCAACTTTTGGGCAGTCCGTGGTATCCACCAAACTCCTCCAACACCACATTTCAGATGAATCTACTTTTTCCTGTCTGCTTTCTTCGTTGTCCAGCTGTCACACCCACAAATAGTGACGAGGAAGACTACAGTGTGAATTGTCTTGACCTCGGTCAGCAATGGCCTTTTCCACACAAATCACTGTAGGTTCCTGATGCCCCGCTCAAAACAATTCATGGCCAGCATTGTACGTTTTATCCCATTTTTAGTTAGTTGATTCCATGCTTCGGTGCTGCATAGCTTCATGCTGCGATTCTCGATACCTCATATAATTGATGCCTCAAAGATTACACACACGCCCCAACAAATTAGGAAAAGAATCACAGAAATGATCAGATAAAGAAGAAGAGTTTGGAATTATACCCCGCTTTTCTCTTCTGTAAGGAGACTCAAGGTGGCTTACAAGCTCCTTTCTCTTCCTCTCCACACAACAGACACTCTGAGGTAGGCGGGGCTGAGAGAGTCCTGTGAGAACTGTGACTAGCCCAAGGTGACCCAGCAAGAATGTAGGAGTGCAGAAATGCATCTGGTTCACCAGATAAGTCTCTGTCACTCAGGTGGAGGAGTGGGGAATCAAATCCGGTTCTCCAGATTAGAATCCACCCGTTCTTAACCACTAGGGGGAACAGACTACGGGGAACAGGGAGCTCAGAAAATGACACCAAAGAGAAAGTTCGGGGATGGCAGAGAGGCATGGAAAACTTCTTAAAGGGACTGCACCGCAGTGAAGCCATTTTGAAAATGTTTCAGCCTAAAGAATAGTTTTTAAAGGGGATTCACGGAAAACATTTTGTGGCTGGAAACAGAATGGTTTCAGAGCCAAAAGGGGGAAGAACAATGTGGAATTCCACAGGGGAAACGTTTTATTTCCTGCCTCAAAATGTTTTGAAAGACTTCTGCTGACAGGTTCGGTGACACACACGTTAATGCTTAAGAATGATTTCTATCTCCTTCATGGCTAACTTTCCCAGTCTCAATCACCTTTTGATTTCTTGGTTTCCAATCTTAGGCTCATTCCGCACATGCAGAATAATGCACTTTCAAACGGCTTTCAGTGCTCTTTGAAGCTGTGCGGAATGGCAAAATCCACTTGCAAACAGTTGTGAAAGTGGTTTGAGAGCACATTATTTTGCGTGTGCAGAAGGGGCCATATTTTTTTTTATTATTCATTGTTTAGATTTGTAGACCGCCCCATCCCCAAGGGGCTCTGGGCGGTGTACAACAACATCAACATATATCCAGTTGATAACAAAATAAACAATTATTACATGTGCTAAAATCCATTAAAACCATTAAAACAGCGGCCAATACAATAATAACAGGTGTCCCATAACCCAATTTATTAAAAAGCCTCCCCAAAAGGAGGGAACGGCTTTTTGATGGTCTCTAAGGTGCAAATGGCCCCGAACCTAGAAGTTATTGAATAGTTCATGAAATACTCTGACTTGGAACAAATACTTTCGGCGACAGAGCCTACAGATAAACTTCGGGATGAAAAACTTTGGAGAAGCGGGCAAACTTGTTATGACATCTGCGAAAAGGGAGGGGAAAGCCAAGAGAAACACATGTCTCTTGAAGGAATCCCCTCGACAAATTAAATCTCGAAGCCCAAAGACAAAGAAAGGAGAATTAATTTTTCCAACCGATATGAAATGCTCCGAATCAGATAAGTCTTGTCATTAGAGAAGGCACTAAGCAGCGACTGTCTGGATAATACCGCCAGCTTGGAGCTGCTCTCTGAACATCTAAATACATTAAATCCATAAAACTAAATGAAAGCAGCTGCAGTTTTATAGAAATGAAACGCTCCCATATTAAAAAATCCAAGCGCTTATGGATTGAAAGGGGAAAAATAATAGTAAAATTAAAGGGGGAGGAGGGAGGCAGGAGAGGCAGTTGGGAGTACCGTCTCTCTGAAAAGGAAAAGGATGTCTATCAATATGGGATAGGGTCTTCGCTGTCTTGCAACTTTAAGCGTATTGTGTGCAAGAACCTGCCGATGTATATGGGTTGGATCTTACCAGCTTTATTTATTTATTTATTTGTTTGTTTGTTTGTTTGTTTGTTTGTTTGTTTGTTTGTTTGTTTGTTTGTTTGTTTGTTTGTTTGTTTGTTTGTTTGTTTGTTTGTTTGTTTGTTTGTTTGTTTGTTTGTTTGTTTGTTTGTTTGTTTGTTGTTCCACTTATATACCGCCCTCCCCCGGAGGGCTCAGGGCGGTTTACAACAATGACAGAACAAGTGGATACATAAAATACATATAAAGATTAAAAGCAGCGTTAAAGCTGCGGTGCTGGGGGGGATAACTGGGGCTCTTTGGAAGAGCCCCGTGTGGCACGCAGAAGGGTCCCAATTTCAGTCCCCAGCATCTTCGGTTTTAAAAGATCATGAAAAAGGTGATGGGAAAGACCTCTGCCCAGCGTATTGACAGAAAATGGAGCCCAGGGCAAGAACATAAGAACATAAGAACATAAGAACAAGCCAGCTGGATCAGACCAAAGTCCATCTAGTCCAGCTCTCTGCTACTTGCAGTGGCCCACCAGGTGCCTTTGGGACCTCACATGTAGGATGTGAAAGCAATGGCCTTCTGCGGCTGTTGCTCCCGATCACCTGGTCTGTTAAGGCATTTGCAATCTCAGATCAAAGAGGATCAAGATTGGTAGCCATAAATCGACTTCTCCTCCATAAATCTGTCCAAGCCCCTTTTAAAGCTATCCAGGTTAGTGGCCATCACCACCTCCTGTGGCAGCATATTCCAAACACCAATCACACGTTGCGTGAAGAAGTGTTTCCTTTTATTAGTCCTAATTCTTCCCCCCAAGCATTTTCAATGAATGCCCCCTGGTTCTAGTATTGTGAGAAAGAGAGAAAAATTTCTCTCTGTCAACATTTTCTACCCCATGCATAATTTTGTAGACTTCAATCATATCCCCCCTCAGCCGCCTCCTCTCCAAACTAAAGAGTCCCAAACGCTGCAGCCTCTCCTCATAGGGAAGGTGCTCCAGTCCCTCAATCATCCTTGTTGCCCTTCTCTGCACTTTTTCTATCTCCTCAATATCCTTTTTGAGATGCGGCGACCAGAACTGGACACAGTACTCCAAGTGCGGTCGCACCACTGCTTTATATAAGGGCATGACAATCTTTGCAGTTTTATTATCAATTCCTTTCCTAATGATCCCCAGCATAGAGTTTGCCTTTTTCACAGCTGCCATTGCTTTCGCATCCTCCATGTGAACTCCCAAAGGCACCTGGTGGGCTACTGCGAGTAGCAGAGAGCTGGACTAGATGGACTCTGGTCTGATCCAGCTGGCTTGTTCTTATGTTCTTATGTCATTTATGAATAGGTTAAAGAGCACTGGTCCCAAAACGGATCCTTGGGGGACACCACTCCCGACATCTCTCCATTGTGAGAATTTCCCATTTACACCCACTCTTTGTTTCCTGTTTCTCAACCAGTTTTTAATCCATAGGACGACTTCCCCTCTTATTCCTTCTTTGCTGAGTTTTCTCAACAGTCTCTGGTGAGGAGGAACTGTCCCCCCTCCAGCAGGACTGAGTTTTCTTACCCCCCCTATAGGCGGCCACCCTCCCCCACCTTCTTACATGCCCCCCTTTGCCCCAAAACTCAACAAGAAGGATCCGCCTTCTTAAACTGGCCCAAGCAGCCTCTGAGCCAGGATGGCCAAGCCAGGCCAGGCCAGGCTGGGTCAGGCAAGGGGAGACCAGCTGCAGCTGTGCCGAAGCCTCCTTCTCTGCTGCCAAAGCAGGGAAGGTCGTGGCAGGCTGGAGAGGGCTGCTATGACCAGCAGTGGAGGAGGCAGCACCAGGTGGGGGTGCCTCTCCGCTGGAGGGGTGTGGGAGCTGATTTTCCACCCCCCATGAGACATCTGCCTGGGGACATATGCCCCCATTTGTCCCCCTGTGTGGTACGCCCCTGCCTCCGCCTGAGACCCTGAAGAGCAGCTGCCAGTCAGAGAAGACAATCCTGACCTTGATGGAATCAACCTAAGGCCACTTTATGCGTGTTCCACCCTTCCCTGCTTTGGCCATTTATCTGCAGTTACAAATTTGAAATAACATCTACGAACATTTTGCTAAGATACAGTGTATGGAAATGGGTTACCAAGTGGTATACAAGTGGGGGAAAAAAAGATTGGGAACTTTTCCAGGCTCATCCTGCACTAAGCAGGAGGTTGGACTAGATGGCCTGCAAGGCCCTTCCCACTCTATGGTGCTATGGTGTCTCCGGGTTCTACCTGAATATTGGCAACAGTAGCTCAGAGAACACTGTTCTCAGAAGATACTGCAAGAGCTAGGCAATGAAAGCTGTATCTGTTTAGGAAGGCCCTTCCCTCTGGTTTTTAAGGGAATTGATAGTAGGTGCCATCTTTTATGTTGATCTTAATAATGCTGCATTTTAATGGGGTGGGGTTTATTTTATTAGAGCCTATATTAATTGATATTTAACGGATTTTAGTCTGACATATGTGCTCTATTCTATATGTTGTTCGCTGCCCTGAGCCCTACGGGGGAGGGCGGTATATAAACCTAATAAATGAATGAATGAATGAATGAATGAATGAATGAATGAATGAATGAATGAATGAATGAATGAATGAATGAATGAATGAATGAATGAAGGCAGAAGAAGAGTTTGGATCTGTACCCCACCCTTCTCTCCTGTAAGGAGTCTCGAGGTGGCTTACAAGCTCCTTTCCTTTCCTCTCCCCACAACAGACACATTGTGAGGTAGGTGGGGCTGAGTGAGTTCTGGGAAAACTGTGACTAGCCCAAGGTCATCCAGCGGGCTTCATGTGTAGGAGTTGGGAAACAAATCCAGGCTTCATGTGTAGGAGTTGGGAAACAAATCCAGACAAGAATCTGCCTCTTATGTGGAGGAATGGGGTGTCGAACTCGGTTCTCCAGATTAGAGTCTGCTGTTTTTAGCCACTACACTATACTGGAGGTACACCTGAGTCCAGCAACACCTTTGAAAACAACAATGTTTTCAGCATGTAAGCTTTTCAGGGTCAAAGCTCCAATGTGTTGTCAAAGGCTTTTACTATTACAACCAACTGGCTGTTGTGGGTTTTCCGAACTGTGTGGCCATGGCCTAGTAGTTTCTGCTCCTAACATTTTGCCCGCATCTATGGCTGGCCTCTTCAGAGGCATGCCCTGGTGAGATGGGTTTCTCTCTGTTTGTCAGAGAGCTTTGACTCTTGGAAGCTTAGACCCCGAAAGTATTGTAAGGTGGGTGTCTAAGAGCCAGTGTGGTGTAGTGGTTAAGGTGCACTCTAATCTGGAGAACTGGGATTGATTCCCCACCCTGCCACTTGAACTGTGGAGACTTATCTGGTGAACCAGATGAGCTTGTGCACTCCAACACATGCCAGCTGGGTGACCTTGGGCTCATCACAGTTCTTCGGAGCTCTCTCAGCCCCACCCACCTCACAGGTTATTTGTTGTTGGAGGGGGAGGGAAAGAAGATTGTAAGCCCCTTTGAGTCTCCTTACAGGAGAGAAAGGGAGGTATAAATCCAAACTCTTCTTCTTCTTCTAAGGGGCTACTGGGCTCAGTAATATGAGGTGGTGAGTCAGAGGGGAGGATATACAGGTTAACTCCTTGCTATTACTTTCTGAAATAGATATTGCTAGCTGATGAAGACTCTGCGAAACATGTATATAAACCGCAGAACACGTCCTGTTTATCCAGTTGCCAATTAGACTGGAGTTTTGAATGGGAGAGACCCCAAGTCATTAATCTTATCACAGGACAGTTGAAATCAACACATAGGCATCGACTGCCAAGAAAAGAGACTGCTCTGAGGAATTTATAAACTTGGACTGTGAGTTTACCTTATTTATCCTCTATCGTGATACTTGGAACTTCAAGTGGACAATATGCATCTATATAAGAATTAAGTAATATTAGGTATTGTTCATAGGACGAGAGGATTGTCTTTCAAGTCCTTGTTTTGTTCTGTTCTCGGTATTGTTCTCCTATGTTGGTGCTTCACTTTGCACTTTTGTACATTAAAATCACCTGCCTTGCTTACTAAATTGTTTTGGATTTTGGCCAGTGGGCATTGTGCAATAGTTGTCTAAGTGTTTTGGACACTGAATGGGGTCAGTTTGGGTTTTCCATATTTGCTGTGTTGTGTGTGTTGTAGGAGGGGGGCAGGAACTGCTGTGTGCTTGCCTTGGGCCTTCCATGAGGTCTGTTGTCATAAACCAGGAGAGCTCAACCCTTTCTTCTCCTCCTCTCCCCGTTCCCGAATCTTTTATTCAGGCAAAGTCATCCAGACCTCCGGGGACAGATGTGTGGCTGGTTAAAATACATCAGAGCAGCCACGAGCTCTGGCACGTTTTGATGCGGCCGTGATCTCTCTCTCTCCTCTTTCTCCCTACCCTGCCCTTTCTTTCTTTGCTCTACTGCAGGCCTTCCATTCAGATACCCCCTGCTTTCCCCATATATACATTTCAAGGCAACGCAGATCCATTTCAGGCCTGTTAGAAGGCATAACCACTCTGCCCTGGTTTCTCAGATATGCAGTTGCCTATGGATACGGCTTTTCCAAGAGCTTCAATGAAACTTTACTTTTCTCATAGGATGTCATTGACTTCTTTCCTGCAATCTAAAAAAAAGGAAATAAGTGGAAGACTGGTGAGGAAAGACAGCTTGAATTCTGAACCGTTGAGTCGCCACCACGGCTTTTGTGGGAAATGAGCATTTGCTGCCATCTGAACACATTTATTTCATTTATTTATTCAGTTTCTGTCCTGCCCTATCTCCGTAGGGCTCAGGGTGAGCTACAACATACAATTCCCAACAATACAGTGATTAAAACTTTAAAATAATAAATAACACTACCCTGTTTCCCCGAATATAAGACATCCCCTAAAAATAAGACATAGTAGAGGTTTTGCTGAAGTGCGAAATATAAGGAATCCCCCGAAAGTAAGACGTAGCAAAGTTTTTGTTTGGAAGCATGCCTGACGAACAGAACACAGAAAAATAAGACATCCCCTGAAAATAAGACATAGCGCATCTTTGGGAGCAAAAATTAATATAAGACACTGTCTTATATTTGGGGAAATACGGTAGTACAATACTGTAATACTATAATACTAAAGCCAATATTAATATTTAATTAATTTCACAGTCTTCCCAACATTGCCAACTTCTGCTTTGGAAATTCCTGGAGATTTCAGGAGTGGGCGGAGCCTGAGGAAGGTGGGGTTTATGGAGGGGAGGGGCTTCAGCAGGGTTCGATACGATAGAGTACATCCTCCAAAGCAGCCATTTTCTCCAACAGAACTGTCCTTGGTCCTTCGGAGCTGAATTGTATAAGCAGAAGATCTCCAGTTGGAAATTGGCAACCCTGTCCATTTAAGATTTGCTGGGCTTTATAGGTAGAAGCAGTTGATATCCTGACCTGTTGATTGGCAGGAACAGTCACTCCTCCCCTAAAACAAACCCCTATGCTGAATAACCAAATAGAAGTAGTCATTCATGATTGGCACAATCATTGCTTAAAACACAGATCCCTTAGAAGAGGGCAGAGAGCTGTTCCCATTGGCAGCAGAGGAGGGGTTTCACAATAGTGGGTATAAATTATGGGCAGAAATTACACCTACCGTAATTTCCAACTAGGAAAAAATTACGCTAAGATGAGCAACAGAGGAATCAGAGGAATCACCTATGGAGGTGATGAGCTCAGCCTTACTGGCAATTTTTAAGCAGCAGCTGAACAAACACTTGTCTGAGATGCTCTAGGGCACAGGTGTCAAACTCGCAGCCCTCCAGATGTTATGGAATACAGTTCCCATCATCCCCTGCCAGCATGATGCTGGCAGGGGATGATGGGAACTGTAGTCCATGACATCTTGTGGGCCGCAAGTTTGACACTTATGCTCTAAGCTGTATTGAGCATGGGGTTGGACTAGATGTCCTCTGTGGCCCCTTCCAACTTTTTATGATTCTATGATTAAGACTGCAATACTCCAGTTTTCTTTCTTTCTTTCTTTCTTTCTTTCTTTCTTTCTTTCTTTCTTTCTTTCTTTCTTTCTTTCTTTCTTTCTTGCTTGCTTGCTTGCTTGCTTGCTTTCTTTCTTTCTTTCTTTCTTTCTTTCTTTCTTCCTTCCTTCCTTCCTTCCTTCCTTCCTTCCTTCCTTCCTTCCTTTCTTTCTTTCTTTCTTTCTTTCTTTCTTTCTTTCTTTCTTTCTTTCTTTCTTTCTTTCTTTCTTTCTTTCTTTCTTTCTATCTATCAAATTCAGGTTTTCTTTGCACGTTACACACAAAGCCCTAATTTACATTAAACGTCACCCTCTAATCCCCGAGCGTTCTTTCCTCCTTAGCCCTCTCTGATCCGGTAACGGTAGTTAGCCCGCCTTAACTGAAATAAATCTACATCTACATATCAAACGCATCCTTGGACCTCTAGGAAATGAAATCCTTTAAGTGCCGTCTTTTGTGCTGGCGGTTTGAAGCTGCTGAGATTTTTTTTCCTGTCTTGCCAATAGTTGACCCAAAAGGTCTCCAGGCCCGAATGACGCAGGACGTTGTCCAGTCAAACAGTTTGGGTCCCAAAATGTCCGCTAACACTATTTGGAACTGGTGTGGAAGGGAGGGGGAAATATTCCGGTTCAGTATCATTTTGCTGGTCTTTCACGGCCCCCTCCCCCTGACAAAGCTGCCTCGGGTCTGTAGGACTGGATCAAGATTTTTGCGATGCTGCATTTGCCACTCCGCACGCGTTCGTCATTTGAATAACAAAACTGGTAACAAATCTTCTGGCATCAAGCATGCTTTGCATCAATTAAAGACATCAAAATGAAATCCCCTCCTCATTTCTTTTTGGTTCTGCTTCTTAACACTTTATCTGTTTTTTTTTCTCTCTTCATGTGATACTCTAACTCCTTTCCCCCCTGAGGTCTTGTTCCCAGAATGTTTCTGTTATTCTCTTTCTGTCCTATTGAGTTCTGAGCTTGGACGGAGATCCTGTTGGACATTACCCGTTTCCCCAAATTTGAATACTCAAGGGCTCATTCCGCACATGCAGAATAATGCGCTTTCAAAATGCTTTCAGTGCTCTTTGAAGCTGTGCGGAATGGCAAAATCCACTTGCAGTTGTGAAAGTGGTTTGAAAACGCATTATTTTGCGTGTGCGGAAGGGGCCGAGGTGTGGTTGGAAAGTAAATAATGAGGGAGGGTTTTCAGTTTCTCCTCCCTCTGGTTTCAACCTTCCAAATCCCTGGTTTGAACTGTATATCTGTCCAGACTTTGAATACGCATGTACCCTTGGAGAGATCCTTCTCTATGGGGTGGGGGAAAGATGGACTGCAACACAGGGAGCCAAAACCCGAGTCGGCCGAAGGAGCGACTTGGTTTGAGGATAAATGAAATGAAATGAAATGAAATGAAAATAGAAAGGAGCATCCTGATGGAGTGAAATTAAAATCTCGAGCAAAGTTTGTCAGCTCCTCGGACTCCGAACGTTCTGGCTGCGCGTACCGGATCACGTTGCGGCATTGAAGCAACTGGAGCCGAATTGTTCCAGGATTTCTCGAGCTAATATGACAAGTGGTGTAGGGAAGGGGGGCCGAATATGACAAGCGGTGTAGGGAATGTAGTGTAGGCTGGAGAAATAGAAACAGATAAAAATCAATGGAATCTGAGAGAGAGAGAGAGAGAGAGAGAGAGAGAGAGAGAGAGAGAGATCTCCTTTGCCAAGTTTCCAGCTGCCTCTTGGAGAGAATTTTTTTACGGACAAGATACAAGCCTTTGAAAATAGGAGATGGAATGGAACTGCTGACAGCCAACTCTGAGCAAGCTGCTTGGAGATTGTCCTTCCTTTCTCTCTCCCCCCAGCCTTATTTTTCCCATCTTTCATCCTTACTTTTCGACATTTCTTACAATCGAGTGCTCCTTGCTGTTGAGAGAATGAACAGAACGAGTCTTGCGCCATAGTGGTCAGCGGGTTGGCCTCGGATCTGGCAGGCCATCAAGTCCAACCCCCTGCCAGGCAGGAACACACAATCAAAACACTCACCTTAAATCCATTACTCCGTGTCCTAGTCTCTGAGGCAGCTAATACATATTAACTGCCACACCCCGGCCAGTGTTGGGATCCAAAAATTTTAGTAACAGGTTCCCATAGTGGTGGGATTCAAACAGTGGCGTAGCGCCCACGGGGCATGACAGGGGTGTGGCCGGGCATTCCGGGGGTGGGGCATTAATAATTTATTTATTACTGTAAAAAACTTTTACTGTAAAAAAAAGTTCCTAATTTCCAGCTGGTATCTTTCTGTCCATAATTTAAACTCATTATAGCAAGTCCTATCGTCTACTGCCAACAGAAGCAACTAAAGAGTCCCCTGGACCCAACAGTAGTTAAAGGGTCCCTCCTCTTACTAGCCAGCAAGCTCCGGGCTACGAGAAAGAAGAAGAGAGGGGGAGGCGAGGGTGTGGAGACGGAAAAGCGGACCCAATTAGTAACCCCCTCTCGGCACACACAAATAATTAAAAACCCACTCTCGGGAACTGGTGAGAATCTGCTGGATCCCACCTCTGACCCCGGGCTGAATAACAGGCGTCGATAATGAACATGGAATGGTAAGGGGCTTCCAACTTATAAGGAAGGGGGTTCTTGACATGTAAAAGGCAGATCGTGTAGGTGGAACTCCAATTACTCTGAGCCAGTGGAGGAATCGAGAGGGACTTGCGTATCAGGAAAAAGGAGCAGCATAAAGATGAGTGTGTGTTGTAGATAGTCGGTGGAGTCTTGCCCGGTAGAGACAAGCTTTGCAAATAAAGCTACTAGAGAACCTCTTCTGTTGGCTTGCTACTTAATAAAATAAATATTGGGCACCACAGCAGCAAATGGGCCCACCCTGTGCCCAAACACCATGCCTTGAAAGGATTTCCACTCTGAGGTCCTTTAACTGGAAATGCCGAGGACACAGCTTGGAATCTTTTGTGATGCCCTGGAGAAGACAGAGCCCTTCCCAGAGGTGGGATCCAGCAGGTTCTCACAGGTTCCCGAGAGTAGGTTACTAATTATTTGTGTGTGCCGAGAGGGGGTTACTAATTGGTGATTTTTGCCACGTGACTTTTGCCTTAGTTACACCCCTCCTCTCAGCAGTAGCGCGCAGAATGTGAAGCAGTCTAGCAGGAGGTGCACCGGCATGCGTGGCAGCCTGCGCCTGCGTGCATTCGTTTCCCGCCCGGGGACCGGCGCAGCGGCTGCGTCCTTGCCACAGCCTCGCCCAGGAATGCCCCACCCAGGAATGCCTGACCACACCCCATCGTGCCCCGCCCAGCCCCATTGACACTACGCCACAGTTTGAATCCCACCACCATGGGAACCTGTTACTAAAATTTTTGGATCCTGCCACGGGCCCTTCCCCTTATAAATGTAAAGACAACAAATATGTTTATTAGGAAGTGTCTGGACACAAAGGGCTGTGCAGGATACTGAAGAAGGCATGCCTCCAGTGGTGGGATTCAAATAATTTAACAACCGGTTCCTGTGGTGGGATTCAAATAATTTAACTGGTTGTTTACAAGCACCATTTTAACAACCGGTTCTGCCGAAGTGGTGCGAACCGGATGAATCCCACCACTGCCTGCCTCTCACTGTGGCCTTATGGTCGAATGCCCTCAGAAATAGAACTAAAAATAAACTTTAAATAAACCAACCCCTCCAAAAGTAGGAGTCGAAAAAAGGCCAAAAACAATTAGAGGCAACGGCCAGCCGGAAGAAAATGAGTCTTAAGGCGCTTTTTAAAAAGAGGAGGAGAATCCATTAAGCCGAATATTGGCTGGTAAAGAGTTCCATAGATAAGGCGCAACGAGGGTGGCGAAGCACAAACACGCGGCGCGGAGGAGCAGATAAGCCATTTTCGGAGCGAGAAGAATCCAAAACCATCCCAGAAAGTGGGGGAGAAAAGTATGGTTGACAGTTCTGGGTTTGGAAATAGAGGAAGATTTGGAAGGAGAGCACGAGGAAGGTGGCATTTGATTTCTGCAGGGGATCACATTAGAGTCCATCCTCTGAAGCAGCGGTTTGCAATTTTGCAGTTGCAATTTTGGGACCTTGTCAGGGCCCATAAGGCATTTGGCATTTCTCAAGGGAGCGCCGAGGCCCATTCCGCACATGCAGAATAATGCACTTTCAATCCAGTTTCAATGCACTTTGCAGCTGGATTTTACAGTACGGAATAGCAAAATCCACTTGCAAACAATTGTGAAAGTGGACTGAAAGTGCATTATTCTGCATGTGTGGAAGGGCCCCAAAACCAATTGACTTTGGCATAGCACAGGTTTTTTTAATGTCATTCAACATACATTTCCTATGAATACACTGCCTGCTGGTTTAGAAGAGTTTGGATTCATATCCCCCCTTTCTCTCCTGCAGGAGACTCAAAGGGGCTTACAATCTCCTTGCCCTTCCCCCCCTCACAACAAACACCCTGTGAGGTGGGTGGGGCTGAGAGAGCTCCGAGAAGCTGTGACTAACCCAAGGTCACCCAGCTGGCGTGTGTGGGAGTGCACAGGCTAATCTGAATTCCCCCAGATAAGCCTCCACAGCTCAGGCGGCAGAGCTGGGAATCAAACCCGGTTCCTCCAGATTAGGTACACAAGCTCTTAACCTCCTACGCCACTGCTGCTCCCAATTATGTGTTCATGTCTTGTGTGTCTGTTTTAAAGAAGAAGAGTTTGGGATTATAACCTGCTTTTCTCAAATGTAAGGAGTTTCAAAATGGCTTACAGGTTTTTTTCCTTCCTCTGCCCATAGCAGACACCTTGCGAGGTAGGTGGGGCTGAGAGAGTTCTAAGAGAACTGTGACCCAGCAGGCTTCATCTGTAGGAGTGAGAAATCGAACCTGGCTCTCCAGATTAAAGCCCGCTATTCGCATGGAAAAATGGGGAAACAAACCTGGTTCACCAAATTATAGTCTGCCGCTCATGTGGAGGAGTGGGGAATCCAATTCAGTTCTCCAGATCAGAGTCTGCCACTCATGCGGAGGAGTGGAAAAACAAACCCAGATTAGAGTTTACCACTCGGGTGCAGGAGTGGGGAATCTAGCCCAGTTCTCCAGATTAGAGTCCGCCACTCACGTGGAAGAGTGTGGAATCACAACCGGTTTTCCAGGTTGGAGTCCACCTGCTCTAGACCACTACATCACACCACTAAATTAATGTAAACTTTAACGTCAGCACTATGTTGGAAATATCATGTTGGTTAATGGAAAAGCCCAGTGGTGCTTCCATCCTGAGAAAACAGAACTGAAATCTCAGGTCCCAGTTGTGCCAAAATAGTCATGAAACTCAGTGCTTTCGGCAGTTGGCTGTGTTGGTCTGACGCAGAACAGCTAGATTTGATTCCAGTACCACCGTAGAGCTCAACAAGGCTTTTGGGGTATAAACAGTGGTGGGATCCAAAAATTTTAGTAACAGGTTCCCATGGTGGTGGGATTCAAACTGTGGCGTAGTGCCAATGGGGCTGGGCAGGGCACGATGGGGGCGTGGCCGGACATTCTGGGGCGGGGCATTCCTGGGCGGGGCAGTGGCAAGGACGCAGTCGCTGCGCCAGTCCTTGGGCGGGAAACAAATGCACGCAGGCGCAGGCTGCCACGCACACCGGTTCACCTCCTGCTAGACTGCTTCAAGTTCTGCGCGCTACTGCTGAGAGGAGGGGCGTAACTAAGGCAAAAGTCATGGGGCAAAATCACCAATTAGTAACCCCCCCTCGGCACACACAAATAATTAGTAACCTACTCTCGGGAACCTGTGAGAGCCTGCTGGATCCCACCTCTGGGTATAAACTTCCAAGAGTCAATGCTCCCTTCGGACCAAACTGATACCCTGAAAATGTTGTCCATCTTGAAGGTGCTGCTGGACTCGAATCAAGCGCTGAAATTTCAGCCTCACCCCTGCCGCCGTCTGGCACAGGAGTGGGGAAAAAATGTGCCTTTCTTTAGTAATGGCAAAGAAACCTCGGGAGTCTGGGCCTTTGCTTTAATGGGACACAATCCAGCTTCCCCCTGCTCTCGGTTGCGGCTGGAATCAAACTACCTCCCGCCTGCTTCGCTGCTTTCCCGACACATGATTTAACTTTATTTCTGGGTTTCTATTTCTCCAAAACACGCAGGACTCGATGTTTTTGTAGTTATACATGGTGGCATAATTCCCGTAGCCTCGGGGCCGTTGCGGCGCCGCTAAAAGATCCCTCCGAGGAACAGAGCTGCAATGTTCTACCTTATTATGTGATTAGTCACTCTCTGCAACCTCGTGCCCCCCCCACCCTCTGCCTAGCTCTGAACTTCTTTGTCTATGTGCAATTTCAAAACCAAACAAGCAAACCTGGGGTTGACGCTCAAACAGCATCAGGGAAACAGGCTGTTAAAAAGATGGTGACTTGTCCATTGGTTGATCTAGCGACTGCTGCATCCACAGATAGTTAGATATGGTGCTATTGATGTGCCACAGCGCTCGTTCCAGATTGAATTATTGTAACGTGCTATATATGGACCTCGGAGGGAGGTCCGGAAGCTCGGGCTGGTGCAGAATGCGGTGGCTTGTCTCCTGACTGCAAGGGCGTAAACCCAGGGAGACATATGGGGGCCAATGTCCCTGGGTGGCGCCCATTTAGTCACATGGGTGGTGCCCAGAGGTGGGATCCAGCAGGTTCTCACAGGTTCCCGAGAGTAGGTTACTAATTATTTGCATGTGCCGAGAGGGGGTTACTAATTGGTGACTTTGCCACATGATTTTTGCCTTAGTTATGTCCCTCTTCTCAGCAGTAGCGTGCAGAACTTGAAGCAGTCTAGCAGGAGGTGCACTGGCGTGCGTGGCAGCCTGCATCTGCATGCATTCGTTTCTCGCCCAGGGACTGGCGCAGCAGCTGCGTCCTTGCCACAGCACCGCCCAGGAATGCCCCACCCCTGGAATGCCCGGCCACGCCCCCGCCGTGCCCTGCCCAGCCCCATTGGCGCTACGCCACTGTTGGAATCCCACCACCCTGGGAACCTGTTACTAAAATTTTTGGATCCCACCACTGGGTCTAACCATAAATTCTTGCCAAGGCGCTGAGATTGGAGGGGGATTGCTGGTGGAAAGTGCTGGGAAGGTACAGCCAACTTACCGGCTTTTCAAGGCAAGAGACGATCAGAGGTGGTTTGCCATTGGCTGCCTTTGTGTAGCAATCTGAGACGTCCTTGGTGGTCTCCCTTCCAAATAGTAACCTGCTAGCCTGAGCCATCACTGCTGTCGGGTCTGCTGACGATATGGAATCAAAACGTTTACCCATTGAGTTGGTCTCTACCCATGCTGTGAGCAGCATTTCAGGAACTCAGTGAAAGGTCACCCCTGCCCCCAATGCCATCACAGCCTTTGCAGCTCATAGCCTCCCTCACTGAACTTGCTTAAGCATCAATGTTGCTGGCCTCCATCAGAGGAAATTGGAGTATCGTCTGTGCATGCACACACCACCCTTTTGGTGTCAGGGGAAGGATTCAAACCCACCCACCCCCAATGAATTTTTAAAAAATACATTTTCAGATTTTCCTGCAAACCTCAGGTCAGCATGGCCCTGATCTGTGGATTTAAGTATCCGCAGATTAGGCCAAGCTTTCTGATTAGATGGAAGATGTGAAGGAGCAGTTTACCTCTGAATTCCAAATGCTGAAGGCAAAAAAAAAAAATGCAAGGACCATCGCTTTTGTCAGTCGACTAGATGGACCTGTCTGATCCATCAAGGCAGTTCTTGGAAAGTCAATGTGCGACTTGCGTCACGGTCTCCCGGGGCCTAAACCGATGCTCTCCATCCCTACAATTTGCGTGTGTGTGAATGTGAAGTGAATGTAGAGCAGGGGCTGTTCTCTTCTGAGATCTGTCTAGGAAGCGCTTTCTCTTTTCCTCTCTCTGCTCATCTTGAGAGCGACGATTGCTGGCCCTTTAATTCCATTCAGCTTTCCTTCATCTGAGGAAAAGAAGAAGAAGAGAGCTACTGGAATAGTTAACACAAAAGGATACCGTCAATAGGTAATGCACCTGGAGATTTATCACTTTATTGAAGGAATTAATAATTACAACAATCTGAATGCCATCACTTAGCTCTTTCTCCCCCCCCCCTTCCTCCAAAATTCATTAATTAAAAAGCTTTTCCATCCTCTTGAGACCCTCTTAGTTTTAAAAACCTTAAGCTTTGATCAGCGATCACGTTGCTTCCGGAGCATTATTTTAAACACAAAAGGAAGACAACAAAACAAAACGGTGCGTAATCCTTCCTCTCCTCGCCGAAATCACATCTTTAAACTGTACTCCGGGGATTTCGCGCACACCTTGGGCGTCTCTCTTTTCCACCCCGTCCCCGATTTTCTTTCGAGAGAGAATTGTGTCACGTCCTTCCTGTTCTCAGGATATCTCAGTGCGGAGCAGGGAGGTGTCGCTCACAAATGCCCCAGGATCCCAAGATGTCGAAAGGTTCCTATAAATAGGCATCACTTGAGCAGGTGGTTTCAAGCAAGTTTGCTGGTACCAAAACTTGGCTGGGGAAAACCTGTAAAAAGAGTTTCCCTGGACGACCGTGATCTACTAATGCTAGTTTCACAGTGGAAGTTCACTCACCTACCTACCTACCTACCTACCTACCTACCTACCTACCTACCTACCTACCTACCTACCTACCCCCCCCCCCCCCCCCCCCCCCCCCCCCCCCCCCCCCCCCCCCCCCCCCCCCCCCCCCCCCCCCCACCACCCCCCCCCCCCCCCCCAACCCCCCCCCCCCCCCCCCCCCCCCCCCCCCACCCCCCCCCCCCCCCACCCCCCCCCCCCTCCCCCACCCCCCCCCCCCCCAAGCCCCCCCCCCCCCAAGCCCCCCCCCCCCCGGGCCCCCCCCCCCCCCCAAACCCCCCCCCCCCCCGCCCCCCCCCCCCCCCACCCCCCCCCCCCCCCACCCCCCCCCCCCCCCACCCCCCCCCCCCCCCACCCCCCCCCCCCCCCACCCCCCCCCCCCCCCACCCCCCCCCCCCCCCACCCCCCCCCCCCCCCACCCCCCCCCCCCCCCACCCCCCCCCCCCCCCACCCCCCCCCCCCCCCACCCCCCCCCCCCCCCACCCCCCCCCCCCCCCACCCCCCCCCCCCCCCACCCCCCCCCCCCCCCACCCCCCCCCCCCCCCACCCCCCCCCCCCCCCACCCCCCCCCCCCCCCACCCCCCCCCCCCCCCACCCCCCCCCCCCCCCACCCCCCCCCCCCCCCACCCCCCCCCCCCCCCACCCCCCCCCCCCCCCACCCCCCCCCCCCCCCACCCCCCCCCCCCCCCACCCCCCCCCCCCCCCACCCCCCCCCCCCCCCACCCCCCCCCCCCCCCACCCCCCCCCCCCCCCACCCCCCCCCCCCCCCACCCCCCCCCCCCCCCACCCCCCCCCCCCCCCACCCCCCCCCCCCCCCACCCCCCCCCCCCCCCACCCCCCCCCCCCCCCACCCCCCCCCCCCCCCACCCCCCCCCCCCCCCACCCCCCCCCCCCCCCACCCCCCCCCCCCCCCACCCCCCCCCCCCCCCACCCCCCCCCCCCCCCACCCCCCCCCCCCCCCACCCCCCCCCCCCCCCACCCCCCCCCCCCCCCACCCCCCCCCCCCCCCACCCCCCCCCCCCCCCACCCCCCCCCCCCCCCACCCCCCCCCCCCCCCACCCCCCCCCCCCCCCACCCCCCCCCCCCCCCACCCCCCCCCCCCCCCACCCCCCCCCCCCCCCACCCCCCCCCCCCCCCACCCCCCCCCCCCCCCACCCCCCCCCCCCCCCACCCCCCCCCCCCCCCACCCCCCCCCCCCCCCACCCCCCCCCCCCCCCACCCCCCCCCCCCCCCACCCCCCCCCCCCCCCACCCCCCCCCCCCCCCACCCCCCCCCCCCCCCACCCCCCCCCCCCCCCACCCCCCCCCCCCCCCACCCCCCCCCCCCCCCACCCCCCCCCCCCCCCACCCCCCCCCCCCCCCACCCCCCCCCCCCCCCACCCCCCCCCCCCCCCACCCCCCCCCCCCCCCACCCCCCCCCCCCCCCACCCCCCCCCCCCCCCACCCCCCCCCCCCCCCACCCCCCCCCCCCCCCACCCCCCCCCCCCCCCACCCCCCCCCCCCCCCACCCCCCCCCCCCCCCACCCCCCCCCCCCCCCACCCCCCCCCCCCCCCACCCCCCCCCCCCCCCACCCCCCCCCCCCCCCACCCCCCCCCCCCCCCACCCCCCCCCCCCCCCACCCCCCCCCCCCCCCACCCCCCCCCCCCCCCACCCCCCCCCCCCCCCACCCCCCCCCCCCCCCACCCCCCCCCCCCCCCACCCCCCCCCCCCCCCACCCCCCCCCCCCCCCACCCCCCCCCCCCCCCACCCCCCCCCCCCCCCACCCCCCCCCCCCCCCACCCCCCCCCCCCCCCACCCCCCCCCCCCCCCACCCCCCCCCCCCCCCACCCCCCCCCCCCCCCACCCCCCCCCCCCCCCACCCCCCCCCCCCCCCACCCCCCCCCCCCCCCACCCCCCCCCCCCCCCACCCCCCCCCCCCCCCACCCCCCCCCCCCCCCACCCCCCCCCCCCCCCACCCCCCCCCCCCCCCACCCCCCCCCCCCCCCACCCCCCCCCCCCCCCACCCCCCCCCCCCCCCACCCCCCCCCCCCCCCACCCCCCCCCCCCCCCACCCCCCCCCCCCCCCACCCCCCCCCCCCCCCACCCCCCCCCCCCCCCACCCCCCCCCCCCCCCACCCCCCCCCCCCCCCACCCCCCCCCCCCCCCACCCCCCCCCCCCCCCACCCCCCCCCCCCCCCACCCCCCCCCCCCCCCACCCCCCCCCCCCCCCACCCCCCCCCCCCCCCACCCCCCCCCCCCCCCACCCCCCCCCCCCCCCACCCCCCCCCCCCCCCACCCCCCCCCCCCCCCACCCCCCCCCCCCCCCACCCCCCCCCCCCCCCACCCCCCCCCCCCCCCACCCCCCCCCCCCCCCACCCCCCCCCCCCCCCACCCCCCCCCCCCCCCACCCCCCCCCCCCCCCACCCCCCCCCCCCCCCACCCCCCCCCCCCCCCACCCCCCCCCCCCCCCACCCCCCCCCCCCCCCACCCCCCCCCCCCCCCACCCCCCCCCCCCCCCACCCCCCCCCCCCCCCACCCCCCCCCCCCCCCACCCCCCCCCCCCCCCACCCCCCCCCCCCCCCACCCCCCCCCCCCCCCACCCCCCCCCCCCCCCACCCCCCCCCCCCCCCACCCCCCCCCCCCCCCACCCCCCCCCCCCCCCACCCCCCCCCCCCCCCACCCCCCCCCCCCCCCACCCCCCCCCCCCCCCACCCCCCCCCCCCCCCACCCCCCCCCCCCCCCACCCCCCCCCCCCCCCACCCCCCCCCCCCCCCACCCCCCCCCCCCCCCACCCCCCCCCCCCCCCACCCCCCCCCCCCCCCACCCCCCCCCCCCCCCACCCCCCCCCCCCCCCACCCCCCCCCCCCCCCACCCCCCCCCCCCCCCACCCCCCCCCCCCCCCACCCCCCCCCCCCCCCACCCCCCCCCCCCCCCACCCCCCCCCCCCCCCACCCCCCCCCCCCCCCACCCCCCCCCCCCCCCACCCCCCCCCCCCCCCACCCCCCCCCCCCCCCACCCCCCCCCCCCCCCACCCCCCCCCCCCCCCACCCCCCCCCCCCCCCACCCCCCCCCCCCCCCACCCCCCCCCCCCCCCACCCCCCCCCCCCCCCACCCCCCCCCCCCCCCACCCCCCCCCCCCCCCACCCCCCCCCCCCCCCACCCCCCCCCCCCCCCACCCCCCCCCCCCCCCACCCCCCCCCCCCCCCACCCCCCCCCCCCCCCACCCCCCCCCCCCCCCACCCCCCCCCCCCCCCACCCCCCCCCCCCCCCACCCCCCCCCCCCCCCACCCCCCCCCCCCCCCACCCCCCCCCCCCCCCACCCCCCCCCCCCCCCACCCCCCCCCCCCCCCACCCCCCCCCCCCCCCACCCCCCCCCCCCCCCACCCCCCCCCCCCCCCACCCCCCCCCCCCCCCACCCCCCCCCCCCCCCACCCCCCCCCCCCCCCACCCCCCCCCCCCCCCACCCCCCCCCCCCCCCACCCCCCCCCCCCCCCACCCCCCCCCCCCCCCACCCCCCCCCCCCCCCACCCCCCCCCCCCCCCACCCCCCCCCCCCCCCACCCCCCCCCCCCCCCACCCCCCCCCCCCCCCACCCCCCCCCCCCCCCACCCCCCCCCCCCCCCACCCCCCCCCCCCCCCACCCCCCCCCCCCCCCACCCCCCCCCCCCCCCACCCCCCCCCCCCCCCACCCCCCCCCCCCCCCACCCCCCCCCCCCCCCACCCCCCCCCCCCCCCACCCCCCCCCCCCCCCACCCCCCCCCCCCCCCACCCCCCCCCCCCCCCACCCCCCCCCCCCCCCACCCCCCCCCCCCCCCACCCCCCCCCCCCCCCACCCCCCCCCCCCCCCACCCCCCCCCCCCCCCACCCCCCCCCCCCCCCACCCCCCCCCCCCCCCACCCCCCCCCCCCCCCACCCCCCCCCCCCCCCACCCCCCCCCCCCCCCACCCCCCCCCCCCCCCACCCCCCCCCCCCCCCACCCCCCCCCCCCCCCACCCCCCCCCCCCCCCACCCCCCCCCCCCCCCACCCCCCCCCCCCCCCACCCCCCCCCCCCCCCACCCCCCCCCCCCCCCACCCCCCCCCCCCCCCACCCCCCCCCCCCCCCACCCCCCCCCCCCCCCACCCCCCCCCCCCCCCACCCCCCCCCCCCCCCACCCCCCCCCCCCCCCACCCCCCCCCCCCCCCACCCCCCCCCCCCCCCACCCCCCCCCCCCCCCACCCCCCCCCCCCCCCACCCCCCCCCCCCCCCACCCCCCCCCCCCCCCACCCCCCCCCCCCCCCACCCCCCCCCCCCCCCACCCCCCCCCCCCCCCACCCCCCCCCCCCCCCACCCCCCCCCCCCCCCACCCCCCCCCCCCCCCACCCCCCCCCCCCCCCACCCCCCCCCCCCCCCACCCCCCCCCCCCCCCACCCCCCCCCCCCCCCACCCCCCCCCCCCCCCACCCCCCCCCCCCCCCACCCCCCCCCCCCCCCACCCCCCCCCCCCCCCACCCCCCCCCCCCCCCACCCCCCCCCCCCCCCACCCCCCCCCCCCCCCACCCCCCCCCCCCCCCACCCCCCCCCCCCCCCACCCCCCCCCCCCCCCACCCCCCCCCCCCCCCACCCCCCCCCCCCCCCACCCCCCCCCCCCCCCACCCCCCCCCCCCCCCACCCCCCCCCCCCCCCACCCCCCCCCCCCCCCACCCCCCCCCCCCCCCACCCCCCCCCCCCCCCACCCCCCCCCCCCCCCACCCCCCCCCCCCCCCACCCCCCCCCCCCCCCACCCCCCCCCCCCCCCACCCCCCCCCCCCCCCACCCCCCCCCCCCCCCACCCCCCCCCCCCCCCACCCCCCCCCCCCCCCACCCCCCCCCCCCCCCACCCCCCCCCCCCCCCACCCCCCCCCCCCCCCACCCCCCCCCCCCCCCACCCCCCCCCCCCCCCACCCCCCCCCCCCCCCACCCCCCCCCCCCCCCACCCCCCCCCCCCCCCACCCCCCCCCCCCCCCACCCCCCCCCCCCCCCACCCCCCCCCCCCCCCACCCCCCCCCCCCCCCACCCCCCCCCCCCCCCACCCCCCCCCCCCCCCACCCCCCCCCCCCCCCACCCCCCCCCCCCCCCACCCCCCCCCCCCCCCACCCCCCCCCCCCCCCACCCCCCCCCCCCCCCACCCCCCCCCCCCCCCACCCCCCCCCCCCCCCACCCCCCCCCCCCCCCACCCCCCCCCCCCCCCACCCCCCCCCCCCCCCACCCCCCCCCCCCCCCACCCCCCCCCCCCCCCACCCCCCCCCCCCCCCACCCCCCCCCCCCCCCACCCCCCCCCCCCCCCACCCCCCCCCCCCCCCACCCCCCCCCCCCCCCACCCCCCCCCCCCCCCACCCCCCCCCCCCCCCACCCCCCCCCCCCCCCACCCCCCCCCCCCCCCACCCCCCCCCCCCCCCACCCCCCCCCCCCCCCACCCCCCCCCCCCCCCACCCCCCCCCCCCCCCACCCCCCCCCCCCCCCACCCCCCCCCCCCCCCACCCCCCCCCCCCCCCACCCCCCCCCCCCCCCACCCCCCCCCCCCCCCACCCCCCCCCCCCCCCACCCCCCCCCCCCCCCACCCCCCCCCCCCCCCACCCCCCCCCCCCCCCACCCCCCCCCCCCCCCACCCCCCCCCCCCCCCACCCCCCCCCCCCCCCACCCCCCCCCCCCCCCACCCCCCCCCCCCCCCACCCCCCCCCCCCCCCACCCCCCCCCCCCCCCACCCCCCCCCCCCCCCACCCCCCCCCCCCCCCACCCCCCCCCCCCCCCACCCCCCCCCCCCCCCACCCCCCCCCCCCCCCACCCCCCCCCCCCCCCACCCCCCCCCCCCCCCACCCCCCCCCCCCCCCACCCCCCCCCCCCCCCACCCCCCCCCCCCCCCACCCCCCCCCCCCCCCACCCCCCCCCCCCCCCACCCCCCCCCCCCCCCACCCCCCCCCCCCCCCACCCCCCCCCCCCCCCACCCCCCCCCCCCCCCACCCCCCCCCCCCCCCACCCCCCCCCCCCCCCACCCCCCCCCCCCCCCACCCCCCCCCCCCCCCACCCCCCCCCCCCCCCACCCCCCCCCCCCCCCACCCCCCCCCCCCCCCACCCCCCCCCCCCCCCACCCCCCCCCCCCCCCACCCCCCCCCCCCCCCACCCCCCCCCCCCCCCACCCCCCCCCCCCCCCACCCCCCCCCCCCCCCACCCCCCCCCCCCCCCACCCCCCCCCCCCCCCACCCCCCCCCCCCCCCACCCCCCCCCCCCCCCACCCCCCCCCCCCCCCACCCCCCCCCCCCCCCACCCCCCCCCCCCCCCACCCCCCCCCCCCCCCACCCCCCCCCCCCCCCACCCCCCCCCCCCCCCACCCCCCCCCCCCCCCACCCCCCCCCCCCCCCACCCCCCCCCCCCCCCACCCCCCCCCCCCCCCACCCCCCCCCCCCCCCACCCCCCCCCCCCCCCACCCCCCCCCCCCCCCACCCCCCCCCCCCCCCACCCCCCCCCCCCCCCACCCCCCCCCCCCCCCACCCCCCCCCCCCCCCACCCCCCCCCCCCCCCACCCCCCCCCCCCCCCACCCCCCCCCCCCCCCACCCCCCCCCCCCCCCACCCCCCCCCCCCCCCACCCCCCCCCCCCCCCACCCCCCCCCCCCCCCACCCCCCCCCCCCCCCACCCCCCCCCCCCCCCACCCCCCCCCCCCCCCACCCCCCCCCCCCCCCACCCCCCCCCCCCCCCACCCCCCCCCCCCCCCACCCCCCCCCCCCCCCACCCCCCCCCCCCCCCACCCCCCCCCCCCCCCACCCCCCCCCCCCCCCACCCCCCCCCCCCCCCACCCCCCCCCCCCCCCACCCCCCCCCCCCCCCACCCCCCCCCCCCCCCACCCCCCCCCCCCCCCACCCCCCCCCCCCCCCACCCCCCCCCCCCCCCACCCCCCCCCCCCCCCACCCCCCCCCCCCCCCACCCCCCCCCCCCCCCACCCCCCCCCCCCCCCACCCCCCCCCCCCCCCACCCCCCCCCCCCCCCACCCCCCCCCCCCCCCACCCCCCCCCCCCCCCACCCCCCCCCCCCCCCACCCCCCCCCCCCCCCACCCCCCCCCCCCCCCACCCCCCCCCCCCCCCACCCCCCCCCCCCCCCACCCCCCCCCCCCCCCACCCCCCCCCCCCCCCACCCCCCCCCCCCCCCACCCCCCCCCCCCCCCACCCCCCCCCCCCCCCACCCCCCCCCCCCCCCACCCCCCCCCCCCCCCACCCCCCCCCCCCCCCACCCCCCCCCCCCCCCACCCCCCCCCCCCCCCACCCCCCCCCCCCCCCACCCCCCCCCCCCCCCACCCCCCCCCCCCCCCACCCCCCCCCCCCCCCACCCCCCCCCCCCCCCACCCCCCCCCCCCCCCACCCCCCCCCCCCCCCACCCCCCCCCCCCCCCACCCCCCCCCCCCCCCACCCCCCCCCCCCCCCACCCCCCCCCCCCCCCACCCCCCCCCCCCCCCACCCCCCCCCCCCCCCACCCCCCCCCCCCCCCACCCCCCCCCCCCCCCACCCCCCCCCCCCCCCACCCCCCCCCC
Source organism: Sphaerodactylus townsendi (assembly GCF_021028975.2). Classification (NCBI taxonomy): domain Eukaryota; kingdom Metazoa; phylum Chordata; class Lepidosauria; order Squamata; family Sphaerodactylidae; genus Sphaerodactylus; species Sphaerodactylus townsendi. Next base: position 4,968,819 of record NC_059431.1, on the reverse strand, counting down.
CCCCCACCCCCCCCCCCCCCCACCCCCCCCCCCCCCCACCCCCCCCCCCCCCCACCCCCCCCCCCCCCCACCCCCCCCCCCCCCCACCCCCCCCCCCCCCCACCCCCCCCCCCCCCCACCCCCCCCCCCCCCCACCCCCCCCCCCCCCCACCCCCCCCCCCCCCCACCCCCCCCCCCCCCCACCCCCCCCCCCCCCCACCCCCCCCCCCCCCCACCCCCCCCCCCCCCCACCCCCCCCCCCCCCCACCCCCCCCCCCCCCCACCCCCCCCCCCCCCCACCCCCCCCCCCCCCCACCCCCCCCCCCCCCCACCCCCCCCCCCCCCCACCCCCCCCCCCCCCCACCCCCCCCCCCCCCCACCCCCCCCCCCCCCCACCCCCCCCCCCCCCCACCCCCCCCCCCCCCCACCCCCCCCCCCCCCCACCCCCCCCCCCCCCCACCCCCCCCCCCCCCCACCCCCCCCCCCCCCCACCCCCCCCCCCCCCCACCCCCCCCCCCCCCCACCCCCCCCCCCCCCCACCCCCCCCCCCCCCCACCCCCCCCCCCCCCCACCCCCCCCCCCCCCCACCCCCCCCCCCCCCCACCCCCCCCCCCCCCCACCCCCCCCCCCCCCCACCCCCCCCCCCCCCCACCCCCCCCCCCCCCCACCCCCCCCCCCCCCCACCCCCCCCCCCCCCCACCCCCCCCCCCCCCCACCCCCCCCCCCCCCCACCCCCCCCCCCCCCCACCCCCCCCCCCCCCCACCCCCCCCCCCCCCCACCCCCCCCCCCCCCCACCCCCCCCCCCCCCCACCCCCCCCCCCCCCCACCCCCCCCCCCCCCCACCCCCCCCCCCCCCCACCCCCCCCCCCCCCCACCCCCCCCCCCCCCCACCCCCCCCCCCCCCCACCCCCCCCCCCCCCCACCCCCCCCCCCCCCCACCCCCCCCCCCCCCCACCCCCCCCCCCCCCCACCCCCCCCCCCCCCCACCCCCCCCCCCCCCCACCCCCCCCCCCCCCCACCCCCCCCCCCCCCCACCCCCCCCCCCCCCCACCCCCCCCCCCCCCCACCCCCCCCCCCCCCCACCCCCCCCCCCCCCCACCCCCCCCCCCCCCCACCCCCCCCCCCCCCCACCCCCCCCCCCCCCCACCCCCCCCCCCCCCCACCCCCCCCCCCCCCCACCCCCCCCCCCCCCCACCCCCCCCCCCCCCCACCCCCCCCCCCCCCCACCCCCCCCCCCCCCCACCCCCCCCCCCCCCCACCCCCCCCCCCCCCCACCCCCCCCCCCCCCCACCCCCCCCCCCCCCCACCCCCCCCCCCCCCCACCCCCCCCCCCCCCCACCCCCCCCCCCCCCCACCCCCCCCCCCCCCCACCCCCCCCCCCCCCCACCCCCCCCCCCCCCCACCCCCCCCCCCCCCCACCCCCCCCCCCCCCCACCCCCCCCCCCCCCCACCCCCCCCCCCCCCCACCCCCCCCCCCCCCCACCCCCCCCCCCCCCCACCCCCCCCCCCCCCCACCCCCCCCCCCCCCCACCCCCCCCCCCCCCCACCCCCCCCCCCCCCCACCCCCCCCCCCCCCCACCCCCCCCCCCCCCCACCCCCCCCCCCCCCCACCCCCCCCCCCCCCCACCCCCCCCCCCCCCCACCCCCCCCCCCCCCCACCCCCCCCCCCCCCCACCCCCCCCCCCCCCCACCCCCCCCCCCCCCCACCCCCCCCCCCCCCCACCCCCCCCCCCCCCCACCCCCCCCCCCCCCCACCCCCCCCCCCCCCCACCCCCCCCCCCCCCCACCCCCCCCCCCCCCCACCCCCCCCCCCCCCCACCCCCCCCCCCCCCCACCCCCCCCCCCCCCCACCCCCCCCCCCCCCCACCCCCCCCCCCCCCCACCCCCCCCCCCCCCCACCCCCCCCCCCCCCCACCCCCCCCCCCCCCCACCCCCCCCCCCCCCCACCCCCCCCCCCCCCCACCCCCCCCCCCCCCCACCCCCCCCCCCCCCCACCCCCCCCCCCCCCCACCCCCCCCCCCCCCCACCCCCCCCCCCCCCCACCCCCCCCCCCCCCCACCCCCCCCCCCCCCCACCCCCCCCCCCCCCCACCCCCCCCCCCCCCCACCCCCCCCCCCCCCCACCCCCCCCCCCCCCCACCCCCCCCCCCCCCCACCCCCCCCCCCCCCCACCCCCCCCCCCCCCCACCCCCCCCCCCCCCCACCCCCCCCCCCCCCCACCCCCCCCCCCCCCCACCCCCCCCCCCCCCCACCCCCCCCCCCCCCCACCCCCCCCCCCCCCCACCCCCCCCCCCCCCCACCCCCCCCCCCCCCCACCCCCCCCCCCCCCCACCCCCCCCCCCCCCCACCCCCCCACCCCCCCACCCCCCCCCCCCCCCCCCCCCCCCCCCCCCCACCCCCCCCCCCCCCCCCCCCCCCCCCCCCCCACCCCCCCCACCCCCACACCCACCCCACCCTCTAACCCCCGGCCCCCAACCACCCCCCCCCCCCCCCCACTCCCCCCCCCCCACGCCCCCCCCCCCCCCCCAACGCCCCCCCCCGATCCGCCCCCCCCCCCCCCCACCCCCCCCCCCCATACAGTTCCCATCATCCCCTGCCAGCATCATGCTGGCAGGGGATGATGGGAACTGTAGTCCATAACATCTGGAGGGCCGCGAGTTTGACACTTGTATTCTATATCATGCCCTGGTATTTTTGGGAGGTTTTCCATACTTACCAGCGTCAAGGCTGAGACTGTGTGACTGCCCTAAGGTTACCTAGCAAGTCTCCAAGGCAGCTTGGGGATTTGAACCGGGGCTTCCCAGATCCTTGTCTGACACATTAATCACAACCCCATGCGGGCTGTAATGGCGCACCAGAGAATAGCAGTAGTAACTAGTGCCATCAATTTAGCCACTGACTTAAGAACACCATGTAGAGTTTTCAGTGCAAAATACATTCCGTGGTTTGCCATCACCTGCTTCTGCCTAACCGCTCTGAACTTCCTTGGTGGTCCCCCGTTAGCTCCTGACCTCTGATAAAATTGGCCTAAGCTGGATCATCTAAGTAAGGCCCTTCACTGTTATCCTGATTTATTAAAGTACTGGTGAGTTCCGCAGGGCCTGCAAGACAGAGCTGTTCCGCCGGGCCTTTGGAGAGACCAGCCGCTGATGGTGCCCCCCCCTCCCCTTTTTCTGGCCCTACACCTGGGCCTTAACATCTACTAAGATCTGCCGCCCCTCTCTAGGGGGAAGAATTTAATATTAGGTATCGGGCGCCATCTATATCTCTACCTATGCTTTTACTCATTTTACATTTTAAATGTTAATGTGTAGTTAGTCTCGCTGCTTTTATAAGTTTTAGTTTATTTATGATATTTTATGACTGTATCTAATGTATGTTGTGCGCCGCCCAGAGCCCTTCGGGGACGGGGCGGGATAGAAATTTGAAGCATAAATAAATAAATAAATAAATAAATAAGTAAACTGTGGTCTTGCATTGCGAAACCCCTTTTAAAAAACCCTGTGTGGTATTATGTGCATAAACTGTACCCCATTTTTTATTTGATTTCATCTGATTTCTTTTGCCAAAAGCTTCCTATCTTGTGTCACCTCCCACCCTCTTCGATCTTTGTCTCTTCTCGTCTCCATCCTCTGCTCCTTGGACAAAACAACCCAGAGGATTTTTTTTCCCCCTTCTCGGCAGGAGAATTAGCTTGGGGTGACCCTATGCTAATGCCAAATAAATAACAAAATCAAGCCCAGCCTTGTTAGTGAGTAGGTCACCCAGCCCGAGTCTTTAAAAAAATATCTTTCCCATGGATGCTAAAGAGGTGAGAGATATGAATCAACAGGCAGGAGAGAGACTTCCTCACTGCCAAGTGACTCATAGGGGGGAAGGGGACGGGAATTGGCTTCCATTAGCATAGGGTCACCCATGTGCATTCCTTTGCTGAAGGAAAAACGGATTCCCTTTCCCCTTGTCTCCAGATGACCTTCTCGGGAGTAATTTTGTGAGCCCGTCCTTTGTTTGTCTTGGAAAGTGACGCCTGCTGTCTGCCTCCTGCATTGGCGTTTGTCGGAAGGGAGAGTGATGAACGAGTGTCCAAAGCAACAGCTCTCCCTACGCTTGGGCATTCAGGTTTTCATGGTTGTCCATCTATGCTGTCATGCTCCGAGTGTGATTCAAGGCCATGGGAGCAGGGGCGTAATGCCCATTGGGCAAGGTGGGCAGCTGCCCAGGGCATCGCCTTGTGGGGGGGCACCAAAAATGCAGGGTTCGTTTTTGGGTATTTTAGTGGTTTTCTGTTTTTGGCCTGCAGGGGGCGCATTTCTTGACATATCAGCGCCAACATTTCAGGGTATCATCTGAAGACTGTTCTGATGGCGCCCCCCAAGTTTGGTGAAGTTTGGTTCAGGGGGGCCAAAGTTACGGACCCTCAAAGGGGGTTCCCCATCCCCCATTCTTTCCAATGGGAGCTCAGGAGATGGGGGCTACCCTTTTGAGGGTCCATAACTTTGTCCCCACTGAACCAAACTGCACCAAACTTAGGGGGTAGCATAAGGAGAGTCTCCTGATGATACGCTGAAATTTTGGTGGTGATATGTCTAAAAATGCACCCCTGCAGGCACCAATGACCTGGTGCAAAAAAAAAAATTGGTCGTGTGTGCGGTGGCTGCCATGAGGGGGAGGCGTCCAACTCAGGTTTTGCCCAGGGCTCCAGTTTGCCTCGTTACACTCCTGCATAGGAGTTGGTGTCCTCTTCAGGGTTCCAAATTGTTAACATCCCTTTGTTGCCATAATGGTTACCAGTGAGGATTTTGAAACTTGGGGGAAGGAAGAGGACATCTTTTTTTCCTGGTGGCGGGGGAGATGGTGCCTTTCTTACCATCACACCTAGGTTTATAAAGGGCCACAGTCAGAGGTGGGATCCAGCAGGTTCTCACAGGTTCCCGAAAGTAGGTTACTAATTATTTGTGTGTGCCAAGAGGGGGTTACTAATTGGTGATTTTGCCATGTGATTTTTGCCTTAGTTGCGCCCCTCCTCTCAGCAGTAGTGCGCAGAACTTGAAGCAGTCTAGCAGGAGGTGCACCAGCGTGCGTGACAGCCTGCGCCTGCGTGCATTCATTTCCCACCCAAGGACCGGCACAGTGGCTTGGTCCTTGCCACAGCCCCGCCCAGGAATGCCCTGCCCCCGGAATGCCCGGCCTGCCCCCGTCGTGCCCCACCCAGCCCCATTGGCGCTACGCTACAGTTTGAATCCCACCACCATGGGAACCTGTTACTAAAATTTTTGGATCCCACCACTGGGTAACTTCCTGTTTTAAAATAGCAGCCTGTTTTCATCAGCCTGCCCACTAGTGGCCAGTTCTTGCAGCGCAGCCTTCTGAATGGCAACTCACACAGGTAACCCTTCCGTTTTATTATTTTTTTCCCCTTGGTTTGAAATACACCTTGACTTTGCTGTGCGCCCAGGCATCCGGCATTTAACGCCACATGTTTGCAATTAGCCGGCCTTAATGCAGGAATTCAGTGGCTGCCTGATCTGCCGGAGCCTCGGATTATTATGCTGTGAGAGTACGAATTATCCTCCCTAGGAGTAAAGCAATTCTCAGGGCCCCGCTAACTTAATTCTCTGCTTTACAGCTGTCACGCCGCAAGCGGGGAAGGCAGCAGAAACAGGGCCAGTTTTGCACTCATTGACTTTCAGCTCAGGCAGAGTTGGGGCAAAGTGAGACTTTTTTCCCAATGACATGGGACTATGTGTTGCTTTTAAGTGTGTTGTCCTTCTCCGTACCTCACTCGTTTCTGTTTTGGGACTGACTTTCTTTTCAGTGCGAAGTGTGCCCACTTGCTTTGCTCACCACTTTGGATACCCTCAGTAGTGGGATCCAAACATTTTAGTAACAGGTTCCCAGGGTGGTGGGATTCAAACAGTGGCGTAGCCCAATGGGGCTGGGCAGGGCACGATGGGGGCGTGGCCGGACATTCCGGGGGCGGGGCATTAATAATTTCTCTGTTACTGTAAAAAACTCTTACTGTAAAAAAAAGTTTCTAATTTCCAGCTGGTATCTTTCTGTCCATAGACGCCATTCTATGAATTAATTTAACTATTATAGTTAGTTTCCTATTTTACTGCTGCTTTTAAAGGTTTTAGCTGTTTTTAGCTGTACACAGTGGTTACTGTGTTGTACACCGCCCAGAGCCCCTAGGGAATGGGGCGGTCTAAAAATCTGAAAAATAAATAAATAAATAAAAATTATAGCAAGTCCTATCGTCTACTGCTAACAGAAACAAATACTTCTCCTCTAATTGACTGCCTGTCAAATACTTAATACTTTCAAATACTTAATTTTGTTTCTAGAAATCAAAAGAAGGATACTTTCCTTAAACAAGGAACTTGACCATATTTCTAAAACATGTTTTTAAAACAGCCCAACAGGGAGAATTGTCCCGTTTTCTACCTTTGCTAATCAGCCACATAGGAAACAACAGGACTTGATGATTTTTGGACCTAATGGAATTTCTAACGGAAAAGCAGACCCAATTAGTAACCCCCTTTTGGCACACACAAATAATTAGTAACCCACTCTCAGGAACTGGTGAGAACCTGCTGGATCCCACCTCTGGATACCCCGCATCCAAATTCTCCTGGCTGAAACTAAGGGTACCCTATGGGCTGGGATGTCTAGCTATCTCCTCCCAGATTTCAATTTTTGTCCTTTGCGCTTTTGCAATGTCTTGGTTCTACTTGTAAGGATGCCAACCTCCAGGTTGCACCTGGAGGCTTCCTGTTGCTACCATTGATCTCCAGATGGCTGAGATCCAGAGGCGCAGGGGGCAAATTGGTGCCCGGGGTGGGGGGAATAGAAATATGTGAGCTTCCTGTATGAATAAGGCATCTCAGGTATGAGACGCAGGAGACTGGAGTTGCCAACCTAGAGTAAGACCTGGTTGTCTTTCAGAATGATAACTGATGTCCAGAAGACAGAGTTGAGTTCCAGGTGAGGTCTAACCAATGCAATGTACCATTATATCCCTCAATCTAGGCCCTATACTCCTATTGATACAGCCCAGAATCGCATTGGCTTTCTTGGCCGCCACATCACACTGCCGACTCACGTCCAGTAAGACCTGGCTATCTTTCAGGATGACAACTGATGTCCAGATGACTGAAATGAGTTTCCCTCTAGAACAGGTTTCCTTTGGAGAGTTGACTCAATGGCATTCTATTCTGCTGAGGTTTCTCGCATCCACAGACCCCACCCTCCCAGTTCTATCCTCCCAAATCTTTAGGAATCTCCTGACCCATCTATGATGACCCATATGTGAAATACACATTAGCCAAACTCCAGCATTTTACATTTTGGCCACTTTACAGAATCATAGAGTTGGGAGAGACCTCCAAGGGCTATCAAGTCCAACCCCCTGCAATGCAGGAACACTCAATCAAAGCACTCCTGTTAGGTGGCCATCCAGGCTCTGTTTAAAAACCTCCAAAGAAGGAGTTTCCACCTCACTCCTAGGTTGTGTATTCCATTGTCGAAGAGCCCTTACTGTCAGGAAGTTTCTCCTGATGTTTAGGTGGAATCTCTTTTCCTTCACCTTGAACCCATTACTCCTGGTCCTTGTCTCTGGAGCAGCAGAAAACAAGCTTGCTCCCTCACCAACATGACGTCCCTTCAAATATCTAAACATGGCTATCATGTCACCTCTTAACCTTCTCTTCCCCAAACTAATCATCCCCAGCTCCCTAAGTCTCTCCTCGTAGGGCATGGATTCCAGACCTTTTACCATTTTAGTCGCCCTCCTCTGGATCCATTCCAGCTTGTCAATGTCCTTCCTGAATGCGGTGCCCAGAACGGCGCACAATATTCCAGGTGAGGTCTAACCAATGCAATGTACCATTATATCCCTCAATCTAGGCCCTGTACTCCTATTGATACAGCCCAGAATCGCATTGGCTTTCTTGGCTGCCGCATCACACTGCCGACTCACGTCCAGTAAGACCCGGCTATCTTTCAGGATGACAACTGATGTCCAGATGACAGAAATGAGTTTCCCTCTAGAACAGGTTTGCTTTGGAGAGTTGACTCAATGGCGTTCTCTCCTGCTGAGGTTTCTCACATCCACAGACCCCCCCCCCTCCCAGCTCTATCCCTCCAAAATCCCCAGGATCTTCCTGACCCATCTATGATGACCCATATGTGAAATACACATTAGCCAAACTCCAGCATTTGGGCCCCTTATCTTCCAAGGGTTTGGCATTCAAACTAATGAGATATCAATTAACATATAAATATAAGCCAACTAGCTATAAATATGTATTTCCATAAGCGTGTGTAAGGGAAGGGGGACTGCAGCGTTTCTAGCACAGCACCGAATCGTGCTCTTGATCTTTCAATTGTTTTTTTTTCCCCCCAAGATAAGAAATGCACGCTTGGCCCCGTTTCCCGGAGCCGATCCCGTTTAATTTCCTTCCCTCCCAGAAATTAGAATATTCCATTATTAGCATATTAGGATATCTGCCGGCAGATCGACGTGTGAAGATTAGTGAAGCTGTGACATCCTTTGCCAGGATGGCCGGCGAAAAGCGGGGGGAACTATTTGTCAAAGCTAAATTAGCCACCCTAAATTAATCCCGAGCGCTTCTGAGATCAGCTCTTTATTCGGAATGCTAATGACGCTGTTTGCTAACACTTTAGCGAGCTCTTCGCTCTTGAAGGGTGTTTGACTTCTCTGGGAAGGTTGGGAGCAGCCAGGGCCGTGAATGTGTCTGCGTGAAGCCGGGCCTACCCAACCGACACCAGCCCAGCTGGAAGTACTCCTTAAACCATGATGTTGAACGAAAGCCCAACCCGCCCCCACCTAGAGATGTGAAGGCCCGGGGGAGGGGGCAAAACTATGGGCAACGGAGTCAGTAGATTGCACAGTGACTGAAGACGTTTTCAAAATGTTTCAGCCAGAGAATCGTTTTGAAAGGGGATGCATTTTAAATGTTTGGAGGCTGGAAATGACATGTTTGGGGGTAAAACTCCATGGAGGAGCAGCAGTGGCGTAGGAGGTTAAGAGCTCGTGTATCTAATCTGGAGGAACCGGGTTTGATTCCCAGCTCTGCCGCCTGAGCTGTGGAGGCTTATCTGGGGAATTCAGATTAGCCTGTATACTCCCACACACACCAGCTGGGTGACCTTGGGCTAGTCACAGCTTTTCAGAGCTCTCTCAGCCCCACCTACCTCACAGGGTGTTTGTTGTGAGGGGGGAAGGGCAAGGAGATTGTCAGCCCCTTTGAGTCTGCAGGAGAGAAAGGGGGGCTATAAATCCAAACTCTTCTTCTTCTTTATTTTCTGCCTGATTTTTTTTGAGTTTGTGTGGAAAGGGCCAAGTTTTGCACTAAAGCTACCCAATCTCCAGATGGGACTTAGGGTGCTCCAAAAATTGCCGCTGATTGCCGGGCTACAGAAATCGTTTCCTCTGGAGAATATGGCCGCTTCAGGGGGCGGGCTCTATGACACATCTGCGCCACGGAGCTCCCTCCTTCCCCCAAACTGTGCATTCCCCTTTTCTCTGCATGCAAAATCTCTGGGAATTTCACAGCTTAAGAGTTGGCAACCTTATAATCTGAGCTGCTTTGTTTTTTTAAACATGTGCGATGGAGGAATCAGAGGCTGAAAAGAGTTCTGGGGTCATTGTCGCAGGACAGCTGGTCCCCTACGCTAGCCCTTCCCTTCCTGTTCAATTAGATTATTCCTCCCCTTTGCTGGTTTGTGGCCTTGCATTTTCGAGTCTGTTGACTAATGACCCCAAATGCGGAACTTCCTTCTCCGCCCCTCCGATAATGTAAATAGATGTGCCCGCTCCTCCGAGTCTCGTACGCTTTGCGGAATTAATAATAGAAGGCCGGGGATTACGTAACGGGTTTAGTTATAAATAAAGGGAGGATGATAAAAAATAGATCTTAATAAATAATGGAGACAACGGAATTATGCTATAAGAATCCAGAGCCAAGAAGAGGGAAGGCAGGGTGGAAAGTGAAGCCCATCAAAGAGAATCCCTCAGTATGAAGCCTGCTAGCTGTCTTGGTTGGATGCAAGAGACTCCCTTTCCCAGTTCCGGACGTGTACGTTTTGGACTTCTGGATGGCCCAGTTGTGTCACTGGAATGGAACAGAAGAACCAGGAATATTTTAGTGTGCTTTACTTTTATTATTATTATTATTATTATTATTATTATTATTATTATTATTATTATTATTATTATTATTATTATTATTATTATTATTATTATTATTATTATTATTATTAGGAACAAAATCCTGCCACCCCAAACCAGCAAAGGGGAGGAATAATCTAATCGAACAGGAAGGGAAGGAGCAGCAGTGGCGTAGGAGGTTAAGAGCTCGTGTATCTAATCTGGAGGAACCGGGTTTGATTCCCAGCTCTGCCACCTGAGCTGTGGAGGCTTATCTGGGGAATTCAGATTAGCCTGTACACTCCCACACACGCCAGCTGGGGGACCTTGGGCTAGTCACAGCTTCTCGGAGCTCTCTCAGCCCCACCCACCTCACAGGGTGTTTGTTGTGAGGGGGGAAGGGCAAGGAGATTGTAAGCCCCTTTGAGTCTCCTGCAGGAGAGAAAGGGGGATATAAATCCAAACTCTTCTTCTAAATGTTCATTTGACCCACTTTTCTACAGTATTTTATTTATTTGCCCATGATGCTTTATAATGGAGTAGGCAAAATATTACTTACAGGAAATTGATAGAAACAAATAAATGTAGTGAACTCGTGGACTTGCCAACCTCCCGGTGGCAGGCGGCAATTTCCCCTGCGGTGATCCATTTCCACGGAGAAAATGGCTGCTTTGGACAGTGGACTCAGCTGCCAGCATATCCTGCCACCCCAAATTCCTTCCCCAGATCTCCAGGAATTCCTGAACCCCAAAGCTGGCAACCTGATCAAAAGGCACTCATGTGAAATGAACATGGGCGTTTCCCCATTCACCCTGATCCCCCCCATGCTGCGCGCTGCTCTCAGCGTGCGGCATCCCAGGCGTGCGCCCGGGCATCCCCACACTCCTGCGCTCTGCATGGGGTCATCAAAAGGCGCCGTTAAGAAGAGCACCTGGGGGGGATGCAGCTGGCGGCTGAGGAAGCGACAAAGCGTCAGCGTCCGAGGGCAACGCTGAAAGTGCTGTGCGCCCGCCACTGCATCAAAATCGATGGGGAGTGCCGGGGGACCCCGTGCTACTCTTTTCAAGTAGCGCGGGGTTTAAGGTAAGTGGGGAAAGGCCCCATGTCAGCCAACAGACAGCCAACAGACAAGTAGTTGGCACCAGGGACATACAGAATGTCTGTCTGTCACCACTTTCCCTGTTGAAAGTCCCAGGAATATTTTCCCAGCATTCTTTGATTCAGTCCGATGAGAGTGTTTTGACCTGGGGAGGGCAGGTTCTAGAAGGGCAGCCTGCAAAAGTCTGGTTGTCGCAGGAGTGGCCTTGGGTTTTTCTCGCGCCTCACTTCGACGTGCTGCCGCCGACGCTTTGACAGCCCTAAATGACGTGCTTTGAGGCTCGCGACTCCGATCAAGGCATAATGTCGCATTAGCCGAGACATCACGGACATCTCTGTGTCCCATAATGTCTTTATGATTACCCTTAATTTCAGGTAGTTGGTGACAGAATCGGTGTTCGATAGTTGGATCCACTCTCTAATTGCCTTGTGCGCCACAAGGACCAGAGGCACAATTAAAAAGCCAGATTTTTATTGGAGATGGCATTGGCTAGCAACAGTTTGGAGGGGAAGAAAACGCTGGGATGTTCTGTCGTAAAGCTAGGGAGAAGAGCCGAATCCAGGAGGTGCAGACATGAATGTGGGTGATGGTATTGGAGTCCCCAGTGTGATGTCTATTGGCACCATGGGTCCTGCCAACAACTTTTCTGGTGCCCATGGGAGCCAGGCTGGGGATCCCTTTTCTAGCTTAATCGTTGTCTCTTTGACTCCTTCTGCACATGCAGAATAATGCACTTTCAATTCACTTTCACAATTGTTTGCAAGTGGATTTTGGTATTCCGCACAGCTGCAAAGTGCATTGAAAGTGGATTGAAAGTGCATTATTCTGCAAGTGCGGAAGGGACTTTTCTTGGTATCGCTGATGTCATTGTGGTCCGGGTTAGAGTGTCAGCTGGGTCTCTGAGTTATGAAACCGATATTCGTTAGGACAAATTCGGATCTGAACCATTGTTTTGGTGTTGAATCCTATAGAACCAGAACCCTATGGGAATCTATAGAACCCTATCAACTAGAATCCTTCTGTAAGAATAACTTATGGTAACCCACACACGCCAGCAGGGTGACCTTGGGCTAGTCACAGTTCTTTGGAGCTCTCTCAGCCCCACCCACAGGGTGTTTGTTGTGAGGGGGGAAGGGCAAGGAGATTGTAAGCCCCTTTGAGTCTCCTGCAGGAGAGAAAGTGGGGATATAAATCCAAACTCTTCTTGTTGTTCTTGTTCTTGTTCTTGTTCTTGTTCTTGTTCTTGTTCTTCTTGTTCTTGTTCTTGTTCTTGTTCTTGTTCTTGTTCTTGTTCTTGTTCTTCTTGTTCTTGTTCTTGTTCTTGTTCTTGTTCTTCTTGTTCTTGTTCTTGTTCTTGTTCTTGTTCTTGTTCTTGTTCTTCTTGTTCTTGTTCTTGTTCTTGTTCTTGTTCTTGTTCTTGTTCTTGTTCTTGTTCTTGTTCTTGTTCTTGTTCTTCTTGTTCTTGTTCTTGTTCTTGTTCTTGTTCTTGTTCTTGTTCTTGTTCTTGTTCTTGTTCTTGTTCTTGTTCTTGTTCTTGTTCTTGTTCTTCTTGTTCTTCTTCTTGTTCTTCTTCTTGTTCTTCTTCTTCTTCTTCTTCTTCTTCTTCTTCTTCTTCTTCTATGGTGATAAGGTTGTCCAGAGACACAAATCATCAGGTCTTTTCTCAATGCATGTTTTGAAGGCAGAAAGTATACAAATTCAAATCTGGACTTGCGGGTTCAAACAAATGGGTTCATCTCATTCAGGGCTCAGTTTCCAAACACAGAAGAGTCAGGCAGTTTCCAAAGACAGAAGATCACCATCTCCAATAAAAATCTGGCTTTTAAATTGTGCCTCTGGTTCTTGTGGCACACAAGGCAATTAGAGAGTGGATCCAACTATCGAGTCTAGGCAGCTCTTGCGGATAATTTATTTATTTATTTATTTATGGGTTTTATATACTGCTCCACCCCCGAAGGGCTCTGAGTGGTGTACAACACAACTTCCTCTACACGATGTACAACAACCCATTCAAACAACCCCATTAAAATTAGATTAAAACACAGCGATACAATTAACAAAGATTAACAAAGATTAACAAAGATTAACAAAGATGGTGTCACGCAATGACCCCAATTAAAACCCTCCCAGAGAGGGGGGAGCAAAACAGAAAAGTGGGTCCCGTAGATGATAATGGGAACTCCGGACCGGAGGAATAAAAAGGGGGCACTCTCAGCAACTGGACACTCCAAATGCCCGGCGGAACAACTCAGTCTTACAGGCCCTGCGGAATTCACCAAGATCCCGCAGGGCCTGGACAGCTGGAGAAAGAGTGTTCCACCAGGCAGGGGCCAGGGCTGAAAAGGCCCTGGCCCGAATGGAGGCCAGTCGCATCATTGAGGGGCCACGAACCACCAGCAAATTGGCCTCTGCGCTCAGCAGAGTAGGGACATATGGGGTAATGCGGTCCCGAAGGTACGAGGGTCCCAGGCCGCGTACGGCCTTAAAGGTCAACACCCACACCTTGAAGATGATTCGGAACTCAACTGGAAGCCAATGCAGGCGACGCAGCACAGGTTGGATATGATCATGGAAGGCGCCCCCTGGGAACAGCCACGCCGCCGCATGCTGGACCAGCTTTAACTTCCGAATCAAACGCAAGGGAAGGCCCGTGTAGAGCGAGTTACAATAGTCTAACCTGGAGGTGACCGTTGCATGGATAATGCAGACCAAATCTATTCTGACAGGTAGTGTGCAGCTAAATATGGAGGTTCTGTTCTCTAGGTATCTTCGTTAGGTATCTCCGTTAGTACATCTTGACAAAATTGTTTCCTGCGGATATGTTCCTTTTGCAAGAGATTGTTTTAGCCTGTCATGGCACCTTGTGGCCTTGATTGTTACATGAAGCGGTCCTTCCTTTTGTAATTCTGAATCCCTTTTGCGCCAGCTCAAGAACCCGCCGAAGAGCTCCCTGTATCCGCTAAAGTTCATACCTGTCTGCTCATTCCCCATAACTGCAGCAGCATGTGGTGATTTGCATTTATGAATCATGCATCATAAATCATATAGGTTACTTGAAACGAGAAAGATGTCACATTCCCCCCCAGCCTTCGTTTTTTGGTCAGAAACCAACACATTTCAGTGGATTAGGGATTTTTCCTGAACAAACCTAATTAGTGTGACATTCGCTTAGGTTTTCCGTAAAGCGTATTCTGAGTCATTGATTTCAGCCTCTGTAGCCTCTGTAGCCCTAAATTAAAGATGCAGGATTGCTAACGTGGAGTTTGGTAATGCCTGGAAATTAGTTTGGGGGGGCTGGGGGGGACCCCAGCACAGGTATGATACGATAGAATGTATCCAAGCCTGAAAGGGGAGGGGCATCATGTTAAATCCAATAATCTAACTAACTAACCCTCCAAAGGAGCAGCAGTGGCGTAGGAGGTTAAGAGCTCGTGCATCTAATCTGGAGGAACCAGGTTTGATTCCCAGCTCTGCCACCTGAGCTGTGGAGGCTTATCTGGGGAATTCAGAGTAGCCTGTGCACTCCCACACACGCCAGCTGGGTGACCTTGGGCTACTCACAGCTTCTCGGAGCTCTCTCAGCCCCACCCACCTCACAGGGTGTTTGTTGTGAGGGGGGAAGGGCAAGGAGATTGTCAGCCCCTTTGAGTCTCCTGCAGGAGAGAAAGGGGGGATATACATCCAAACTCCTCCTCCTCCTCCTCCTCTTCTTCTTCTTCTTCTTCTTCTTCTTCTTCTTCTTCTTCTTCTTAGCTGCTATTTTCTCCAGGGGAGCTGAACTTTGCAGTCCGGAGATTAACTGAAATTCCTGGAGAGAACTTCTGCCCCTACCTGGAAGTTGGAATCCTACCCCCCAAGCAGGGATCTGGTTATGAACCATGGTGATTTCATACCACTGTGTAGACAATCAGGTTTGACTGTGCGATGAGAAGCGGGCAGGGTGTGTGAATAAGCAAATGCATTTGGCAGGTGCGTTAAAAATGAGGATCGTTTTTTTTGCGGCGGCTGAAAATCATTTGGGTAACGCGTTGGCTCACTTCAGACACAACACAGAGTGATGGTTTGTGTTAATTATGGTCACTTTGTGAAGCCAACCTTTGGCTTGCTGGCCATTACTCAAAAGCTTCCTGTATTACCTTTGCCCTGGCCAAATATCTGTCTAGTTGTGGAGTGTATAAGTGTGTTGCTGAGAGACAAGCAAAGCTGTCTGGCCCCTTATCGGCAGCCATCTTTGCCCGTCACCACTGCATATGGTGGTGGAAAAGTTGACACTCTGTGCCACTGGTGGCGAATCTATGGCACTCCAGATGTTCATGGAGTACAATTCCCATCAGCCCCTGCCAGCATGGTCAATTAGCCATGGTTCACCACCACTGCTCTATGCACTGCTTTGTAATTTTAGAGAAAAATCTTGGAAGTAGCTCCGGAAATTGCCAGAAAATCACTGGTTTTACCATAGAGTTTCGTTTGTTTTCCTAGACCTATCCTATGTCACTTTCAGATTGTCCCAGGAAATGATGTAGCAGGATATGGGATGTCACTCCCCCATATGTCACAACCCCTTAGCCTCTTGCTGGTTACCAGGTCTGACTTGGCATACCTAACCCTGTTTTAAGCCAAGATGCCCACGTATTTTTTTCTGCAAAATCGTATCATGGTGGTTAAAAATCTCAAACAATGTGAAGTATACTGAAGTTCTACCCATAGAATAAAGGGCTAAAGAAACCTCTATACAATGGCCATGAAGAGTATATGTTCTGTTAAGGAAACAGAAAAATAGGCTTGAATATTATATTTGATATAAAATAATAAGGTGTCTATATAAACTGAAAATCAAGGCGTCTCTCTCTGAGTAGTAAAAGTAACTGGTCAGCAAGTTACAAAGCAGAGAAGATCGTATCATATCACTAAGGAATTTATAACATCCTGGTACAGGACTAAAGACATGAGACAGAGCATGGCATCCTCAGTTAGATAAGAGGGACTAAGTTAACAAACACAGAAATGAAGATGTCAAAGGTTAGAAGAGAGATAAATCTGATGAGATAATTAAAATGTGTTTTTCTATATTTTAATGAACTCTGAAATGATAGTGAAATATATGAAAAGTATGCATAGGGTGTATTCTAGGGAAACCACATATCATAAGTAATTGTTACAATCATTTTCACCTTTTTAGTAAATAAGATGTATGTGAAATCATGTTAGTCCCCTTCAGGAATGTTGGAAACTGGTTACGGTATCTTGATTGAAACCAGGAAGGCTGGAATTAGTTTTATTGCCTTATCTATGGAAGAGACAAGCCAAAGAGCAGAGGAAAATTCCAGCTTTGTGTTAAAAAGTCAAACTAGCAAATTTGATTTTAAGGTGAAGGGCATAAATTTAAGGAAATCATGATGTGTGCATTTTTGAAGGTATAAGAAGAGAGGTCTTGGTGTGACTCTCTCAGAGAGAGAGAGAGAGGAGAGAGAGAGAGAGAGAGAGAGAGAGAGAGAGAGAGCGCGCACCCTGTGATAGACATTGGATCTACACAGTGAACATATTTTTTCTCTTAAAACCTGAGTTTTGGGTATTCTTTTCTTCACTCATCTTTTAAACCATAACTGATCTGGGCTAGATAGAGATTCTTACCCCACCCTGTTCATAAATGGATACACATGCATTAGATTGTGTGCAATCTCTAATATGTAAGTGCAAAGACAATACATAGATGGTGTGCAATTCTCAATACAAATAGCTACATACTATTGGGAAAATTACAAATATCACAGGCCTCTTCCACAAATGCAGAATAATGCACTTTCAATGTACTTTCAATGTACTTTGCAGCTGGATTTTACTGCACGAAATAGCAAAATCCACTTGCAAACAACTGGGAAAGCGGATTGAAAGTGCATTATTTTGCACGTGCGGAAGGGGCCACAGTCCACACAGTTAATTCAGTTCAGTCGGTCCAGAGAATTTAATTGTAACCAAACCGTCCAAATAATCAAAATGCAAACAAACTCCAAAACAGTCCAAATGATTCAGATGCAAAAAAGAGAAGAAGATGGGAGTCCAAATGCAACCACATTTCATAGGAGATTAATCCCTCCCCTTCATCAGTAATATTTCATATGCTGTCCTGCACCAATCATATGTAGGATCGCTTGTTTGCATTTGGGTCAAAAATCTCAGCCGAACTCATGGCATAATGGCAAAGTTTGTCCCTGCCTCAGCAAAGTAGAGTGGTTCATGTTCAGACAAGCGCACGAAGCGTGCTCAGGTTAATGAAACCATAGGAAGCAAACTGTGGAGCCCTAAGGAATGTGAAATATCAGATCTACAAATCTTTGTGACTTGGGTGCTGTGTGGTTTCCGGGCTGTATGGCCGTGTTCTAGCAGCAATCTCTCCTGACATTTCGCCTGCATCTGTGGCTAGCATCTTCAGAGGAAGATTTATTTATTTATTCTTTAGATTTTTATACCGCCCTATCCCCAAGGGGCTCCGGGCGGTGCAAGATGTGAATTTTTGTAGATTTCATACCCTTCGTGAATTTGTAGATGTCATACCCTTCGTGAATTTGTAGATTTCATACCCTTCGTGAATGTGTAGATTTCATACCCTTCGTGAATGTGTAGATTTCATACCCTTCGTGAATGTGTAGATTTCATACCCTTCGTGAATTTGTAGATTTCATACCCTTCGTGAATGTGCAGATTTCATACCCTGGAGTACGAAACGAACACCTGAGCAGGGAGAGAAACAACGATGAGATAAATGTCTCAATTAACCGGAGAAGTGCAGGACAGCCGAAGAAACTCGGTCAAAACGTCATCTCCAAAGACAAGCAGTCTCTCTGACTTTGTGCTGGAGGTAATTACTACTATATAAATAAACCCGGGTGGTGGTGGGGAATCTTTTAAAAATCTAATTACTATGCAGCACTGTGGATTTCAACCTTGGTCAAGTACAGGCAGACCTGAATTACACGAATTACACACCCTCGTAAAAACCGAAGCAGTGGCCGATATATTGGCTCACCCTTTGACATGTTTCCAGCAGCTGCACCCATCTGCTCATGAAAAAAGATCAACCCAGTACTTGCGGTCGCCGGCCCAAGGAAATGATTTTCCTCCATCGCTGCGTAGGTCTCTCCTACACGATGTTCAGTGCAATGTGATCCTTTCTCCTAGCATCCCCTTGCAGGGATAATTCTGGGGGTGGGGGTGGGGGAAGTGGGGGGAATTTGTGAAGGGGAAACAATACGTTTAAACAGTGATGGGATCCAAAAATTTTAGTAACAGGTTCCCATGGGGGTGGGATTCAAACTGTGGCGTAGCACCAATGGGGCTGGGCGGGGCATGACGGGGGCGTGGCCGGGCATTCCGGGGGCGGGGCATTCCTGGGCAGGGCTGTGGCAAGGACGCAGCCGCTGTGCCAGTCCTTGGGCGGGAAACGCATGCACGTAGGCTGCCACGCACACTGGTGCACCTCCTGCTAGACTGCTTTCAGTTCTGCGTGCTACTGCTGAGGGGAGGGGTGTAACTAAGGCAAAAATCAGGTGGCAAAATCACCCATTAGTAACCCCCTCTCGGCACACACAAATAATTAGTCACCTACTCTCGGGAACCTGTGAGGACCTGCTGGATCCCACTTCTGCGTTTAAACCAAGACATAATTCGAGGAGGGGGCGGAAATGGGGAGGGCCCAGAATGAACTGCCCATGAAACAGGAAAGTTCCAGCTGGACCCTTCTCGGGTTAGAACTTAACACCTGATTCAAATGTAATTGTTGTTGTGTGGAAGTGTGTTGCGATGGGGCAGTACTCGGTGCAGGGTGAAAAATCCTGTTAGGATGTTGGGTTTTGGGGAGGTCATCCCAGGCTGAAGAACTGCTGAAGACGAGTCTCTGCTTTAGGGATGTACAGCCAGAGGTGGGATCCAGCAGGTTCTCACAGGTTCCCGAGAGTAGGTTACTAATTGTTTGTGTGTGCCAAGAGGGGGTTACTAATTGGTGATTTTGCCACGTGATTTTTGCCTTAGTTACGACCCTCCTCTCAGCAGTAGTGCGCAGAACTTGAAGCAGTCTAGCAGGAGGTGCACCGGCGTGTATGACAGCCTGCTCCTGCGTGCATTCGTTTCCCGCCCAAGGACCGGCACAGTGACTGTGTCCTTGCCACAGCCCCGCCCAGGAAGGCCATGCCCCTGGAATGCCCAGCCATGCCCCCATCGTGCCCCACCCAGCCCCATTGCCACTACGCCACAGTTTGAGTCCCACCACCATGGGAACCTGTTACTAAAATTTTTGGATCCCACCACTGTGTACAGCTGTTTGAAAGCGGTGGCTGTGGGATCTGTCATCTGACCCACCAGGATGAGGCCTTTCCCCGTAACTTCTGGCTGTTCTGAGCTGAAGAAATTGTCAGAAGCTACGCTGTCTCATTCAAAATGCCTAGCAGCCGTAGAACAGCTGCTGTTTTTTAGACCCTGCTGTTCTTGACTGAAAAGCTTCTCAAAGCGGCTTTCAAATCCCTTCCCTTCTTCTCCCCACAACAGACACCTTGGGAGGTCAGTGGGGCTGAGAGAGTTCTGAGAGAACTGGGACTAGCCTAAGGTCACCCAGCAGGCTTCATGTGTAGGAGTGGGGAAACTAATCTGGCTCGCCATATAAGAGCCCGCTGCTGATGTGAAGGAGTGGAGATTCAAATCCAGTTCTCCAGATTAAGAGTCTGCTTCTCTTAACCACTATACCACACTGCCTCTTCCCTCCCCTCTATCCGGGTCCTCCAGAGCATTACTCTGTATGTCGCATGTGTGTCTGTGGGTTGTAATATCTTTGTAAGACCACGAACCAGTATGGTACAGTGCTTAAGAGAGGTGGACTCTAATCTGGAGAACTGGGTTCAATTTCCTTCTCCTCTACATGAAGCTTGGAACTTGGAGGCCACTTGGAGATCTTTCAGGGTCGAGAAAAGAGAGGTAGAAATGTAAACTCTTCCTCTGCTGCCTCTTGGAGCACGTGGCGTGGAGAGAGAGATCGGGATCTCAAAACAGAAGAGAAGGCAAGAGGTGGGAAGATCTCTCTGTTTATTGGAGCTGAATATTGGCCTCCCCACCTCCAATTTGTCTATTGCTGACCTTCCCAGCCAGGGTTTCACTGTGTCTCAAGCATATTTTTTAATATATATATATATTTATTTTTGCACTTATATCCCGCCAATCCTCCGGAGGAGCTCGAGGCGACTTACAATCAATAGATCACAAAACACATAAAAAGAGTACAAAAATACAAATTACAAAACATAAATGTTCAACCCAGGTTTCAAAACAATTAGTTCCCGATGACGCCAAAAAACCATCCTAAACGATATAATGGAACAGGCGTGCGAGACATATCCCAGACGGGGATCAAGCGTAATATTGCAGAGGGGGCATGGCTGGCCCAATAGGAAAGGCCCGACGGAATAGCTCTGTTTTACAGGCCCTGCAGAACTGAGACAGATCCCGCGAGGGCCGCGTGTCCTTAAGGAGCACGTTCCACCAGTTTGAGGCAAGGGCTGCAAAGGCCCTCACCTGTGTTGATGCCAGCCCAACCTCCTTGGGGCCCAGGACCACCGACAAATTCCCCTCCGCAGATCGGAGGGACCTTTGAGGACGATAACCGGACATTTACCTGGATAACAGCCCCCTGCCAGCAGGGGGACTTTCCAACAAACTTGACTCGTGCCCTTTGCCTTGGCAGGAGTCTAATTTTTTTGGGATACTGCCGAGTTGCCCTTGATGAAGACAGTCAGGTGACTTCCCACAGTGGTAAACATCAGACATCTGTGCCAGCTTTGGACCCAATGACTGTCAAGTGGAAACAGAGGTGGGGAGAGAAAGACGGAGAGAGGACAGGCTGTCGTATTTGGATGGAATAGACTTGTTTGATCTTAATTGAGAGCCGGCTGTAGTTCCGCAGCGAGCATTGTTCGCGTGACATTGGAGGAGGAGTCGGAGAACGGGCTGGACATTAGATGCTCCCTCGGCTCCAATTCCTCTTCCCCTCTGAGCCCAGGGAACCATAATCCGGGCAAGGTGTTTTGAAGGGTGCTCGGAAACCGAGCCGTCGCTATTCAAGCATTGTCCCAGTCCTTCCAAAGAGCCCAACAGGTTGTTCTCTTCAGAGCATCCGACCGTGTCGGTCTCCGCCTACTGCCATATTGTGCAGCGATGGAGGAGGAGGGTTGGTTAATTTGGAAACCGCTCAGCGCTCCCAAATCTGTTTGGAAAGAGTGTCACATTTTGTCCGAGCGTCTGAAAACGTCCTCCAAGTGGTGCGTTTGCCCAGAATCGTACAACAGGCAAACCAGAATGGTTAACCGGCTGCGGAAACCAGATGGGCCCCTCCTTGAAAAAGGATGGAAGCTATTTTTAAAAAATAACAAAACTAGTTTTAAAAATTTTTTTGTCCGAGTGGAAAAATGCACTCGTTCTGCAAACCTGGGGAACATGTTAGCAAATAGACTCTATGCGACCTCATGTGAGAATCCAAGTTCAGGTATTCTGCAGTGATCCAAAAATGTATTAATTTTGGATTTGACCCAAATGTGCAGATCATGAATGGCACTGAATTGCACCCGGTAAGATTTGCTGTGAAGAGAAGAAGAAGAAGAAGAGTTTGGATTTATATCCCCCCTTTCTCTCCTGCAGGAGACTCAAAGGGGCTGACAATCTCCTTGCCCTTCCCCCCTCACAACAAACACCCTGTGAGGTAGGTGGGCCTGAGAGAGCTCCGAGAAGCTGTGACTAGCCCAAGGTCCCCCAGCTGGCGTGTGTGGGAGTGCACAGGCTAATCTGAATTCCCCAGATAAGCCTCCACAGCTCAGGTGGCAGAGCGGGGAATCAAACCCGGTTCCTCCAGATTAGATACACGAGCTCTTAACCTCCTATGCCACTGCTGAGATTGAGAACCAAGATTGAGAAGACTGGAATTTAGCAACTGATTTCAGTCAGCAAATGGGGGGGGGAGTAACGTTTTGACCGATTAATTCCCAGGGGACAGTTTTAATCAGTAACTGAAACAGTGCAGCTTAGGGTTTCTTCCAATGCTTGAGCAGTGATTCTTGCCTCGTCAACAAGCTAGGCTGGCACGTTGCCAAACTTGTCAATTTTAAGTTGGTTTTTTTTTTTTACCTCTGTTCCGACTTTCCTCCCAGCCAGTCAGGGATGGTGACAGGCGCTGGGTCTCTGAATACTTTTCCTCCAGAGCACTTAGTTATCGTGAACCTACAGAAGCGATGCTGGTCAGAAAGGCCCCCGGCGGTGTCGAGGTGGCAGCTTTTCAGGAGTCGTTTTTTTACAACCGAAGATGCAAGACGTTTGGGAGTTTGGTAGGCACCCAAACTCGAAGCAATATTGATTTTTGGGGGAAGCCGATTTTGTTTCGGTTAGAAGGATTCTAGATTACTATTACCATTTTGGGAGCCTGGAAAAAAATGACCCACGACATTGATTTTTGCGTACATTTCTGGCTCGGGAGTTCTATTATGCTTACCCCTAGTGCTAGACCCTGCTGCCCTGTTGGTGTCTATGGTGACCCAAAGATTATCTCCCAGTCTAGCATCTGTTTGACCTGACCACATAGAAAAAGTGCAGAGAAGGGCAAGGAGGATGTAGCTATGAAGGGGATACGCGATGCACTGGGCATATGGCAAGGGCATGGCAGGGGTGCAGGGTGCATGCATGCCCCGGGCGCAGTTCTTCCTCACTCCAGCTCTGTCATACAGGTCCACAGTGTAGGCTAGTGTGTGTGTGTGTGTGTGTGTGTGTGTGTGTGTGTGTGTGTGTGTGTGTGTGTGTGTGTGCGCGCGCGCGTACACCCACACTAAGAGAGAGAGTTCTCAGTTTTGGAGGGGAGCACACTCAGTCATGTCAGCTTCACTGGCAAGGATACAAGCCAGACACATGTTTGTGACCTCTGATAGACTCAGGATTCTGCTTTTAAGCCTTTCACAGATTTGCACGAGTCTGGTATTTCTCCCTGGCAGGGGGGCGGAGTGGTTTGCCTTTATCTCTGGGATGGAACATGAAACCCAATGGTTAGGCCTGTCTCTGGGGATGAGCAGACCTTCTATCATTTAATCTGACTATTGGGAAACAGCGGGCTGGTGTGGGCAGAATCCAGAGCAGGTGAGCGAAGATCCGACCAAGTGGCTAGTCGACAAAAGTCTGTTTTGTGCCTGATAGAAAAGTCTAATTGCTCTCTGAAGTCATAGCCAGCTTAAATTTTCGTGCCTCCGCCAGGTTTCAACTTCGTCTACCTGGAGACCTGTCCTGCCGGTTTTGTTCCTTTCCAGCCAACTTATACATAAATAAATCTCCTGAATTATTGATAGATTAATCCAGCCTCAGTTATTTCAATAATCTCCTTGTGTGCCCCGGAACCTCCCCGCTGTGAATCCGAAGCCTATATACGTGCTACCCGTAGAACACCTGAGAAACAAGGGGAAGGTTTATAGTTCAAAATCAACTTAGATCTCCCAAAATCTTGGGAGGCTGTGTGCCTCCTCTCAGTGGGGAAAAAGGACTTGTCAGACTCACATCTCCGAGTTATTAAACAGCTTTGGGCTTTCCTTCGTTCTCCGAGGGACAGGAGGAGTTTTTGTCTTCCAATTTGCGTCTCTTCTCGCTTTAAACTTGACACAATGTGCTTCCGTGGCATTCCCCCCTCCCTTGACGCCGTGTCGTCTAAATCTGACAGCTCGGGGAGGTTAAAGAGGGGAGTGAAACTCACAGTGAGCTGGGAGGGGGGGCGAGGGAGGAGAAAAAGTAGCACATTTATGAATAATTTCAGCCGAATTCTAACAACATTGCATTCCCTGGACAGGGCACATTTATTATCTTCTTCCCCGTGACGACAGCAACATTAGTGATTTGCTACCGAATCAATTATTAATTCATAGAAGGAAATAAGGCTTTGTCACTTAACCCTTTGGAGGACCAAGCCACCGAGGTCTCCTCATACGAACTGCCTTTCTGATGTCCCACTTTCTGGGTTAATTTGCACCCGCCACCCCCTCCCGGAACGTTAGTGGGGGGAAGCCGGCCGCACTTCGTTTCATTAAACAGCTCGGCGAGAATACATTTTTTATAACCACGGCTCCCCGGTGCCCTTCTTGTCATGAACCAATAAGCAACGCTGAAACCTTGACAGCTCGGCAGCCAAGAGGATTCTGGGAAGAGCCACAGCTGATTGGTCCAGAGGCAGAGATGTCAGGCTTGCTTGGTTTCCTCTGCTTCAAGTTGTCTGTTGGGACCACAGAGGGCCCCAAACCCTCTGAGTCTTCTAGAAGTTCAGAAGGCTTGCTTATGCCAAGTTAGATTTATAGTCGGGAGTTTCAGAGAAGAAAGTGTACATTGTTCAATTGATAATAGAACAGGATGCTTTTCATACTTTTCATTGCAGTGTGCGCCATGTTCGTGTCCTCTTGAGGATCTGTCATTCCTGATGTTCGTGGATGAGTTGCGACTCTTCCAATGGAAAGGGAAGACCCTTCTGCACATGCAGAATAACACACTTTCAATCCACTTTCACAATGGTTTGCAAGTGGATTTTGCTATTTTGCACCGTAAAATCCACCTGCAAAGTGGTAAGGACTGAAGCTGAAGCCACTCAGCTTCTATTGCTCTCACAATACTAGAACCAGGGGGCATCCATTGAAAATGCTGGGGGGAAGAATTAGAACTAATAAAAGGAAACACTTCTTCATGCAACGTGTGATTGGTGTTTGGAATATGCTGCCACAGGAGGTGGTGAGGGCCACTAACCTGGATAGCTTTAAAAAGGGCTTGGACAGATTTATGGAAGAGAAGTCGATCTATGGCTGCCAATCTTGATCCTCCTTGATCTGAGATTAAAAATGCCTTAGCAGACCAGGTGCTCAGCAGCAGCAGCAGCAGAAGGCCATTGCTTTCACATCCTGCACGTGAGTTCCTAAAGGCACCTGGTGGGCCACTGCGAGTAGCAGAGAGCTGGACTAGATGGACTCTGGTCTGATCCAGCAGGCTTGTTCTTATGTTCTTATGTTCTAGCAGAGCAAAAAATACGCGCAGCAGAGTTGCTTAAGAAAGTTACTTCCTTATACAGTTTAAAAATAACACAGGCTACATAAAAACATATTTACACAAGATGAAGTCAAAACATAAGTGCTCAAGCACTTGCAAATAAGACAGACTTGCATGCATACAAAGCATGCCATAGCAGATAGCATACCAACACAGCAATACTGCACACAAATAGAAGGGAGATGTTGATAAAGAGAGAGAGAGTGGGTGTAGAAGCTGCACCACTGATAAGCAGCTGGTAAAGGTCATCCTGGCCAGGCATCAACCCACAATCAAAATCAGTGGTACAACTGGCATTGCTCCTACAAACATTTAGCACATATTTATTTATTTATTTATTTATTTAATTTATATATTAGATTTAAAACCGCCCATCCCCGAAGGGCTCTGGGCGGTGTACAGCAGGCCTGCAACAACAATACATAATAACATTAAACACAGCAGGCTAAAAACAACATTGTACACATAAAAACAAAGGTAATTTAAAACAATTTACAAATGTATAACCATAAAACACAGCAGCAGCAATAATATATTGCCAAATACTCTGACACAAAGTGCATTGAAAGTGGATTGAAAGTGCATTATTCTGCACGTGCGGAAGGGGCCTCTGTGCATCCTTTTAAGTACTTTGCCTGGATTTGGACTGTGTTTTTTGGAGTTTTTTTTCCAGTTAGGGTAGGGATGGCAAAGAAAGAATAGGATCTGTTTCATTTTAGCTGCGGTAGTCTGATTTTAATGGAATTGTTGCCATTGGTTTTTCGAACTCTTATCATCCCTGTTTGGTCAATCTGATGGGACTTGCTAAAATCTTGACTGCACCAGAAATTCCCCATTGACATCAATGGAAAAAAAAATCAATGCAGAAGTAAGATTCTTGGGCAAATTTCTGGGGGTGCCTATCAGGGGTGCAATTGTTAAGCTAGTGACACCAAAATGTCAGGGAATCATCAAAAGACTGTCCTGATGACACCCCCCAAGTTTGGTGAAGTTCGGTTCAGGGGGGCCAAAGTTATGGAACCTCAAAGGTGCAGCCCCCATCTCCATAGCTCCCACTGGAAACAAAGGGGGATAGGGGCTACCCCTTTGGGGGTCCCTAACCTTGGGCCCCCTGAACCAAACTGCACCAAACTTTGGGGGTATCATCAGGACAGTCTTCTTATGATACCCTGAGATTTTGGTGCCGATACCTTTAAAAATGCGTCTCCTGCAGGCCGAAACGAGAGCATGCCCTGCAAAATTCCTGAGCCCTGGGGAGCTGCCCACATTGCCCAGTGGACATTACACCACTGTTGTGTGTGTGGAGAGACACATATGGAGTTGTCCTTTGAAAACTAGGTTCTCTGTACAAACATGAACAGGTCTCCATGCAAGAGGATGTCAAGGCAATACCAGACTATCCCCTTTATAAAAACAGTGATCGTCTGTGGGAAGGGTTGCAGCACAAAAGGAGGAAGACGTAACTCTGCAAAAACGTTATTTGTAAAACCTTAAAAGGACCAAAAAAAAAGAGAAAAGGGCGAAAAAAGCCCCTCTGTCATTTAAGGCCCGACCATAAATCTTGGGAAGACTGCAAACTTGCAGCTTGCTTAGTATATTTTATAGAGGGTGAACTTGCTGACTTGACTGGCGACTAGGTAGGAGGCAGAGAGGGCTGCTAAGTTGGAGATTTGGCGGTGGGTAAACACAGCCATCCATCAAACGGCCGGATTCACCGCCCAAGTGACAGTCGACCCAGAAGATTAACTTGCTGGATCTGACTTGCCGACTTTCCCTTTCATGGAAGATCTCAACACTAGGGCCACCCTCTTTAATTTTGATGAAGCCTCTCTTTGGCCCTTTCCGCACATGCAGAATAATGCACTTTCGATCCACTTTCATAATTGTTTGCAAGTGGATTTTCCTATTCCGCACAGCTGCAAAGGGCATTGAAAGTGGATTGAAAGTGCATTATTCTGCATGTGTGGAATGGGCCCTTGACATTCAGTTTAAGTAAAAGGTAAAGGGAGTCCCATAAGGTAATCATAGTCTGAATCACTTGAAATGTCCAAAGTGTCTTCAAGGGCAGCCCTATGTCGGGTGTACTGCAGTAGTCAAGCTGGTTGGTCAGTGTGGCAAAGTGAGGTCTATCTAGGTGGGGTAAGAGCCTTCACGCAACATGAGTGCAAGCCGAAAACCAGAGATCAATGATTATTAGTTTCAAAGGAAGGGGGATTCATTTTTCCATAGGCCCGTGGTGGCGAACCTTTGGCACTCCAGATGTTATGGACTACAATTCCCATCAGCCCCTGCCATCATGGCCAATTGGCTATGCAGGCAGGGGCTGATGGGAATTGCAGTCCATAACATCTGGAGTGCCAAAGGTTCACCACCACTGCCATAGACCATCAATCCTCCTCTGAAATTGTAACTTTTGGGGCCTTTCCGCACATTCAGGGTAATGCACTTTGAATCCACTTTCACAATTGTTTGCAAGTGGATTTTGCTATTCCGCACAGTTGCAAAGTGCATTGAAAGTGGATTAAAAGTGCATTATCCTGCATGTGCGGAAGGGGCCTTGGAGAACCCAGAACACGAAGGGTCATGTAAATGTATAAATAAATAAATATAAATAAATAAAGGTTTCACATCAAGCTTTTAAAACACAACCAGAAACACACTTTTAGCCCCTGCAGCTTCTGTGGCAATCGCTGAATATGATCCTAGTGCCTAGCCCCATTTAAAATATTTATATCCTCCTGCAAACATTAAAATCCCGACAAAGCCTAAACATTACATCAGGCAAAAGTGCTAAAAGCTAAAATCTCAACCCATTAGGAACAGAGTGAAACTGCCCACATCAACTTCAAACCATCTGCCAACATGACAATTTAGAAGTCATTGATCTAATAACCATGTTTCAGAGTCAAAAATTCATCAGTCCAACAGTCCAACAGGAAGGTTTTACAAGCTTTTCAGCACACTTATGAGCACAAGGATCTGAAAGATCACATCCCATTGTTCCAAACAAGGCTGGATTCTGACCACCCCAAACACGCCATCTATGATGAGTGGATTGCGAATAGGGATGATATAAGAATCTCCCTGGGTTTATAGCAGGAATGGTTGTCCTTCAAATCGTGAAGAGCTTTAAAACGTAAGGACCAGCAGAATTGAACCCAGAAAGAAATCTGTAACTCATGTAATTCCACCCACTCTGCACCCAAAAGCCTGGGCAAAAATGCTGGGCTCTAGCTTGGTAATCTAATTGTATACAAGAAAGGAAGCAAGCAAGGAAGCAAGGAAGCAAGCAAGCAAGCAAGCAAGCAAGCAAGCAAGCAAGCAAGCAAGCAAGCAAGCCTGGGCAAAAATGCTGCCCCCTAGCTTGGTAATCTAATTGTATACAAGGAAGGAAGGAAGGAAGGAAGGAAGGAAGGAAGGAAGGAAGGAAGGAAGGAAGGAAGGAAGGAAGGAAGGAAGGAAGGAAGGAAGGAAGGAAGGAAGGAAGGAAGGAAGGAAGGAAGGAAGGAAGGAAGGAAGGAAGGAAGGAAGAAAGGGAGGAAGGAAGGAAGGAAGGAAGGAAGGAAGGAAGGAAGGAAGGAAGGAAGGAAGGAAGGAAGGAAGGAAGGAAGGAAGGAAGGAAGGAAGGAAGGAAGGAAGGAAGGAAGACTATTTGGTATTCCGCTCAGTAAAATCCAGCTGCAAAGTGCAAACAATTGTGAAAGTGGATTGAAAGTGCATTATTCTGCATGTGCGGAAGGGGCCATAGATGCAGGCCAGATGTTAAGAGCTGCCACCGCAGCACTAAATTTTAGGATAATTTTGGGAGGGGAGTCAGGGGAGGGTGCTGTTTTGAAAGGGTAGGGTCTTCATTGGGGTAGGATTCCATGCACTCCACACACACACACCTCAAAAGCAGGGGATCTCTAGTGCCTCGAGGTTAATTATAGCAGTTTGAAATCTCTACGTCCCACCTGGTGGCTAGCAAGGCTATCCTAAATGGATGCAGCTTTAGGGTTTTTAATAAATATTTCCTTGCTTCCCTGTCCCCCTTTACTACTGAGTCCAAAATGGTATTTATGTATGTATGCATGCATGTACATACTTCACATTTTTATACCACCTTTTCAACCTGTCACGGTTCACAATGTGGCAAACATGGGAAATGTAAAGATTTTTAAGCAGTTAAAAATGCAGCTAACCTATGAAACGAGTCTAATGAGACGATGAGTCTCCTTAGGAGGAGCCAAATGTTCTATCTTAGCTGACTGCTCTGAACAAGACGGTGTGAAGAACAGGATTCGACCTTCCCTCTGCAGCATCTAAACAGACTTGCTTTTCGTGGTACGTTTGTGGGGGATTTCTGGACAGAAGAATGCGCCGGGAGGTAGCTATCCGAAGGGCATTTCCTTGGCTGTGTCTAGTTGAAATGCGAACCGAAATCTCCTCTCCATGTGCAACGGAGAGGGAAAACATAGTCATTACCAGCCTTCCCCCCTCCCCAGCCAAGTAAACAACAGGGCTAGTCAATAAATGGTGGAGTTCATAAAGTGGCATTTTACTTGCTCCTGGCTTCTTGCAGTAAATTCAGCGCGGCATCTTTCCTTCCGCCTCTCAGCTCCTGGAGACCTCTCCGCAATGTTTCGGCTAGCTGTGACGCAAAGCACCACGGCAGGAGTATGTGTCTTCCAGGTAGGGTTGCTAGATCCCCTTGGCCACTGGCAGAGGATCGGGGGGGTATATAGGGCTTTTGGATGCAGGTTGGGAAACTACTGGATGTATTGTGGAAGGCTTTCACGGCTGGAATCACTGGTTGAGGGGTTTCCGGGCTGTATGGCTGTATGTTCCAGTAGCATTTCCTCCTGACGTTTCGCCTGTATCTGTGGCTGGCACCTTCAGAGGATCTGATGGTAGTAAAGCAAGTGGAGTATATATACCTGTGGAATGTCCAGCGTGGGAGAAAGAACCATTTGCAGTGGTTAACAAGTGTAAAGGGTGCAATTAGCAAGTGTGCTTAGCATAAGGTGACCAGATGGTCACCTTTGTGAACCGGGACGAGGAGCGCACTGCCTTCTGGGGCTTGCCGTTTCCCACCCTGTGACAGGGCGGGAAACAGCAAGCCCCAGAAGGCCATGCTCCTGAGGCCGCACGCGCGGGAAGCTGCCACACTGCCTTGCACCCCAGAAGGTAGTGCGGCAGCCTCCCAAAAATCGGGACAATTTAAATAACCCACGGGACGCGGGACAAATTGTTTGAAGGCGGGACTGTCCCGCCAAAAGCGGGATGTCTGGTCAGCCTGGCTTAGCATGTGTTGAGTGGAATCCACCCATTTTAGCATATGTAAGTAACAATGATGCTGCTATGGCAGAAAAGTCCAGGGGTTGTGGCTGTGATGGCGCCCAGATGATTTAGAGCCATGTGGGTTCCCAGTGCCAGAACTAAGTGCCCCCCCATGCTGGCGTAACTGCCACGTATGCTGCATGAACAGTCTCTGGGATCACACCAGCTCCACAGCCCTCCCATGCCCCACCTTTTTGTGGATTGCCCTATAAGAACATGACCTTGGTTAGAGGGGTTGCGTCTGTAAACCTGCATTCGTGCAACCACTCTGATGCACGAACCCATCCTTGGGCAGGTTTCTGACCTCAACCCCTCTAACTATTGCACCACACTGCCCTGCTAAGCAATCTCGAGTCCAAGAGTTTGAGAGCGAACAAGCTCCTTTTGCAACCTCACAACAGCACTTGCGTAACCGACGCAACGTTTTCCGAGCGGGAGTTGGACTCCCATTTTGCCATTCGCATTGAAGTTGTAACAAGGAGAGAGCCTTTCTCAGTAGGCCCAACACTGCTGTGTGTGTCATTTTTTTCAGGGTCTCCGTTAACTTCCATGAAGTCCCAAAAATCAATTCTTGTGCAGAAAATGTCAGCCCGGTTGTAAAACACTCAGTCTTAGCCTTTTCAGCCTGCTGGAGAGAACCAGAGAATGATGTGAATTTCGGGGATGCTAGATGACGTGGGGTGGAAACGTCGAGGGCGTGTGCGCCATGTGGACAGGCTCATGCATCAGAGGGCTTGTGTAACCCCCATGCTCAGAATGGGTTGACCCAGAAAGGGGTGGAGACTCAAAGCAGCAGGAGGCTGTAGAGCTCATGTAGTTTGGAGGAGACGAGGCTGCCAGACTCGGACCTTGGTTTGTATAAGCCCTTAACACCTTGTTAAGGTAACTGCAGTGTTATTGGGAACTAGTGAGAAGGTAGTTGTTTGTTTTTGCTATTTTGTAAACGTTGGAGTTTTTTGTGCTTTTTTGTAATGGGTGAGAGTTCTCCTGGAAACCTTCATCATGTTGAATCCTGTTCACCAAGCCCTTGGAGTCTTCAGGAGCTAACTCACTTGCAAAGAAGAATTGGACTTGGCAATATCAGTAGACTGTAAATATAAGGACTTGCAAATGCAACCTGAACAGGACCTTGAAGTGTGGTGTTAAATGTTGATGTTATATGTTAAGAAAGTAAACAATTTTGTTTTAAATTTAGTTTCTTCCTTCCTTCCAAGTACTGCCCCACAGAACTCAGCAAGCTGAGGTTACACTTGCATGAACTCCCGCCTCACTCAAGCACGTTGTTTACTCACCCAAGGCAGAATAGTTTGTCCCCATTTCAACACAACACACCCTTTTTTCTGCTTCCAGTCTGGAATGGGGAAGCCAAATAATATCGATTTCTCGTAAAGTGGCCCGAGAAAGCAAGTTCTCCCTTTGTGCTTTCCAAATTCACGTGGTGGATTCTCACGTGCCGTGAGAGTCTTCGTCTCCCCTTCCAGGGTTTTCCACTCCGACTCTTTATCCCACTGCCGCATTTTCTGCCTTGTTTGTTAAAACTGTAGACATCATGGCTTTCCAGGGTCAATATGTTTGTAAATTTAAACATGTATTTCCATTTCATTGAACCTTGAGGCCTAATGAGAAATCCTCTGACAGGAGCGGCTTGCTGAGAAAGGCATGATTGAGGGGTTGGCTGATACTCTTAACACAGCCTTCAGTAGGTCGGGGCCGGTTCTCTCCTCTTCCTCTTCTTCTTCCACTTTCTCTTCCTCCCCACGTGCCTCGACTGTCTGTTCCCAATGAGTTTTCCTGCCGTAAAATGTCAGATACGTTTAGCCATCTTGAAGTTCTTCTTCCAAATTACTTCATCTCCCCTGGGATGGATCAAGGTAGCTCTCAGAACATGATTTCTTAACATGGACACAACCAAATTATGCAATATTTGTTAGTCCAGGCTCTGTTCATAGAATCATAGAGTTGGAAGGGACCCCAAGGGCCATCAAGCCTGACCCCCTGCCATTCTGTTCTGATTTCACATCTCTGCTAGAACAGACTTGAGATCTTCCATTTTTGTACCCTTATCAGTTTGCTTGTTCCCAGCTATTTGTTCCCCCCTTCTGTGAAATTGTCAACATTGTCCAGCATTGCCTGTTGTGGGTTTTTCTGGACTGTGTGGACGTAACGTGCCTCTGAAGATGCCAGCCATAGATGCGGGTGAAAGGTTAGGAGTAAAAACTACCAAATCATGGCAGCACAACCTGGAAAATCCACAACAGCTGCTTAATTCCATGAAAGCCTTTGAGAATACATTGTCCAGCGTTGTTTGTATATCAGTGAAAATAAATAGTAGAAATAAATAGCAGAAATAAATAGCGCATACGTATAAATGCCATTAAAAAAGCAAACACACACACACACAACACAAGAACAATCTACAGCCGTGATGGCGAACCTTTGGCACTCCAGCTGTTATGGACTACAATTCCCATCAGCCCCTGCCAGCATGGCCAATTGGCAGGGGCTGATGGGAATTGTAGTCCATAACAGCTGGAGTGCCAAAGGTTTGCCACCACTGATCTACAGTGACAACTGTGGGGAAAACCAAAACCAATGAACTTGGGACCATCTGGGACCATTGAAAATGACAAAAATGAGTATACCCTCTTATTCCTGTTGCTATTGTTGAAGAAGAAGAGTTTGAAGAGCCTGGCTATGGCCCAGGATAGGTGGGATATAAGCATAATACACTAAAATAAAAAAATAAAATAAATTATGCCCCACCTTTCTCTCCTTTAAGGAGTCTCAAGGCAGCTTACAAACTCCCTTGACCTTCCTCTGCCCAGTAGCTTGTGGGGTAGGTGGGGCTGAGAGAGTTCTCAGAGAACCCAGCAGGCTTCATGTGGAGGAGCATGGAAACAAACCATGCTCACTAGATAAGAGTCCGCTGCTTATGTGGAGGAGTGGGGATTCAAACCTGTTTCTCCAGATTAGAGTCCACGTGCTCTGAACAACTTCACTACTCTGGCTCTCATGAGCAACCCAAGCCATGTTATTCCTTATGTTTGGGGAATAGATGCATGTTCACTTACTAATTTCTTTATATTCTTGCGCTGGTCAGCCGAAGGTTACATGACTCTGCAATCACGCTTATGAAACCTATGGTGCTTTGACTGTGTGTTCCTGCATTATAGGGGGTTGGACTTGATGGCCCTTGGGGTCTCTTCCAACTCTATGATTCTACGGTGATAGGTAACTGTCATATAAGTACCTGTTGGGGAGGGGCTGTGGATCAGGAGAGCTGTGCTTTGCATGCAGATGGTTCCAAGTTCACGTCCAATTAAAAGGACCAGGCAGGAAGTGATGTGAAAAATCTCAGCCTGAGCCCTTGGAGAGCAGCTGCCAGTCCAAGTGGTCAACATTGACTTCGATGGGCTAGAGGTCTGATTCAGCAGAAGACAGCTTCATGTGTCCATCTATCGTGTGTACATATAAATGTGGGTACATATAAATTTTGATACTCACCTTTTGCTTCATCACAAGAAGGGGAAGGGTTGCAAGGCCCATAGATTTGAACCAGTTGACTACCTGCAGGTAAAATAGGTTGAGGACTTAAGAGGACTGAGCCCCTTTAACACAGAATAGAATTTCCATAGGCCCAGAATTTTCACAGGCACAGAATTTTCGGAACAGATTTTTCACAAACCCAGAATTTTCAGAGCAGAATTTTTGTAGGCCCAGAATCTTCGGAGGCGCAGAATTTTCGGAGGCCCAGAATTTTATCAGGCCCAGAATTTTCAGAGCAGAATTTCTGTAGGCCCAGAATCTTCAGAGGTGCAGAATTTTCAGAGGTCCAGAATTTTGGGGGGCCCAGAATTTTCAGAGCAAAATTTTTGTAGGCCCAGAATTTCCGAAAGCACAGAATTTTCGGGGACCCAGTTAATGCTGCTTTGTTCTCCCTGCTGGATCATCTCCTTTCCTCCCAGGTAAAAAACAGGGGGTGAATTTTGTCATCAGCCTGTGGATTTCCTGGTTTTTGCCTACTGAATTCTTTCCTTATGCTCTGGCGCCTGAGTCAGCAGTCGACGAGCAATAACTGTCTGTAATAAAGAGTGCGGGAACACTCCGTTTGTGTGGGTAAATTTTGATTCTAAAGTGAGCGATGCACTTCACTGTAATCAGGCACAGTTGTTGTTTGATCACCGCAGAGCCTGTGAAATACGCCATCTCTTGATTCTTTGCTACAGTCGGGGAGAGGGGAAAAAAGAAAGGGCATGTTCGCCATGAATGGATGTCGGTGCAGCTAAATTTAAAGTATTGATATTAGTCATGCCATTCTATGCAAAGCAACCGCAGTCTAAGCCCATGGATTTCATAGGAAGGCACTGTAAATAACCGATCCTTGCAGAACGAGAAAAATAAAACTTGCATGGGTGAGAGTACCGGAGAGGGAATTGGAGTTGTGGGCTCACGATGGGGCTCTGTGTGCGTGTACACTTCAGGAAGTGAAAGGGGGAAAAGTTTGGATTAGTACCCCGCTTTTCTCAGCCATAGGGAGTCTCAAAGCAGTTTGCAAGCTCCTTCCCTACATTGGTAATAAGGGGGCTCGATACCTGCACCAGATAACCGTGCCCAGGCTCCGTAGAGCAATGATGTTGGCCCGTTGCAAGGCCCTTCCATCAGCTGTATCCACAGGGAGATTCACTAAAACCCCTTACCGCCAAAGGCTATGCATATGCAACGGGAATTGTGTTGACTCTATTGACCATATTTTACTTTATTGTCCACTTTACACAGAGTCAAATACTTGTCACCCCTGCTACTCAAAAAAAGAGTATGCATCTGACTTGCAAAAGATTACCTTTTGGTTGGACAGCCCCAGTAGTGATGCAAACGATGCAGTCACCACATTTTTGGATTTTTATATAAAACAGTGCTTTAGGAGCAAATCCTGAACATCAGCCTTCTCTACCTGTACATTTTATTTTAGTTCCCCTCTACTTGGTTAAGTGGATCTGTGTATATAATGTTGTTATGCCAATAATGGTTCTTTGTTGTTGTTGTTGAAGCTCCTTCCCTTTCCCACAACAGGGGCCTTGTGAGGTCTGTGGGGCTGAGAGAGTTCTGAGAGTACTATGGCTGGCCCAAGGCCACCCAGCAGGCTTCATGTGTAAAAGCAGAGAAAGAAACCCAGTTCACCAGATCAGAGTCCGCTGCTCACGTGGAGGAGTGGGGCATCAAACCTGGTTCTCCATATTAGCGTCCACCGCTCTTAACCAATGCTGTATAGCCACTACAATTTGCACCATTTGATTGGATATTCATGCCAATGTCGACTTTGTGTATCAGAATGGGTGTATGCATTTCTTCCATGTCATTCTTTCCAATGAACCTTTGTTTTCAAGCAGCTAGTGGGAACGGCAACCCAATTGTTGCTGTTTTTCACTGTCAAGTTGCACTGGACTTATGGCAACCACATAGGCCAGGGGTCTGCAACCTGCAGCTCTCCAGATGTTCATGGACTACAATTCCCATCAGTCCATGCCAGCATGGCTAATTGGCTGATGGGATTTGTAGTTCATAAACATCTGGAGAGCCACAGGTTTCAGACCTCTGTACCATTGACTGCTTTTTCATAGTGACACTGGTATTTTGTCGAAGGCTTTCACGGCCAGAATCATTGGGATGCTGTGTGGTTTTCGGGCCGGGTTCTAGCAGCATTCTCTCCTGACGTTTCGCCTGCATGTGTGGCTGGCATCTTCAGAGGATCTTCAGAGGATCAGCCACAGATGCAGGTGAAACGTCAGGAGAGAGTGCTGCTAGAACACGGCCATACAGCCCGGAAACCACACAGCCCCCCACCGACACTGGTATTCTTTGGCGGTCTCCCATCCAAGCACTAACCAGAGACGATCCTGCTTAGCTTCCAAGGTCTGAGAAGATCAGACTGTGCCATCCAAGTTCGGGCAGATCAGTAAAACTCTTTCTTAAGAAAGGGATTTTCCTTCCCTTACCTCTGCTGGTCCCACCAACTTCAACTTGAAGCTGAGGAGGAGAAGATATCTGCTGCAGTGGATCTATGCATTCTGCCTGCATATGGCAAGTGTGAGGTTGGTCCTTGTCCTTATATAAGGTGAAAAATATGACTATTTTGCAAGGCAGGCATTAAAAGCCCTGTTCCAGTCTCTATTCAGCGCTGGAGGGGAGGGATGAGGGGGTTTTGCCGAGCTTTTTACCAAGGTGGGGCAGGGTGAGGAAGAGCCCCGCTCTGAAACGATTTTCAATCAGCGGTGAGTAGGCATCCGAGCAACAGGCCGCTGCAAACTCATCTGGCTGTTTTACAAGCAGCTGGACGCCATCCAAACACATCTCTGATCGGCTCACAGTCGGATTGCGAGCGTCAAACAAGGTAGGTTTATCTGCCTAACAGGTTCACGGAGAGGGTTGCAGCCCCCGCATTATTCGTGCCTTAGTATGTAAAAGCGAAGAATCAGCGGAACGCAGGCCAGATTGAAAGAGGAACTTGGGGATACAATGGGAACTCGCTCATGTTCGTTGAGGACTTTATTATTATTATTATTATTATACACATATATTATTATACACATATATTATTATTATTATTATTATTATTATTATTATTATTATTATTATTATTATTATTATTATTATTATTATATTGATACAAAAACAGTTATACACAGCAAACAAGATCAATATGCTGGATTTTGTATTACATCACACGTCGGACACTTCCCAAGCATCTAGGACTGTGTGATGTATCGACGAATGATGCGTGCAGAGCCGAGTAGGGTGGCCTTTTGCAGCTGACATATGGTGATTTTGTCAGCGCCGATTGTTTTTAAGTGCCGTCCAAGGTCTTTAGGCACTGCACCCAGTGTGCCGATCGCCACTGGGACCACCTTTACTGGTTTGTGCCAGAGTCTTTGTAGTTCAATCCTGAAATCCTCATATCGTGTAAGTTTTTCCAGTTGCTTCTCATCAATTCTGCTGTCACCAGGAATTGTAACATCAACTATCCACACTTTCTTTTTTTTCCACAATCGTGAGGTCAGGAGTATTGTGTTCCAAAACTTTGTCAGTCTGAATTTGGAAGTCCCAGAGTAGTTTTACGTGTTCATTTTCAGTGACCTTTTCAGGTTTGTGATTCCACCAGTTCTTTGTCACAGGCAGATGGTAGTTGTGGCACAAGGTCCAGTGAATCATCTGAGCAACAGTATTATGCCTCTGCTATTATTATTATTATTATTATTATTATTATTATTATTATTATTATTATCATCATCATCATCATCATCATCATCATCATCATCATCATCATCATCATCATCATCATCATCATCATCATCATCATCATCATCATCATCATCATCATCATCATCATCATTATTAGTGTAATTAAGTGTGCCAGAAATGGACAGGCTGGACAAGCTTTGTGCTGGCATGCCAACACTTCATGGTAGCAACACAATATCTGATCGAAACAACGTTTCGAGTCTCCTGCAATACTGAACAGGTACTTTCACCCTGCCCACCATTGCCATGTTCAGATCAGGCCTGAAACAATAGAAAGGTGAAAAAAAGGAGGGTTGAGAAGGGAGGTTCTGGACAATTTTAGAATTTCACACTTTACATGCTCAGAGGCAGGCAGTGTCTTTCCATACCTTCTTAGGGCTGTCAAGTCTCTACTGGAGGCAGGAGATACAGGCTGAGGCCTGCATCAAGTGAGCCCACACTGCTCCCATTGGCCAGCGTTCAAATTCCATGGGAGTCCAGGAAGTGGCACGCAGGCTCCAGCCCCCCTTGACGCCTCCTCGCTACGCCATTGGAAACCCCTAGCCCCACAACCATTTGGTGGTCACTGCCAAAACCTTCTTATCCTCCTCTTAGAGCACCCCCTGTGGTGTATAGTATAAAACAACTGCAATGGGTTAAATTACAAATAAAAGGGGCCTTGATTTCTTTTCAAAGAGAAGCCAAAGAGAAATGAAAGACAAGCCCCTTTGAAAAGAGAGGGGGTAGTGAATAAAAATTTTCAATGTCTGTGTTTTTTAAAAAGTGAATTCTAGAAAACAAGAAATTACCTTCCTTGTAGCAATGTTACTGTCTTTGCTCGGCAGTCCAGGGGCGTATCTACCAGAGGGCCACGTGGGTGGGTCAGTTGACCCCGAGCACCACCCAGTAGATCATGTTGGGGGTGCAAAATCATGCCCCCCACGTGATCAATCCGGGAGCCTGTACATGTCCCTCTGGCAGGTACGCCGGGTTGTGGCAACGTGGCAAACCATGGGCCCGTGGGCCTGGCTGCCCTTGGAGCGAGCCAGGTGCAGCCTCCACTCCAATGGAGGTGGTGGGGACAGCAGCTGGTGCCGGGTCCCAGCAACCTGGCAAGCTGCGGGCCTGCCAGCCCACACACCCCTAGAGTGAGGCAGGCGCGTCCTCTGCTCCAATGGAGGGGGGGGCAAAGGGGCGCTTGGGCAGGTTTTGCCCTGGGCGCCATTTTCTTTCAGTATACCTCTAAGACAGTCGTGTCTTGGTGTGGTTTCGGGGGCTTGAGAAAGTTTTTCACGGCATCCAGGAGGCTGTTGGGAAATTGGGAAGAGGTTTAGATAAGAGCTGCGAAAACGATGAAAGGACCCGAGCGAGTGACTGATGAAAAGTGATTTAAAGAACCAAATATGTATAGCGTGGGCAAACGGTGGCTGAGGGAGCGATGATATTCATCTCCATATATCTGCAGAGGTGTAAACTCAAAGGGGGAAATGAAGTGTTTAGGAAGGTACAAAAGGAAATTTAGTAGCTGTCATAGGAGGGAATTAAGCAAAGGAAATTTTTTGGCTGAAAGTCAGGAAGCTTCCCTGAGGGTGAGGTTATGATGATGGAAAATGACCGCTCAACCTGTTAAAAAGGTCTGGATGGCTTGTGACCTCCAAGTCAGCCCACACGAAATTTTGTCACTACAAAACAATCTGCAAGCCAGTTCTTATAACCATTTGGGCTTTTCGTTGGTTTGTTTTTGAGAAGTAAAGGTAACGAATTCTCCGTTTATGTAACTCTCCTTTTTATGCCGTGCTCTCGCTCTCCTCTCGAAGTCATGAAGAAATGCGTTCGGGTGATCCGGTGAAATTATCCCCTGATGCACGGATTCCGCACGGCACAGATGTAATGTTTTTAGGATGTTATAAAAAGCGTTTTGGGGAAGAATTTCGCACAGCTCTTTCCCAAAACAACTTCAGCCTGTTATATTCCTCGCAACCCTGCTTTTTCAAAAGTTGCTAAACTAGTGATTACCCCCCCCCCCCATTGGAAACACCAGCTGAGGAAACACCGGCAGGCAGGAATAACTTTATTTCTCCCACCAAAACCTCGTACTTTAGTTTCCACCGCTTTTGCCTGCCATTTCATGGGCTGCCGCAGATTCTCCATGAATATTCTCCACAGAGGTCTCCTTTCCTTGCAGCTCATCCATCTGCTGTTTCGCTGTAAAAAGTAGATGAACAAAGTTTGTTTTGCCTAGCAATCCTGTGTACATGTCATTTTTGTTCTTTTTTCTTTTTGTTTTGAGGGGGATGTCTGTGAAGCTACGGCAACACAATTAGAGAAGCTGCGATGCACGCACTGCGAACCTGACAAGAGTTCCGTGCAGCACGCGAGAAAAAAGATCCATTTTGGCTCACAACACTTGCGTTTTCCTGCTCTGTGGGAACACAAAATGCCCAAATGGATCTTTTTCGAACACCCTAAAGAGGTTATGTTCATGTTGTTTGGATTCCACCATGGGCTGACAATCACCTTTGTCACGCTTCTAGATTTGTGTGGGCGTGTGTGTGTGTGTGCATTGTCAAGTCACAAACTTCACATACACGCTACAGGGGTCAGTTCTATCAGTCACAGACCAGGAAAGGGATTTGGGCGTCTTAGTTGATAGTTCCATGGGAATGTCAACTCAATGCATGGCAGCTGTGAAAAAGGCAAACTCTATGCTGGGAATAATTAGGAAAGGAGTTGATAATAAAACTGCAAGGATTGTCATGCCCTTATATAAAGCCGTGGTGCGACCGCACTTGGAGTACTGTGTTTGGTTCTGGTCGCCACATCTCAAAAAGGATATAGAAGAGATAGAAAAAGTGCAGAGAAGGGCAAGGAGGATGATTGAGGGACTGGAGCACCTTCCTTATGAGAAGAGGTTGCAGCGTTTGGGACTCTTTCATTTGGAGAGGAGATGTCTGAGGGGGGATATGATTGAAGTCTATAAAATTATGCATGGGATAGAAATTGTTGACAGAGAGACATTTTTCTCTCTTTCTCACGATACTAGAACCAGGGGGCATACATTGAAAATGCTGGGGGGAAGAATTAGGACTAATAAAAGGAAACACTTCTTCATGCAATGTGTGATGGGTGTTTGGAATATGCTGCCACAGGAGGTGGTCATGGCCACTAACCTGGATAGCTTTAAAAGGGGCTTGGATAGATTTATGGAGGAGAAGTCGATCTATGGCTACCAATCTTGATCCTCTTTGATCTGAGGTTGGAAATGCCTTAGCAGACCAGGTGCTCGGGAGCAGCAGCAGCAGAAGGCCATTGCTTTCACCTCCTGCATGTGAGCTCCCAAAGGCACCTGGTGGGCCACTGCGATTAGCAGAGAGCTAGACTAGATGGACTGTGGTCTGATCCAGCTGGCTTGTTCTTATGTTCTCATGATTTACAATGCAGGGTTTTCAAGGTAAGAGATGTCTGGAAAAGGTTTGTCGTTCTCTGCCTTGGGGTGGACTGAGAGAGTACCAAGAGGACTGTGACTGAGCCAAGGTCAACCAGCAGACTTTATGTGGAGGGTTAGGGACTTGAACTCAGCCCTCCAGATTAGAGTCCGCCATTCTGAACCACAAGGCTAAGCTGGCTCTGTATTTGAGGAGCCTCCTTGTTCTGTTTAAAATTAAGGAAGTGATCTTGTCTCCTCGTCAAAGGAAATCTTCTGAAACCTTTGGCTGGGGCTCTCAATCAAGGGCTCTGTGATCTCTCTCGAAGGTCTTGGGAGGAAAAGCGTTGTTTGCTGGTTGAGACAAAAGGATCTTCTTCTAATTCAGTTCAATGAGTAGTATTGTCAGATGTGTAAATTCCAATTCAATGAGCGCTAAGGAGAGCATGAAGAAGGTGGACTCCTTTCTAATCCCTGAAAAATATTCAGCGCTGGAGCAATTTTGATTAAAATAAAGGTGGGGAGGGGGGGCGTTTCTTGAAATAAGCAAAATTTGGAGCAAACGGGAATCTCATCCATTATTAAATCTACTCTTTTTCTGAAATATGCAAAAAGGGGGGGATCTAATATGGAATGTGCACGTTGTTGTCTTAGCGCAAAGGCATTGGGGGTGAAAGGGCTGAAATTTTGCTTCATATATTAAATACAACGGCAGGCTTGAAGCCAGATTAATAAGTCTGGCTAGCTAGAAAATGTGTGTGTGTGTGTGTGTGTGTGTGTGTGTGTTTGTGTGTGTGTGTATTTCTGGCTTCATGTGTGATATGGCTTGATTCACAACTATCTTCCCTCCTGAACTTTATTAAAAACAATACAATAGCTTGTTTCTAGCAGAAGCCGAGAGGGGTCTATTCTTTGGCAGTGCCTTGAAGTGCCAGGTGATGTCTGTGACCTTTTTATAGCTCTTCCAGGTATGTGGATGAAAGATGTCAAAGTGTTTGCAACCACCGTAAAGTCTTTGGTTACATTGGTAGGCTGGAATTTGGAGTACACAAGCGAGGGACCCGCAAGGACTCGTGAGGGGTAGGGAATGCCATTTTTGCCTAGCCCACAATATTCTTGCTTCCCATAGTCCAAGGCTTGAAAGCTTGCAATACTGCGCAGTTGCCAAGCACTGTTATTTATGGCCCTTGGGATGTCCTTTTGTAAAGGTACATGATGCCATGGTTAATGAGCCAACGTAGAGTTGTTCTAGCTGGAAGCAAAGGATAGGGAGGATTTTGCCCAGTTCTGTCCTTGGTCTGAATGTCATAGAGAGGGACGCCAAGAAGAGAAGACCTTCTCCATTGAAGGCCTTTGGGGATATATCAGGTGGTAGACAACCTCAAACCATCTATCTGTGTGTGGTTTGCCATCAGGTCACAGTTGCCTTACCCCATAGGGTTGTGAAGGCAAGAGTAATTTGAAGGTGGTTCCCATTGTTTGCCTCCACACCATGGCCCTGGCATTTTGGGAGGTCTCCCATCCAAATACTAGCCAGGGTCTGGGTTGAAGTTGCCCAGAAAGCATCCATGGAGTGGTGGGGACTTGAATCTGGATTCCGGAGGTCCTACTTCCTTATGAGGAGAGGCTGCAGCGTTTGGGACTCTTTAGTTTGGAGAGGAGACGGATGAGGGGGGATATGATTGAAGTCTATCAAATTATGCATGGGGTAGAAAATGTGGACAGAGAGAAATTGTTCTCTCTTTCTCACAATATTAGAACCAGGGGGCATTCATTGAAAATGCTGGGGGGAAGAATTAGGACTAATAAAAGGAAACACTTCTTCACGCAACTTGTGATTGGTGTTTGGAATATGCTGCCACAGGAGGTGGTGATGGCCACTAACCTGGACAGCTTTAAAAGGGGCTTGGACAGATTTATGGAGGAGAAGTCGATCTCTGGCTACCAATCTTGATCCTCTTTGATCTGAGATTGCAAATGCCTTAACAGACCAGGTGCTCGGGAGCAACAGCCGCAGAAGGCCATTGCTTTCACCTTTTGCATGTGAGCTCCCAAAGGCACCTGGTGGGCCACTGCGAGTAGCAGAGAGCTGGACTAGATGGACTCTGGTCTGATCCAGCTGGCTTGTTCTTATGTTCTTATGTTCTTACTTGGATACCTTAACCACTAGGCCACTCTTGCTCCCTATTTTCTGTGTATGGAGCCATAATTCCAATTTGAATCTGTGTTTTGTGGAGGGGGAACTGGGTTTGGGTCTTCCTAACTTGCATTGACACTAGGTCTGAAGTTTCAGGTGAAACTTCATAATCTGGATCATAATCCCTACTGCCAACGGAAGCAGCTGTTGTATCTGCCCCAGTGGCTCTGTGTATCTGTGTATCTGTGGCTCCAGTGTATCTGTGGCTCCAGTGGAGCTGAATGTGAACCCACTGCAAACTCCAGGA
This sequence comes from Sphaerodactylus townsendi, assembly GCF_021028975.2. NCBI lineage: Eukaryota > Metazoa > Chordata > Lepidosauria > Squamata > Sphaerodactylidae > Sphaerodactylus > Sphaerodactylus townsendi. The sequence goes on along the minus strand of NC_059431.1, from coordinate 4,925,020 downwards.
GCATTCAAGCTGCATCCTAGAGTGTCCACTCTAAAGGAACCCTATCCTGGATGCTTTGGTATCCAGTGTGGCGGGGAACTTTATGTGATCTTATTTTATGAAGTCACTATAAGGGATGATGCCATCACTTTTGAGCATGTTATGCCGTCACTATTGCGATTCTCCATAGTGACTGCACAAAGAGACATTTAAAAATAATGTTAAAAGACATTTTAAAAAGAATAGAGCAACATTCATAAGGGCTAGGATGTTTGTGGGTTTTTCAGGTTGTATGGCCGTGTTCCAGTGGCGTTTTCTCCTGACGTTTCGCCTGCATCTGTGGCTGTCATAGCTGTGGCTGTCGATAGCTTTCATGGCCAGAATCACTAGGATGGTATGGGTCTTTCAGGTTGTATGGTTGTGTTCCAGTGGTATTTTCTCACCTGGCGAAAGTCAGGAGAAAAAACCCTAGAACTCAGCCACACAAACTTACAAAACCCACAACATCCTAGCGATTCCAGCCACGAAAGCCTTTGACAATACACTGATAAGGACTTTCCCCCCAAAAAAATCAGTACAATATTATTTGTGCAAAATAGCATCCTTTAAGGAAAACGAAAGGGGAAAAAACCACATGCACACAAACACACAAACCCCCCTGCAGATCTCTGGCACATGCAGACTTGAACGTTCAGATCTCTTGACTGCTTCTCATTCAGGACCAGCTCCCTTTGGCCTTCTGGCATTTCTGAGTTGTACGCTTTGATCCCGAATGCGAGGAACGCTCCGGCAGCGGAGCGACAGCCCAGGTAACCGTCAATCAAACCAGAAAGGGCCCCGAGAAAGGCTGGCCTTGCATATTTTTCGGTTTTGCCGAATCTCGGAACAGAAGCCCGGCTTCCCGGCTGCTGCGCGTAGGATTTCTCCTCGCTGCCCACACGCTTGCTTATGAATTCATCATCTGTCATTTTCCATTAAGCCGGTTAAAAGAGACATTCTGAACAGCTCTGGGTTTCTGAGCGCAGCCATGTGTACTCTGTTGGAAGCAAATGAAAGCTAATTGGGGAGGGAGGGGAAAACGCCACGCCGGACACTGGGACAAGATGCGGCCTTTAAATGCAGATTACTGACCTGTGAAGAATGTCTCGAGCAGAGGGAACGGGCATCTCGGTGGATTTGCTTTATGACTATGGCTAAGTGGCTAATATTGAGACAGGAGTGATGTCTGTGGCAGGTCTTTTCTCCCCCCCTTTTCCCTCCCCCAGTCTTACAAATCCGGCTGAGACGACTCGGGGAAAAAAGAAACAGCGAAGGCTAAAGTCGAGTCCCATCCATTTCAGGAGTTTTTTCGGTACGCCATGGAAAAGATGGACACTACTTCATGGCCAGGGCATGGGTTTTGAGGGTCTGTAGGTGAGAATAATAATAAAAAGAGTTTGGATTTATACTAGGCTGACCAGCCGTCCCGCTTTTGGCGGGACAGTCCCGCCTTTGCACAATTTGTCCCGTGTCTCGCGGGTTCCTTCCATTGTCTCGATTTTTGGGAGGCTGCCGCACTGCCTTCTGGGGCGCAAGGCAGTGCGGCAACCTCCTGTGCGCGCGGCGGCAGGAGCACGGCCTTCTGGGGCACTGCTGTTTCCCGCCCTGTCACGGGGTGGGAAATGGCAGCGCCCCAGAAGGCAGTGCGCTCCTGCGGCCGCGCGCACGCGCAGCCGCCTACCCCCGCCTTGGGTTCACAAGAGGGTCACCTTAATTTATACCCGCTTTTCTCACCTGTAAGGAGTCTCAAAGCAGCTCACAAATTCTTCCCTTTCCGTGCCCCACAACAGACACCTTGAGAGTCTCCTGAGAGCCAGTGTGGTGTAGTAGTTAAGATATGTGGATTCTAATCCGGAGAAACGGGTTGGATTCCCCACTCCTCCAACTGAGTGGCGGAGGCTTATCTGGTGAACCAGATGTGTTTCTGCACTCCAACACTCCTGCTGGTTGACCTTGGGCCTGTCACTGTCCTCTCAGAACTCTCTTGTCCCCACCTGCCTCACAAGGTGTCTGTTGTGGGGAGAGGAAGGGAAAGGAGCTTGTAAGTCACCTTGAGTCTCCATACAGGAGATAAATGAGGGGTAGAAATCCAAACTTCTTCTTCTTGTGAGAGTTCAGAGAGAACTGTGACTGGCCCAAGGTCACCCTACAGGCTTCATCTGGAGAAGTGGGGAAACAAATCCAGCTAAGCTGATGTGGAGGAATGGGGGGGATCAAACTGTTCACTAGAAAGAAAAAAATGAGCCACCTGGGATGAACGTGAGATATACGAGCCCGTAGGGTGGACCTGGGGACCCCGCAGAGTTAGAGCTCCTCTCCAGACTACAGAGATCCGTTCTCCTACAGAAAATAAAAATGATGTGGAGGTTTCGGGGTTAGAGTGTCAAATTAGGCTTTAAGGAACACGGGTTCGAATCCCACGGAAGCTTACCAGGTAATCTTCAGCTATTCACCCATTTTCAGACTAACCTAACTCACGGGGTCGTGAAATAGAGGAGAGGGCAACAATGTCAGCTACTTTAGCCCCCACCCCTTGGGAAAAGAAACAGGAGATAGATGAAGTAATTCAATAAAATAATGCAAAAGATGGTGGCTGCCTGCATGTCTGTTTCTCGTGCAGAAGTCCTGGGCTAACTGGTGCAAAATCAACAGAAAGAGTTAAGGAGCAGCAGTGGCGTAGGAGGTTTAAGAGCTCGTGTATCTAATCTGGAGGAACCAGGTTTGATTCCCCGCTCTGCCGCCTGAGCTGTGGAGGCTTATCTGGGGAATTCAGATTAGCCTGTGCACTCCCACACACGCCAGCTGGGTGACCTTGGGCTAGTCAAAGCTTCTCGGAGCTCTCTCAGCCCCACCCACCTCACAGGGTGTTTGTTGTGAGGGGGGAAGGGCAAGCAGATTGTAAGCCCCTTTGAGTCTCCTGCAGGAGAGAAAAGGGGGATATGAATCCAAACTCTTCCTCTTCTTCTTCTTAATCGTTGGCATGTATAGAACAATTCCTGTTTTTTTTAATGCTTCACTTTTTTATGTTTATATAAGAACCACGCCCATTTTCATTCCTGTGATTGGAAAGTGGCGGCTCAGGATTGGAGGTTGGGGGTTTCCCTGGGGCTAAAATAGATGCAACTGCCGGTCTGCCTTGTATTATTGTGTTGTTTACTAGGATCTGGGCTGCAGCGTGGGGGAAGAAGGCTCTAAGCCTCCATAGTCGTCATCCTCCTGCCCATCTGTGATGTGTCACGCGGGGAAAACACATCGGCATCTTGGTTCCCCCCCCCAAAAAAAATCCCTCTTCTTCTCCCTTTCACCTTTCCTTCTTTGCCCTCAGTTCACGGAGAACAAGTGTGGTGCCATGGATAAAGCAATGAACTGGAACATAGGGTGACCCAGGCTCAGATCTCCACTTGTTCCATGGGAACTCATCAGATGACCTTGTGCCCCGTCACAAACTCTCCGCTTGGCCTACCTCAAAGGGTTGTTGTTGTGAGAAAGCGGAGGACAAGAGACCCGGGTTCTAAAGCCGCATGGAGGCCCAACTGAGTAGACGAGAGGAATATAAACAAAGAAAAGAAAAATAGGAACGTGTTGAAGAAGAAGAAGAGTTTGGATTTATATCCCCCCTTTCTCTCCTGTAGGAGACTCAAAGGGGCTTACGATCTCCTTGCCCTTCCCCCCTCACAACAAACACCCTGTGAGGTAGGTGGGGCTGAGAGAGCTCAGAAGAACTGTGACTAGCCCAAGGTCACCCAGCTGGCATGTGTGGGAGTGTACAGGCTAATCTGAATTCCCCAGAGAAGCCTCCACAGCTCAGGCAGCTCAGGTGGGAATCAAACCCGGTTCCTCCAGATTAGATACACGAGCTCTTAACCTCCTACGCCACTGTATTGGTGGCCCAGGTGTACTTTGATCCCACAACTTTCTAGCCCGGTCCCCGGTTTCTTTTCTTCAGGATTGGTCACCACATCTCCACCCCCACCCCCAAATTCCTTTTTTGAAACAAGCAAAAAAACCACACCCTAATATGTTAGGTATGTGCCATTTTATGAGCATGTATAAAGCTGCGCTGGTATAGCTAAATCAATTTGGAATCATACCCTCCGTTAAATCAATGAAATTTGACATGGAAAGTCAGCCTCGGGAGAGAGAGAACACATGTTCCTTAGGGGAAACAAAACTCATTAGTCTTCTACATTCAACAGATTTCATCCGCACACTCCGGGCCGGATTTTTAGAGTTTGCTTAATGGGCTAAGATCCTATTAAAATGCTTGTTTGGAATTTTTTTTTTTTTAAAAAAAACAACAACTCCAAATCCACGCTTACAAAAAAAGACATCAATTTTCCTCAGTCTAAAAATAACTATATCCTCCACTGAAGTCTCCGTTACACTGAAGGCGAAGGTGAGCATCTCAAAAGGAACAGATTTATTTGCAGAGAGTTCCTCCAGACTTGTTTGCTTCCTTGGACCAACTGCAAGTGAGATGGGGTGATTCTATACCAGATTAAGCGTGATCCAATCTTAACAGTGCAAAAATCCGTGATTTGGGTGATAAGAAAACATAATGTGGCCACGCAGAACAGAAGGCTGCTCGTTAGCATATAATAATACCTTTCCATTTCCAGATATGTTATTTTCATAATAATGTTTCTGTGTGTGACCGCTGAGGAAGGTTGAACAAGCTGAAATACATATGGTCCTTTCTTGGTCATGGACATAATCAGAGGTGGGATCCAGCAGGTTCTCACAGGTTCCCGAAAGTAGGTTACTAATTATTTGTGTGGCCCGAGAAGGGGTTACTAATTGGTGATTTTGCCACGTGATTTTTGCCTTAGTTACACCCCTCCTCTCAGCAGTAGCGAGCAGAACTTGAAGCAGTCTAGCAGGAGGTGCACCGGTGTGCGTGGCAGCCTGGGCCTGCGTGCATTTGTTTCCCGCCCAAGGACCGGCGCAGCAGCTGCGTCCTTGCCACAGCCCCGCCTAGGAATGCCCTGCCCCCAGAACGCCTGGCCATGCCCCCGTCGTGCCCCGCCCAGCCCCATTGGTGCTATGCCACAGTTTGAATCCCACCACCACGGGAACCTGTTACTAAAATTTTTGGATCCCACCTCTGGGATGACCCCAGCGTCACCAGAGCCCCAGCTAGTTGAGGTCTAGATCCGAGAGCAACTGGTAGTCTTGTAGGAGGGACAGGAAGCTGAACCACAGAATAGCTGAGAACAGGAGGACAGAATGGGCGCAGAAGCACCGCATTCCCTCCAGCGGCACGTGATCAGGACCGATAGCTCACCCCGGTCACCCAAACTGGTTGGGCAACGTTGAATCCGTGGTCGTCAGGAGTTAGAATCTAAAAGGCGCAGCGTAGGGCTGGAAATCCATCTATGCTGCAGAGAACACTCCGAGTCTTCCAAGGAGTAGAAGGATGTAGAACGGGTATGTTTTTCAGATGTCTAAAAGAATGTACAAAGCCTGCCTATAAAAGGAAGGCGTGAGACAGATAGTGTTGCGGGACCAACAGGGCGTTGCGAGAAAGGTAGTGTCGCATGGTCAACTTTTGAGAAAGCCTGTGACTTTTGCCACACCTGATCACGGACTGCTGTTTCTGGAATCGACAACCCTGGACCAAATTGATGTACCTGAACTACGCTATGACCCTTCATGGTTAAGAGCAGGTGTACTCTAATCTGGAGGAACCGGGTTTGATTCCCCGCTCTGCTGCTTGAGCTGTGAAGGCTTAACTGGGGAATTCAGATTAGCCTGGGCACTCCCACACACGCCAGCTGGGTGACCTTGGGCTAGTCACAGCCGTTCTGAGCTCTCTCAGCCCCACCTACCTCACAGGGTGTTTGTTGTGAGGGGGGAAGGGCAAGGAGATTGTAAGCCCACTTGAGTCTCCTACAGGAGAGAAATGGAGGATATAAATCCAACTCTTCTTCTTCTTCTTCTTCTTCTTCTTCTTCTTCTTCTTCTTCTTCTTCTTCTTCTTCTTCTTCTTCTTCTTCTTCTTCTTCTTCTTCTTCTTCTTCTTCTTCTTCTTCTTCTTCTTCACAGCATAGTTTGGATCCTGGACTCTCCACTGGACTTGTTTTGCTTGGACACCTAGTAGACATTAGTTCTCTCTCTCTTCTCTCTCTCCCCTATCTATAACCAGTGGTGGGATCAAAAAAATTTAGTAACAGGTTCCCATGGTGGTGGGATTTAAACAGTGGCGTAGCGCCAATGTGGCTGGGCGGGGCCCAACGGGGGCGTGGCCGGGCATTCCAGGGGCGGGGCATTAATAATTTCTCTGTTGCTGTAAAAAACTCTTACTGTTAAAAAAAGTTCCTAATTTCCAGCTGGTGTCTTTCTGTCCATAATTTAAACTCATTATAGCAAGTCCTATCGTCTACTGCCAACAGAAACAACTACTTCTCCTCTAATTGACTGCCTGTCAAATACTTAATACTTTCAAATACTTAATTTTGTTTCTAGAAATCAAAAGAAGGATTATACTTTCCTTAAACAAGGAACTTTACCATATTTCTAAAACATGTTTTTCAAACAGCCCAACAGGGAGAATTATCCCGTTTTTTACCTTCGCTTACCAGCCACATAGGAAACAACAGGACTTCATGATTTTTGGACCTAATGGAATTTCTAACGGAAAAGAAGACCCAATTAGTAACCCCCTCTCGGCACACACAAATAATTAGTGACCCACTCTCGGGAACTGGTGAGAACCTGCTGGATCCCACCTCTGCCTATCACCCAATCTTCTTTGAACTCAGTCAGGCAGTACACCTGGTTCCAATCCCCACTCAGCCTTGAAGCTCACTGGGTAACTGGGGCCAATCACTCTCTCTAATGTATCTCATAGGGTTGTTTTGAAGATAGTTCAAAGTACAAGAGAGCCAGAGTACCATTGCTTAGAGGAATGGAATGATAAAAATGTAAGAGATGAGCCCCGTGGGCTGAAGGGCAGTCAGTGTCTCAAGTTCCCTCAGCCCTAACTTTGGATTTGTACCTGAATTGATTTTACAGCCAGATTTGAGTCCAGGAACACCTTAGAGACCAATAATATGCCTCTCAGAAGCACGGTCCAACTGCCCAGGGGAACATATGGTGTCAAGTTCTGCCACTTCAGTTGTGGAGGCTTATCTGGGGAATTCAGATTAGCCTGTGCACTCCCACAAATGCCAGCTGGGTGACCTTGGGCCAGTCACAGCTCTACAGAGCTCTCTCAGCCCCACCTACCTCACGGGGTGTTTGTTGTGAGGGGGGAAGGGCAAGGAGATTGTAAGCCCCTTTGAGTCTCGCACAGGAGAGAAAGGGGGGATATAAATCCAAACTCTTCTTCAAATGTACCCTGGGTTGCGGCCATTTAGTCATGTGGGGGGTGAAAAATCACCCCCACACCCCTCCCCCCCTGGGTCCATACACTGACTTCAAGACTGGGTGCAAAAAAGTGGTTTGGTCATGGTGGGGGAGGGCGGCTTCCCATATGTGGGAGGAGGGAGTGGAAAACTCAGATTCGGGTCTGATTCCCCACTCCTCCATCTGTGTGGCAGAGGCTTATCTGGTGAACCAGATGTGTTCCGCACTCCTGCATTCCTGCTGGGTGACCTTGGGCCAGTCACAGTTCTCTCAGAATTCTCCCAGCCCCACATCCCTTACAAGGTGTCTGTTGGGGGGAGAAGAAGGGAAAGGAGCTTGTAAGCCACCTTATAAAAGATAAAGGTGGGATATAAATCTGAACTCCTCCTCTTCTTCTACTACGAGGACGTAGACTACTACTACTGCTGCTGCTGCTACTACTACTGCTGCTGCTGCTGCTACTACAGGTCTATATGTGGGTTTTCCCAGTGAAAACAGGAACTGATACAGGTTGTGAAAATGGCTGAGGAGAGGAAATCTGAAGTCCCTAGCCTATGCATGCCCTAGTCATGATCTGAATCAATCACTAAACATAAAGGAATGGAGGATTAGCTGCCATTCACACGTGACAGTTATATCCAGACCCAATCTGTCTACTCTGTAATGGGAGGGAAAAAGAGTTTGGATTTATACCCCACTATTCTCAACTGTAAGGCATCTCAAAACAGCTTACCCTTCCTTTCCCAACGACATACCTCTTGTGAGGCAGGTGGGGCTGGAAGAGTTCCAAAAATCTGCGACTAGCCCAAGATCACTCAGCAGGCTTTGCGTGGAGGAGAGGGGGAAATAAACCCAATTCATCAGATAAGAGGCTGCGCTGTCGCCACCCCTCTCGTGGGGGGTGCCGGGGGACCCCACGCTACTCTCCTCAAGTAGCGCAGGGCTTAAGGTAGGTGGGGAAAGGCCCCTGGTTAACCAGATGAGAGTCCACCCTCATGTTGAGGAATTTGGGGTCAAACCCAATTCTCCAGATTAATGTCAATCACTCTTAACCACATATGCTTGTTTTATCCCCCAGGTTGGGGCAGGAAATACAGTTGAGAGTTGCAGTCTGACGATCTACAAGCTACCTTTGTATGCCTTCAATTCGCTGAAATTCTGCCACAAAAATCTCTCGGTTTTGTTTCCTGAGTTGAGAAAAACCGCCTTCTCATCTCATTGTGGTAGTGTGTTTTTTTTCCTCCGCCACTCGACTGCTCTTTACCATTTCCTCCCAATCATGTAGGAACGCTGCCTCAGCAAACTTGGTGGGATGTGGGGTGGGAATAGGTTTTGGCCTAGATGACAGATGCTTAGGAAATTAGAAGCGAAAGTTGCTGAGTCAGGGAACAAATTATTTGTAATCCCAGGATTGTCTTTAGTTCGATAATCACCAGTAAGACCCACAAAGTCTGGAAATGAAGCCTGAGGGAGGGAGAAGTTCGGAAAATCTGCTCAACTTCTGAAAAGTGCTCACGGAAAAAGGATTCTCGCTTTCTCGTTCCCCCTCCTGCGAAAGGCAGGCCGCGAGATGAAAAATGACCCATCTCCTCTTTTCTTGCCTACCCACCGCAAATCTCTCAAATTGACCTCTCCATTAGATCTGACGATTGGTAGAGCATGACACCCCGTTTAAAGACAGCCACAGGGGGGAAACCAATTTAGTTTGGGACGGCCTTGATGGAAGCAAACCTGTTGGACCTGGGGCCTGGTCTAAATATCTGCTGTTGAGAACGCCTCTGTTGCAACTTTGTTGGCGGGGCAGCGTCCTAGATACTTCAGTTTAACCCTGTGGGTTGGGCAGCCTGTAACCCCTCCAAAACAAAACCTGAGCCAGCAGGGACATAGCTAGGGAAAATGGAGCCTGGGGCAGACTCTGAGTTTTATCCAGAGGTGGGATCCAGCAGGTTCTCACAGGTTCCCGAGAGTAGGTGAATAATTATTGGTGTGTGCTGAGAGGGGGTTACTAATTGGTGATTTTGCCACGTGATTTTTGCCTCAGTTGCGCCCCTCCTCTCAGCAGTAGCGTGAAGAACTTGAAGCAGTCTAGCAGGAGGTGCACCAGCGTGTGTGGCAGCCTGCGCCTGCGTGCATTCGTTTCCCGCACAAGGACCGGCACAGCGGCTTCATCCTTGCCACAGCCCCACCCAGGAATGCCCCGCCCCCGGAATGCCCGGCCATGCCCCCAGAATGCCCCGCCCAGCCCCATTGGCGCCACGCCACAGTTTGAATCCCACCACCATGGGAACCTGTTACTAAAATTTTTGGATCCCACCACTGGTTTCATCCCCCCCATGGGCACACCCCATTTACCTTAGCTGGTGGTGGGGCCAGGCAGGGGCATGAGCAGCAGTTTCTGCCAGCCTGGGTGAGGCTGGGCAGAGGCGCCTGGCAGTGGCCTTTGCCAGGCCTGGCCAGGCGAGGTTGGCCCAGCAGTGGCCTCTGCTGGGCCTGGTGGGGTGGGGTGGGGCGAGGGGAGGGGAGGGGAGGAAGGTGTAGGGATGGGGGTGATTTTCTGCCCCCTACGTGACCCCAATGGTGCCCACCTGGGGTGCTTGTCCCGTGGAAGCTACGCCACTGTGAGCCACACTCGGGGAGAGGGGCCATTGTTCTTTGGCACAGCATGTGCTGTGGAGTGTGTAACACTGGCTGGCCTCTCGCTGGGGTGGGTGGTCTCCCACTAAGTCGCGGGGAAGAAAAATAAAGAAGAAACCCACCGGTGGCCTCTTGTCCCTTCCCAGGCCAACCTGGGAGTGGCAATGGGTTTTACCATAGAGTTTCCGGGGATTCCTAGAGCTACCCATTGTTATTTCCTGTTTGTCCCTGGAAGTGACATGGAGACATCAGCAACGCTACAAGCCCCTCCTTCTGTGTCCCCATTCGGCCCTCCTACTGGTGGAAATCTTGGGAACGACACTGTCCAAGGCTGTTGTACACCTCCCAGAGCCCTTCGGGGATGGGGCGGTATACCAAATTGAATTAAACAAACAAACAAACAAACAAACAAATAAATAATGTTTCCCATTTTCAAGTGCTGGGTAACAATCAGCCATGGAGGTCTGTTGCCAGAGGGATCTGCTCGTTGGTTTTCCATTTGGACCGAGACTGCCCCCCCCCCCCGGTTAGGTGGACTGTGGTTGCACACCTGCATAAATCATTTTCGTTTCAAATTGCCATGTGGACCATTTGCTAAAAAGCAAACTTTTCCAAGGTTGTGGGCGGAAACGGTTGTTCAGTTCGAGCAGACGTAAAAAGCGGCTGAGCGTCAGCAGTTCCTTCTCCCTGCTCTGTATTTTGTTCGTGTTGCCATTTAGAAAGCCATAACTCCAGAGAAGCTTTTGTGTGTGGCATTTGCAAAAGGAACGCTTTTGAGAGAACTTTTTGCGAGCTTTCGTGCAGGCTGAGTAATGCATTTCCCATCCACTTTCGGTGCATTCCGCCACCGCCTTTGACTGTGTGAAGTGGCTACATCCATTTGGAAACTATCGCTAAAGTGCCTTGGAAGTGGTGGATTGAAAGGGCATTATTCAGTGTATGAGAAACTGCTTGCTTTCATCTGGACAAAGTTCCCCTTAACCTATGCTCTTTGTGAGAGCAGTGACTCTGGGGTTTCTAACTGGCATTGCCGGGGTCTTCCTGACCATTGGCAGGGAATGGGGGTGGGAGGGGTAGGATTGCCAGATTTAGGCATCGTGTGGAGGAGTGGGGAATCAAACCCCGTTCTCCAGATCAGAGTCCAAACCCCCTCTCGGCACACACAAATAATTAGTAACCCACTCTCAGGAACTGGTGAGAACCTGCTGGATCCCACCTCTGGACCCAGCCCTCTTGGAATCTAGAGGGGGTGGGAATCCGAAATGCAATCACCCAGTGAATGGACAGGAAGCCATTTCCCAATCAATCCCCAAATGTTAGATTCTTTCTCTAATGGCTCCAGCAATAGCAGATATCAAAAGGCTTTCAATTTCTGGCTATCTTAAAATTTGACGTTTTCCTTTAAGGCATCCTATAGAAGATTGTGAAAAAGTAGATTTGTACTGGACCACTTTTCTCTATTGTAGGGATTCCCCGGGGGCAGTGAAAATTTTGGGCAGTAGGGGGGCAGTGAGGAATTTTGGGGGGTGATAGAGAATTTGGGGGCAGTCGGGGACAGCACAGGGATGCCTGGGCCAGTTGCAGAGGTGGGATCCAGCAGGTTCTCACAGGTTCCCGAGAGTAGGTTACTAATTATTTGTGTGTGCTGAGAGGGGGTTACTAATGGGTGATTTTGCCACGTGATTTTGGCCTTAGTTATGCCCCTCCTCTCAGCAGTAGCGCACAGAACTTGAAGCAGTCTAGCAGGAGGTGCACCGGCATGCGTGGCAGCTTGCGCCTGCGTGCACTCGTTTCCTGCCCAAGGACCGGCGCAGCGGCTGCGTCCTTGCCACAGCCCCGCCCCGGAATGCCCTGCCCCGGAATTCCCGGCCACGCCCCTGTTGTGCCCCGCCCATCCCCATTAGCGCTACGCCACAGTTTGAATCCCACCACCATGGGAACCTGTTACTAAAATTTTTGGATCCCACCACTGGCCAGTTGGCAGGGAAAATTGTCTCGTCCTTCTATCCTAGTGACTGGTGAGCGCTCTCCTTGCTGTGTAGCCCACAGTGGGTGGAAAGAGGCCAAGGCAAAGAGCCCCATTGAGGCTGCTTTTCAAGGCAAGATTTTATTTTATTTTATTTTTTGCAATAGTACTCTCCTCTCCTTGCTGTATAGCCTGGGAAGTTAGGGGAAGTCAAGGCAAAGTGCCGCCAGTTTCTGTGCCCCATTTACATGGTTCGCTCAAAAAAATCTTCCTGACCCCTAACTTGCACTGTGGGACAAAGTCAAGATGTGCTCGTCTGCCTTCCCAGCATCGTACTTAGTAAAGTGGGGCATCACTGCAGTCCCCCCCCCACTTCTTTCCAGAGAAACAGACTGAAAATTACCGCATGTGGGGATCTAAGACTTCTTCGTCGTGCCTTGCAGCCTGATGTTTAGAAGCTGATATTCCTGCCCCTAGCTCATCCATCCCATTAAAACTGTGAAGAAACAGCAAGTGAGATGCAAACATACCCTTTCCTATTGCTAAAAAAGCTCAATCAGTTGGTTTGCATTTACTAGGTCATGTTTTATTTGTGAAATGCCTATGTGTGTTTACAGTATTTGCTGCTGTTTTGATTTTTTCAGCAGACCTAATGCCGAAAAAGAGGCGTGCGTTTCACTTTCAGAGCCTTTATCGCCACATCATCATACTAAAATAAAATATTAAGGTAAAACTCAAAGAATAAAGGAGGGGGGAAAGGTTATATACATTCGTTCTATACAAACAAATGCAGCCCATTTAGTAAATAATTTACTTTCAGTTCCTTCAAGAAGAAAATTTGCAACAATCGAGAGGTAATGATAAGGACCAGCTTCATCTAGCTCAGACAAAGGGTAGTGTTCTGTTCCCCAAGCAAACTAAATTCAGGTGCCCTGTGCCCCTGCCCACCACCACCATTTCCTGGAATGCCCCTGGAACACTCCTGCCCTGCCCCCGAACCAGTCCGTGCCTGGTGCAAGATGCCCCCGGTCCCCTGGGTGCTACGCCACTGAGTAACAGTTCAAGAATGGTGTAATAGTATTGAAAGTTTAGGACTCTGACTCCTCCCATGAAGTCTAACTAATAATGAGAACTTGTGATGCCGGAAACAATTGGAGATTATTGAAGAGCTTGCAGACACTAACTCTTCCTTGCTTGCTTCTAAGAAAGTCTGGTCCGTTTACGCTTCTTCTGAGTTCTCCTCAGTATTCTCTAACTGAACTCTGTTTTTCCTGCAATCCTCTGCTTACTCTGAGTTCTATGGATCTCTAACACCTTATATGAAACATCTTGGACGTCTGGGATATTGCTGTCTCCAGCCATCCAGACACCTGAAACTAAAACAAACTGAAAAAGGGACTGCTAACTAATAAGAGATACTATAGTGCTCTTTGCCTACAAAGGGCTTCTTAAAGGGAAAGGGTCTAACTAAGGTTCCCTCTCACAGAATACCGTACAAAAACAACTAAGCCCATTCCATCAAAGGGCAGTGGTGCGATTCAGCAGGTTCATACCACTATGGCAGAACCGGTTGTTAAACGGGTGCCTGTAAACAAACAGTTGTTAAATTATTTAAATCCCACCATCGGAACCGGTTGTTAAATTATTTGAATCCCACCACTGTTTAATGGTATAACCAAGGCTTAAAAAAAGGAAATGGCGAGGGTGTCTCTAGGGGCATGATAGTGTATGTTCATGTGTGTGGGGGGGAGGCACTAGGGATGTGATCTGGGAGTCAAGGAAATGGCAGCCTGAGAAGATTTGGGAACCACTGCTCTATAGCCTACCTTGGGAGTAGCTGCTGTCTGTATATATCAACCAGTTGAAACGTCCCGCTATCCTTTTTGTAGCCAAACTTCTATACTTTCTTTAAGACTGAAATAAACCAGTTGCTTGGAGGTATATTGATTTGGGCTCACAGGGCTGGGCTAGGTAGGGAAAGCTTTATTTATTTGCAAACTATATAACCCGCAGTTTGTCACATACAAAACGGTTTCCGGAAAGGACAAGTTGCAGGAACGTCTGGAGATAATTAAACAGCGCCAATGAAAACAGCTGTTTGGGTTTTTTTTAAAAAATAAGCGATAGGCCAATCTGAAAAACTATGTCCCTCGACAAATGCATGGTTCAGCCCAATTTAAAAACCACCACCAACTGAACAAACAAAAAAACCCTTTTTAATCCTTCAAAGAACTAAGCATCCAAAGTGCAAACTGTGGGATAATGAATGTCGCGGAGCATGTTTGAGTTGCAATTATTCTATAGCCGGTAGTGCTAGATCTACCGTTGCTGACAGCAAGATAAAGTGTTGTCGAAAACTTTCATAGCCAAAATCGACTGGCTGTTGAGGGGTTTCTGGACTGTGTGGCCATGGTGGTTTGGTCACTTTTGCTCCTTACATTTTGCCTGAATCCATGGCTGGTGTCTTCAGGGGCATATCATGGTAAGATGTGTTTCTCTCCGTGGCACATCAGGAACAAATATTTCCAGGCCACAGCCACACAGCTCCGAAAACCCACAACAGCCATTCTATTAAATCAAAAGATCATAGAGTTGGATGATACCCCAAGGGCCATCAAGTCCAACCTCCTGTGATGCAGGAACACACAATCAAAGCACTCCTGACAGATTGCCATCCAGCCTCTCTTTAAAAACCTCCAAAGAACTAGCCTGCTGGATCAGACCAGAGTCCATCTAGTCCAGCACTCTGCTACTCGCAGTGGCCCGCCAGGTGCCTTTGGGAGCTCACCTGCAGGATGTGAAAGCAATGGCCTGCTGCTGCTGCTGCTCCCGAGCACCTGGTCTGCTAAGGCATTTGCAATCTGAGATCAAGGAGGATCAAGATTGGTAGCCATAGATCGACTTCTCCTCCATAAATTCTCCAGTTCTGAGAGAACTGTGACTGGCCCAAGGTCACCCAGCAGGCTTCATGGGGAGGAATGAGAAATAAATCCAGAGATTGGTTCTCCAGATTAGAGCCCACCTGTTCTTAACTACTACACCACACCGGCTCACAATAAATATATAGCACAATTTAAAACCACACAAATAAGTGTAATTTGGGTCCTCTGCATTGCCCTCTCATTGCAAATATGATGCTTGTTCTCATATAACAGAATTGAAACCAATCAAGACCCATATTGGGTTAACATGAAGAACTGGTGGTACATTCCAAGATCAATCTGGTGGACCATTGGGAGGAGGTGTGACTCCAGAGGAAGCAGGAAACGTTCTGAGCTTAGAGTGGAACTTTCCAGAACCCCACTCAGAACAGACCACGGGGGGTTCATTACCAGGATAGATCGAAACCTTCTAGAACATTCTCTGCAAGGCAAAGGTCGTGATAAACAAGGATATTTTTCTTTCTCCACGTATGTGTGAGCCTCCACCGAGTTGTACTTTGCTCTTGAGTTGGGCTGTACTCCAAATATGTGATCTCATCCAGGAGAGTTATTCAGTTTATGTGTCTGCACATTGTATCATTATCTATTAAGGGCAAAACTGGGACGACAGCAAATTATTGGAGAGTGGTGTTCGCTAATTAAATATGCACACATGTTTGTGTGTCTGTGTGAGCAAAAAGATGTGTGGTCCAACTGTGATCAAAATTTAATTTATTTGCATCTTTATAATTTGTTTTAATGCAGCTCATCTAAAGAGTATAAATGAGTTTAAAACAGCATAAAAGCAGATAACAAAAGCAAACCCAGAGTGTAGTGGTTGAGAGCAGGTGGATTTTAACTTGGAGAACTGAGTTTGATTCCCCTCTCCTCCACATGAAGCCTGCTGGGTGACCTTGGGCTAGTCATACAGCTCTCTCAGCCCCACCTACCTCACAGAGTGTCTGTTGTGGGGAGAGGAAGGGAAAGGAGCTTGTAAGCTGCCTTGAGTCTCCTTACAGGAGAAAAAGATGGGGTATGAAATCAAATTCTTCTTCTTCTTCTAAAATGTGAACATTAAAACATTGCACTGTTAAAGTATGTGGCTAGCACCAAACTGCTAAGAAAACAATTAAAACATGTGGCTGACAGTTCAAAAGTCAACCTAACAATTAGACCTTGTATGCTCTGGGGAAACTAAACAGGTCTAGCAGGGCATGGGCATCATCAGAGAGTGCATTGCCCAGGGTAGGGGCCACACCTAAGAAGGCCTGTCCCTTGGTGGCAGCTAACCAAGCCATCGTGGGTCCGGGAACCTGCAAGAGCCCTCTAGAAGATGAACAAAGAGCGTGCAGGGGGTTGTAATTGGAGAAATGAGTTAATCAGGGTGAAGTTTCCAGACTGTTCCAGGCTTTAAAAAAATGGCCATCTCTCACGCCCTTTTAGGATACCTTGCCGAATTTTGTACGAATTTTCTGTTCACCATTTCAGCATGCCTGTGATGCTGTCCTTGGAAATTCTTCTACCAGTTGTGAGATGTTTCCAAAATGATTCCCCATGATTTTGTGCCCCCCCCCCCACGTGACCAGATCAGCTGTGCCGGGGAATCTGTAACTAGGACTTATTCTTGGAGTAGAGCTTATATTTCAAGCATCTCCAAAAATCCCCAAAAAATCATGCTAGGGCTTATTATCGGGGTAGGGCTTATTTTCAGGGGTATGAAGCTCCAGTTTTCAGTGGTCTCGGTGACATTCTTCTGTGTTGGTTTTAAGGGCTTTTAAGTTGATGATATTTTCATTCATACATTTTAATTTCTTAGACTGCCTCGGGTTAAAATGCAGGGTTAAAATCTTACAAGTCAATATATCAACTGTGGAACCTGTTAGAAGAAGTATAACAGGTTTTGGGGGTAAAAAGTGGGATTTTTTGGCGATGGAAAGTAGGTTTTCTTTTTCTTAAAAAAATCTCAATTTCTTTCACACTTGACTCGCTCTTTAGATTGCTCTGAGATCTACAAAACAAGCCAAGTGTGAACACAGTTGATTGAACCATCACTGAATTAACATAAGTAGTGTCTTGCCCACTGAACTGTTCACACCCATGCACCCCGCTGCAATCTTCCAGTTCCTGAGGAATGCAGGAGAAAGTTCGGCTCAAATTTCCATCTGAATGTAACTGTGGGGTGGGACCTCACTTAACCCCAAAGGAATGGCTTCTCCAGAGTAATCGGGCATCGGGAACTTGAGAAGTTAGACTTCTTATGAGCGGTTCATGGCTGGCCTCCATTTAATAAACTGTCCAATGGTCTCTTGATAATCATAGAATCATAGAGTTGGAAGAGACTCCAAGGGCCATCAAGTTCAACCCCCTACAATGCAGGAACACACAATCAAAGCACTCCTTGACAGTTTATTTATTTATTTATTTATTGTTTGGATTTGTAGACCGTCCCATCCCCTAGGGGCTCTGGGCGGTGCACAACAATATCAACATGTATACAATATATCATAGAGGTTCACAATAGTGACCACCTAACAATCATTACATTCGCTAAAATCCATTAAAATCCATTAAAACAGCGGTCAGTACAAAAATATCAGGCGTCCCGAAACCCAATTTATTAAAAGCCTCCCTAAAAGGAGGGAACGGCCGGACTCCTCCCTAGGAGGGTAGCATAGATGGAAAAAGAAATAAGATGGTAGAATAAATGCGTAAGGGGGGGGGCCCATCCAGCCTCTCTTTAAAAACTTGTTGGCCATCCAGCCTCTCCTTAAAAACTTTCAAAGAAGGGGACTCCACCACACCCCAAGGCAGTGCATTCCACTGTCGAACAGCCCTTACTGGCAGGAAGGTCTTCCTGATGTTTAGGTGGAATCTCTTTTCCTTCACCTTGAACCCATCACTCCTGATCCTAGTCACTGGAGCAGCAGAAAACAAGCTTGCTCCCTCACCAACATGACATCCCTTCAAATATCTAAACATGGCTATCATGTCACCTCTTAACCTTCTCTTCACCAAACTAAACATCCCCAGCTCCCTAAGTCTCTCCTGCTAAGGCATGGATTCCAGACCTTTGACCATTTTGGTCGCCCTCCTCTGGACTCGTTCCAGCTTGTCAATATCCTCCTTGAACTGCGGTGCCCAGAACTGTACACAATCTTCCAGTTGAGGTCTAACCAATGCAAAACAGAGAGGTACAATTACATCACTCGATCTGGGCACTATACTCTTACTGATACGGCCCAGTACACCTGTGTCACTGGTTTTGTAGGATAATGGACTCTTCAGATTAAGAACCAACAGAGAAAAGTGTGACGTTCATCAATTTATAAATAATATTTATAAAGATATAACTCTGTTTATGTTACTAAGGATTAAGAGATATACTTATTGACAACTAATGCTTGAGGCTGATGAATTTGGAAGTCCCTGTGACAAATATACTTACCCATGTTTGTGATCTCTGCAACTCTCTTTTGTTGTTCGAGTGGTTTTAAGCGCAAATAAAAGTTTTAAACTACACGTACGGGTATGTAACTGTGTAATTGGGACCAGGGTATCTTTCATTGGTGCATTGTACGTTTTAGGGTTTCCTTTCCCCTTTCTGAAATACATAGAAATACAGGAGCAATTAGCCACTGACAAGATGTGGGGAAAAGTTCGGCTAAAATTGCAGAAACTTTTGAAGCACGCCAGAATCTCTTTTTTTTCCCCGATTGTGAATTCCAAAAAACCCTCTTTTTTAAGGGACATCAGTTTCATTATTACCTAGAATAGATTTTGACTCCTGGCACCATTGACAGGTTTCAGAAGACTCTGCCTCCGGAGAGTTGAGCAATATTTTCGGCGCTTTGTCGCACCAAGGAAAGGGAGCCAATTTGCTACGCTGAGACTATCTTGCAAATTGGGGGAAAGAGACTGCTACCCAGGTGAAGCAAGAGCTAATAACAACACTTCCCCTCCACCAAAAAAAGAGAGATCTATTTCATGCCATACAAAATGTCCACTATGAGTAGATTTCAATCAACTGAGCTGATATGTATGAATTGAGGTGAGGTCTATCCTCAATTGAGGTGAGGTCTACCCTGAATAATTAAAACCAAATACTAGCTGTGGTGACTTAAGATAACTTCCATGTTCATAGGCACTAAACATCTGAATAGCTGCACCAGGAGGCAAAATCTCTCTCTCTCTCTCTCTCTCTCTCTCTCTCTCTCTCTCTTTTCATTTTGTGTGTTGAACATGCGAAGCTACGCAGGCGCAGTCAATCGGATTGTGGGAACATCGGCATGGCGGAGAGGTTTCATTTCTGTACGCCTTCACAACTTCCTATGCGCTGTGAAAAAATTAAAATAAATTGAAAAAGGGGAAGCGTTTTCATGCGAAGGTGCGAAAACAACCCAAATTGCTTTCATGAGCTCGAATCGCCTCCTAAACCTGCAAATGGCACAGATACGAGTGGAAAAAAAGGAAAATGGGTTCATTTGTAAGGATTGCAACTCATTATAAGTTGCTGGGCAGAGTCCCCCAGTGTTCATTTTGGCCCCTTCCGCACACGCAGAAAAATGCACATTCAATGCACTTTAAGAACATAAGAACAAGCCAGCTGGATCAGACCAGAGTCCATCTAGTCCAGCTCTCTGCTACTCGCAGTGGCCCACCAGGTGCCTTTGGGAGCTCACATACAGGAGGTGAAAGCAATGGCCTTCTGCGGCTTTTGCTCCCGATCACCTGGTCTGTTAAGGCATTTGCAATCTCAGATCAAAGAAGATCAAGATTTTGCAGCTGGATTTTACCGTGCGGAAAAGCAAAATCCACTTACAATCAATTGTGAAAATGAATTGAAAGTGCATTATTGTGCATGTGCGGAAGGGGCCTTTATTCTTCCTCACTCCTCTTCCCCCGTGTATTTTATTTTATGCATTGCCCTCTATCTCCCCTGCACTTGGGCTTCCTACACGTGTGAGGTGCCCCCTACTGATGCAGCCACTTAATTGTGGATTCTGCCCCCTTGGGTCAGAGGTGCCTGCAGGGCCCCCTTTGTAAGCATTTGTTTCATTCCTGCTCTCTGCCACGTGTAAATCAGGCTTTCCATGGCAAAGTGCCTGGTTTTGTTTTCGCGGCAGCCGAACTCTCAACAAGGGCTCCAGGGGGGAGGGAGGGCGGCAGTGGCTAAGGTGGTTATGAAAGGCCCGGCTTCGACCTCTTCACTTTGGGCAGAAGGTTATTGTCTGAAATAGAACGTTCCGCTTTGCAATTCCCTGTTTGATCCTTAGAAACTCTGGCTTCGACACCTGACGTATAATTTTCATCCCGTGCCCCGGCCGCCCGCCCCCTCTGCCCGCCTGCCACCCCCTAACACTCCAGTGCATTATAGCAGGAACTAATTTGGTCCGGACTATTATTAGATCATGAGATCAGGGCCACATAGAGGTCGTAAAATGTTTCATTCCCTCGAAATGGCCATCGCGCCACGATCAGGTGCCATAACGTGAGGTTTGCTTATTGTGCATATTGCGGAGAGTTGCAAATTGCCCATTACCCGGCTTAAACACCTGGCATTTACATTCATTATAACCCTGACGCCCTCCCCCCTTTATGGTCTCCCCAGAGGGTCTTCCAATTGGTCAGAAGCACACATGAATGTTTTACGGTTACGATGACGGATGCGAGGGGGCTTTGAAGAACAGGGTGGAGGAACGGAGGACTCGCCAAGCACTTCGGAGTTTGCATCCCTCTCGAGCTTGGGACGGGCATTGCCCAGGGGTTGGCGTTTCCGCTGGCCTGGTGTTTCGAATGCCAACGTTGAGCATGTTGCCTAAGGGACACAGAGATTGTCTGAGCGAGGAAATGCAAAATAATTAAGTGTTAACCACTGTGTAGAACATTACTAGTAATGGTAAGTTCGGCGAGTGAGCTGCCCAGATGGTCCACCGTCCACATAATTGGTTGCGATGCCTTCTCTGCTGCCGTCCTAATTAATTTTGACCTGCAATCCATGATCATGGGATCAATCAACAGAGTTGGGACTTCTGATGCCACCAGAAGCTATCTTGGAACAAAATTAATGAGAAGGGCACCGCATCAGGAACTGGGTTTAATATTCCAATAGAAACCAATTCCGGATGCACTCCTTTGTTTGACGGAACTCGCAGCCAACTTCTGGCCAGAGCAGGTCAAATGCTTGGCAGAGCTAGATTTGAGTCCAGTACAACCTTTGCGACCAACAAGAGGAGGAGGAGGAGGAGGAGGAGATGGAGGAGGAGGAGGAGTTTGGATTTATATCCCCCCTTTCTCCCCTGTAGGAGACGCAAAGGGGCTTACAATCTCCTTGCCCTTTCCCCCTCACAACAAACACCCTGTGAGGTGGGTGGGGCTGAGAGAGCTCCAAGAAGCTGTGACTAGCCCAAGGTCACCCAGCTGTCGTGTGTGGGAGTGAACAGGCTAATCTGAATTCCCCAGATAAGCCTCCACAGCTCAGGCGGCAGAGCGGGGAATCAAACCCAGTTCCTCCAGATCAGAGTGCACCTGCTCTTAGCCACTACGCCACTGCAGAGGGATATAAGCATTCGTGAATCAAAGCTCCCTTCGTCAGATACCTTGTTAGTCTCTTAAATGCTACTGGATTCGGGTCTAGTTCTTCTACTGCAGATTCTCACAATTGCCCCCTGGAAATAAAATATGTGATAGGAATCCCAAATCTTGGAATGTAGAGTTTGTCAGAGTTACTGTGGTTAGGTCATTATTGCAATGAATCAATGTGTAGGATTTTGTGCAGCTGACCCTTAAACCAAATAATTGTAAAAATTGTGATATGATGGGTATATGCTCATCCATAAGAAATGGCTTGGACAGGTTTATGGAGGAGAAGTCGATCTCTGGCTACCAATCTTGATCCTCCTTGATCTGAGATTGCAAATGCCTTAGCAGACCAGGTGCTCAGGAGCAGCAGCAGCAGCAGAAGGCCATTGCTTTCCCATCCTGCAGGTGAGCTCCCGAAGGCACCTGGTGGGCCACTGCGAGTAGCAGAGTGCTAGACTAGATGGACTCTGGTCTGATCCAGCTGGCTTGTTCTTATGTTCTTATGTTCTTAGCAGACCAGGTGCTCAGGAGCAGCAGCAGCAGCAGAAGGCCATTGCTTTCACCTCCTGCAGGTGAGCTCCCAAAGGCACCTGGTGGGCCACTGCGAGTAGCAGAGTGCTGGACTAGATGGACTCTGGTCTGATCCAGCAGGCTTGTTCTTATGTTCTTATGTTCTTAGCAGACCAGGTGCTCAGGAGCAGCAGTAGCAGCAGAAGGCCCTTGCTTTCACCTCCTGCAGGTGAGCTCCCAAAGGCACCTGGTGGGCCACTGCGAGTAGCAGAGTGCTGGACTAGATGGACTCTGGTCTGATCCAGCAGGCTAGTTCTTATGTTCTTATGTTGACATTTACTTGTAGTGAAGTATTGTGTGTAGTGGTTGAGAGTGGGTGGACTCTAATCTAGTGGCCTGCGTTTGTTTCCCCGCTCCTACACATGAAGCCAGCCGTGTGATCTTGGGCTAGTCACGGTTCTCTCTGAACTCTCTCAGCCCCACTTACCTCACAAGGTATCTGTTGTGGAGGAAGGAAGGGAAAGTGATTAGAAGCTATTTTGAGACTCCTTAAAAGTCAAGGAAAGCAGAACATAAGGAACAACTTTTTATTTTTGCTGTATTTTCTTAGATTTATTTTTATGTTGTTTTATTAGATTTAATACCCCACCCTCCATAGCCAAAGCTAGATTCAGGGTGGCTACCATACATAGTTCCAAATCGCAGTCATAAAACAATCCCCAATTTCACAATTAAATAATTAAAGCATTAAAAACATTCACAGATTATTATAAAAATTGACTCACTAAAGTGAAAAACTAGATGACAGGTGACAACGACGACGGCGACGAATTCTAGAATGAAGAAGGCCTCTAAATCAGTAGTTCCCAACTTTTGGGGTATGGTGGCCATTAGTCCAAATTGCCCTGGTAGGATGACCCACTTAAAACCGACAGAGCTGGCACAAATCAGTAAAACTGCAGAAGTCTAGGATCTATTTTCACAGACTTCGTGACCCACTTTTGGGTCAGGGCCCACAGGCTGGGAGATCCCGCTCTAAATGAATGGATCGGTTTGACAGTAATTGGCTGCGATATCACAGAACGTTCACAGATAACCTGAATAATTCCATCCCACAGTGGATTTAAGGTTGACCAAAGCTGATACCTCTAATTTAAGTGGAATGTATATTCTAGAGAAAGGACCCCATGACTAGCCCTGATTGGAATCAAAGACAGGGTGAAGTGTCATTTCTTGTACAGCCTGAGCTCAGGAGGATATATTAATATGAAGACCAAAATATCAAAAAGTGCATTTCACATTAGCTCTCAATAAAGCAGGCTTGCAAACAAGAAGAAGAAGAAGAAGAAGAAGAAGAAGAAGAAGAAGAGGAGGAGGAGGAGGAGGAGGAGGAGGAGGAGGAGGTTGGATTTATATTCCCCCTTTCTTTCCTGTAGGAGACTCAAAGGGGCTTACAATCTCCTTGCCCTTCCCCCCTCACAACAAACACCCTGTGAGGTAGGTGGGGCTGAGAGAGCTCCGAGAAGCTGTGACTAGCCCAAGTCACCCAACTGGCATGTGTGGGAGTGCACAGGCTAATCTGAATTCCCCGATAAGCCTCCACAGCTCAGGTGGCAGAGCTGGGAATCAAACCCAGTTCCTCCAGATCAGAGTGCACCTGCTCTTAGCCACTGCTCTTAACCACTACGCCACTGCTGCTCCTGGCCACCAGCAGAAGAAAAAGAATCCTCTCCCAGAAATTAGGCCGAGAAATATTTTCAAACTCCGGTAAATTTGTTAGGAAAACTTGAGGGCAGTAAGGAAAGAAAAAGACCCAAAATGGGATCATAGAGTCATCAAGCTGGAAGGGGCCAGACAGGCCATCTAGCCCCACCCCCAGGTCAATGCAGGACCGGCCGGGAGCATCCCAGACAGGAGTTTGTCCAGCGGCTGCTTGGAGACTGTCAGTGAGGGGCAGCTCACCGCCCCCCCCCCCACTTAGCTGATTCCACTATTGCAAAATCCTTACTGTAATTTATACTCATTATTGAGAGCTCTATCCTCCGCTGCCAACCGGAATAGCTCCCTGCCCTCCTCTAATTGACAGGTCTTCAAATATTTAAAGAGAGCAATCATGTGCTCCTTTCAATCTCCTTTTCAGCAGACTGAACATTCCCAGCTCTCTCGGTCTTTCCTCATAGGGCTGGGCCTCCAGGCCCCCGATCATATCCATCACTCTCCTCTGCACTCGTCATATTCTGACCATCACCTTTTCACATTAAGGCCTCCAGAATTGTACTCAGGTGAGGCCTGACCAGTGCAATGTACAGCAGGATGATGGCAACTTGGGTGACACCTGGCTTGACAACACTACATGCAAAAGGGATCTGGGAGCCTTAGTAGACAGCAAACGGAACATGAGTCAACAGTGTGATACGGCGGCCAAGAAAGCCAATGCGATTTTGGGTTGTATCAGTAGTAGTTCAGCATCAGGATCGAGGGACGTGATTGTACCTCTCTATTCTGCACTGGTTAGACTTTACCTGGAATATGGTGTTTAGTTCTGGGCACGGCAATTCAAGAAGGATATTGACAAGCTGGAACGGGTCCAGAGGAGGGCAACCAAAATGGTCAAAGGTCTGGAATCGGTGCCCTACGAGGAGAGACATAGGGAGCTAGGGATGTTTAGTTTGGAGAACAGAAGGTTAAGAGGTGACATGACAGCCATGTTTAGATATTTGAAGGGATGTCCTGTTGGTGAGGGAGCAAGCTTGTTTTCTGCAGCTCCAGAGACTAGGACCAGGAGTCATGGGTTCAAGGTGCAGGAAAAGAGATTCCACCTAAACAGAGTTGGGCCTCTTCCAGCTCTGTGATTCTAGGATTCTGTGATTGTATGATCTTCTGATTTGGATGGATTTGACTCATTCAAGGAAATTACAGCCCTCAGCTTGCAAGACCTTTACAAGGATGTTAGCAATAAGGTATTTGGGAGGTCATGAATTCATAGGGCAACTATGAGTTGGAAGCAACTTGGCGGCACTTAATACACACACAAATTAATTACCTGGGTACACCGTAAGCAGGTAGGCTTGCCAGGTCCCCCTTTTGGGAGGGATGGGATTGAAGAGTTCTTTGGGGAGGGGAGATCCATTGCCAGATCCATTATCAAGGTTGCCAGATCCGTTATCAAGGGAGATCCATTGCCAGATCCGTTGTCAAGGTTGCCAGATCCGTATCAAGGGAGATCGATTGCCAGATCCATTATCAAGGTCGCCAGATCCGTTATCAAGGGAGATCCATTGCCAGATCTGTTATCAAGGTCACCAGATCTGTTATCAAGGGAGATCCATTGCCAGATCCGTTATCAAGGTCTAACAAGGTCCATCAGACTGGCAGCTGCTCTGCAAGATCTCAGGTAGAAATCTTTCAGACCACCTGTTGTCAGATCCCTTTAGCTGGAATTGCCGGGGACAGAACCTGGGGCCTTCTGTGCACAAGCAGACGCTCTACTACAGTGTTGTGGCGCCTCCCCACCTTAGTCCATTGAAGTCAGTATTGTCTGCTCAGACGGGCAGGGCTCGTCTGGATCTCCAGCAGAGATCTCTTGCATCATCTATTACAGCAGCTGTTTACCTGGAGAGCCCGGGTATTGAACCTTGGTCCTTTCGCATGCCAAGCAGAGGCTTTGTCGTTGAGCCACAGCCTGTCCTCAGCCTGTGAGGGCATCAGAAAGGACTCGACAGACTGCGCATTCAAGAAAGGGAAATGATTTCTTTTTCCTACATAGCTAGTTAGAAGGCGGGGGGCGGGGTAAGGGCATTGTGCTGGGAAAGGCACCCGAACAAACAGCTCTCTTAAGCAGGCATTACCACCCAAAGGGCCATTCTTCACCCACTGACAGAGCTCGGAACGGCGGAGCTGCCTGCCAAACGTTAAAGGACATTTTGCTGCTCTCAGTCTTGGGAGTCTCTTGGCATCGGGCACTTTGCTCTTCACTTCCAACTGGGTCCCTTCCTCATGTGGAAATGACATCATCTCCCCTCGCTGGCTGCCCTCTCTGCCTGGGGCATGACACTGGTTGGCTCTCTCACTAAAAGAAAGGTTTTACTCCCCACCCCATCCCCCACCTATTTCGTTCCTGGCAGTAATTTGAGAAGGGATTGTGGCGATGGGTAAAAATAGAGGGCGGGGGGGTTTCCACCATGATGAAATGGAACCTCTGTGTTCAGGGGCAGTCACTCTGAATAGCAGAGGGGTATCTAGGGAAAATGTGGCCCAGTGCAAAATTGGAGTTTTCTGCCCCCCCCCCCCTCACTGTATGGGCAGCTGTCCTCCACCACCACTACCCAACAACATTTTTTTGCAACAGGTTTCCGGGTTGTGTGGCCGTGTTCCAGTAGCATTTCCTCCTGACGTTTCGCCTGCATCTGTGGCCGACCTCTTCAGAGGATTTGTTTATTGATTTATTTATGCTCTCTGCAGTCTGCCTTTCTCACTATGCCACGAGATCCTCATGAGATGCCAGCCACGGATGCAGGCGAAACGTCAAGGGAAAAAGCTACTGGGACGTGGCCATACAACCGGAAAACCCGCAACGCCCTAGTGATTATGGTCTCGAAAGCCTTCAACTATACACGTTCACAGTTGTTTGCAAGTGCGTTTTGCTATTCCGCACGGTAAAGTCCAGCTGCAAAGCGCATTGAAAGTGGATTGAAAGTGCATTATTCTGCATGTGCGGAAGGGGCCTAAAAGTGGGTGTCGGTATGTCTGCATCGGCAATACTGCCATTTCCAGCAGTCTTCTCTTCCTCCTCTGCCCTCTTCCTTCCTTCGCCCGGCCGCCATGTGAATGAGCAAAAAGTTTAGCGATAATTAGCGGTGACCTCTGGCCGTTCTGCTCTCCAAATCCCGCTTGTCAGCTCGGCCTGTCAGAGGGAAATGAAGAATTTGACAGCGAGGTGTCCCAGGGTGGGGAGACGGGCGAGGTGTCTCTGAGCGACAAAACACGGTGCGATCAAAGTGTCGGCCTTCTTTGGTTTGGCGTCGCGGTTTGCGCCGCAGAGTTTTATGGATCGGCAGATAACAGTGAGTATCAAACGGGCTCTTCGGCTGAAATCGCATCTAACCTTTTATCATGTCGTGCCTTCCTTCCTTTGTCTCCCACGATTCCCCTCCTTTTGAAAGCAAACCCATTAGCTTTGTTTGCTCGACTCCGTTGCTAAATCAACACAGAGGATTTTCGACATCCGCGGGCTGGGAGGGACGTACGGAGTCATTCAACGAGGGAACGGTGGCAGGCTTGAATTAATAAGGCTAAATATGCACAACACCCATAACAAGTGACTTGTAAAATCGGACAAAGGGCTTTATCCTTTGCAATGTGGTAAATTTAGTGCCCTGATACGTTGATACATTAGAAGTGTCTCCTCTTGATACATTATATTGACGTTGATGTAATGTTTACCCAAACCCAAACTCTCTCTTACGCAGTGGTGTAGTGCCAAGGGGGCAGGGCTGCGTGCGATGCACTGGGCGCATGTCGGTGCAGGGGCGTGGCAGGGGCGTTCCAGGGCATTCTGGGGGCGTGGTGGGGGTGGACAGGGGCATAGCAGAGGCGCAGGGTGCATGCATGCCCCGGGCACAGTTCCCCCTAACTCCGGCCCTGCACCTACCTGATAAGATGTCTGTTGTGGGGGGAGGAAGGGAAGGCGATTGTGAGCTGCTTTGGGAAAAGTGGGGCACAAAAACCAACTCTTCCTCTTCAGAGCACACAAAAAGCTGTGTCGGATCAGACCAAGGCTCATCAGGTCCAGCTGTCTGTTTACACAGCGGCCAGCCAAGTGTCTATAGGAATCCCAAAAGCCAGCTGACTGCCGCAGCCTTATTCTGTTTGTTGGGGATGTTGCATGGCCGTGTTCCAGTAGCATTTTCTCCTGACGTTTCGCCTGCAACTGTGGCTGGCATCTTCAGAGTAGCACTATTCTGTTTGTTGGGGTGTTGTGGGTCTTTTGGGTTGTATGGCCGTGTTCCAATAGCATTTTCTCCTGACGTTTCACCTGCATCTGTGGCTGGCACCTTCAGAGGATTTGATGGTAGTAAAGCAAGTGGAGTATACATACCTGTGGAATGTCCAGGGTGGGAGAAAGAACCATTTGCCTGTTAACAAGTGTAAAGGGTGCAATTAGCAAGCTTGATTTGCATGGGTGAAATCCACTCATTTTAGTATATGTTGAAGTATATGAAGTTGCATAATCAATTAGTGAGGGCATCTGCATAGTAGTTGCCTTGCTTTTAATCCATTTGACTGCTTCCTTCCTGGAGACATCCTGTGTCTGGGTGGTGTTCACTAACCATTGTCTTGATTCTAGTGTTTTTGCTTACTGGTAGCCAAATTTTGTTCATTTTCATGGCTTCTTCCTTTCTGTTGAAATTGTCCACGTGCTTGTGGATTTCAAGGGCTTCTCTGTGTAGTCCGACGTAGTGGCTGTCAGAGCGTTCCAGAATTTCTGTGTTTTGAAATAACATTCTTGGTTTACCACGTGTTCTGCTATTGCTGATTTGTCTGGCTGAATTAGTCTTCAGTGCCTCTCATGTTCTTTGGTTCGCGTCGGGGCATTGTGCTGGCTTTCGAGAAGAGTTCTCTAGGAGTTGCATTTTGAGAAGTAGTTTTCATGAAACAGCAGGCGTCGTAATTTCTTCAGATGTTGACCTAGAAATTTTAGAGGTAGATGTAGCAAACCTATGACTCATCAGTATGGAAACTTTCTAGGGAGCTATGATTGTCTCTGGCCACCTCCTGAGTTCGTGTTTGGTGCTAAACCCACATTTTCTACTAGGTAATGTGTAAAACTGCTTTTCTTTTTTGTGTGTTGAAAGGGTGAACCCTTTCACTGTTAAGATGAGTTTTGGTATTTCTATCACACTGATGAATTCTTTCTTCTGAGCTGCTGAGGACGGGGTACATATGAGTTCTTTGCTTTATCCTTGGAAACGACTCTGTGAAAGAGGTTAGGCTAAGAGAAGGTGAGGAGTTCAGAATTATACCCCACCTTTCTCTCCTGCAAGGAGACTCAAGGTGGCTTTCAAGCTCCTTTCCCTTCCTCTTCCCACAACAGACACCTTGTGAGGTAGGTGGGGCTGGGAGAGCTCAGAGAGAACTGTGACTGGCACAAGGTCACCCAGCAGGAATGTAGGAATGAGGAAACACATCTGGTTCACCAGATAAGCCTCTGCCATTCAGGTGGAGGAGTGGGGAATCAAACCCAGTTCTCCAGATTAGAATCCACCTGTTCTTAATCGCTACACCACGCTGGCTCAGACCAGTGGCTGAGTGGGGATTTTCCAAATCTTTGCCTGGTGCTCTGACCACTACACCACACTAGCTTTGCGGGTCGATTGACTGGTCAAATATAATCCAATAATTGTGTGAGTATGGGTAACTGCTCTCACCTGCATGGCTAGACTGATCTTGTCAGATTTCAGAAGCTAAGCAGGGTCAATCCTGGTTATTATTTGGATGGGAGACCACCAAGGTAGCCCAAAGTTGCTACACAGAGGCAGGCCAACCACCTCTGAATGTCTCTTGCCTTGAAAACCCTATGGTCTTGTTGTTGGTTGACCTGTGACTTGATGGCACCTTCCACCAGCACCACCAGGGTTGAGACCCAGCGTGGTGTAGTGCTTAAGAGCAGGTGGATTCTAATCTGGAGAACCAGGTTTGATTCCCCCGCTCCTCCATCTTGAGTGGCTGAGACTTATCTGGTGAACCGGATGTGTTTCTGCACTCCTACATTCCTTATGTGTGACCTTGGGCTAGTCACAGTTCTTTGGAGGTCGCTCAGCCCCACCCATCTCAGAAGGTGTCTGTTGTGGGGAAAGGAAGGGAAAGGAGCTTGTCAGCCACCTTGAGACTCCGTACAGGAGAAAAAGGTGGGATATAAATCCAAACTCTTCTTCTCTTCTTAAGCAGGTGGTACACCAGAAAGCGTTCTTCTGACTTGAGGCTCACATACATGGCCGGTGTCCAGCCTACTGGCTTGGCTACCACCAATGAGAGAGGGCTTTGAGGTTCAGGGCGGGGTTTGGATGCTCAGCGAGGGGATGATCACAGAGGTAGAAACGCATATCCTAAAAGCCACCCCTTGGATCCCAGTTTGATTGGGAAGATGCGAGTCCAGTAGCACTTAAAGGCAAACATGAATAGCTTTAAAACCTGGATAGCTTTAAAAGGGGCTTGGACAGATTTATGGAGGAGAAATCGATTTATGGCTACCAATCTTGATCCTCCTTGATCTCAGATTGCAAATGCCTTAGCAGACCAGGTGCTCAGGAGCAGCAGCCGCAGAAGGCCATTGCTTTCACATCCTGCACGTGAGCTCCCAAAGGGACCTGGTGGGCCACTGCGAGTAGCAGAGTGCTGGACTAGATGGACTCTGGTCTGATCCAGCAGGCTAGTTCTTATGTTCTTATGTTCTTATGGGGTTTGGATACTCAGCGAGGGGACGATCACAGAGGTAGAAACGCATATCCTAAAAGCCACCCCTTGGATTCCACCCCTTGGATTGGGAAGATGCGAGTCCAGTCGCACTTTTAGGCCAACAGGAATTTCCAGGGTATAGGCTTTTCAAGAGACAAAGCTCGTACCCTGGGAAATCTCGCCGGTCTTTAACGTGAAACCAAAATCTAATCTTGCTCCTCTGCTTCCGACCAGTATGGCTATCCACCTGAAACTAGTTTGATTTGGGAAATCCATCAACCTCTGGCTACTAGACAGGGCTGGCGTTGCTCCCAGCAGAAGAAAAAATAAAGGGGAGGGTGTGTGCAGCGTTCTTGCTTGTGCGCGTATTTGGTAATACTTCTGTGCATCGATAACAACTGTTTGTGCATTTCATGGTCAAGTATATTAAAAGCACCCGCTTTATAACGGGGGGGGGGGGAGAATATACATATATATATATATACTTTATTCAGCAACCACTGGGAAACGCTAATTACCCAGCCAAATAATATAATTGTGCTACAAGAGCAATTAATTCAGCTTTTAAAACGTAATGAATTATTATAACTTTTAACAGTGTTCAGTTGGGTGTCTATAAAAGTGAATGATTCACTTCATTGTCTTTTATTCTGGAACACAAGAATTGGCCCGCCATTCCATTTCCTTAAAGGAAGATGGAATGAAGGCGGCCATAAAACAAAATAACAACTCGGGGAGGAAAAAAAAAAGATTGAAGACGGTCGGGTCTAAGCTCATCTCGAGCCCGAGACTGAAGGAAGTGACCTAATTTTGGAAAGAGAGACGTCAGAAATGGGGAAATGGCGGAGAGGTCATAGAATCAAAGAGTTGGAAGAGACCCCAAAGGCCATCAAGCCCAATCCCCTGTAATGCAGGAACACACCATCAAAACACTCCTGGCAGATGGCCATCCAGCCTCTCTTTAAAAACCTCCAAAGAAGGAGACTCCACCACACTCCGAGGCAGTGAATTTCACTGTCGAAGAGCCCTTACAGTCAGGAAGTTTTTCCTGATGTTTAGGTGGAATCTCTTTTCTTTCACCTTGAACCCATTGCTCCTGGTCTTGTCTCCGCAGCAGCAGAAAACAAGCTTGCTCCCTCACCAACATGACATCCCTTCAAATATCTAAACAGGGCTATCATGTCACCTCTTCACCTTCTCTTCACCAAACTAAACATCCCCAGCTCCCTAAGTCTCTCCTTGTAGGGCATGGATTCCAGACCTTTGACCATTTTGGTTGCCCTCCTCTGGACCCATTCCAGTTTGTCAACATCCTTCCTGAATTGCGGTACTCAGAACTGTACACAATATTCCAGGAGATGCCTAACCAATGCAGAATAGAGAGGTACAATTACATTCCTCGATCTAGACACTATGCTCCTATTGATACAGTCCAGAATCACATTGGCTTTCTTGGCCGCCACATCACACTGCTGACTCACGTTCAGTTTGTAAGACTCCCAGATCCCTCCCACATGTAGTGTTGTCAAGCCAGGTGCCACCCATCCTATATCTGTGCATTTCATTTTTTCTGCCTAAGTGCAGAATCTTAGGCTGTTTCTGCACGGGTGGATAACAGCGCCCCAGGGACTCTAAAAACTGGGTCCCTGGGGAGGAGTTCGCATGGCCGGCGGTGCTGCACTGCAGCAGCGCCACCTTGCGGGGCCCCCCAAGCAGCACAAAGGCGCTGCTTTCAAACCCCGCTTAGGGAGCGAGGTTTTTGCAAAGCAGCATCTTCCCGCCAGCGCAGTGCGAACAGCACCGGCGGGAAGACGCTGTTTTCCTCGTCCCCTCCACTCACCTCTTCTGGCAGCGTCGCTCTGGAGGGACATGCCCACACTGCCCTCCGACCCCTGAAGGTCGGAGGGTAGCATGGCCGTGTCCCTCCAGCCCTCCAGAGCAACGCTGCCAGAAGAAGTGAGTGGAGGGGACCGAAAGAGAGACCCGCCTCTCCTGCTGAGGAGGAAATTGGGGCTACTCGCACGCTACAGTGCGAACAGTCCCCGAGCTTCCACCGGCATAATTTATGCCGGTGGAGGTTCATTTCCATGCGTGTGCAGAAAGGGCCTTACATTTATCTCTGTTGAAGCTCAGACATTGTAGCAACGTTATCTAAGATGTGTTGGCTCTCACAAATAGACCCTCCACCTGAGGGTCTCTCTGCTGGTCCCTGCATTCTCTGGTAGCCAACATGCGCACTGGAGGAAAGTCACCCTTAGGCTTGAAATAGATCTTGAGTAAAAGGTGCTCCAAAGTCTCCGGATGATTTTCCGTCATTTTTTTCCCTAGCGGAGCTGAAGTTTTGAGTTCTGAGCTGAACTCGGATGGAGTGAGGAAGTTTTGTTGCCTGGGGAGGCCTCGCCGGTTTCTCTCCTCCCTGGCAAAGGCATCCGTGGAATGGCGTGGCAATTTCTCTGCAGGCCTCCCGGAGCGCTTGGCACGCCGCGAAAGAGAAAGAATGGAGTGTGGTGCTTACGATAGGAAATGAAAAGCAAAGCGAATGAAAGAGTCAGCAGGAGGGACACTTCACAACGGCTTTGAAAAACGGGGGGAATATAACTAACATCTGACGTTTGAAAGACGGAAACAAGCTTCGCTGGCATCTAGGAAAAGATGCCGTTATTGCCTTGATAGCTGAGGGTGAATGTCTTTTCCTGGGCGCTCTCAGACTCCGTTCCAGCAGTTGTATGAAAAGGGAGGTTTCGATTTCTGGAGGGTTTGCTCTTTAGAGGAAGAGGTATTTCGTTCCTCCACACCTGCACATGGGGGGATGAAGCAACTGTGGGGTTGAAAATGGTGTGAGGAGAATCGTGTTCAGATGGGACAGGCTGATGAGACCTATCTCTGGCCCCTTCCGGACATGCAAAATAATGCACTTTCAATGTACTTTGCAGCTGGATTTAACTGTGCAGAATAGCAAAATCCACTTGCAAACAGTTGGGAAAGTGGATTAGAAGTGCATTATTCTGCATGTGCAGAAGGGGCCCCTGTCTCCATATCTATCTATCTATCTATCTATCTATCTATCTATCTATCTATCTATCTATCTATCTATCTATCTATCTATCTATCTATCTATCTATCTATCTATCTATCTATCTATCTATCTATCTATCTATCTATCTATCTATCTATCTATCTATCTATCTATCTATCTATCTATCTATCTATCTATCCATCTATCCATCTATCCATCTATCCATCTATCCATCCGCCCATCCGCCCATCCGCCCATCCGCCCATCCGCCCATCCGCCCATCCGTCCATCCGTCCATCCATCCATCCATCCACCCAGTTCTATTTTTTTCCAAGCAAAATGCAACAGAAGGTCCCCTCTTTGTGTGCATGTGTGTAAAACGGCATCAGCTTGCAGATGGCTGACAGCAACGCAAGAGGGAGAGGTGGTTTGCCTTCCTCTGCAGAGTCCTCCCATCCAACTACTGACTCTGCTTAGCTTCCAACTTATGTCAACCAAAAGCAAAGGGCTCTCAAGGCAAATTGTTAAGCAGGGGCAGTTTGCCACTGCCTTCTTCTGGTGGTCTCCCATACTGCCTTCCTTGGAAGTACTCCCACTGCCTTCCTAAGTGGTCTCCCATACTGACCAACTTATGCTTCCAATGTATGTCAACCACAGAAAGGGGCTTTCAAAGCAAATGGTCAAGTTGTTATCATCTTCCACTGCAGTTTCTTCCAGGGAGGTCTTCTTCCCAAGGACAGACCAGCTTAACTTCTGGAATCCGATGAGATCAGGCTGCACTATTCCATTCCACACCCCACCATCTTGAGACCTTTAGCAAACCATGACAAGAAACACACATTGCCAACTGGAAACAGAATGTGGGATCGTGACCTTGGATTCTTTTTAGTTTGCTGTGACTCCACTCCTGAACTCTCTGGATCCTGGGGTGCTGTGTGGTTTCCGGGCTGTATGGCCGGGTTCCAGCAGCATTCTCTCCTGATGTTTCACCTGCATCTGTGGCTGGCATCTTCTGCCATCAGATCCTCTGAAGATGCCAGCCACAGATGCAGGCAAAAAGTCAGGAGAGAATGCTGCTAGAACACGGCCATACAGCCCGGAAACCACACAGCACCCCAGTGATTCCGGCCGTCAAAGCCTTCGACAATACATTGAACATCTCTGGATCCTCCTGGAGTCTCCAGGTTCTACAGTGGTCCCAACTGGCAGGATCCACAATTTCAGGACACACCATTTCTCCCAAGTTTAGGACAACCAGTGGACAACCGGGCTCCTCTCCTCCTGCCTAGCTCCATGTTGAGTGCTGGTTAAAAATCAACACTCGGTTGCTCTCCTTAGTACAAAACCAGATAACCCCTAGAGGGGTGGTGCGGACACAGCTCGGAAGAAACTCTCGCCTGACTTTGCAGAATCATCGTAGATCGAGTTGTTCAAATCCCCAGCTCGGTGGGGTTGCCTTGTTCTCCCAACCCCAGGAAGACGGCTGGGTGGGGGCTGATCTTCCTGCTTCCCTTGGTGTGATGGACACCCCTACTGAGGCAGGGTTAATTGCCGTATTGACAGCAGAGCCCGGGCAGCGTTCTCCTATCCCGCAGTTATTTCCCCCCTCTCCGGTCGCATCCTTTGCTGAATGTGTTTGTGCTAATCTAATTTGTTCAGCTCGGCAACTAAACAAATAACCACCGAGGAGGCTGGCTGCTTTTTTTTCCAGACGTGTGGCAAAGGGGAGCGCGTCACGGAAATGATATTTCCTTTAGATATCTGATGAGGCAGAAAGGAAGAGCAGGGGAGAGGCACGGAGGGTGGGGGGAGCAGAAAGAGCTAAATAGGAAAGGACTTTATGAGTGCTGGCAGGTTATTATTGTCACAGCGACTCGAATCGTCTTGGATTCATCCAGTCCCCGTGAAATCCTAATAGGCCTGGGACCTATGTAGTTGCGGGACCGTCTTACCCCATATGTCCCGAATCGGTCTCTGAGCTCGGCAGAGGCCAACTTACTGGTGATCCCTGGCCCCTCAATGATACGACTGGCCTCTACCCAGGCCAGAGCCTTTACAGCTCTGGCCCCCGCCTGGTGGAACGCTCTCCCGCCAGCTGTTCAGGCCCTGCGGGATCTTGCTGAGTTCCGCAGGGCCTGCAAGACAGAGCTGTTCCACCGGGCCTTTGGGGAGCCTAGCCGTTGATAGGGGTCCCCTCCCTCTCCTTTTATCTTACAACATCATGTGGATCCTATCGCCCGTCCCCCTTTTGGGGTTTTGGGAGAATTGAAGCTGGTGCCATCTTGTCTTAATGTTAATTTTAATAATGTTGTATTTTAATGGGGTAGGGTTTATTTTTATTAGAGCCGTACTAATTTATATTTACTGGATTTTAACTTGTTATTGTGCTCTATTATATGTTGTTCACCGCCCTGAGCCCTTCGGGGGAGGGCGGTCTATAAACTAACTAACTAACTAACTAACTAACTAACTAACTAACTAACTAACTAACTAACTAACTAACTAACTAACTAACTAAACAAACAAACAAACAAACAAACAAACAAACAAACAACAACAATAATAATAATATTATTATGAGGGTCTGAACAGCAGGCAGACTTGATGGGGTCTTCTCTGGGTTGCGGGCTGGGTCCAGGGGTCAGACGAGAACCCTTGTGCGGGGATAACTGCTTAATTTTAACCAAGCCTTCTTGATCAGGGTTGGAAGGGATAGAGGGGATCATTTAACAGTATTGTCATTTTTCTCATTATTGATAAATCAACCCCACTCTCTTTTTCCAATGCCTTTTTCAATTCCCCAGGGATGTGGAATAATATGGGATAGCTCGATCTCATTGGCTAAGCAGGGTCGGTACTTGGAAAGGAGACCACCAAGGAAGACTAGAGGAAGTCAATGTCAAACCACCTCCCTTGCCTTGAAAGCCTCTTGCTGTGGTTGACATAACACAGAAGTAGGATGGGAGGCCACCAAGGAAGGCTCAGCAGAGGAAGGCAATGGCAAACTACCTCTACTTTCCCTTGCCTGGAATGTCCCTTGCTGGGGTTGACATAACATAGAAGTAGGATGGGAGGCCACCAAGGAAGGCTCTGCAGAGGAAGGTAATGGCAAACTACCTCTACTTTCCCTTGCCTGGAATGTCCCTTGCTGGGGTTGACATAACACAGAAGTAGGATGGGAGGCCACCAAGGAAGGCTCTGCAGAGGAAGGCAATGGCAAACCACCTCTACTTCTACCTTGCCTGGAATGTCCCTTGCTGAGATTGACATTACATAGAAGTAGGATGGGAGGCCACCAAGGAAGGCTCTGCAGAGGAAGGCAATGGCAAACCACCTCTACTTCTCCCTTGCCTGGAATGTCCCTTGCTGGGGTTGACATAACATAGAAGTAGGATGGGAGGCCACCAAGGAAGGCTCTGCAGAGGAAGGCAATGGCAAACCACCTCTACTTCTCCCTTGCCTGGAATGTCCCTTGCTGGGGTTGACATAACACAGAAGTAGGATGGGAGGCCACCAAGGAAGGCTCTGAAGAGGAAGGCAATGGCAAACCACTTGCACTTCTCCCTTGCCTTGAATGTCCCTTGCTGGTGATGGCATAATTTGGAAGCTAAGCGGCATCAATATGTAGGTGGGAGACCACCAAGGAAGTATTTGCAGAAGAAAGGAATGACAACCACGTCAGCTTCTCCCTTGCCGTGAAAGACCCTTGGTGGGGTCACCATAATCCTTCAAGCAAGGAGCTTTCAAGGAAAGGCAGAAGCTGACGGTTGTCATTCCCTTCCTAAGGACCAGCAGTGGCATAGTGGCTAAGAGCAGGTGCACTCTGATCTGGAGGAACCGGGTTTGATTCCCAGCTCTGCCGCCTGAGCTGTGGAGGCTTATCTGGGGAATTCCGATTAGCCTGGGCACTCCCACACACGCCAGCTGGGTGACCTTGGGCTAGTCCAGGGGTAGGGAACCTGCGGCTCTCCAGATGTTCAGGAACTACAATTCCCATCAGCCTCTGTCAGCATGGCCAATTGGCCATGCTGGTAGAGGCTGATGGGGTATGAACTCCTAATTCCGAAGGTCCTGGAGCTAATCACAACTTTCGAGGCCTCTCTCAGCCCCACCCACCTCACAGGGTGTTTGTTGTGAGGGGGGAAGGGCAAGGAGATTGTCAGCCCCTTTGAGTCTCCTGCAGGAGAGAAAGGGGGATATAAACCCAAACTCTTCTTCTCCTTCTCCTTCTAAATCTAAATCTGAATAGCTTTGACATTTCTGCCTCATTGTATTCTTCACGACCATAGCCAGTGTGGTATAACTGGTTAGAATGTCAGACCTGAGTTCAAATTTGTGCTCGACAATGACGTTCCCCTTGTAGCAGAAACTGTTGTTTAACTTCATCTAGCTGACAGGGGTTGTTGCGTGCATGAAATGGAGGAAAGGAATGAATCTCATTGTAGGAAGGACAATAGAAATTGAGCCAGCAGTTAGAAATGGAGGCAGGATCATGCTCTGCGCCCAATACTTTTTAGTAATTCAGTATTCCTGAGTTTTCAAATCCCGTTTGAATCTTTCTGTCCCAGGAAGGCAAATGTGGTTTACTCAGGTTTTCATGCTGCCATCATAAAATGTCCTACGTGGTAGCTCAGGGGAGTTTGGATTGTTTTCGATTGGCTCTGCTCGAGAACAAAGTTCTAGAAGTTTGTATGAAAACACACTTCCCTCTCTCCCCCCCCCCTCCTTTATTCTGCCTTTTTTCTTAACTAATTATATTTATATGAAATTGAATTTTAAAGGTTTGGTCCCTAAAGGGGCCGAGATGTAATTTGTTGTAGATATTAAAACTGTAGAACGCTGTGCATAAATATATAACTCCCCGCAAAGAACAGCTGGGATACGGGCGCAGTGTTTGCCAGCGAGGCAGGGGGAGGGAAAGATATAAATATATATATAAATCTATTTATCTTTTGTAAAGGGAATTAATCTTCAGTGTGCATTCCATAAAGTAAAACAGATTACACTGGGAAAGCGAATGTTCAGGCTGGTTTGAATCAATGGTGATTCAAATTCTTGGCATGAAACACAGCTGGGGAAAAAACAGTGAAAATGAGGGTCAACTCTTGACTTCCTCTCATGTTAGTGGTTTTCCTATTCTTTTGCAAGAGCCTTTGTTGCCCTCCGGCCCCTTCCGCACAGGCAAAATAATGCA
Source organism: Sphaerodactylus townsendi (assembly GCF_021028975.2). NCBI lineage: Eukaryota > Metazoa > Chordata > Lepidosauria > Squamata > Sphaerodactylidae > Sphaerodactylus > Sphaerodactylus townsendi. The sequence continues at coordinate 4,886,381 of NC_059431.1, read as the reverse complement.
CTTTCAATCCACTTTCAATGCCTTTATGGCCCTGGCCCCTGCCTGGTGGAATGCTCTACCTCCAGCTGTCCGGGCCCTGCGGGACCTTGGTGAGTTCCGCAGGGCCTGTAAGACTGAGCTATTCCACTGGGACTTTGAGGGGGCTGGCCACGGTTTTATCACCCCCCACTGAAGCTGCCACTTTTCCATCTGGTCGGGCCCTGGTTTCCATCTTGGGTCCTACCTATCCCCTCCCTCCACTGGCCTGTAGATCGGGCGCTTTGTTGTTTTAACCAGTATGTAACTGTAACTGCTATTTAAGTTTTTAAGTTTTAAGTTTTAAGTTTTAATGAATTAAGCTGCACTCTTGTATTTGATATGTTTTGCTGATTGTTGTTTAATGTGCAGCTATTCTGTGAGCCGCCTCGAGCCCTTCGGGGGTGAGGCGGCTTATAAATCCCACAATAAATAAATGAATGAATGAATGAATGAATGAATGAATGAATGAATGAATGAATGAATGAATGAATGAATGAATGAATGCACTTTGCAGCTGTGCGGAATGGCAAAATCCACTTGCAAAGAATTGTGAAAGTGGATTGAAAGTGCATTATTTTGCCTGTGCAGAAGGAGCCTAGAACTATTTTCCTTACCTGCCTGAAATCTGGAGAGGACAGTCCTCTATCCTGAGAAATACAATTGGAAATCATCTTGGGAGCAAGACAAATTGCAGAGCGGGGCCAAAACTGACAAAATGAATTTCAACAGAGGTAAATGTAAGATACTACACTTAGGCAGAAAACCAGAAATGCATAGATATAGGAGGGGCGACACTTGGAGTGACAACGGTGCATGTGAAAAAGATCTGGGAGTCTTAGTAGAACACAAACTGAACGTTTGCCAGCAGTGTGATGCGGCAGCCAAGAAAGCCAATGCGATTCTGGGCTGCATCAAAAGGAGTGTCATGGCTGGATCGACGAACGAAACAGTACCTCTCTATTCTGCATTGTTCAGACCTAACTGGGAATACTGGGTCCAGTTGTGGGCACCACAATTCAAGAAGGATATGGACAAGCTGGAACGGGTCCAGAGGAGGGTGACCAAAATGTTTAAAGGTCTGGAATCTGTGCCTTACAAGAAGAGACAGAGAGCTGGGGATGTTTAGTTTGGTGAGGAGAAGGTCAAGAGGTGACATGATAGCCATGCTTAGATATTTGAAGGGTTGTCATGTTGGTGAGGGAGCAAGCTTGTTTTCTGCTGCTCCAGAGACTAGGACCAGGAGTCATGGGTTCAAGGTGCAGGAAAAGAGATTCCACCAAAACGTTAGGAAGAACTTCCTGACAGTAAAGGCTATTCAACAGTGCAATATGCTGCCTCAAAGTGTGGAGGTTTTTAAACAGAGGCTGAATGGCCATCTGCCAGTAGTGTTTTGATTGGGGTGTTGTGGGGTTTCCGGGCTGTATGGCCGTGTTCCAGTAGCATTTTCTCCTGACATTTCACTTGCATCTGTGGCTGGCATCTTCAGGAGATCCTCTGGAGATGCCAGCCACAGATGCAGGCAAAACGTCAGGAGAAAATGCTACTGGAACACGGCCATACAGCCTGGAAACCCCACAACACACCAGTGATTCTGTCCATGAAAGCCTTCAACAATATAGTGTTTTGACTGTTTGTTCCTGCATGGCAGCGGGTTCGACTTGATGGCTCTTGTGGTCTCTTCCAATTCTATGATTTCATCCACATTTTTTGGGGGAAAGGTCTCCTGCTGTAGCCCTTCCTCCCGTTAGTTGTTACCTCCTGACAGGTCAGCAGGGGGGAAATGGGCTTTGGACCAGTGGTGGGATCCAAAAATTTTAGTAACAGGTTCCCATGGTGGTGGGATTCAAACTGTGGCGTAGCGCCAATGGGACTGGGCTGGGCATTCTGGGGCAGGGCATTCCTGGGCGGGGCTGTGGCAAGGACGCAGCCGCTGCGCCGGTCCTTGGGCGGGAAACGAATGCACGCGGGCGCAGGCTGCCACACACGCTGGTGACCTCCTGCTAGACTACTTCAAGTTCTGCTCACTACTGCTGAGAGGAGGGGCGTAACTAAGGCCAAAATCACATGGCAAAATCACCAATGAGTAACCCCCTCGTGGCACACACAAATAATTAGTCACCTACTCTCGGGAACCTGTGAGAACCTGCTCGATCCCACCTCTGCTTTGGACCAACATACAACATCACCTTCAGCATGAAACTGGAAGTGACATCATCACGCTAGTGCAGCACTGTAGGATTCCCCCCCCCCCCCAAATGCCATGGTTTTCAACCACAGAGCTTTGAGTAAACCCTAGAACAGTGGTGGCGAACCTTTGGCACTCCAGATGTTATGGACTACAATTCCCATCAGCCCCTGCCAGCATGTCCAATTGGCCATGCTGGAAGGGGCTGATAAAATATAGTCCCTGCTTATGGAGATATAGAGTGCTCTTTCTGGCTCCCCTAAGAACATCATTTCTAGTTGACACCCGAAGTGTTGTAGCACACATGCCAAAGCAATTGCCCCGACCCCCCAAAGTCTCTCCCCAAACTCGACGGGGAAAGAAAAGAGGTTCAACTGAAAAATGTTTCCTCCCACTGCAACCAACAGAAGCAAAATAAAACGTACTAACAAAAATTAAGCAAAGCGCTTGAAACCAAGACATAAAAGCTGTTCTTTTCAAAAAGAAAAGGACGGGGGGGGGAAAAAAAACACAATACATCCCTATTCAGAGGCCCGTGGAGGAAAAGCGATGTAAATATAGTAAAGGAACATTTGAAGTTGGAAGCGGTACAAGGCAGACACAGGTGAAAACTAAGCGTTATTCCATTATGCTAAAATGAGCTCTTGTGTCTCTGGGTGATTCGCGGGTTCTGCTCGCTGAATGTTAGAAACAATTAAAATGTGCTTTAGTGCTCGGGGTATGGGCCACCTAGGAGAGTTGCCAGTTTCTGTTCCACAGAAATCTGGTATTTGGGAAAGATTTTTTGGGGGTGGGGGTTGCAACTTGATGACAGAGCACTCACTTTGCACAGAGAAGGCTCAAGTTTTGCTAGCCGGTTTACTTCGTGTATGCCCTGTCTTCCTCCCTGAGGTGACCTAAAGCGGCTTACATCCTCCCTGTCTCTTCCTTTTTGCCCTTACAACAACCCTGAGAGGTAGACTTGGCTGAGAACCACTGGCGTATTTGCCTAGGGACATGGGGTACCCCTTGTCCCCCGGTGCATCGGTGGAGTCGATGAGGCCAAAACATCCTCCTACACAGCCAGTGATTGAGCAGAAGCCCCTGTAAGCAGCCACTGGAAGCAGCCGGACTGCTCAGGGTGCCTGTCATTAGCCCGCCCACTCTGTACGGTGGCCTGGAGTGTCCAGGGGGTGGGGGAGAAATCCCACTGGGCTCCCAGGAGCAGGACTGGGGAGCTCCGCCTCCCCTCCCTCTGACCCAGTGTGCCTTATTCGCCTTAAATTAAGTGTGGCATGATTCAGAAGCCTTCAGGCAGGCACAGGAAAAGGCAAGCTGAGCAGGGAGCCCAGCAGCAGCAGAACTGAAGGTGATGCTGACGTTTGTTTGGTGAACCTTCCGATGGGGGGTGACTTGTGAGAATTTTACAGGCTTAAAAGTTCATTCCCCTTGCACTGGTTTGGAGCCGTTTCTCAGGCTAGCAGCCTACCTCACAGGGTTGGTGTGAGGACACAAGGTAGAGAAGAGTGGTGGGAGAGCCCCGCGATATGTTTGTTGGGGTGGGGTGTTTTGTGAGCTGGTGCAAAAAATCATTGTTTGGTTGTCGAAAAGGAGGGTGGCCGCCTATGCCGGGCTGGGGCAGCGGGCGCCAAGCTCAGGTTTTGTCCCCAGGATCCAGTTTGCCTAGATACGCCTCTGCTGAGAACGTCAGCCTCAGGTCACCCAATGAGCTTCTATGACAGAGAGGGCATTCGGACTTGGATCTTCCAGATGCTAATCCGGCACACTAACCGCAACGCTATTCTGGCTCATCTCCTGGATCTCAAGCAGCAGGTCTTGGGGAAGTCACAGAACGGCTCCTTCCGCACATGGAGAATAATCCACTTTCAATGCACTTTGCAGCTGGGTTTAACTGTGAGGAACAGCAAAATCCACTTGCAAACAATTGTGGAAGTGGATTGAAAGTGCATTAATCTGCATGCGTGGAACGGGTCATAGATTTGGAAATGACCACAAGGGCCGTCCAGCCTAACCCCCTTCCGTGCAGGAATATATAAACAAAGCACCTTTGACAGATGGCCAACCAGCCTCTGTTGAAAAACCTCCAAAGAACCTCCAGTCATAAGGGCTATGTCACACGTGTCAAACTCGCGGCCCTCCAGGTGTTATGGACTACAGTTCCCATCATCCCCTGCCAGCATGATGCTGACAGGGGATGCTGGGGCTACCAATTCCGCATCTGGAGGAATTCGCAGTTGACCTGTGAAACTATGTCATAATCAAAGCACCTTTGACAGATGGCCAACCAGCCTCTGTTGAAAAACCTCCAAAGAACCTCCAGTCATAAGGGCTATGTCACACGTGTCAAACTCGCGGCCCTCCAGATGTTATGGACTACAGTTCCCATCATCCCCTGCCAGTCCATGATGCTGACGGGGGCCGCTGAAGTTTGACACCCATGGGCTACGTGTCGTAGAAAAGTATATCCCAGAATGCTCACCACTTTGACAGCCAAGCTTGGAACAGGCACCGTGATTCCTCTTTTTTCTCCTCGTGCGAAATGCCCTGGAACTCTTGCAAATGGCTCTCAGTGATCTCGGAATCCACCCAAGAGTAGTTTCACACATAAGTGACCCTTTCCGCACAAACCTTTTAAAGCATTCCGAGGCAGGAAATCAAATGTGTCCTCCGTGGAGTTCCACTAAAAGGGGTGTGTGTTTTTTGGCCTGGCGTCATGAAAATGTTTCGTTTGCAGCCTCAAAACACTGAAAACGAACCCCTTTTAAAACAGTTGTCGGGTTGAAACGTTTTCAAGATGGTTTCAGTTGTTGTGCGATCTATGGACTAAGTTTCCCACGCTTTTTCGCTTCCCTGAAATTCCACCTTGGTGCCGTTTTCTGAGTTCATTTCATTGCTCCTGTTTATTTTGATCATTTCTCTTTTTTATTGGGGGGGGGTTTTTAAATCTTTGGGTTTTTTTATTTGGGGGGACTGAAATCTTTAAGTGTCACTTATACTATCTATGGCTCATTCCGCACATGCAGAATAATGCACTTTCAAACTCCTTTCAGTGCTCTTTGAAGCTGTGCGGAATGGCAAAATCCACTTGCAAACAGTGGTGAAAGTGGTTTGAAAACGCATTATTTTGCGTGTGCGGAAGGGGCCCTAGTTTAATAAGCAACTAAAGGCAATCCACAGGGAGGAAAAACAGCAGCGCGTGTGACCCTAATAAATACTAGGTTTGGGGTGGGCATTCATTTTCACTGGTTTAAAAATGAATGCACTCCTTCCCCCAAGTTGTATGCTCAAAACAATATTGCAGACGACATAAACAGCTTGCAATTACAATAGGGGGATTTCAGTCGGGATCTCACTTGCCCATCACTATTGTAACTGCTACCCCATTGTTTCAGAAATACATACCAAAAATAATCCTTCCAGGGATGAGACCAATGGTGGGATTCAGCCGGTTCGCACCACTTCGGCAGAATCGGTTGTTAAGAAGAAGAGTTTGGATTCATATCCCCCCTTTCTCTCCTGCAGGAGACTCAAAGGGGCTGACAATCTCCTTGCCCTTCCCCCCTCACAACAAACACCCTGTGAGGTAGGTGGGGCTGAGAGAGCTCCGAGAAGCTGTGACTCGCCCAAGGTCACCCAGCTGGCGTGTGTGGGAGTGCGCAGGCTAACCTGAATTCCCCAGAGAAGCCTCCACAGCTCAGGCGGCAGAGCTGGGAATCAAACCCGGTTCCTCCAGATTAGATACACGAGCTCTTAACCTCCTACGCCACTGCTGCTCCTTAAAATACTGCTTGTAAACAACCAGTTGTTAAATTATTTGAATCCCACCACCAGAACTGGTTGTTAAATTGCTTGAATCCCACGACTGGATAAGGCTAATAATGCACTTTCAATCCACTTTCAGTGCACTTTGGATTTTACTGTGCGGAAAAATCCCACTGTGAAAGTGGGTTGAATGTGCATTATTCTGCACGTGCGGAAGCAGCCTTAGCCAAAATCCTCCTCTCCTATGTCCACTTCTGCAGTTGGAAGGAGTATGTCTTGCATTTCTCACCCCGGCATTGTGGAGCTCTACAGCCCACCCACGGCAAGAGCTTTCAAGGCCATTGGCAGTGTGGAAATATGTGTTGCATTTATTACATGTATTAAATATTCATTAAATGTGCTGCAGACTGGGATATTGGTGTGGCTGTGGGCTGGGATTTTAGGGTACTCAGGACAGTGGCTGCAACATCTTGTCACTTGGGCTTTAAAAAGTGACATAGGTAGCTCTAGGAATCGCTGAAACTCTATGGCAAGACATAGAGCTACTATATATACAAGTATGCCTACAATGTGATTCAGATGCAGGGGGTAAAATGCAGCTGAAGAGGAGTCTCTGGGCTCATCATGAGCTCCCTCCTCTCCTCCCTTTGGGATACTTCATCAGAATATCGGGATGGTAAGCTGCAAGTTGTTCTCTTCTCTACAAATCAGGATTGTAACATCAGGACTAAGCCAGAAGTTGGAATCCTGATTACTACGACAGGATCACTTAGGCTCTAGGTTGGAGCATTGGAGGGGACACAGGAGGGAGTCAAATAGCTGAGGATCCCCTGCAGAGTTCACATAATGATTTTAAAAAAGACTGTGTATATTATGACCAGTTCAGACCCTCTTAAATTCCATTCCTCTTCTTTGCCTCATTCTTCTGCAAACCAGACTAATTCATTCTCCAGAGACCTGTAAAAGCATCCCCTGCAACTATAAAAGCAAATTTCAAGGTTTGTCCTTCCTTCCTTCCTTCCTTCCTTCCTTCCTTCCTTCCTTCCTTCCTTCCTTCCTTCCTTCCTTCCTTCCTTCCTTCCTTCCTTCCTTCCTTCCTTCCTTCCTTCCTTCCTTCCTTCCTTCCTTCCTTCCTTCCTTCCTTCCTTCCTTCCTTCCTTCCTTCCTTCCTTCCTTCCTTCCTTCCTTCCTTCCTTCCTTCCTTCCTTCCTTCCTGCATTCCTGCATTCCTGCATTCCTGCATTCCTGCCTTCCTTCACACAGAACAGGTCAAGTGCAAATAGCAGTTCTGATGTTCATTGCGTCTCCTGGAGTTTTTGCTGGGATGCTGACCCCAAAAACAACCCATAAGATCCATACATTGCCCTTCGGCTCCTCAAAGAGTCAGGGAAAGTGTGGGTGGGTGGGTGGAGGGCGTGGGGGGGGGGGGTTGAGAATCCAGCAATCTTTATTTTTGAGAAATCCTGTCTACCTAGGAATTCTTAGTGGTCTCAAGGGCCCCCTCTGGTGGTTGACGAAACACATGCCGGAAGAGATGGAGGCACTCCGCAGATAGCTGCCGTTGTAACACTCCTGTTTTTTTCTTCTTTCTGATGTGGGAAACTTATTTAAATTGATAAGTTGTCTATTTTTTTTTTAAAAAAAGCCCTGAAAAATGGTAGCTCTGCTTGTCTTTAGGGAGGTACCTCCTGCTCAAGTAACCAGGTTTCTGGCTGGGTGATTAATTCATTGATTGATTGGCAAGATGCTAAGTCAGTGGAGGCGAACGTTTGGCACTCCAGATGTTATGGACTACAATTCCCAATTGGCCATGTTGGCAGGGGCTGATGGGAATTGTAGTCCATAACATCTGGAGTGCCAAAGGTTTGCCACCATGGCGCTAAGTGAATGACTCGTAGATCTGGGGGAAGAACTGGCGTAAATGAGACGAGGGCTTGGAGAAAGGGGGAGAGCATTTGGGATCTTCAAGCAGAAGCAAAAGATGCATTTGGGACCCCTGCCGAACTTTATAACAATTGTATTGAGAAAAGCTTTCATGGCAGGAATCGACTGGCTGTTGTGGGTTTTCTGGGCTGGGGGGCCACAGACTGATCGTTTTTGCTCCTAACATTTTGCCCACATCTACGGCTGGCATCTTCACAGTCTACACCCCGGAGAGAGAAACCCATCTCACTGCGACCTACCTCTGAAGGTACAGGCAAGGTGTTAGGAGCAAATGCTACCAAGCCATGACCACATTGCCTAGAAAACCCACAACAACCTATTGATGACAACACTCTCGGTTTTTTTCATCCTTTTTCCAAGGAGTAAACTTCTCCACTCTTTTACAGGTTGGGCAGAGAGGAAGCTGCCAGTCCAAGATTCCTCCAGTGTGCTTAATGGTTTAGGGCAGTGATGGCGAACCTTTGGCACTCCAGATGTTATGGACTACAATTCCCATCAGCCCCTGCCAGCATGGCCAATTGGCAGGGGCTGATGGGAATTGTAGTCCATGACATCTGGAGTGCCAAAGGTTCACCACCACGGGTTTAGGGAAAATTTGAAGCTCGGTGTCCTCTGACCTCCCAAGCCCTTTACCAGGAGTGACGTGATGCTGCAGTATCCCACCCGCCCACCCCAGTTCCTTCACCCATAATCCTCCTTTCCCTCTCCACCATTGGTCCATCATGCAGTGGTAGTCGAGTGTTCACTTCTGCCCTTGGTCCAAGCCAGCTTTGTGTGATTCTCCCCTTCTCGCTCTGTTGGGGGCAGGGGTGTGTGTGTGTACGATCAGTGCTCCTCTGCTAAGGATCCCACCAGGAAATTTGCCCCGGGTGTCAAACCACTTCACAACTGGCTCTTTTTTCAGGTTGCAGAAGCAAAACGGAGACGAGAGGAAATAAGAATAAAAAGTACAGTTTTAGCCTTCAGTTGTTCCTTGGAGCGGCACAGTCCTAATTAATACGGAGCACAGCAATTAACACATTGGGGTTGGCTGCGGGTTGGGTTTTGTCTGGGTGGGTGGGTTGCTTGCCGCTCCGGCGCTGTTCTGCTTACCAATGACGGCCGGGTCTCACTTGTGGGTTTATCTCTGATAAAGAAGAGAGCGTCTAGGAGAAAGGGGTGTCGCCCCCCCCCCCCCCCGCCACGTTGCCAAGGCCCGGGTCACAATTGACAGGAGCACATGCAAATTGGCCACCGGCGCGCCTGCGCTGCGTTCCCCCGAGCCCACCTTCTGCTGAGCGTGACTTCTCTCTGCCCAGCTGCCTGTTAGAAACCAGGCCTTGACTGGTGAATTTGAAAGAAGGGGGCCGTGATAGTCTTTTGAGAGTGCCTTTACTTTCCCTTAGCAAGTGAAGAGACATTTGAACTTGAGTCTCTGAATTCCGGTGAGGGCTGAGCAGAGGCGTAGCTAGGGAAAATGTAGCCCGGTGCAAAATCTGAGTTTTCGGGGGTGGGGCTCATATGGGGGGCCGCTCTCCCACACCACAACCAAACAACAGTTTTTTCCACCAGGACTTGAAGTCAGTGTATGGACCCGGGGAAAAGAGGAGGGGCATCGGGGGCAATTTCCACGCCCTCCATGTGACTGAAAAGCCCCAACCTAGGGACATTTGACCCCATGTGTCCCCCTGGGCAGTACGCCCCTGGTGGCCGAGTTCTGTATCGTTGCACCCAGTCAGCACTAGATTTAATGCTTCTCTGTGCTGTCCGGGATCTGTGCTTAATTCCTCAAGCCCCTGGTGCAGAGATTGCACACAGACAGAGAGGGGTTGACTACCTCAGCTGTCCACCTCTTTGTGGTATGTAGGGGCTTGGACAGATTTATGGAGGAGAAGTTGATTAATGGCCACCAATCTTGATCTTTGATCTGAGATTGCAAATGCCTTAACAGTCCAGGTGCTCGGGAGCAGCAGCCGCCGCAGAAGGCCATTGCTTTCACCTCCTGCATGTGAGCTCCCAAAGGCACCTGGTGGGCCACTGCGAGTAGCAGAGAGCTGGACTAGATGGACTCTGGTCTGATCCAGCTGGCTTGTTCTTATGTTCTTATGTACAGGGCAGCAAAACTTGATCCTTTTCCCTGCTCCACATTTGCATTCCTGACTACCCATCCATGGTGTATGGATACGAATGCTCAAGGGAAGCCCAAAGCAGATTGACGCTTCCCTGACTGAGTCTCTGTCCCTCCCCGGAGTGCTTGCCCTGTGTGGTTTGCTCCCTCTTCTGGCCCTCTTTCCCTCCCTCAGTCAGCAAAAATGGGAAGCTCGAGGCCTGGCCCTGTCAGTGCGAGCTGGAAAGATGGATCACAGCCAGCGCCTCTCCCAGCGGAGAAAGGGGGACCACATTTTGAGTCCATTTACATAGGAGAGAAGAGATGACAGCGGGCCTTCAGGGAGCCCGCCCGCCGAGGTTTTTGCAGCGCTGACTGGAAGCCACCTGCTTTTTCCGGCTTCTGGTCTGCTTTGGAATTTCACTTCAGAGCCGCTCGTCCCAAGTGAGTTTCCGAGCTCCAGTTTGAGAGATGTTAGTTAGGAAGATCAAACGCCCCGGCTTGTTTGCCTGTCAAAAAGTCTGGCTGGAAACGCCGAAATCTAATGCGACCGGAGAGTGTTTCTCTTGGCGAATAGTCAGCCGGTTACAAATGCCGAAACTGTGTTCGGCCATATTAGTATTCGGGTGATTTTTTTTTTGTCCCGAACTACATTGAAAGATTTAATGGGTGTTGTTTAAATGGATGGGTCATGGGGGCCACTATGGGTCTGTTGGGTTTGCATGTCATTTCGAGCCTCTTTATGGGGGTATTCATTAGTGTCCCGTTTCTTTTACGCAATACTAGGGCACTTTTTAAAACAACCGTTATGTTGAATTTCACTGGGACCGTTATGTTGAATTTCACTGGGAGCGGGGAATGAATGTAGTGGTTAAGATCATGTGCACTGGAGAACCCGGTTTGATTCCCCGCTCTGCTACTTGAGCTGCAGAGGCTTATCTGATGAACCAGATTAGCTTGTGCAGTCTAGCACATGCCAGCTGGGTGACCTTGGGCTAGTCACAGTTCTTCAGAGCTCTCTCAGCCCCACGCACCCCACAGGGTGTTTGTTGTGGGGGGAGGGAGGGAATTATAAGCCCCTTTGAGTTTCCATACAGGAGAGAAAGGGGGGGCATAAATCCAAACTCCTCCTCCTTCTCCTCTTCCTCCTCCTTCAGGAATATCTTTGTCAGGACTATGCCCTATAATTGGCCATGTAGAGTGGAGAGGTGAAAAGATTCTGAAAGCCAATGGATTTTCACTGGTTTATTTAAGCCAAACTTTAAATCCCACTACCAGAGGCAGTTTTTTTGGGAGGCAATGACAGGCGAGTCATAGCAAACCTCGAGAAAGATCTAACCAGCAGAATGGTGGCAGACTTAGCAGGCAGACAAAAGGGATAGTTTTGTACAGAAAAAGGTCTTTGGCTCCTTATCTGGAAGAGCAGGGTCGGAAGCCTCCGCTTGGGTTTCCTGAGAGTAAAGAAGGGGCGTTGGGCGCGAGCCTTGGACATCTCCCGAGGCCTGCCGGATTCAGAGCTTCAAACGCTGCCAGACTCGCAAAGCGGCTCCTTTTAACAGTTCTTGACGGAGGAACATTAATTTAATGCAGAGAAGGGAGCTGCCGTGCCGCGACATTAAGGAAGAAACATTGTAATCTATTACCGGGCCGAGGCTGCTGTTGATCAATATGGCAAAGTCAATAATAGCTTTTGATTCTGGAATATTAGGCTGACTGTCAGATTTGTGTTTATTAGAGGTTTTTACAAATGAGCCACGCCAGTGACCTGAAGCGGAGGGAGCACGGAGGATTGGCCAGAAGGGCCGGGTTTGGCAGGTACTGAGGGGAGACCTTGGTGGGTAAAAAGGGTGTTGGATTCTGATTTGGGGGATTGCTTCCTGTGGTTTGTGGGGGGCAGGAAAGGAGGCCGGAAGCCCTGCATCCCCACCCCCAAGAAAAGCTCTCTGAGTCATAGTGGAGAGCAAAGGCATCTATCTATCTATCTATCTATCTATCTATCTATCTATCTATCTATCTATCTATCTATCTATCTATCTTCTATCTTCTATCTTCTATCTTCTATCTTCTATCTTCTATCATCTATCATCCATCTATCCATCTATCCATCCATCCATCCATCCATCCATCCACCCACCCACCCACCCACTGCGTGCATTCATTTCCCGCCCAAGGACCGGCACAGCAGCTGTGTCCTTGCCACAGCCCCGCCCCAGAATGCCCGGCCACGCCCCCTTTGTGCCCCGCCCAGCCCCATTGGCGCTACGCCACAGTTTGAAACCCACCTCCATGGGAACCTGTTACTAAAATGTTTGGATCCAACCACTGACCGCCCCCTTCCCTTCAAAAGGCTGACTTTTGAAAGGCATGGGGCTTTTGAAAGCTGGCCTGCACAGAGGCAGAGGGCATGCTCCCAAGCCTCATCCATGAGCACGGGGGTGCAGGGGTAGGGGGGTCCTTGGAGAAGGAGCTGCCTCCGGGCGCCATTCCCCCCCCCCCCGATATGCCTCTGCAACCCTACAGCCCTGTCATTGCTGCCTTCATTCTGGGACGCAGCCATTGCGGCATAACGTGCTTCTGTCTGGGTTTTCTCGTTCCCCAACAGCACCCCGGCCCCACCCTCTAGATGACAGCCATATGCGTAGTCACCCAACGAAAAGGAAACAGATGTCATGGGAACAAACGTTTTTCTCTCTCTCTCTTCGGCGGATGCAAAGGAGAAGAGATCTGAACAGGAGGCGGGATGGACGGGGTGAAGGGGAGCCGACTTCCAAAGGTTTCCTTGCGATACGGTCACCTCAGCTGAACTGACATATGGTTTGAAAGCACTGGGCAGGACTCTCACACACACACACAACCACCCAAGCCCTTATCTGAACTTCTTCTGTAATGCTTTTTAAAAAACATTTCTGTTCCCTTTTTAAGGTATTCAGAGCATCTGATATGTTTTACATTTCTATAGATTTTTCGGTTCCTCTCTTCTTTGGCTGGCTGGCACTGTGCCGTCAGACATCTGCCGCGCCCAGTACTTTAATTCTTGGGATTAGATGTACATACTCTGCCTACGTACATTCATGAAGCGAAGGGATGGCTATGATAAGGAGATATCCCTAAAGCTCATTGCGCACATGCAGAATAATGCACTTTCAAACTGCTTTCAGTGCTCTTTGAAGTTGTGCGGAATTGCAAAATCCACTTGCAAACAGTTGTGAAAGTGGTTTGAAAATGCATTATTTTATACAAACTGTCTTGCGGGAAGGAGGAAAGCACTCAGATAGCAAATGTGCCAGTTCATTATCCCCTTTCTCTCCCTGTAGGAGACTCAAAGGGAGCTTACAATCTCCTTGCCCTTCCCCCCTCACCTTACAAACACCCTGTGAGGTAGGTGGGGCTGAGAGAGCTCCGAGAAGCTGTGACTAGCCCAAGGTCACCCAGCTGGCATGTGTGGGAGTGCACAGGCTAATCTGAATTCCCCAGATAAGCCTCCACAGCTCAGGTGGCAGAGCGGGGAATCAAACCCAGTTCCTCCAGATTAGATACACGAGCTCTTAACCTCCTACGCACTGCTGCTTAACCTCCTACGCCACTGCTGCTCTTAACCTCCTACGCCACTGCTTCTACCCTTCCGCATGGTTCACATGGGTGTCCCTTTCGTGGGTGCCTTCTAAGAACAACCCCGTGAGGTACATGATGTGGACAGTTAATGACCGACCTAAGATCCATCATTTTATGACTCAGTGGCAACGCAATTGCAAGTTCAAGCCCAGTTGCCTGCCTCAGGGTCCCCAACCTTTCTGAGCCAGTGTGCACCTCTGGGATCCTGGCACAAGGTCCTGGGCGCAACCACAAAATGGTTGCCACCAGAGATGGAACCCCGCCACAAAATGGCTGCCTCACCGGCTGAGAAATATCACCCAAGGCTTTAATTGCTTATTCAGCACAGTGGACGGCATAGAAAGTCTGACTGACTGACTGACTGACTGACTGACTGACTGACTGACTGACTTAATATCTATCTATCTATCTATCTATCTATCTATCTATCTATCTATCTATCTATCTATCTATCTATCTATCTATCTATCTATCTATCTATCTATCTATCTATCTATTTATTTATTTATTTATTTATTTATTAGATTTTTATACTGCCCCATCCCCGAGGTATTGGGCGGTTTACAACATGGTTACCAATTGGCCATGCTGGCAGGGGCTGATGGGAATTGTAGTCCATAACAACTGGAGTGCCAAAGGTTCGCTACCACTGGTCTAGACCACACCTGGCTACTTTTCCCACAAGTTTTTGATTGTGTGTTCCTGCATTGCAAGGGGTTGGACTTGATGGCCCTTAGGGTCTCTTCCAACTCTATGATTCTATGATTCTACTTGTCCGGGTGTCTAGATCTGGTTCTTTTGTAGCCAAACTACTCTTTTTTAAGTAGAGGTGCTCAGGAGTGAAACCTTCCAGATCTCAAACACACGGTCTGCCACCAAGGTGTTGAATGCCCACTACCTGCAGATATTAATTAGCCAATTAGGAGAAAAAGGAAACTTCAGAACGGTTGCTGCTTTATTTTAATGTGTGGCCTTTTGGGAGAGAAATTCTTCTGATATCAGTGTTGAGTTATTGCCTACCACACTAAACCTCACATTCAGCGAAGAGCCGCAAAGACCAGCGTGGGACTTCTGAGAATCTCGGCAGGCTCGCCAGCATAATAGATCATTCCGCCCAGGGGTTCTCAGGCACACGTTCCAAAATGGGGGTCCAAATTCTCAAATGTTAATTGCTATCGAGTGAATTTCAGAAAAGCGTTGAGGATTCCTACGAGGCCAAAAGATTTAAGGAAGCTTAACCGGAGCCGTGTAGGGTTTCAGTGATTTGATTGGTTGATTGATTGGTTGATTGAGGTGCTGTGTGGTTTCCGGGCTGTATGGCCACGTTCTAGCAGCATTCTCTCCTGACTTTTCGCCTGCATCTGTGACTGGCATCTTCAGAGGATCCTCTGAAGAAGCCAGCCACAGATGCAGGCGAAATGTCAGGAGAGAATGCTGCTAGAACACACCCATACAGCCCGGAAACCACACAGCACCTCAGTGATTCTGGCCGTGAAAGCCTTCGACAAGAGAGAGAGAGAGAGAGAGAGAGAGAGAGAGAGAGAGATGGTAGGTAGGTAGGTAGGTAGGTAGGCAGGTAGGCAGGCAGGCAGGCAGGCAGGCAGGCAGGTAGGTAGGTAGGTAGGCAGGCAGGCAGGTAGGTAGGTAGGCAGGCAGGCAGGCAGGCAGGTAGGTAGGTAGGTAGGTAGGTAGGTAGGTACATGATAGATGATTGATTGATTGATTGATTGATTGATTGATTGATTGATTGATTGATTGATTGATTGATTGATTGATTGATTGATTGATTGATTGATTGATTGATTGAGGAATCTTCATATGTTGCCTTTCCATTTAAAACTAATCAAGACTGTTCGCAAATAAAAAGAGAACAATCAATACAGCGCGCATCTGAAAAAAATATCCATAAAATGTAGGCAGGCTGGAAATCTAGTGCACACCAGCATGGCGTGGTGGTTAAGAGTGGCAAACTCTCATCCGGGAAACCAGGTTTGATTCCCTGTTCCTCCCCATGAGCAGTAGGCTCTAATCTGGAGAACTGGGTTTGATTCCTAGCTCCTCCAGTGGAGAACTGGGTTCGAGTCCCCACTCTTCCACTTGAAGCCTGCTGGCTAACCTTGCGCTAGTCATAGTTCTCCCAGAACTCTCTCAGCCCCACCTACCTCACATTGTGTCTGTTGTGGAAAGGGGAAAAAGTCAAGTGATTGTAAACCACTTTGACGCTCCTTAAAGTTAGAGAAAAGCAAGATATAACAATCAACTCTTCTTCATTCTGATATCAGTGTTGAGTTATTGCCTACCAGGAGCAGCAGTGGCGTAGGAGGTTAAGAGCTCGTGTATCTAATCTGGAGGAACCGGGTTTGATTCCCAGCTCTGCCGCCTGAGCTGTGGAGGCTTATCTGGGGAATTCAGATTAGCCTGTGCATTTCCACACATGTCAGCTGGGTGACCTTGGGCGAGTCACAGCTTCTCGGAGCTCTCTCAGCCCCACCCACCTCACAGGGTGTTTGTTGTGAGGGGGGAAGGGAAAGGAGATTGTCAGCCTTTTTGAGTCTCCTGCAGGAGAGAAAGGGGGGATATAAATCCAAACTCTTCTTCTTCTCTTCTTCATTCTGCCTGTTCTTCATATGCACGTCCAGGGGAAGAACGTTCCATACAATAACAATGCTGTTAGGGGAAAAGGACGTTCCTCTCCAAACTTTTTCACTGCTGGTTTGGACTGCTGTTAAATGACTCTGCCTTACGTTCAGTTTGACTGTGAGGCAAACTCTATGCTGGGGATCATTAGGAAAGGAATTGATAATAAAACTGCAAAGATTGTCATGCCCTTATATAAAGCAGTGGTGCGACCACACTTGGAGTCCTGTGTTCAGTTCTGGTCGCCACATCTCAAAAAGGATATTGAGGAGATAGAAGAAGAAGAAGAAGAAGAAGAAGAAGAAGAAGAAGAAGAAGAAGAAGAAGAAGAAGAAGAAGAAGAAGAAGAAGAAGAAGAAGAAGAAGAAGAAGAAGAAGAAGAAGAAGAAGAAGAAGAAGAAGAAGAAGAGAAGGGCAACAAGGATGGTTGAGGGACTGGAGCACCTTCCCTATGAGGAGAGGCTGCAGCGTTTGGGACTCTTTAGTTTGGAGAGGAGACGTCTGAGGGGGGATAGGATTGAAGTCTATAAAATGATGCATGGGGTAGAAAATGTTGACAGAGAGAAGTTTTTCTCTCTTTCTCACAATACTAGAACCAGGGGGCATTCATTGAAAATGCTGGGGGGAAGAATGAGGACTAATGAAAGGAAACACTTCTTCACGCAACGTGTGATTGGTGTTTGGAATATGCTGCCACAGGAGGTGGTGATGGCCACTAACCTGGATGGCTTTAAAAAGGGCTTGGACAGATTTATGGAGGAGAAGTCGACCTATGGCTACCAATCTTGATCCTCTTTGATCTGAGATTGCAAATGCCTTAACAGTCCAGGGTGCTTTCTGTGGGAGCAACAGCCTGCAGAGAAGGCCATTGCTTTCACATCCTGCAGGTGAGCTCCCCAAGGCACCTGGTGGGCCACTGCGAGTAGCAGAGAGCTGGACTAGATGGACTCTGGTCTGATCCAGCTGGCTTGTTCTTATGTTCTTATGTGAACAGGGTTGTCCAGGGGAGGGGAATACAGGCGATATTTCCGTTTTCCTGTCACAATCTTTTGGGAGGAAGGTTCCTTTGGAGCTTTATCCTTCTTGCAGCAACTTCCCTGACAGCTTCCAGGCAGACGTCTCAGGAAAAAGAAGAGCGGCTAAAGCTAGGGTGATCGGGACGAACTTTTTCGGCAACCAGCCCCGAGCTGATTCCCTGCGCTCCCTTCCCCTGACCCCCGCTGTTCCTTAAATGGCCCATTATTGGTCACTGGAGCCGCACAGGTCATGCAACAGAATGGCGCTGTTAAAAATAGGCATGCAGGTTCAAAGCGTGGGGTCAGGAGAGATTAATTGAAAACTCCTCTGCCGTCCCGACATCATCTGCAGAGTCTTTAGCATGCAGACACTTCCAGCTGTTGGCAGGTTGCTGGAGAATGCAAATGAAGACTTCCCGGTTGCCGTCAATCAGGGTGAGAGCTAGAGGAGGGGGTTGCGTTTGTTTTTCTCACCTTTGGTTCTCCTGGAGCCCTGGCCCTAAGAAAATCTGCGATCGGCCTTCCCGAGAGCAGCAGTGGCTCAGTGGTTAAGAACAGGTGTATTCTAATCTGGAGGAACCGGGTTTGATTCCCAGCTCTGCCGCTTGAGCTGTGGAGGCTTATCTGGGGAATTCAGATTAGCCTGTGCACTCCCACACACGCCAGCTGGGTGACCTTGGGCTAGTCACAGTTCTTCGGAGCTCTCTCAGCCCCACCGACCTCACAGGGTGTTTGTTGTGAGGGGGGAAGGGCAAGGAGATTGTCAGCCCCTTTGAGTCTCCTGCAGGAGAGAAAGGGGGGATATAAATCCAACTCTTCTTCTTCTACTCTATGCAGGCCCTGGAAGACTGTTCATCACCTTCATCTGGTACACTAGGACTGCATTACCTACAGGGTGGGATGCTGGGAGCATTTGGAAAAGTCTTATCTCCTTCCTTGTTAAAGCCAGCGCTGTCTGGTTGACTGCTCCCGGCAAGACGGCTCTTTGTTCTGATCCAGCAAGATAAGCCAGTGGAAGCGGACAAGGATTTAGTGGGTAGCGATAAGGAAAGGTTTATTTATGAAGCGTTTGTTTCTTTTCTCTTTTTTTTGGTATACATTTTATTATGATTTTGTGTTCACCGCCCTGAGCCCTTCGGGGGAGGGTGGTATACAAACGTAATAAATCATTATTAATAATAATAACAATGATTTTCCAAATATTTAACATAATTAATCCAACGTATATGATCAACATAAGCATACGCTAGAGGTAAACATATGGTCTTGGCAGCATTTCGTATACTATACAGCACAGGTGTCAAACTCGTGGCCCTCCAGATGTTATGGACTACAGTTCCCATCATCCCCTGTCGGCAGGGGATGATGGGAACTGTAGTCCATGACATCTGGAGGGCCACGAGTTTGACACCTATGCTATACAGCATCCTGAAGTCTAACCTTTACTGTTTCGTTATTACGTGTGTGTGTGTGTCTGTATGTGCATAATTATTATTAGAGGAGGCGTCTGAGGGGGGATATGATTGAAGTCTATAAAATTATGCATGGGGTAGAAAATGTTGACAGAGAGAAATTTTTCTCTCTTTCTCACAATACTAGAACCAGGGGGCATCCATTGAAAATGCTGGGGGGAAGAATTAGGACTAATAAGAGGAAACACTTCTTCACGCAACGTGTGATTGGTGTTTGGAATATGCTGCCACAGGAGGTGGTGATGGCCACTAACCTGGATAGCTTTAAAAAGGGTTTGGACAGATTTATGGAGGAGAAGTCAATCTATGGCTCCCAATCTTGATCCTCCTTGATCTCTGATTGCAAATGCCTTAGCAGACCAGGTGCTCAGGAGCAGCAGCAGCAGAAGGCCATTGCTTTCACCTCCTGCATGTGAGCTCCCAAAGGCACCTGGTGGGCCACTGCGAGTAGCAGAGTGTTGGACTAGATGGACTCTGGTCTGATCCAGCAGGCTAGTTCTTATGTTCTTATTTTTCCCTCTCCATCAAAATTATTCTTTCCAGCTCTATTTTATCCTGTTTTATCCTCTCACACATAATTTTGTGTTTAGTATATCAGTAATCTCCAGATAGAACGTGTATATCTTTGTCTTTCTTCATGTATTCTATCCATAAATGCCAATTCATCTTATATGTTTCGAATGGAAAATTGCGTATTTGGTGGCTTATGTAGATGTTGTACTTTGGGTTTCCAATCTTCAATGGTTGGTATGTTTCCAGATTTCCAGACTTGAGCTCAGACGATTTTCACCTCCACGATCATATCGTTATCATATAATATCGTAGTGTTTGTTTCTTTTTAGCCATCGAGTTGCAACCAAATTAGGGCAACGCTGCAGGCTTTTCAGAGCAGAAGACATCTAGAAGTGGTTGGTCATGGCCTGCTTCTACATAGCATAGAATGATAGTTGGAAGGGGGCATCCAAAGCCATCTAGTCCAGACCCCTGCTCAATGCAGGTTCAACCTCGAGCATCCCTGACAAGTGTTTGTCCAGCTGCTGCTTAATAACGGTCAGTGAAAGGGAGTTCAGCACCTTCCTAGACAGCCAATTATACTGTTGCACAACTCTTATTGTAGGGTTTTTTCCCTGGTATCCAGTTGGATGTTTGGTCCCCATAATTTGTCCCCGTTATTGCGAGTCCTCTCCTCTGCTTCCAACAGGAATAGCTCCCTGCGCTCCTCTAAGCGGCAGCCCTTCAAGTCCAATCAGGTCCCCATCAGTATTTTCTTCTCCAGACCAAATTGGTGATCTCCCATCCAAGTATTGCTTAGGTTCTAGGATCTGATGAGATCATGTTATCCTGAGCCATCCTGCTCGGGGCGGGAGTTTAGATGCACATCAGAAAACCATCTGAGCATGACTCTTTTAGCTCCTTTAGGAGCAGCAGTGGCGTAGGAGGTTAAGAGCTCATGTATCTAATCTGGAGGAACCGGGTTTGAATCCCTGCTCTGCCGCCTGAGCTGTGGAGGTTTATCTGGGGAATTCAGATTAGCCTGTACACTCCCACACACACCAGCTGGGTGACCTTGGGCTAGTCACAGCTTCTCAGAGCTCTCTCAGCCCCACCTACCTCACAGGGTGTTTGTTGTGAGGGGGGAAGGGCAAGGAGATTGTAAGCCCCTTTGAGTCTCCGGCAGGAGAGAAAGGGGGGATATAAATCCAAACTCTTCTTCTTCTTCATTCACAACCGGCGTTTTTGAGACTCCAGCTATTTGTATTACATTCCAACAAAAGCTGGCCTTCTCAAGGTACTGACTTTTACTTGTAATATCAGTTTGTGTTTGGCAAGTGGTATCTTCTCTTGCTTCTGCTGAGGCTGCAACCCTCCAGAATTTCTTTGGGCAGCTTCACACATGATACCTGTACGAACAGGGAGTTGTGAGTGCAAATCATTTAAGTTTCAAAGACAGAGCATTTTGATATCATCCCATACCACATCTTGCATTACACTATTCGGATGTATACACAGATATTTTAAGTACACTAAATTGCAAAACGTTAACCATGACGAGTCCCATATCGGCACAAGTGGCAATCCGCGGGGGGTGGAGGGATCAGGAGCCAAAAGAGGCCAAGGCTCGTGTCATCAGTGATGTTACTTCCTGTGTACACTGGAAGTGACATCATCAGGGGTACCTAGCAACCATAGGCTTGCCCCATCACTTTGTCCAAATTCCAAAAGTGCCTGCGAACTAAAAAAAAAAGTACCTTCATAGAGAGACACTCATCACCCCCCAAGTATAATGATCTGAATTCTGGGCCCAACAATTCAAGAAGGTTATTGACAAGCTGGGACAGGTCTAGAAGAGGGTGACCAAAATGGTCAAAGGTCTGGAATCCATGCCCAGTGAGGAGCGGCTTAGGGATCTGGGTATGTTTAGTCTGGAGAAGAGAAGGATAAGGGGTGACGTGATAGCCGTGTTGAAGGGATGTCATGTTGAAGATGCAGCAAGTTTGATTTTTGCTGCTCCAGAGAGAAGGGCAAGGAATAATGGACTCAAGGTACAGGAAAAGAGATTCCACCTAAATATTAGGAAGGACTTCCTGACTGTCAGGACTGTTCGACAGCGGAATACGCTGCCTCGGAGTGCGATGGAGCCTCCTGCTTTGGAGGTTTTCAAACAGAGGTTGGACAGCCAACTGTCAGGAGTTCGTTGACAAGCTGGAACTCTCAAAGGCACCTGGTGAGCTTCCAAAGGCACCTGGTGGGCCACTGCGAGTAGCAGAGTGCTGGACTAGATGGACTCTGGTCTGATCCAGCAGGCTAGTTCTTATGTTCTTATGTTCTTATGACTGTGTATTCCTGCATGGCAAGGGCTTGGACTGGATGGCCCTTGTGGTCTCTTCCACCTATGTGTTTCTATGAATTCGACAATGCAATTTTATTTATTTATTTATTTATTATTTATTATTTGATTTAATATACCGCCCTATCCCCGAACGGCTCAGGGTGGTGAACAGTGCAATATCATAGATAAAAACATACATATAAGTTAAAACAATTACATTCATCCCACAAACCCATATGCAACCCTCCCAAGAGAAAATAATGGGTCCCAATGATGTTAGGGACCTCTGTAGAGCAAGGGGTGGGGGGTGGGGCATCCTCAGCGGCTGGTCTCTCCAAAGGCCCGGTGGAACAACTCAGTCTTACAGGCCCTGCGGAACTCTCCAAGGTCCCGCAGGGCCCAGATAGCTGGTGGTAGAGTGTTCCACCAGGCAGGGGACTCAGAGCCGTGGAGGCCCTGGCTTGAGTGGAGAGCCAACCCAGCGTCATTCGAAAGCCAGGGATCTCCAGTAAATCGGCCTCTGCAGAATGCAGAGGTCGACTCGGGACATAATTGAGATACCACCTCCCACGTATGGAAAAAATTTGCTCCCCTTCAAGCCCAGTCTTAGGTTAAGCATAACATCCCTCCACTCTTGCAACTATGCTGAGGGAAGCTTTGAGAAACTGTCAGCCCTTCCCCTCGTCTTTCCGTTCTGGCTTGGTGAGGCCTTCTGAGCCCCGGAGTGGTTCTCATTTTCCCTGTCACCTGTCCTAGCACTCAATAGCCCTGAGGGCTTAGTCTGGAGGAAGGCCTCCTCACCTTCTAAGCGATGCCTCGGGGCGCTCACCAAAATTAGCTACTTCCTTGACTTCTTAACCAAAAAAAATTGCACTCTGCCTGCCGGTTGTGACCTATTTAGTAGTCTCACTTCAGACTCTTTTCGGTCCCCAAAATCGCATCCTCTCCTAAGCACAGTGCAAAGCAGGTTGAAAACCGGCCATGTGCTGTGAAGGTCGGATTGTGGAGAAATTGCTCAAGAATTGGGGGCGGAGCCAGGAAGGGGCAGGGTTTGGAAGGGGAGGAACCTCAGCAGGTTATAATATCATAGTGTCCATCCTCCAAGGTACCCATTTCCTGCAGGGGAATCTGGTCTCTGCAGTCTGGGGACAAGTGTGGTCGGCCACATCATTTTCTAATCCCCTTACTTATGGTCGCGGCAAACCTGTGAGATAGGATGGATTAAGAGAAAGAGAAACTGGGCTGAGGTCATCCAGGGCGATTCCACACACGAGTAAAATAGGTTCGACCCAGTTCCCTGAGAAGGGTACTAACCTAGGTCGAAACCATTGTTGTTCCCCACTGCAACCAGCTTGATCTCAGCTCGGAGGGTGGAATCATCCTGTACCTCTTCGCCACTCTGTTCTGATTGGCTACTGTTCTACAGCCATGTTCCGTCTATCCCCACACACGTTATTTTAAAAAACTGCCACAGGAATGGAGGGACGAAGGTGGCGTTTTTTGATTGGCCAGCTGTACGCATGCCCGAAACACTCAGCTGTGATTGGCTGAATGGGGGACTCCTGGCACCAGAGATTCCGCACTTTACTGGAATCGAACTGAGTTCGAGCGTGGTTCCCTGGAAAAGTAGTCGTTCCCAACTGGAGTCGGAAATTTGACTGTTACACGGGGTGAAGCTGGTGCAAAACCACGTCAATCCCAGTGGTTGTGCGGAACACTTAGGTCGAACGCAGCTCGAACTTAGGTCGATAACGCAAGTGTGGAATTGACCCCAGAAAGCTTTATTGCAGAGCAGCATTTTGTTGTGGACTTTGTCAGGTCTTAAGAGAACAACTCTAAACGCTGTACCAAACTGCCTCAAGGATGGTGATAAGCAAACTGCATGGTGATAAGCTTAAACGGTAGTGTACACTAATCTGCTTGGAACTTGGCAGTCACCAGGGGTGGAGCTGCCATGGGGACATGTGGGCGTGAGGTGACATGTCCCCGGGTGCACACCATCCTGTCCCATGGGGGGCACAAAATTGCCCCCTGACCCCTCCTCCTCTATGCATTCTGCGTACCCAACACCTCCCCCTCTCACCCAAACCTCTTACTTTCATTTTTGCCACTCATGTCCACCATTTTGTGTTCTGCAGCAGATTCTCTGTGAAGATTTCCCCATGAAAGTTTCCTCTGCTTGCAGCTCATCTGTGTGATTTCACTGTAAAAAGTAGATGAATAAAGTTTGTTTTGCCGAGCGATCTCGTGCACGTGTCATTTTTTCCTTTTTTTGTTTTGAGGGGGATGTCTGCGAAGTTACGGTGACACTATTACAGAATCTGCAATGTGCACATATTAGTATCGTCATAGCTTTGCAGACATCCCCCTCAAAACAAAAAAAAGGAAAAATGATACATGCGCAGAATCACTAAGCTAAACAAACTTTATTCATCTACTTTTTACAGCGAAATCACATGCAGATGAGCAGCGAGCGGAGAAAATCACCATGGGAAACCTTCGCCAAATGGCAGATGCACAGAGAAACTGTGCAGCAGCACACCAAGTGTGAAACTGACAAGAGCTCTGTGCAGGAAGCAGGAAAAAAAGATCTGTTTTGGCTGGCGTTTGTGGCCGTGGGAACATAAAATGCCAAAATGGATCTTTTGAAACTGTCTGCAGGACGTTCTATTCCTGTGTTGCAGGATGCACTCTAGATGGACTAAAAATCTGATTCAGTATCAAGCTGCGTTGTGTTCCTGATGTTGCTGCAGCTCAGCAGGCCATAAACCTTGTTCAAAGGAGAGCCATAATGCTCGCCAGGTTTAATGTTATGCCTTCTGCCTTGTTGCATGGCAGATTTAATAAGCAAGAAAAGGCTAAAAGATTGTGCCCATGTAATGATGGCTCAGTTGAATCTCTGGCCCACCAATTACTTCACTGTCTCAGATTCAAGGAAATCAGATCCAAGTATGTGAATGTCACTCCTTTACATTTACCCGACCTCTCCGATTTATTTAGATTACACTACTTGTTGGACAATCCTGATCCTTCTCTCTGTATGATAGTGGCAGACTTTCTCCTGGAAATTACTAAACGCCAGTAGATTTCCTTCGTCCTAACATGTACATCCTGTATTGTATATGCTTTTTAATCTGTTTTTATTATTGTTGTACTGCTGTCTATGCCAATAAAGGCTTGCTTAAACTAAACTCAGCAGGCCCGACATCACTGTCCTTTCCGCCCTCGTCTTGAATGTCCGCAATGGAAGATGTGTCGGCCAATTTACAAAATAAGCTGGTTTTACCCAGTGCGGTCTCCCCCCACCTCCAAAACTGATACCGTACCAAATATGGCTGCCCTATGCGAGGGCAACCCAAACTCTCATTTAATGCAAGCAAGTCACTGAGGCATAAGAGAAATAAACTTTTCCCAGCGTCTGTGTAAAGCTGGTGCGTGGCCGCAGACGACATCCCGTGGAAAAGAGATCTATGCACTGAGAAAGGCCTTTCTTTGCTGCCCTCTCATTCCGCTGCTAATCTCCTTCGCGCAGCCAAAACTCCAAATGGTCCCCGGGCGCCGATTTATATTATTTTTAGAGATGTGCAGGCAGAAACAATTCCTGGGCCTCTGAAGTCTAATAACAATCTCTTCTCTCCTCCACCCCTCCTTTCTTGAGATGATCTGCCACAACCGTGATGGAGGACGGGTGGGGGGTGGGGGGGTGGGGGGAAGAGCTGCCCACCAATGGACCACGCGGAGAGATTTACGAATGGCTGGGGTGAGCCTGCTAGGCTGAAATAGCCTGGAATTAATTACTCGAGGCACGGGACCAAGGTGAATTATCTAGCCACGCAACCGAACATTTAATTATCTAGCGGTTCCCACTGGTTCCTCATCTGCTACCAGGAGCTGCTACAACCAAAGATAAGAAATTAGATGGGGCGGAATGGTGTTCCTCCCCCCCCCCACTTTTGCAAATATCCTCCGGAAAGTGTTCCAAAAATACCTGATCGGTCTGTGCTGGAAAAGTGAATGCCAATTTTCTCCCTCTGCAATTTGCCTTGCTTTGGAGAGTGATTTCACTTCTCCGTGAAGAACCATGGGTATGGTCTCCCATCCCAATACTTACCAGGGCTAACCCTGCTTAGCTTCTGAGATCTGACAAAATCAGGCTATGCTGGACTGGCCAAATCAGGACTATAAATATTGCACACATAGGACAATGCTGACTGGCCTCTCACTTCCTGTGTCCCTCCCAGCTGATGCCAATTTCTTGTTCCTTTCCCAGCTCTCCCAAGATATTGGGCCTCAAAAAGGATATTGAAGAGATAGGAAAAAATGCAGAGAAGGGCAACGAGGTTGATGGAGGGACTGGAGCACCTTCCTTATGAGGAGAGGCTGCAGCGTTTGGGACTCTTTAGTTTGGAGAGGAGATGGCTGAGGGGGGATAGGATCGAAGTCGATAAAATTATGCACGGGGTAGAAAATGTGGACAGAGAGAATTTTTTCTCTCTTTCTCACAATACTAGAACCAGGGGGCATCCATTGAAAATGTTGGGGGGGGGGGGAAGAACTAGGACTAATAAAAGGAAACACTTATTCAATTTAACGTGTGATTGGAGTGTTTTGGAATATGCTGCCACAGGAGGTGGTGATGGCCACTAACCTGGATAGCTTTAAAAGGGGCTTGGACAGATTTATGGAGGAGAAGTCGATTTATGGCTACCAATCTTGATCCTCCTTGATCTCAGATTGCAAATGCCGTTACAGTCCAGGTGCTCGGGAGCAACAGCCGCAGAAGGCCCTTGCTTTCACCTCCTGCATGTGAGCTCCCAAAGGCACCTGGTGGGCCACTGCGAGTAGCAGAGAGCTGGACTAGATGGACTCTGGTCTGATCCAGCTGGCTCGTTCTTATGTTCTCCTGGGCCCAATCCCAAGGCCAGTGTCCCCTTCCCTATCCTTGTGGGAGGCTCTGTGGCTCAGATCCCTTCCGCACAGCAAAAGTACAGCACTCAGCATAAAGCAATCCGCTGTCCCATCAGGGCCTTTGCATGCCTCCGTGCAGGCCCACAGAAGCAATGCAGAGAGAGTGGTGTAGTGGTTAAGAGCAGTGGATTCTAATCTCGAGAACGGATTTGATTCCTCCCTCCTCCACATGAGTTAGGTGGGGCTGAGAGAGTGGTGAGAGAACTCAGACTAGCCCAAGGTTGCCCAGCAGGCTTCATGTGCAGGAGTGGGGGAATCAAACCTGGTTCTCCAGATTAGAATCGACCTGCTCTTAACCACTACACCACGCTGGCACCATATACATACCCTGTTTCCCCGAATATAAGACATCCCCTAAAAATAAGACATAGTTTTGCTGAAGTGCAAAATATAAGGCATCCCCCGAAAGTAAGACATAGCAAAGTTTTTGTTTGGAAGCATGCCCGACGAACAGAATACAGAAATATAAGACATCCCCTGAAAATAAGACATCCCCTGAAAATAAGACATCTTTGGGATCAAAAATTAATATTTATTTATTTATTTATTTATTTATTTATTGAGCTTATATACCGCCCCCATCCTTGGGGGGCTCTTAAATATAAGACACTGTCTTATATTCGGGAAAACACGGGTGTATAATTTTTCTTAAATATATGTAAAAGGAACGTCCAGAAGCAGAGAGCATTCACACGCTTACACCCATATTTTTACAAAAGGAATGGAGCAGGGAAATGTCTGCTCATCTCGGTTTCCAAATCCAGTCTCTCGTTTTGCTTTTCCCCCCTCCCTTCCCCTTGATTCTCCACACACACACACACACACACACACACACACACACACACACACACCCGGCCTCTGTTTGCACGGGAGAAGGTGGGTCGAGTGGGAAATTGGATCTGCTGCCGCAGCATAGCATCGATGCATCATGGAGATATTAAAGTCTGGTAGGATCAGCGGCGAAGATGAGAGGCAATTTCCCTTCTCCTCCCCGCTAGATCGTCCCGGCAGCGACTGAGCGCCCAAGTTTGAACTAACGAAACGTGGGGGAGATCTGCCTGGAAACAGCTCTGAAGGAACAGGAGGAGGGAAAGAAACAGAAGCAAGACTGAGTTGGGATGTTAGAGGAGGCGGGCCTTCAGTATAGCCCAGGGGTGGTGAACCTTTGGCACTCCAGATGTCATGGACTACAATTCCCATCAGCCCCTGCCAATTGGCCATGCTGGCAGGGGCTGATGGGAAATATGATCTCATAGCTTATCTGGAGTGCCAAAATTGCTCCCTGCCAGTATTCCTCAGTCAATATGGCCCTTTGCCATTGTAGCTAAAATGGTCCTCCATTTCCAGATGCAATAGTATGGCTTCGTCTTTCCTCTAAGGAGACTTCCTAAGAACATAAGAACATAAGAACAAGCCAGCTGGATCAGACCAGAGTCCATCTAGTCCAGCTCTCTGCTACTCGCAGTGGCCCACCAGGTGCCTTTGGGAGCTCACATGCAGGAGGTGAAAGCAATGGCCTTCTGCGGCTGTTGCTCCCGAGCACCTGGACTGTTAAGGCATTTGCAATCTCAGATCAAAGAGGATCAAGATTGGTAGCCATAAATCGACTTCTCCTCCATAAATCTGTCCAAGCCCTTTTTAAAGCTATCCAGGTGAGTGGCCATCACCCTCTCCTGTGGCAGCATATTCCAAACACCAATCACACGTTGCGTGAAGAAGTGTTTCCTTTTATTAGTCCTAATTCTTCCCCCCAGCATTTTCAATGAATGCCCCCGGTTCCTCTAGCTTACGTGGCTGTTTTGTTGGAGAAAGAGCCACGGCTTGGAGGAGCACTTCAGGTAGGGTTCCCAACCTGCAGGTGGTGGGACCAGGAAATCCCCTTAAGCTTCAACTGATCTCCAAACGACACAGATCAGCCCCCTGCAGAAAATAGCTGCCTTGGAGGGCGGAGTCAACGGCATCCTGTCTCTGCTGAGTTCCTTCCCATCCTTATACTCTGCCCCAAATTTCAAACTATTTCCCAATCCAGAGTTAGAAATCTTAAAGGTAAGATCCACTCCAGTATGCCTCACAATTCCAGAATCTGGGAACAAATAGAGAAAATATCATTTGCTTCTAGCCTGATTTCTTGTCTTTCTCTGCCTCTAGTTCAGTGGTGCCGAACCTTTGGCACTCCAGATGTTATGGACTACAATTCCCATCAGCCCCTGCCAGCATGGCCAAAAGAGAGGAAAGATGGTGACAGTGCAGCTGGCAAGTGGAGAGTTGGCCAATTGGCCATGCTGGCAGGGGCTGATGGGAATTGTAGTCCATAACATCTGGAGTGCCAAAGGTTCGCCACCACGGCTCTAGTTGGAAGCTAAGTGCTAGGGTCCAATCCAGAGACGCTCCCCTTATGTTTTGTTTTTTAAGAAAAATGGCAGTGGTTTTTTAAAGTTTCTCTTCTGCAGCAGCGTAGCGCCAAGAGGACGGGGGGACGTGACGCACCGGGCACACACCCCTGCAGCATGGTGAGGGTGTTTGAGGGCATTCCAGGGCATTCTGGGGTGGGGCAGGGGCGGGCAGCGGCATGACAAGGGCACACATGCCCCGGGCACAGTTTCCCTTGCTCTGCTCTTGCTCTTCTGCCTTTCAAACTGAACATGATTCTGAGTTTTGCAGCCCTGCTGGTTCAATTAAAATATTCCCATTTCCTTTTTT
The DNA here is from genome assembly GCF_021028975.2 of Sphaerodactylus townsendi. Classification (NCBI taxonomy): domain Eukaryota; kingdom Metazoa; phylum Chordata; class Lepidosauria; order Squamata; family Sphaerodactylidae; genus Sphaerodactylus; species Sphaerodactylus townsendi. The sequence goes on along the minus strand of NC_059431.1, from coordinate 4,857,151 downwards.
TTCTTTTTTGCGTAAATCAAATTGTGGGTTCTGTGCTCTTTTCTTGTTTCCTCCTATCAGATCTTTCCCATTAAATGCATGCAAAGGCTGTTGATGGGCAGGTGGACCAAGTCTAAACAGAAAGCAATCTGGACTGAGTTTGTGAGGCCAAACTGATCTGAACTCTAAACTGGAGTCTGGTACATGGCCGTGCAGTAAGACAGGTAATCAATTCAGGCAAAGACCTCAGGACTGGAGGCCCTGCCACAGTACTTTCAGCTAAGGCCTCAGGACTGGAGGCCCTGGCACAATGCTTTCAGTTAAGGTCCCAGGGCTGGAGACCCTGACACAGTGCTTTCAGTTAAGATGTCAGTACTGGAGGCCCTGGCACAATACTTCCAGTTAAGGCCTCAGGACTGGAGGCCCTGGCACAGTACTTTCAGCTGAGGCCTCAGGGCTGAAGACCCTGGCATAGTACTTCCAGTTAAGGCCTCAGGACTGGAGGCCCTGGCTAAGGCCTCAGGGCTGGAGGCCCTGGCACGATACTTCCAGTTAAGGCCTCAGGGCTGGAGGTCCTGGCACCTATGTGCATCTCTTGCCTTGAAAACTGTACTGGATCACAGGATGACACATTCATCCCTGGCAATATACAGTTGTGAGTGAGCACATGGAGCTGAGCTGGAGCCCTGTTCCCAGAATGCAACTGTTTGCTCTGCATTTATTTGCCTTTTTTTTTTAAAAAAAGAAGGCATTATTCTGTTTTTTCCTGGCAGTCAAAGCTGTTTGCCACATAGTGAAACAAGTATCACCAAATAATTAAGACAGGAATAATGAGTTCCTTGAATATCTTCAATTAAAGCAGTTGTTAAATATAAAGGCATTGCTACAGCAGTTTTAAACTCAAGAGCAAAAGGTGTGCGGCAGTCATTGTGCCCTTTTTATTAAAAAAAAAAAAAAGTAGATCCAGCAGGTACTCACAGGTTTTTGGATCACTGCCCCATAGGTATCCCTGTACTATAAAAAGGGTCATTATCCTAAAATTGCAGGGAAGTGTCTGTCTATATTTTTCAGCAATGGGTATTATGGGATTTTTTAATTATTATTCTCCAAGAGACAGGCTGATTTTTAGTGAGTAGCTAGTTGTTGTTTCAGCCAAAGAATGCAGCCAGATCTAGGCCCACTAACAGCAGGCAGGAATTTGATAAATGCTGGGTGATTTTTTTTGGAACCCCTGGGAACCCCTGAGCCAGCATTGTGATGTGATGTCCAAGAAAGCCAATGTGATTCTTGGCTGTATCAATAGGAGCATAGTGTCTAGATCGAGGGGTGTAATTGTACCTCTCTATTCTGCCTTGGTTAGACCTCCCCTGGAATATTGTGTACAGTTCTGGGCACCGCAGTTCAAGAAGGATATTGACAAGCTAGAACGGGTCCAGAGGAGAGTGACCCAAATGGTCAAAGGTCTGGAATCCATGCCCTATGAGGAGAGACTTAGGGAGCTGGGGATGTTTGGTGAAGAGAAGGTGAAGAGGTGACATGATAGCCATGTTTAGATATTTGAAGGGATGTCATGTTGGTGAGGGAGCAAGCTTGTTTTCTGCTGCTCCAGAGACCAGAACCAGGAGTAATGGGTTCAAGGTGAAGGAAGAGAGATTCCACCTAAACAACAGGAAAAACTTCCTGACAGTAAGGGCTTTTTGACAGTGGAATGCACTATCTTGGAGTCTCTTCCCACTCTATAATTCTATGATTTGTTTTCTTTTCAAAGTCCCTAGCTGAGCACCAAAATAACTTGTTTTTGTGCTGGTCTCACAGTACAATAGAGAGCCATGATGGACCGAGGTGGAATTATTACTAATCTGGCCAACTCTTAGATTTAAAAAAAAAATGACTTTGCTGATGGCATTATATGCTTTCTGCCCTATTCAGGGGCGTACCTCCATCAGATGCATAACCGTTTCGCACGAGTTTAACCCACAATCTGAGAATTGTAGTTTGCTAGAAACGATGCAGTAGAAAACCTCTGCTGAGAGTTTGAACCCTCCAGACAGAACTACAGTTCCCAAGATTCCCTGGGGGACAGACCGGTTATTAAAACCAACTTGTCTATGGCACAGAAAGCAGCTGATGGCTTTCCATAGGGTTCCTGGGTTTGGTTTTTTTAAATGTCCCAGCCGCCTCTCTTGTTCTTTAAAGGCTATAGATTTTTAAAGTAACTTGGGTAGCAGGCCATTAACTTCATGCCTATCGAACTCTATAGGACTTTCCCTATAAGGATATAAAAAACAGGGAGATTTAGTGTGTATGTCCGTGTGTTTTTAAAGACGACTCCAGTATTGGGTGGGAAATTTGCCAAGGGCAGCTATTTTGGGTTGGCTGATAGGGGTGGGGGGAGGAGAAAAACTCTCTGCTGCAGTATTGATGTCAGTCTTGGAAGGGGGGAACGGGTCGCGTAAACAGGGACCTAATAGAAATATGAACCGATTTTGATCTCCACTGTGATTGCCCGCTGCTTCCCTTTTGGGCGATGCTTTGGCAGCCGACCGTCTCCGGCAAACCGAATTTGGAGGATGTTGTTGGCAGAGCGCCTCCTGTTTATTGGATAATATAATCCCCGAGCTGAAAATAACCTCTCAGGCTTGCTGGTCCAAATAGTTCTTACTATTTAAAAAAAAAGTCCATTGTCACGATGGGCAACGTCTGAGCGATGGGAAGGTTTGGCATCACGCTGCAGTGTCCGTGAAGAGGTTCAAGAGCGTCTCTGGAAGATGCCTTGTTCCTTCTCTGTAGAGCAGTACAAATTGAAAAAGGAATCATGGGTCTCCGGCTCATTCCGCCCATGCAGAATAATGCACTTTCAAACTGCTTTCAATGTTCTTTGAAGCTGTGCGGAATGGCAAAATCCACTTGCAAACAGTTGTGAAAGTGGTTTGAAAACGCATTGTTTTGCGTGTGCGGAAGGGGCCACAGAGACACCAAAAAGAAAGTTTTGCTCTCTTTTGTTGCTGGGGGAGCTGAGGGGATCATGACTTGTTTGCAGCTTGGTAACGCCATCAGCAGGGTTGGAAGTGTTGGTGATGTTGTAGGGTGTGGGCTCAGTCAAAACAACCTCTGCTTTGAAAACCTCCTGTTTGGTCCCTGGCGCCTTCCGTTAATTCGCCCAGGCAGAAGGTAATATGAAAGACCTCCACCTCATTCCCAGGACGGCAGCTTCCAGTCAGAGTAGACCATATATATGTTATTTCTTTAATCACGGTGTACAATAAACAAAGAAGAAATACAAAAAAAAGATACAATTTCAGGTTGTGTTTACATAATTGAAGGCATATAAAACATTAAAGGAAATTATATAAAAACATAAAGAAAGAAAAAACATAAAAATAAAGACTCTTTTTCTTTCTTTATGTTTTTATATTTCCTTTAATGTTTTATATGCCTTCAATTATGTAAACACAACCTGAACCCGGCAATTTAACCTGAATGCTGAGGTTTCAGTTTAGAAAAAAAACGGTTGGCTCCCTCTTCCTCCTCCCCACCCACTTGAGCAGGGGCCAGCCTGCTCTAGCCTCCAGCAAGTCCTGGTGCACCGCTCTGTGCCTCTCTAGCATCTCTGCCTCCTCTGCACCCCCCCCCCCCGGCAGAAGCCACCTGGAGCACAGGCACCAGGCCCGTCAGCTGAATCTTCCCTGGTCACCACGGTGCGCGCATGTCGTGCTCAGTGGCCCAGGACACCCTAGGTGTGTGTGTGTGTGGGGGGGGTGATTTTCCACCCCCACATGACGAACTCTGTGCGTGCCCACAGAGAGGGCTCCGAGTGCCCCGTCTGGCACCTGTGCCATAGGTTCACCATCACTGGAGTAGACAATGACCCTTTCCCCACAAACCTATTACAACGTTTTGAGACAGGAAATGAAACATTTCCTCCAAGGGGCGCTGCATCGTTTTCACCCCCAACCATTTCATTTGCAGCCTCGAAATGTTTTAAATCTCTTTTAACATGGTTCTTTGGTTGAAACATTTTGAAACCGTCATCCGTTGCTGTGCTATCTAGTAACTGTTGAGAAAACTCAGCAATGAAGGAAGAGGGGAAGTCCTCCTATGGATTAAAAACTGGTTGAGGAACAGGAAGCAAAGAGTGGGTGTAAATGGGAAGTTCTCACAATGGAGAGATGTAAGGAGTGGTGTCCCCCAAGGATCCGTTTTGGGACCAGTGCTCTTTAACCTATTCATAAATGACCTGGAAGTAGGGGTGGGTAGCGTGGTGGCCAAGTTTGCAGATGATACCAAATTATGTAGGGTGGTGAGAACCGCAAAGGATTGCGAAGAGCTCCAAGCGGACCTTGATAAATTAGGTGAGTGGGCTAAGAAATGGCAAAAGCAGTTCAATGTAGCAAAATGTAAAGTGATGCACAGAGGGGCAAAAAATCCAAACTTCACATACACGCCACAGGGGTCAGTGCTATCAGTCACAGACCAGGAGAGGGATTTGGGCGTCTTAGTTGATAGTTCCATGGGAATGTCAACTCAATGCATGGCAGCTGTGAAAAAGGCAAACTCTAGGTTGGGGAACATTAGAAAAGGAATTGATAATAAAACTGCAAGGATTGTCATGCCCTTATATAAAGCCGTGGTGCGACCGCACTTGGAGTGCTGTGTTCAGTTCTGGTCGCCACATCTCAAAAAGGATATCGAAGAGATAGAAAAAGTGCAGGGAAGGGCAACAAGGATGATTGAGGGACTGGAGCACCTTCCTTATGAGGAGAGGCTGCAGCTTTTGGGACTCTTTAGTTTGGAGAGGAGGCGGCTGAGGGGGGATATGATTGAAGTCTATAAAATTATGCATGGGGTAGAAAATATTGACAGAGAGAAATTTTTCTCTCTTTCTCACAATACTAGAACCAGGGGGCATCCATTGAAAATGCTGGGGAGAAGAATTAGGACTAATGAAAGGAAACACTTCTTCATGCAACGTGTGATTGGTGTTTGGAATATGCTGCCACAGGAGGTGGTGATGGCCACTAACCTGGATAGCTTTAAAAGGGGCTTGGACAGATTTATGGAGGAGAAGTCGATTTATGGCTACCAATCTTGATCCTCTTTGATCTGAGATTGCAAATGCCTTAACAGACCAGGTGATCGGGAGCAGCAGCCGCAGAGGGCCATTGCTTTCACCTCCTGCACGTGAGCTGCCAAAGGCACCTGGTGGGCCACTGCGAGTAGCAGAGAGCTGGACTAGATGGACTCTGGTCTGATCCAGCTGGCTTGTTCTTATGTTTGTATGTTCTTATGTTTATTGCTCCTTGTCCTAGTAGCCTCTGGAGCCACAGAGGACAAGCTCTCCAACATGACATCCCTTCAAATATTTAAGCATGGCTATCATGTCACCCCTCACAGCCAAGCTGCAGGCTAAGCTTTTCTGAAAACTAGCTAAGCTTTTCTCAGAACAAGTGGGGGGGTCAGTTTTTTCACCCCACCCCATTCTCATCCAGCCGCCCCCAATCTCGACTCAAGGAGGCTTCCCCTCCTGAGAGAACCTGGAAGAAAGAGAGTTGCTTGTTGTCTTCTCTGCAATTATCGTCTTTGAACACGATGGCAATTTGTTGTCTTTGTTGATTGTCTTTTTTGTGATGCAAATGTACCAGCCCATTTCCCACATGCTGCCCCCCCTCCCCCCCCCCTTTCCAGCACAGCACAACGAGGAATATTACACATTTAATTTCAAGGTATTATTGGTTTCCCTCTGAGATTTCCCTCCAGCCATTGTTTTTTCCGGTTGCGTTAAGGCCGCTGGGATCCCCGAAAACAGCATTTCCAATCCCAACTTTGTTGCCGCTATTTACTTTTTATCATAAAAGGGCATTGTCAGTGGGTCTTATGCGCTCTTGTAAAACCCATTTAGGAATTTAAATCTCCACTAAAACACAGAATTTATGTCCGCTCTTATGATTTACGAGTCTGGATTCCTAAACCCTGTTCTTTCTTTCTTTTTTTTCTCTCTCCCTTTTTAACAGTCTGCCCATTTATATTCTAAGCAATCAGTTTCGATGCAAGTCTTAAAGCCACTGGAGCAAAAGATGATGAGGTTGAACTTGAGAACAAAGTTTCAGAGATGGATCACAACTAAAATAGGAGATTTTTTAAAAGGCACAGGCTGAAACAGTCCGCATGTCACGTGGCTGGCGTGGTGGTCTCAATCCTGACTGGTTGAGTGTTGGTGTCCCACCCTCTAACTTGTCCAATAAGAGACTGCCTGGCCATGTCAGTGCCCCAAAGCAAGCTGGTTGCCAAATGAGTGTGTATGATGATGGTTTTTAGTCCTATTAAGATTGCTGTGAATGACAAAGAAACTGGAGAAGACCCGATTGCTTACCTGAGCTCTGCTGGACATTCACTAGGTCTTTGGCAAGCCATAAGAACATAAGAACATAAGAACTAGCCTGCTGGATCAGACCAGAGTCCATCTAGTCCAGCACTCTGCTACTCGCAGTGGCCCACCAGGTGCCTTGGGGAGCTCATGTGCAGGAGGTGAAAGCAATGGCCTTCTGCTGCTGCTGCTGCTCCCGAGCACCTGGTCTGCTAAGGCATTTGCAACCTCAGATCAAAGAGGATCTAGATTGGTAGCCATAGATCGACTTCTCTTCCATCAATCTGTCCAAGCCCCTTTTAAAGCTATCCAGATTAGTGGCCATCACCACCTCCTGTGGCAGCATATTCCAAACACCAATCACACGTTGCTTGAAGAAGTGCCCCTCTTTCTATATTATGAAGCAAATAATAATATGCCCTAGGTTCTGAGTAGGATAGCCGTCCCAGGCTAGCTGGATCTCAACTGCTCTCAGAAGCTAAGCAGAGTCAGCCCTGGTTAGAAATTGGATGGGAGACCACAAAGTGTCACTATGCAGAGGAAGGCAATGAGAAACCCCCTAGGTTTGCCTCTTGTATTGCCCTGGCCTCGGCTAGCCCAATCTCAGCAGATCCCAGAAGGTAAACAGGGTCAACCCAGCTAGGAGTTGGATGGGAGACCACCAAGAAAGTCCAAGGTGACTATGCAGAGGGTGGCAATGGCAAACCACTTATTTCTTTTCTTGCCTTCAAAATGTTATCGGGTCACCACAAGTCAGGGGTGACATATTGGCACTTTCCACTACCAGTGATATGCAAGCCAGTTGAGGGAGACTATGAAACTTCTCAGTATTGGATCAAATGATGTTTTAACTCTGATGTGCGCAGTTTAATATACACTGCACACCCAGACCTATTTGCCTCCGAATGGTATCAACTTCTCAAATCAAAAGTTTACTCAATAGATTTATTACTTGAAGATCTCTGTATGCTGACACCCACAGAGATTTTCCGAACCTTAACAAGTAGACTTCTAGAACAGGAATATCATATCTTGTTGGGGCAAGCAAATAAATCATGCTCAACCCTCTCTTTAGGGATTAATACCGGAACAGGGGCACATGGCCAAAAATCTTGAATTATTAACTGAACCCCATAAGAACATAAGAACATAAGAACAAGCCAGCTGGATCAGACCAAAGTCCATCTAGTCCAGCTCTCTGCTACTCGCAGTGGCCCACCAGGTGCCTTTGGGAGCTCACGTGCAGGAGGTGAACGCAATGGCCTTCTGCGGCTGTTGCTCCCGATCACCTGGTCTGTTAAGGCATTTGCAATCTCAGATCAAAGAGGATCAAGATTGGTAGCCATAAATCGACTTCTCCTCCATAAATCTGTCCAAGCCCCTTTTAAAGCTATCCAGGTTAGTGGCCATCACCACCTCCTGTGGCAGCATATTCCAAACACCAATCACACGTTGCGTGAAGAAGTGTTTCCTTTTATTAGTCCTCATTCTTCCCCCCCAGCATTTTCAATGAATGCCCCCTGGTTCTAGTATTGTGAGAAAGAGAGAAAAATTTCTCTCTGTCAACATTTTCTACCCCATGCATAATTTTGTAGACTTCAATCATATCCCCCCTCAGCCGCCTCCTCTCCAAACTAAAGAGTCCCAAACGCTGCAGCCTCTCCTCATAGGGAAGGTGCTCCAGTCCCTCAATCATCCTTGTTGCCCTTCTCTGCACTTTTTCTATCTCCTCAATATCCTTTTTGAGATGCGGCGACCAGAACTGGACACAGTACTCCAAGTGCGGTCGCACCACTGCTTTATATAAGGGCATGACAATCTTTGCAGTTTTATTATCAATTCCTTTTCTAATGATCCCCAGCATAGAGTTTGCCTTTTTCACAGCTGCCATGCATTGAGTTGGCATTCCCATGGAACTATCAACTAAGACGCCTAAATCCCTTTCCTGGTCTGTGAGTGATAGCACTGACCCCTGTGGCGTGTATGTGAAGTTTGGATTTTTTTGCCCCTATGTGCATCACTTTACATTTTGCTACATTGAACTGCATTTGCCATTTCTGAGCCCACTCACCTAATTTATCAAGGTCCGCTTGGAGCTCTTTGCAATCCTTTGTGGTTCTCACCACCCTACATAATTTGGTATCATCTGCAAACTTGGCCACCACGCTACCCACCCCTACTTCCAGGTCATTTATGAATAGGTTAAAGAACACTGGTCCCAAAACGGATCCTTGGGGGACACCACTCCCGACATCTCTCCATTGTGAGAACTTCCCATTTACACCCACTCTTTGTTTCCTGTTTCTCAACCAGTTTTTAATCCATAGGAGGACTTCCCCTCTTATTCCTTCATTGCTGAGTTTTCTCAACAGTCTCTGGTGAGGAACTTTGTCAAAAGCCTTTTGGAAATCCAAGTAGACAATGTCCACCGGTTCACCCCTGTCCACATGCCTGTTTACACCCTCAAAGAACTCTAGTAAGTTTGTAAGACAGGATTTGCCTCTGCAAAAGCCATGCTGACTCTTTCTCAGCAGGTCTTGCTTTTCTACATGTTTTATAATTTTATCTTTAATGATAGATTCTACTAATTTACCAGGAACAGATGTCAAACTGACTTGCCTGTAATTTCCCGGGTCCCCCCTAGATCCTTCCTTAAAGATTGGTGTGACATTGGCCATCTTCCAGTCTTCAGGGATGGAGCCTGATTTCAGGGATAAGTTGCATATTAAAGTGAGAAGATCAGCAATTTCATGCTTGAGCTCTTTAAGAACTCTTGGGTGAATGCAATCTGGGCCAGGGGATTTGGTAACATTTAGTTTATCAATGGCTGCCAGAACTTCTTCCTTGTCTACCACTATCTTCGTTAGTTCCTCGGATTCGCCTCCTAAGAAGCTTGGTTCAGGTGCAGGAATGTTCCTCACCTCCTCTTGGGTGAAGACAGATGCAAAGAATTCATTCAGCTTCTCTGCAATCTCCCTGCCATCTTTTAGCACACCCTTTGTTCCTTTGTCATCTAATGGGCCTACCGCTTCCCTTGCTGGCTTCCTGCTTTTGATGTACTTGAAGAACTGTTTGTTGCTGATCTTGATGTTCGCAGCCATGCGTTCCTCATAATCCTTTTTTGCCTCCCTTACAGCTAACTTGCTTCTCTTTTGCCACCATTTGTGTTCCCTCTCATATTCTTCATCAGCCAAACTGGACTTCCATTTTCTAAAAGACATTTTCTTTTTTCTGATAATTTCCTCAACCTCTCTTGTTAACCATGGTGGCTTTCTTTTGGACTGGGTGCTGCCTTTTCTAACCTGTGGAACACATTCCAGCTGAGCTTTTATTACTGTGTTTTTAAATAACCTCCAAGCATCCTGGACAGTTTTGACTCTCTTGATTTTCCTTTTCAGCTTCCTGCACACTATCCCCCTCATCTTTGAGAAATTTCCCTTTCTGAAGGCGAATGTAACTACATTAGTAGTTGGCACTTGTTCGCATGCTGAGATACTGAATCTGACAGCATTGTGGTCGCTGTTCCCTATCGGCTCAACAACACTGACTTCCTGCACCAGGTCCTGGGTCCCACATAGAATTAGATCTAGGATCACCTCTCCCCTGGTTGGTTCCACAACCATCTGCTCTAAGCCACAGTCATTTAGCATATCCAGGAATGCTCTCTCCTTACTATGACCTGAACATGCATTTTTCCAGTTTATATGGGGATAGTTAAAATCACCCATTACCACTACATTTTTGTTTTTGTTGGCCTCTCTAATTTCTTTTTCCATCTCAGAATCCTCTTGTGCACTTTGGTCAGGGGGACGATAATATATTCCTAATATTAAACTGTCCTTCACACCTGGTATTGATATCCACAGTGATTCTGTAGGGGAACCAGCTCCCCTTGCATTGTCTATTTTATGTGATACTATGCTCTCTTTGATGTAAAGGGCAACTCCACCCCCAATGCGCCCTGTCCTATCCTTCCTATAGAGCCTGTAGCCTGGTATAACAGCATCCCACTGGTTCTCCTCATTCCACCATGTCTCTGTAATGCCCACTATATCAAAGTCCTCCTTCAAAACTCTGTACTCTAGCTCCCACATTTTAGGTCGAATGCTTCTACTATTAGCATAGAGACACCTGTATACCCTGTCTCTGTCCTTAACCTGGGATTTATGTGCTTTACCCTCAAAGTCTTTTGTAGACACTATCCCTTGTCACATGCACATTTCTATGTTCCTCGCTTGTATGTGGTTGATTTAGAAAAACCTCCCTCTCTGTCTGCATCCCCATAGATACTGTATCTCGAACCAAAGTCACCTCAGCTCCTGTCGGCTTTCCCCAGTATTGATCAGTTTAAAAAAAAGCTGTTTCTGCCACCTTTTTTAATGTTGAGCGCCAGCAGCCTGGTTCCTCTTTGTTGATTTAAGATGAAGCCCGTCCCCGCGCTTTAGTACAGGCCTACCTTGTCCCAAAAGGTTCCCCAGTTCCTGACAAATCCTGGAAACCCTCTGCCTTATACACCAACCTTCTCTCATCCACAATGCTGTTATTTTAGAGACCCTGTATCTCCGGCTTGCCCTAGCTTTCGCCCTGCGCATGGAGCGGAGTAGCATTTCTGAGAATGCCACCTTGGAGGTCCTGGACTTCGAAAGCTCTGTTTCCTAGCAGCCTAAATTTAGCTTCCAGAACCTCCCGGCTACATTTCCCAATGTCGTTGGTGCCAATGTGGACCACAACTGCTGACTCCACCCCAGCACTGTCTAAAAGCCTATCTAGACGAAGCGTGACATCCGCTGGCTTAACTCTTAGCACCAGGCAGGCCAAGTCGGCCACCCATCGCGGTCATCAATGCCTTCTCACTGAAACCCAACTCTCTACATTTCTAATGATCGAATCACCCACTACAAGGAGCCCCCCACCTCCCCGAGGGGTATCCTCAGTGCGAGAGTATAACCCCAACAGAGATGGATTATCACAAGGGCCAGATCCAATACCTTCCCATCAGCCATTACAAAGGGTCGTTACTTATCCATCCCTCTCCAGGATCGGGTTTGTCCACACTGTAAAAATCAAGTGGAGACTCTTGCTCACATTATTCTTGACTGTCCGAGATATGTGGGCATTAGGAATTTCTCTCCCAGGCTGGCGCTAGACAAATCTGAAAGTGACTCTGACTGTTCTGTTGTGGAGCTTCTGTTAAACAACACAGATGTCATGCTCTTGGAAAAAGTAGCAAAATTTCTTTTACAAGTGACAGAACTTTCTAAGTAATGTACACTGCTATATACAGTCTTCCTGTCTGCGCTTTGAATGTACTCTTGATTTGTATTTCAAAAATGTCTGGCAACGCTCTCGAACCTATTTTTAAATGCCAAATAAAGGTGATGGTGGTTGTTGACCTTCTCAGGGTTAGCCCCTTGATTGCGGGGCTACTTTCTAGGGACCACGTGCTTGTGAGATTGAGAGGCAGAGGCCCCTTCCGCACATGCAGAATAAGGCACTTTCAATCCACTTTCACAATTGCTTGAAAGTGGACTTTGCTATTCCGCACAGTACAATCCAGCTGCAAAATGGATTGAAAATGGATTGATAGTGCATTATTCTGCAGAGGCGGAAGGGGCCCCATTGAAGACCTTTCCACTTTTTCTTGCCATTTTTCTCCTCCAAGTTTTCATTGTTGGTGTGTTTGTGTCTTTTTTTAGATTCTGGTATATTTGCTAGTGGTTATTTTTTTTTTAGTATTTTAAACCACTTTTTATATTTCAAGCCTTTCCCTCTCCTGCTGCTACTGCTTCTCTGCTGCGTGTGTTGATCCTTTTGTTTCATCGATTACTGGTGGTATGAAAAATACATATTTCGCCTTCTGTAAAATTGCCTGGAGACCGCGAGAGGAGGGATTCAAAAGTTGGCAAATCAAGCCGGAAGGGTTCTATATTGTTTTAAAGTTGAGCTAAAAAAATCTCTCTGCTCTTTAATTCCATTATAACCATACCAGTAGGCTTTTACAGTGTGTGTGCGTGGGGGGGGGGGGTGTCTTCAAAATGGAGTCACTTCTGTTTCTGTCTGATAACGTGGAGGTCTCTATACTGGCCAGGATTCAAAAAGCTTCTGGAGATACCCTGCAGGGATTGATGATCAGCAGGGATTTTTAGAACTTTTCAAAACTCGGATCAACCAGCCACAAAGCCCTATCAGAAGTTTCTCACAAATAGTTTGCTAGTTTCAAGAGAGTGTTGCTATAGCACAAGAGAGGCTCAGAAAACTCGCTGAGCAGTCACAGCTTGGCGTCTGGTTCTTTGGACCAAGATGAAAACTTTCCCTTGCCTAATTTAAGGGATTTTCTGATCTGTGAGGACTGGTAGTGAGTCAAGTGTCAGGGGGATTGTATCTAGTGACTGAGAGGCATTCCTAACCTAATGTAACTGCTGCAAGTTATATGTAACTACCCCGCTGCAAGATATATGTAACCAGCCTGCTATATGTTATCGCTGCTACTCTGGGGCATTCTTTCCTTGATCTTTGCTTTATGGCTTCACACACTATGTAGATAACTGGGCTTTCCCCTGACACTTTAGTCCAGGGGTCTGCAACCTGCAGCTCTCCAGATGTTCATGGACTACAATTCCCATCAGCCTCTGCCACCATGGCCAATTGGTGATTTGTAGTCCATGAACATCTGGAGAGCCTCAGGTTGCAGACCCCTGCTTTAGTCCCATGGGAGTAGGGTTGTTTCCGCAGTCCTGTGAGGGTAGGGTGCCAGGTGGCTTTATCTATTGCCAATCTTGGGATACCTTGGCTCGAAACTTACTCTTTCTCACATTCCTTGGGAAACAGGGAGAGGGGATTAGCGTCAGTATAAAATGGTTAGCAAAAGCCAGGTTCCCCAGAGCTGGCTTTGTCCATCTGGGTGCTTCGATGCCTATCAATAAAAGCTACTGATCAACACTATGGCTGATCGTTTATTGCTTCAAGGTTTGAGACCTAACATCAAGTGACAGTCATCTTTTTCACATTTGCTTGGGTGTAAGAACCAGTGAATGGCTTCTGAGTAGACGTACATGAATAAGGATAGAGGAATGGATTAGAAGGCAGAGGTTGCAAACAAAAGGGAGGGGCTGTGGCTGCATGGTGGAGTATCTGGGTGGCACACAGAAGGTCTCAGGTTCAACCCCTGAAATCTCCAGGGAGGTGACATAGCTCAATCTGAGACCCTGGAGAGCTACTGCCAGGCTGAGTAGACAATTCAGACCTTGATGGACCAAGGGTCTGTTTCAGGACCAAGGACAGCTACTGCCAGGCTGAGTAGACAATACTGACCTGGATGGACCAAGGGTCTGATTCAGGACCAAGGACAGCTACTGCCAGGCTGAGTAGACAATACTGACCTGGATGGACCAAGGGTCTGATTCAGGACCAAGGAGAGCTACTGCCAGGCTGAGTAGACAATACTGACCTGGATGGACCAAGGGTCTGATTCAGGACCAAGGACAGCTACTGCCAGGCTGAGTAGACAATTCTGACCTTGATAGACCAAGGGTCTGATTCAGAACCAAGGACAGCTACTGCCAGGCTGAGTAGACAATACTGACCTTGATAGACCAAGGGTCTGATTCAGGACCAAGGACAGCTACTGCCAGGCTGAGTAGACAATGCTGACCTTGATGGACCAAGGGTCTGATTCAGGACCAAGGAGAGCCCCGTCATGTTGATGGCAAATGACCTTGGCAGGCCTGCCATACACCCGCAGGCCAACATTTCCAAGAATCACTTTCCAGTGGTGAGAATCCATCCTTCTTTTGAAGTTGAGGAACTTGTCAGGAACAGTACGAGCAAGCCTGGTTTGTGGCTCAATTGTGACATTGGTGGAGATGCAGGTGAACAAGCCATTAATCTTAGTGTTATTTCTGGCATTCTTGGAATCCAAAATAGCCTTTGAAGGTTAGAAGAAGGGACCAAATGGGCTTCAGGTCTCGTCACAAGGCCTGGTTCCTTCACGGCTGCCTTTAGGACATGGTTCGTGGCAAAATTAAATTGTGTTCCAGTCCCACTGACAGGGGAGAGTGGTCAGTCAGTCAGTCAGTCAGTCAGTCAGTCAGTCAGTCAGTCAGTCAGTCAGTCAGTCAGTCAGTCAGTCAGTCAGTCAGTCAGTCAGTCAGTCAGTCAGTCAGTCAGTCAGTCAATAAAGTGATCAACTAAGAACTGGGCATCATATTGCAGGTGTTGGCTTTATGTTATTGAAATCTCCTCACAGAACAAGATTTCCTTGGCATAGAAAATTTGATTTGGGGAAGAATTTTGGCCTAACCTCTTCCAAGACGTATCCATAAGCATAAGCATAAGCATAAGCATTTGATTGTCATTATGCACGCACAACGAAATGTACAGCAGCATTCCTCGATGCAAACAATTTCAGACTCATACCCCATCTTTCCCCTTCCTCCTCCCATCCCTACACAGCCCCAAACACATCAACACGAAGCCGCAGAGTTTAGCATAGCCACAGCTCTAGAGTAGAAGCTGTCTCTAAGCCTTTTTGTCCTAGTTTTGATAGACCTGTATCGTCTGCCGGATGGTAACAGTTCAAAAAGAGAGTGTGCTGGATGAGACGGGTCTCTCAGAATATTTTGGCCAGCTTTTTTTTAGGCTTCGGGAATTGTAGAAAGAGTTCTTCCAAGGAGGGGAGAGGGCAGCCGATAATCCTCCCCTGTGCAGTAGTGATCACCCTTTGGGAGCCTTCCTATGCTGCCACTGTGCAACTGGCGAACTGCATACACAGATGCAATAGGTTAAGACACTCTCTTATAGCACAGCTGTAAAAGGACAATCCAGTGAGTTTCTCCATTCAGTTGTTGTTTCCTTAAAAGTCTCAGATAGTACAGTCTTTGCTGGGCCTTCTTAACCACCATGGCAGTCTGTACGCCCCAGGTCAAGTCCTCTTTAATCATGATGCCCAGAAATTTAAAACTAGCCACCCGCTCTACTTGATCTCCATTTATAGTCAAGGGCTGAATTTCTGAGCTATTCCTTCTATAGTCCACTATAAGCTCCTTTGTCTTAGTCTACATCAGGGGTAGGGAACCTGCGGCTCTCCAGATGTTCAGGAACTACAATTCCCATCAGCCTCTGTTAGCATGGCCAATTGGCAATGCTGGTAGGGGCTGATGGGAATTGTAGTTCCTGAACATCTGGAGAGCCGCAGGTTCCCTATCCCTGGTCTACATAGTCTACAAGCAGAACATTTGAGTGGTATAGTCCAGAAGCAATGATGTCAATGAGGAGCTAGCCTGAAATTTTATAAAGCTTCCTAGATAACCATAAAGAATTTTAGGCCATGGGTCAGTGGTAGAGCATCGGCTTGCCATACAGAAGTTCCCAGGTTCAATCCCTGACATCTCCAGTTAAAGATCAAGTGGTAGGTGTTGTGAAAGACTTCTGCATGATGCTTTTGACAGCATCCACTACTGTGAG
This sequence comes from Sphaerodactylus townsendi, assembly GCF_021028975.2. Classification (NCBI taxonomy): domain Eukaryota; kingdom Metazoa; phylum Chordata; class Lepidosauria; order Squamata; family Sphaerodactylidae; genus Sphaerodactylus; species Sphaerodactylus townsendi. The sequence goes on along the minus strand of NC_059431.1, from coordinate 4,841,346 downwards.
CAGACAAAAAAGACTGACCTTGACGAACCAAAAGTCTGATTTGATATAAAGCAGCTTCATGTATTCATGCATGTATATATGCAGGTGAGATCCACCTGGCTGATAAATTCCGTTCCTCTGATAGACACTCTTTACTCCCTGTAACAATCCTCAGACGTTTTGTCCAAGGAGAAACTTCCAGCTTCACCTTGAAAATGTTGCACAGGGCACCTCGGTGATCATCCTAAATCTGTCAGGGTGTGATTTTTTTTTTAACCTGAAGGTCTGCTGTCCTTCCGATGCGTTCCAAGCGAGCACCGATTTCCCCCATGCTAGTTCTCCCTCCCAATATCGCCCTCCGCTCCGAAGCTGTAAATAAGAAGGACTGACGTTGGACGCTGTGCGGAATGTCACCCAGCGCCATATATCACGACAAAGAGCATCTTGGCAGTAGAGGAGGTCTGGGAGTGGATACAGTGAGCAGAGAAACCATTCACAAATGCCGATGACCCGTCATAATTTGTCAAGCGGTGGCTCCACCGTGAGCTCACCCAGCTCGTACACTCGCCAACATTCTGAGTCAGACGTTGGCTTCAGATGGTCTATGCATCACCAGTTGTGAGACAGGAGGGCTCGGGGGGTGGGGTTGCCTTCCCTGTTTTCAGCTAATCTTCAGTTGGAGGAAAATGAGAGAATATGGATGCGCCAGATTGGGCCAAACAGGAATTTTGAGGGGGAAATAAAATGGATCTGAGCTTGGGGGGTGGGGGATGATGGTGAGACTCAACTGGAAGTAGAAGATCTTTGGGGCCAAGTCTCCAGCTAGATGTTAGATAGAAGGAAGGATAACTTACAATATGTTGTTCGTCCTCTCCTCCTCTCCAGCTGAAGCCCACAGTCTTGGAAGTTCCCTCTGGTTGAATTTTTTAATTGAGCGGTTGCTGACATGACCAGGATGATTACCTGTATTGGGTCCCAATTTTGAGGGAGGAAGAAACCTTTTCAATATTGTGTATGTGTATGTGCATTGGCCATACACATGTATTGGCCAATTGGCCATGCTGGGAGGGGCTGATGGGAATTGTAGTCCATAACATCTGGAGTGCCAAAGGTTTGCCACCACTGGTCTACTTAGACTGGTAGCTGCCAATTGGCCATGCTGGGAGGGGCTGATGGGAATTGTAGTCCATAACATCTGGAGTGCCAAAGGTTTGCCACCACTGGTCTACTTAGACTGGTAGCTGCCAATTGGCCATGCTGGTAGGGGCTGATGGGAATTGTAGTCCATAACATCTGGAGTGCCAAAGGTTTGCCACCACTGGTCTACTTAGACTGGTAGCTGCCAATTGGCCATGCTGGTAGGGGCTGATGGGAATTGTAGTCCATAACATCTGGAGTGCCAAAGGTTTGCCACCACTGGTCTACTTAGACTGGTAGCTGCCAATTGGCCATGCTGGTAGGGGCTGATGGGAATTGTAGTCCATAACATCTGGAGTGCCAAAGGTTTGCCACCACTGGTCTACTTAGACTGGTAGCTGCCAATTGGCCATGCTGGTAGGGGCTGATGGGAATTGTAGTCCATAACATCTGGAGTGCCAAAGGTTCGCCACCACGGAAGTAGACCATTCTGACCTTCATTGGCCAATGGTCTGATTCAATATACGGCAACTTCATGCATTCAAAATCCCTTGGCTACTTAATCAGAAACCTACACTGGGATATTCATATGGTTTCTAGAAAGACGAGGGATGCAAAGGAGTTGCCACAGCTCAGTGGCAGAGCATCCGCTTAGCACGGAGAAGGTCCCAGGTTCAAACCCCGGAATACCCAGGGGAAAGGACCAAAAATTCCTTCCTCTGCTCATGAACTTGGAGAGCTGATGCCAGTCTGAGTAGTCCATGCTGGCCTTGATGGACAATAGCCTTATTCAATACCAGGCAGCTTCACACATTCCAGTTTTTGCACCGGATCCAAAGCAAGGGTCACTAATCCATTCCTGAGTGGCCATTGCTTGCAGCAATTTCACCACGGGATTTTCTGGATGATGTAAGAACATAAGAACATAAGAACAAGCCTGCTGGATCAGACCAGAGTCCATCTAGTCCAGCTCTCTGCTACTCGCAGTGGCCTACCAGGTGCCTTTGGGAACTCACCTGCAGGAGGTGAAAGCAATGGCCTTCTGCGGCTGCTGCTCCCAAGCACCTGGTCTGCTAAGGCATTTGCAATCTGAGATCAAGGAGGATCAAGATTGGTAGTCATAGATCGACTTCTCCTCCAAGCCCCTTTTAAAGCTATCCAGGTTAGTGGCCATCACCACCTCCTGTGGCAGCATATTCCAAACACCAATCACAAGTTGCGTGAAGAAGGGTTTCCTTTTATTAGTCCTAATTCTTCCCCCCAGCATTTTCAATGGATGCCCCCCAGTTCTAGTATTGTGAGAAAGAGAGAAAAATGTCTCTCTGTCAACATTTTCTACCCCATGCATAATTTTATAGACTTCAAACACATCCCCCCTCAGACGTCTCCTCTCCAAACTAAAGAGTCCCAAACGCTGCAGCCTCTCCTCACAGGGAAGGTGCTCCAGTCCCTCAATCATCCTTGTTGCCCTTCTCTGCACTTTTTCTATCTCCTCAATATCCTTTTTGAGATGCGGCGACCAGAACTGGACACAGTACTCCAAGTGCGGTCGCACCACTGCTTTATATAAGGGCATGACAATTTTCTGGATGATGTAGCATCCAGAGTGTGGCCCTCACCATACCATCTGCCTCCACTGGTGGGGAAGAACTCTCTTGAGCAGCATATTGCTGCATTGAGTGTTCCTTACTCCTTGAGCCAGGGTATTGGCGCTAGTTCCTGGCACAGCACAAAGAACTTGGAGATACACCCCTGGGCGCAACCCGCACAGCCGGCAAAACTTTTCTTCCGCAAATCCGGTGGCAGTTATAAAGCACAGCTCTCTCCTTTTTCCAGCCTGATAAAGCTTCCTCCGGGCTTTCTGACAGATGACAAACTGCAGAGGACAGGCCTGTCGGGAACGAAGAATGGGTGCCCTCCTTTTTGGCCGGTGGCCCTTGCTGTATTCAATTAAGATTGATCAAGCGGGGTCAGAGTTGTCCCTTCTGTTTCAGTGGTCACCAGAAGCCTTCTTGATGACTGATGAGGTTGGAGCCTTCCATGGAATCCCGTGCCTCTGAAGGAGGCGGGACTGTTTGTTTTCCCCTCTCTGCCCTTCTGGATTCCCAGGAGGCGCAATAACTTTCTCACTCACCTGACCCGGGAAATGCATCCATCAGCATAATGCGGTAACCTCTCCCGGCCCTCTGTCTCCTCCACTTCCTGCCCTTTAACATACACCTAGACGTCTGGGTTTGAAATGGCTGCCACCTGAAACAGATGGAGCTGTTCCTTGATTACCTGTGTCTTAGCTCATAGTCAGCCAGATAAACATTTAATCCAGTGGGACACAGGTGAGAATGTTGGGCAAGGATCTGAAAGACATGGAAATCCTCATCTTACTAAGATCCTCCCTTGGGCCAATCATTTGTTGCCAATTCAGGACTGAGAATACGTGGACATATTGGGGAGGAGCTTCAGAAGGCTGGGGTTTCAGCAGGGCATAAGGTCATTGGCTGCACCCTCCAAAGCAACCATTTTGTCAAAGGGAACTGATATCTGACCACTTGTAATTCTGAGAGATTTCCAGGTCCCACCTAGAAATTGGCAACCCTACCAACAGTGGTGCAGCTACCAGGGGGTGGGGAGTGAGTGCGCATTGCACCAGGCGTACACCTGGGGGCAGAAAATTGCCCCCAGGCCTCCCTGTGGCACCCTCCCCCACCCCTCTTGGCACCCTCCCCCTGCCCCTCCATAGCACCCCCCCCACACACACTTACCTTAGTGAAACAGCGCAGGCTGGAGAAGCGGCCTGTCCCCTTCAGGCTTAAAACAACCTGGTGGGAACTACACTTCCCAGGAGACTTTGTGAGCCCCAAGGTATCATGGGAAGTGTAGTTCCCACCAGGCTGTTTTCGGCCAGAAGGGGACAGGCCACTTCTCCAGCCTGCATTGTTTCAATAAGGTAAGTATGGAGTGTGGGGGCGGGGGGGGAAGGGCACCGTGTGTGTGTGTGTGTGTGTGTGGGTGTGTGGGTGTGTGGGTGGGTGTGGGTGTGGGTGTGGGTGTGGGTGTGTGAAACACAGAGTGCACCCTGGGCGCAATATGGCCCAGCTTTGCCTCTGCCTACCAATCATCCTTTTTAAAGCCTAGCTCTCTCATGGAGCAGTTTTGACAATTAAATGAAGAAGAAGAAGAGTTTGGATTTATATCCCCCCTTTCTCTCCTGCCGGAGACTCAAAGGGGCTTACAATCTCCTCGCCCTTCCCCCCTGACAACAAACACCCTGTGAGGTAGGTGGGGCTGAGAGAGCTCCGAGAAGCTGTGACTAGCCCAAGGTCACCCAGCTGGCATGTGTGGGAGTGCACAGGCTAATCTGAATTCCCCAGAGAAGCCTCCACAGCTCAGGCGGCAGAGTGGGGAATCAAACCCGGTTCCTCCAGATTAGATACACGAGCTCTTAACCTCCTACGCCACATAAGCCTTCTTTAGCTCTTTCGAGGAAGTGCAGAATAAAAATACCCTAACAGACTAGACCCTGGTCATTTCCTCACAGCAAAATTATACCTGTGCACCATCATTTTCTTAACCTGGGTCTATTTTATGTGGGTTTCTACCTTCATGGAGTTGCGGTGTTCTCATTAGCAAGGTAACCTGTCTGTACTTATCTGAATGAAAAAAGTAATTCTGATACAATCAAAGCCTTTAATAGCAAGAAGATACAGTAAGGGATATTATGCAGTGTGCGGTTTGTCTTGTCGAGCAAAATTTTGTTTCTTACAGTTGTCATGTACTAATTGGTTAGAGTGTCTGTCCATCCCGTTCCCCCCCCCCCACCACCATATTTGATTAATTTATAAGAAGCCTGAGGTAGGTTCAGAGGTGGGATCCAGCAGGTTCTCACAGGTTCCCGAGAGTAGGTTACTAATTATTTGCGTGTGCCGAGAGGGGGTTACTAATTGGTGATTTTGCCACGTGATTTTTTTGCCTTAGTTACGCCCCTCCTCTCAGCAGTAGCGCGCAGAACTTGAAGCAGTCTAGCAGGAGGTGCACCGGCGTGCGTGGCAGCCTGCGCCCGCGTGCATTCATTTCCCGCCCAAGGACCGGCGCAGCGGCTGCGTCCTTGCCACAGCCCCACCCAGGAATGCCCCGCCCCCAGAATGCCTGGCATGCTCCCGTCGTGCCCTGCCCAGCCCCATTGGCGCTACGCCACAGTTTGACTCCCACCACCATGGGAACCTATTACTAAAATTTTTGGATCCCGCCACTGGGTAGGTTTCCCCGTCATTCTTTTTAAATCCAATCTTCTTTGTGCTGTTTTTCAAATTCTAGCAGCCTGACCAAATACGTATTTAGTCAGAAGTAAGTCCCACCTTGTGCATGGGACCAGTTATGACGGATGCATGCCACCCAGGTGGCTTTTGACTCTGATCCCCCAGTTCTGTTGTTTCTCCTTTGAAAGCGCAGGCAGCAGGGCATAGAGGCCAAGGCCTTCAAGAGAATATCAAAAGAGCTCTGCTGGATCAGACCAGTGGTCCATCTAGTCAAGCTTCCTGACTTACACAGTGGCCAGCCAGTTCCTCTGGAGGTCGAACAACAGGGCAGAGACACCAGAGCATTCATAAGAACACCACATGAGCACCAGTGGTCCATCTAGTCAAGACCAGTCGTCCATCTTCTCAAGCTTCCAGGCTCACACAGTGGCCAGCCAGTTCCTCTGGAGGTCCAACAACAGGGCAGAGAGTCCAGAACCTTCCCCAATGTTGTCTGCTATGGGGGCATTATATTCTAAACCATCAATCACTAAAACATTGCTAATAGCTATGCGAACATTTGTAATACTTACCTCCACTTCTGCAGCATTGAAAATCTAGCATGAGAAAAGTTGTTCTAAGCATCCCATGGTGTTGTCTTCCAGAGCTGTGAGCTTCCTTCCTTCCTTCCTTCCTTCCTTCCTTCCTTCCTTCCTTCCTTCCTTCCTTCCTTCCTTCCTTCCTTCCTTCCTTCCTTCCTTCCTTCCTTCCTTCCTTCCTTCCTTCCTTCCTTCCTTCCTTCCTTCCTTCCTTCCTTCCTTCCTTCCTTCCTTCCCTCCCTCCCTCCCTCCCTCCCTCCCTCCCTCCCTCCCTCCGTCCTTCCGTCCTGCCGTCCTTCCGTCCTGCCGTCCTTCCGTCCTTCCGTCCTTCCGTCCTTCCGTCCTTCCGTCCTTCCGTCCTTCCGTCCTTCCGTCCGTCCTTCCTTCCTTCCTTCCTTCCTTCCTTCCTTCCTTCCTTCCTTCCTTCCTTCCTTCCTTCCTTCCTTCCTTCCTTCCTTCCTTCCTTCCTTCCTTCCTTCCTTCCTTCCTTCCTTCCTTCCTTCCTTGTAGTTGCTCGTTGCCCAGGGAAACTGTTCCAGGACTAAGAGCTCCTTGTTCCTCTTATTAGGGCCTATTATCGTAGCTGCTTATTATATTGGCCGTTATGTTAATGAATTAGAACAACAGAACTCCAGTGTTTGTTGTGGTGTAAAGCTCATTAGGTTGCAAAGGGAGCTCTATGCACAAGGAAGGTTGAGGAGCCGGGTTGCAGGAATATTACCAATTAAACCTTATATGAACATGCAATTAGGGAAGAGGGCATGCTTGAGTTGCATTGTTTTATGGCCGAGTAACAGGAGATGTTCGGTGTCTGAAGGTGGGAAGCATGTCTGCCCCACGTTTCCCGGCCAAGACCAACAAGCAAAACCATAGAGGAGGAGCTAGATTCGGGTCTGGTAGCCCCTGAGAGGCCCTTTCTACACAATTCATTGACAATGTCTGCAAAACATATTCAATCCTCCCCCCCTTCCCCGTTTGTTCGCACTCACCCCCTCGAAATGCTTCCCGGCCGCCATTTTGAGATTTTCCCATTTTAAAAAATCTCTGTGGATTTGATGCTTCAGTGCTTTGTGCTGCAATTGGCTATAGCTCATGTCAGTGATGCTTTGTAGGTTTCACCCCCCCCCCTCAATTAAAAAAAATCCCAGAACTGATTGATTGATTGATTGATTGATTGATTGATTGATTGATTGATTGATTGATTGATTGATTGATTGATTGATTGATTGATTGATTGATTGATTGATTGATTGATTGATTGATTGGTTGGTTGGTTGGTTGGTTGGTTGGTTGGTTGGTTGGTTGGTTGGTTGGTTCGTTCGTTCGTTCGTTCGTTCGTTCGTTCGTTCGTTCGTTCGTTCGTTCATTCATTCATTCATTCATTCATTCATTCCTCATTCATTCATTCATTCATTCATTCATTTCCTTTTATATCCCACCAACTCTCCAAAAAGGACTCTGTACAATAAATAATATAAAACATTTATATATTATATTATTTATATATATATAGGACATATTTTAAAGAGATCACACAGCACGTCAAGACATTTTGAAAACATTTCAGCACAAAGAATTCCACCTCTGTATACCACTTCTGCACAGAATTTCTTCGGCCCCTTCCGCACACGCAGAATAATTCACTTTCAAAATTGTTTGCAAGTGGATTTTGCTATTCTGCACAGTAAAATCCAGGTGCGAAGTGCATTGAAAGTGGATTGAAAGGGCATTATCCTGCATGTGCGGAAGGGGCCGGAGTTCGTAGCGTGGTCACGGTTAAGTGACTTCAAGAATCTTGCGAAGGCCCTGCTGCTGGAATACGCTCAGCCGTACTGTCCGCAAAACCCAACAAGACGCTCACTTGTCTTCAGTGGCGTATCTACCTAGGGACAAGGGATACCCCTTGTCCCCGGGCGCCACTCTTCTGGTCACGTGAGGGGCGCAAAATCAGCCCCCCACGTGACCAGGAAGTCCTGCTGTCTCCTTGTTTTCACGTGCCCCAACCCGTTTCGCGTGCCCCAACCCCTTCCTGATCCTCAAGCCCCACCCCCCGGCCTCAGTGCTTATAAAAGAAGGTCTCCGAGGCCGGGACTGCAGTCTCTTCTGGGAGCCCAGCCAGCAGGGCGAGTCTGGGGGGGAGGTGGGCACCCTAGACCTTGCCCATGTCCATGGTGATGTGGGCGGGGTCGAGGGCAGTGGGGGTGGAGCCTGGGGGCATCAAGGGTGGGGGGGCAGAGGCTGGGGGGGCGTCCTGGAGACAATTTGTCTCCGGGCACCATTTACCCCTGGAACTCCTCTGCTTGACTTTGAATGGTATCAGTAAAACTCCTCCGACAAATGAATCCACTTTCGTCCTGTCGGCTGTCTTCATTGTCCAGCTTTCACACCCTTACAAATATGCACGTTTTGTGAGAACCTTTCAAACGTGTGGAAAGAGAAAATAGTGTGACAATTCGGGGGCCCCAGAGAGTGAATTTGATTCTCGCAAGGGAAACCATGATGCCGAAATGGAGACTTTGGGTGCTGAATCAGTGCGGAAGAGAAATGGCCCATCCCCATAGAAATCTGAGGGGAACAAAAGAATGAGCAGGGAGTCGAGTATCCATCTGAGGATATACACCCATCCGGAAGGGTGAGAGAAAAGGAGAGAGGCCATTACTGTCTCCCGATAACCTGCTCTAATGGATTCCTGTGAACTACTAGGAGTTGTTCCCATTAAATTCCTGCATTATCAGACCATTACTTGACAGGGCCAAGATTAATTGTGAACTTTCCAGTGCCCATTCATTCCTGTGGCCAATCCATCTCTACCCATTACATCCCTTCAGCTGCCCTGTCAATTTTTACATTGCCAAGGAGCCAGGCAGGATCCAACTTTCCATCCAGCTGTCCATCAAATAGACATCAATCCTGTTCGATCCAATGGGCAGGCGTTGCTCAGGAATCCTGGGTGGGAGGCAAGGGAGGCTGTAGAGTGTCAAGCGGTCAAGAGGTGAGAAAAGGCATCGCTAAGCTAAAGTTTTAGCTAATAGCAAGCCTTTATTGGCATAGACGACAGTACAACAATAATTTAAAAAAACGGATTAAAAAGCATATACAATACAGGAAATAAATGTTAGGTCGAAGGAAAACTACTGGCGTTTAGTAATTTCCAGGAGAAAGTCTACCACTGTCATACAGAGAGAAGGATCAGGATTGTCCAACAAGTAGTGTAATCTAATTAAATTGGGGAGATGGGGTGAATGTAAAGGAGTAAGATTCACATACTTGGATCCGCTTTCCTTGAATCTGAGTCAGTGTAGTAACTGGTGGGCCAGAGATTCAACTGAGCCATCGTTACATGGGCACAATCTTTTAGCCTTTTCTTGCTTATTGAGTCTGCCATGTAACAAGGCAGAAGGCATAACATTAAACCTGGCGAGCATTATGGCTCTCCTTTGAGCAGGGTTTATTAAGCAATACAGGTAGTGTGCCAAGTGGCCCTGTTCAAATGGGAGAGAAAAATACAGGGGGGAGCACATTTTCTTGGCTGTAGTGATTAGTGTAGAAAACTCTCTATCCAATAGTTGACCTTTTAATTTTCTATAATTTTCTGAATAGGACAAGGGCAAGAGCTAAAGTTTTACTCCTGCCTGTTTTGCAAATTTAGCAGTTGGCCTTCAGCAAGCCCTTCTCTTTGGCCCCTTCCGCACATGCAGAAGAATGCACTTCCAATCCACTTTCAATGCACTTTGCAGCTGGATTTTTCTTTGCGGAATAACAAAGTCCACTTGCAAACAATTGTGAAAGTGGATCGAAAGTGCATTATTCTATTTGTGCGGAAGGGGCCTTTCGGGCCCGGTCCTCCACTTTCTTTTGCAGGTGAGGATAGTACAGCTGTCCCAGTCTGTAATAGAGAAGCTGGATTTGAGTGGCATCTTAAATGCCCGCAAGGATTGGTATAAGATTTTGAGAGTCAAAGGTCCCTTTAATGTGGTAAAGAAAGAGAAAGGAAAGAAAGGCAGAGTATAAATCCAAACTCCTCCTCCTCCTCCTCCTCCTCTTCTTCTTCTTCTTCTTCTTCTTCTTCTTCTTCTTCTTCTTCTTCTTCTTCTTCTTGAAAAAAATTATTCTTACCTAAATCGGTTTAACAACACAGATAGATACAAAAAATATAAGTGAGAATAAGTATGTTTATCGTAAGGATTCTCCGTTCCATCTGCACCGAGTATTAATTCTGAAAAATATATACCTCTTGGTCTTCATCAAAATAGGTAAAGGTGTATCTTTATGGGCATTACTGATTAACAAATGAACATTATACCTGAGTCACTTAACCTTACCCAACCAGCGAAGAGTTCCCTCTTGGGCAAGGTGCAAAGTGCTTCCTTCAGCTGGAACAACAGGAAGACGTCTAAAAATTCCCTACCGGGACAGAATCTGCTGACTGAATCTGTCATTCATATGCTTCTATATTGCCCATTTTATAAAACAGGTTCAACTTGCTCTAGTTACTAATAAAGAAGGTCTTTCAGATCAACAATTTTAAAAAATCTTTTCAGCAATTATTCTTCCGCTATCTCTGAAACGGTGGCTAAGTACCTGCGCTATGTCATTAAGTTGCAACCATGATTGTTTTACTCGGTGATTACTACTAATCTGTGTGGTTTATTATGCCAATAAAAGGTTTTGACTGACTGACTGTTAGAACAAACACTGCATATTTCTTTACTAAATCTTATTATAAAAGTCCATTAACCTTCAACGCCATCGGTCAGATCATTTTTAAAAATCTACAGAGTCTATCGTAGGTTTTCAATTGTCCAAGATTTTATTCAAATTCCTTAAAATATTATGACATACGTTAAAACACACGCACAAACGTATGTAAAATGCTCAGAAGGTGAACACGCAGGGCGGGGATGATTTGCAATGAAGGAATGGAAAGATCCATTCAATATCGAAGCTCAACCAATGCAGAATGTAGAAGTTAAGAGTGGTGGACTCTAATTGGGAGGACCGGGTTTGATTTGCCATTCTTCCACATGAGTGGTGATTGGCGAACTCTTATCTGGTGAACCAAATTTGTTTCCCCGCTCCTCCGCATGAAGCCTGCTAGGTGACATTAGGCCAGTCACAGTTCTCTCAAAATTCTCTCAGCCCCACCTACACAAGCTGTCTGTTGTTGGGAGGGGAGGGGAAAATCAGTTTGCAAGGCCCTTTGAGTCTCCTTGCATGAGAGGCGCTCAGGAGCAGCAGCAGCAGAAGGCCATTGCTTTCACCTCCTGCATGTGAGCTCTCAAAGGCACCTGGTGGGCCACTGCGAGTAGCAGAGAGCTGGACTAGATGGACTCTGGTCTGATCCAGCAGGCTAGTTCTTATGTTCTTAAATTGGAGGTATAAAACAATTATTATAAAACAATTCCATCTTGGGCCCTGCCTTTCCCCTCCCAGCCTTTTTGATCGGGCACCTGTCTTTAAATTTTGCTTGCTTTTAACTTTGTTGTTTAAATTTTAAGTAACTGCTTCTGTGGAAATTTGTTTTAATGGGGTTAAGTTTTAGTTATGTATTTTATGTGATGTTATTGAAACAGCTGTAGCCGTCTCGAGCCCTTTGGGGGTGAGGCGGCCTATAAATCTAAATAATAATAATAATAATAATAATAATAATAATAATAATAATAATAATAATAATAATAATATCACAGCTGCTAGTTCTTTAGGTGCGTGTTTGCATTTCATTACAACTTGAGCCTCACGCAAAGGCCTCAGATGTATGTAATGTGTCAGCGTAGTGTTCATTCACACCCCAGCAGGACTGCCTTTTGTTAATTTTGTCGATTTGAAGATGTTTCAAGAGCTGCCCTCGTGTTTTCAGAATGGCGGCCAGGGTGCCAAGTACCCCTGGGACCAGTGGTGGGATCCAAAAATTTTAGTAACAGGTTCCCATGGTGGTGGGATTCAAACAGTGGCGTAGCGCCAATGGGGCTGGGCGGGGCACGACGGGGGCATGGCCGGGCATTCTGGGGCGGGGCATTCCTGGGCGGGGCTGTGGCAAGGACACAGCTGCTGCTCTGGTCCTTGGGCGGGAAACGAATGCACACAGGCGCAGGCTGCCACGCACGCCGGTGCACCTCCTGCTAGACTGCTTCAAGTTCTGCGCGCTGCTGCTGAGAGGAGGGGTGTAACTAAGGCAGAAATCACGTGGCAAAATCACCCATTAGTAACCCCCCTCTCGGCACACCCAAATAATGAGTAACCTACTCTCGGGAACCTGTGAGAACCTGCTGGATCCCACCTCTGGTTGTACCCCTGCTGGAAGCAGGTGAGGTTCATTCAACATCATCCCCAAACTTCTATGTGAAACAGAGCTCCCTGTTTATCCCATGACGTCCTCCGTCTAGGCCAGAGCCATTGGCGCAGTGAAACTTTACAGCCGTGTCCTTAAGATCACAGCCTTAGTCATTCACCTTCAGGCTAGCGGGGATGGGGTGGGGGGGGGGGAGGAACTGGTTTCCTGGAGGACTAAAAGGGTAGACCCATCATCGCTCCTTCACTCAGGTACAGCTGCAGCACTGGGGGAGGGAAGAGGCAAGCTAATTATGACTGATAAATCGAGGGCTCCTGATGCTCACAATGTCATTGGCCTCACCTTTTTTTACACAGTCCCCTCTTTCCAGCTGTGTAATTAATTAGCGCACGGGAAGCGCTTTGTTTCCCGTGATCTACGGGTTGACTTTGCCCCTTCCTCAGCTTCTCCCGGATTGTTATCCTGGAAGCCCCGGTCCTCCATCTCGAGAAGCGCTTTCGGTCACCCGTATCCGGAGGAACTCGGCGTGCCGGAAGTTTTTGGCATCGCTGTTTTAAGTGGCCGAGTGGCTGGAAGCACAGGTTTTGAAGAAGAAGAAGAAGAAGAAGAAGAAGAAGAAGAAGAAGAAGAAGAAGAAGAAGAAGAAGAAGAAGAAGAAGAAGAAGAAGAAGAAGAAGAAGAAGAAGAAGAAGAGAGTATGGATTTTTATTCCCCCTTTCTCTCCTGCAGGAGACTCAAAGGGGCTTACAATCTCCTTGCCCTTCCCCCCTCACAACAAACACCCTGTGAGGTAGGTGGAGCTGAGAGAGCTCCGAGAAGCTGTGACTAGCCCAAGGTCACCCAGCTGGCGTGTGTGGGAGTGTACAGGCTAATCTGAATTCCCCAGATAAGCCTCCACAGCTCAGGCAGCAGAGCGGGGAATCAAACCCGGTTCCTCCAGATTAGATACATGAGCTCTTAACCTCCTACGCCACTGCTGCTCCTTGTACCTGAATGAAAACACAGAAAGGTATAAAAGCTTTGTCGAAGGCTTTCACGGCCAAAATCACTGGGGTGTTGTGGGGTTTCCGGGCTGCATGGCCGTGTTCTAGCAGCATTTTCTCCTGACATTTCGCCTGCATCTGTGGCTGGCATCTTCAGAGGATCCTGAAGAACCTGGAGGTACCAGCTCAAGATCCTCTGAAGATGCCAGCCACATATGCAGGTGAAACGTCAGGAGAAAATGCTGCTAGAGCACGGCCATACAGCCCGGAAACCCCACAGCACCCCAGTATAAAAGTTTCTAGGTTGGATGTTCATTTTTGCATAGCGTCGTGTGGACAAATACTTAATTAGCAGAGTTCATGTAATAATGAGGCAGAGACCAGTTGCTTTACTGAAATAAAGTTTACTTATTTACTTATTTTATTTATTATTTAGATTTTTATACCGCCCCATCCCCAAGGGGCTCCTGACTACAGGGAAGGGAAACTTGGAAGAAAAACAATACACATCTTTCTTACTAGCTAGCACCAACAGCCAGCTTGCTGCTTAGACTATTACATGGCTACTAAGCTATGGATAGAGTGAACTGACCACATGCAGAGTGCAACACAAAGAAGATATATATCTAAAGCCTACGTGCATACCTGCATGTAGCCCACCCAACCAATCAGTATCAATTACCTGGTCACTGACTTCTGACCTCACTAACTAATTAGCATGCAGCAATTAACTCCTTCATTACTGGATTGTGTGACTGGCACTTGCCAAATCCCATCACATAGTAAACTTTCTGCAGGGAGAGGGGTCATTTCCTGACCCTTTGAGGCAGCTTTATATGCTCAGGTGAGTCTTTGCCTGAGGGTGAAAGCCAGTTTTGGAGGACCATCAGGGTGGCCTGTCTGTCCCTCTTCCCCCCAATGTCAGGCTCTGAATCCAAGGCAGACCCCCAGGGCCTGGCTGTTCCCAGGGAAACTTCTCAGGCAAGGTCCCCTCCTTCCCCCACCTCTATCGGCCTCCTCTTCTAGAGCAAACACCCAAGCCCTGCGCAAATTAATGTGCAAATTAGTGCAACCTGACTTACTCCAGATTGCTCCTTGGAATTTGCATATTAATAATTGCCTTTTTTTTCATGACAGCATTTAGTAGATCAAGGAGTGCGAGATTAGAAGTGGGGGGAATCTGCGTTTTTAAGGGTTTCTCTTCTAGCTCCCTTTGAATTCTCCCCTGTTCTCCGTAACAGATACTTCCGTCGCGTTCATGGCTGTGAAGGTTGTAAGGCAAAGGTGGATTCTAATCTGGAGAACCGGGTTTGATTCCCCACTCCTCCACCTGAGAGGCAGAGGCTTATCTGGTGAGCCAGATGTGTTTCTGCACTCTCACGTTCGTGCTGGGTGACCTTGGGCTGGTCACAGTCCTCTCAGAATTCTCTGAGCCCCACCTACCTCACAAGATGTCTGTTGTGGGGACAGGAATGCTGGCAGGGGATGATGGGAACTGTAGTCCATAACATCTGGAGGGTTGCGAGTTTGACACCTGTGTAAGGTGTCAAACTTATTAGTGTGTTGGCTGGACAACAGGGCTCCCTCACCTCCCCCCCCCCCCAAGTATGGGCGAAAGGACTTAATGGCGCTTTCGAAATGAAAAGCCCTGCGCTAGAAGTGAGGTGAAGCCAGTCATACATAACGGCTGCATTAAAGATATATTCCCTGTCTGATTTAATTACTTGTCACATCCGTCTTGGGGAGGGGGGCGGGCTGGCAGAGAGCCAGGCCGGTTTGTGTTTGGGATTCTCTCAGAGCTGCACTCGGACATCCGGGCCTGCGTGCGAATAGGAGGTCTCTTGGCCCTTTGAGTCCCACCTTCCCCATTTTCCTGTGATAGTGTCTTGCTTCGGAAGGAGAGATGGGAGAGCCAGCATGGTGTAGTGGTTAAGAGCAGGTGGATTCTAATCTGGAGAACCAGGTTTGATTTCCCCACTCTTCCACATGAGTGGCAGAGGCTTATCTGGTAAACTGGATTTGTTTCCACACTCCTACTTTTTTGCTGGGTGACCTCGGGCTAGTCACAGTTCTTCGGAACTCTCTCAGCCCCACCTGCCTCACGAGGTGTCTGTTGTAGGGAGAGGAAGGGAAAGAAGTCTGTAAGCCACCTTGAGTCTCCTTACAGAGAAAGGCAAGGTATAAATCCAAACACCACTTCTACTACTACTACTACTACTACTACTACTACTACTACTACTACTACTTCTCCTTCTCCTTCTCCTTCTTCTCCTTCTTCTCCTTCTTCCTCCTCTTCCTCTTCCTCTTCCTCTTCCTCCTCCTCCTCCTCTTCTTCTTCTTCTTCTTCTTCTTCTTCTTCTTCTTCTTCTTCTTCTTCTTGAGACTTGGCCAACCCCTTTCTTCCCTGTTTAACTTTGTCCTCTCAAATAAAAGAACAGAGAAACATTGCAAATAGACAGGCAAGGGAGGAAGCTGTGAGCTCAGAAAATGGCACGGAGGAGGAAGTTATGGGAAGTAGGAAAGCAAGGGAAAGATAGTCAATAGATTGCACAGCAACGGAAGATGTTTTCAAAACGTTTCAGCCAGAGAATCGTCTTAAAAGGAGGATTTGTTTCAAATGTTTTGTGTCTGGAAATGAAACGCTTTGGGACCAAAACCATGTGGAAGTCTGCGGAGAAAGCGTTTCCTTTCCTGACTCAAAACATTTTGTGCAGAAAAGCACCGTGTCTTATCAAACTGCAGCCTCCGTGATTCATCTCTGACACAGCCCCTGCTGAGACACAACCCAGTGAGTTTGCTAGAGAGAGCCCGACTGCTCCTGTGTACATGTCAACATGTGCAGTGTGTACATACGCATTGTGTTTGCGAAGGATTATCTCGACTCCCCTGGGCCGGCTGCAAACAAACCTGGTGCCTCCCGTCATTAGGCACGGGTGTGCGAGGAGTCTCAATTTCTCCTGTAAGAAGAAGAAGAAGAGTTTGGATTTATATCCCCCCTTTCTCTCCTGCAGGAGACTCAAAGGGGCTGACAATCTCCTTGCCCTTCCCCCCTCACAACAAACACCCTGTGAGGTGGGTGGGGCTGAGAGAGCTCCGAGAAGCTGTGACTAGCCCAAGGTCACCCAGCTGTAAGAGGTTAAGAGCTCGTGTATCTAATCTGGAGGAACCGGGTTTGATTCCCAGCTCTGCCGCCTGAGCTGTGGAGGCTTATCTGGGGAATTCAGACTAGCCTGTACACTCCCACACACGCCAGCTGGGTGACCTTGGGCTAGTCACAGCTTCTCGGAGCTCTCTCAGCCCCACCTACCTCATAGGGTGTTTGTTGTGAGGGGGGAAGGGCAAGGAGATTGTAAGCCCCTTTGAGTCTCCTACAGGAGAGAAAGGGGGGATATAAATCCAAACTCTTCTTCTTCTTCTTCTTCTTCTTCTTCTTCTTCTTCTTCTTCTAGATAGATAGATAGATAGATAGATAGATAGATAGATAGATAGATAGATAGATAGATAGATAGATAGATAGATAGATAGATAGATAGATAGATAGATAGATAGATAGATAGATAGATAGATAGATAGATAGATAGATAGATAGATAGATAGATAGATAGATAGATAGATAGATAGAATAACAAAGAGTGACCTCTGCAACGTGGAGAGAAATTGATTTCAAAAATGCTAAGGGATTATTTTAGAACTGAAGGCCGGGAACCCCATCTCTGCCCTTAATGGAGCACGAAAATGGAAAGGAAGATGAGCTAATGGGACCGTGGTGAGGGAAGAAAGAGGTTTTCATCTGGATATTGATTGTTGTTGGGAGGAAAGAGGGAATTGTTGCACTTGACCTAAATCCAAGCGTGTGCTTTAGGACACAGCAGGTATCCGACATCTGGGATCACCCACGTTAACTCTTTCGTCTCCCTTTCTACGGAGCATGGTGCTTCCTGAAAGTGTGATGAAGCTGCATTGGGAGTTATGTTTTTAGAATGGGCATAAGAAGCTCAGGTGATTCAAAGAAGATGGTGACAAGATATGTCAAGTCACATCTGTCTAATGGCGACCCCATAAGGTTTTTAAGGCAAGAGAGAAACAGAGGCGGTTTCAGAGGTGGGATCCAGCAGGTTCTCACCAGTTCCCGAGAGTGGGTTACTAATTATTTGTGTGTGCTGAGAGGGGGTTACTAATTGGGTCTGCTTTTCCGTTAGAAATTCCATTAGGTCCAAAAATCATGAAGTCCTGTTGTTTCCTATGTGGCTGGTTAGCGAAGGTAGATAATTCTCCCTGTTGGGCTGTTTTAAAAACATGTTTTAGAAATATGGTCAAGTTCCTTGTTTAAGGCAAGTATCCTTCTTTTGATTTCTAGAAACAAGATGAAGTATTTGAAAGTATTAAGTATTTGACAGGCAGTCAATGAGAGGAGAAGTAGTTGTTTCTGTTGGCAGTAGACGATAGAACTTGCTATAATGAGTTTAAATTATGGACAGAAAGATACCAGCTAGAAATTAGGAACTTTTTTTTACAGTAAGAGTTTTTTACAGTAACAGAGAAATTATTAATGCCCCGCCCCCGGAATGCCCGGCCACGCCCCTGTCGTGCCCCACCCAGCCCCATTGGCGCTACGCCACTGTTTGAATCCCACCACCATCGGAACCTGTTACTAAAATTTTTGGACCCCACCACTGGGCGGTTTGCTATTGCTTAGCAACTCGGAACTCTCTCCGTGGTCTCCCATCCAAATTTTAACCAGGGCTGATTCTGTGTAGCTTCTGTGTAGCTTCTAAGAGCTAAGAAGATCTGGCCAGCTAGGACAGGGTTGCGAGATCAACAAATGCTTGTAAAAACAAGCCTATATTTTTCCATAATGTGCTACACCAGAAGTTGGGGGGGGGGCGATTTTCCACCCCATGTGATTCCCCGGGGGGGGGGCAACCAGGGCATTTGTCCCTGGATGTCCCCATTATAGCTACGCAACTGGGAAGGGACCAGAGGGATACTTGATCCCCAGGCTGACAAATGTACATACTGCCACATGCAAGGGTGTACCAAGTGCCGGCACTCGGTGATTTGTGCGTGAGATGCAGGGTCTGTCGGGTGTAGCATTTCCACATGTTTCTTCCCATCTAGCCAACAGGGTTGTCCATATTCCCATCGTTCAGTTTCTCCAGGGACCACACCGATTCGGCCCAAAAAACGAATGTCACGGAAAGTTTGACTAATATATCCCGGAGAGAAGAGTCATTTTCTAGTGAAATAATTATTGGGCTGTGTGAAATATTACCAAGAGGCAGCTAAGGGGAAAATGTAGCTGACTTTGAAGCTGAAAGCCGGGCCCATAAAAGTCTAGTAAAGTACTTTCATTTGGAATGACTTTTTCAATAAACTTTTAAAACGGGGAAGATCAGAGGCTGAGCGTGTGTCGCGTTGCCGGTATCCAATCCAGAAACGCTCGAAAATATTATTCATAGCTGGACCCAAACTGGATATAATCTTTGATAGTCAAATGATTCCCTAGCAGTTTCTCATCTACCTTCCTTTTCCCTATTTCTGGGGGAAATGTTCATGATTTTGTTATGCATATAAATTAGGGTCAGAAGGTTAGAAAAAAATAATAATCTCGGCAGCCGATTACAAGCGGCATCAAAGTTGTTTCCTGGGAAATGAAGGTCTGCGTGGAAGTTGATCTCCCAGCCGATTCTGCACTTGGCTTATTTGTCACAGAATGACTGCAGTGCCAAAGTGATGATCTACATGCAGGAATGCGACCCTCAAGCGACGAGTCTCCTCTTGTTTCGTGCCCTTTTAAATGCGATGCTTTTCAGTGGAGGCGGTCCATGTGTTCAGGGAGGTTCCTTCATACCTGCAGGTTTATCGCCACTTGACATCTGCAACATGATTCATAATTTTGTTGTGTGGGAATGGCCCATCTAGGCATGGAAAAATGTCACTTGGTGGCCAGGCATCAAGAGATGAATGTCAATATGCCTACCAAGTCTTCAAGTGACGTGAAGAAGAGGAGTTTGGGTTCAAGGGGTTCGGGGTGCTTTTCTCTTCTACACAGAGTCTCAAAGCACGTTACATCTCCTCTTCCCCACCTCACAACAGACATCTTGTAAGGTAGGCGGGAGTTCTGAGAGAACTGTGACTGGCCCAAGGTCACAAGCTTCATGCGTAGGAGCTGGGAAACAAATCCAATTGTCCAGATAAGAGTCTGCCATTCATGTGGCGCATCTGGTAATCAAACCCGGTTCTCTAGATTCGAGTCAGCCTCCCATGTGAAGAAGAGGAGAATCAAACCCAATTCTCTAGATTAGAGTCCATCGCTCTTAACCCCATACCACGCCGGGTCTCTTTTTATATCCAGTCTGTCGCCAGCAGTGGATTCTAGAAACTCTCACACAAGTCATAACTATTTTGCTGCTGTCTGCCCTATCACCAGATTTTAGAGATATGCTGCTAGTGTACATGGAAGTTCCCTTGAGCCAATAACTGTTGATGGACAGAACCTAGAGCAGTGGTTCTCAGCTTTCCTAATGCCGCGACCCTTTAATACAGTTCCTCATGTTGTGGTGACCCCCAACCCTAACATTTCTCCATTTTACAGATGGAGAACACTGATGCAGAGAGTCTTAGGCGACCCCTGTGAAAGGGTCGATCGACCCCAAAGGGGTCCGGACCCGCAGGTTGAGAACCACTGACCTAGATCCTCCTTATAATCTCAGGGGAGGTGTCCGAGTTAGGACAGGTGGTCTCTAATCTGGAGAACCAGGTTTGATTCCCCGCTCCTACACATGAAGCCTGTAGGGTCGTGGTGGCGAACCTTTGGCACTCCAGATGTTATGGACTACAATTCCCATCAGCCCCTGCCAGCATGGCCAATTGGCTGTTGTAGGGTGACCTTGGAATAGAGACTTTTTTTTAAAAAAGTACTTGGTCATATTAATGTCAAGACTACCAAATGCCCTCCCTCGTCCCACCACTCTGCTTTACAAAGGATCTGAGGTCCTTTTTGTTTTGAATGCTGCAGAGAGATTGAATCAACATCTGTGTTTTATATTCTCAAAAAGAATTGCCTTTTTTCTCCCTTTCTTTCTTTTTTTTCTTGGCGGCCTTTGAAGCGTCCCGAAACTTACTTGGCACCCAACACGGTCTCATCCGCTCTAGTCTTCCCCCTCATCTTATATTCCATTTGAAAACAAAGCAAGCTGCCCGCTGGGGGATTCTCTGCCATGCCATGAAATCTCTTTGCCGCCTCCTTGCCAGCTCTTTCTTTTGTTTCTTGCCCTGAGCATCAACTGGACCAGGAGAGCTGATGGGCACCTTTGGCACCCTCTAGCATAATTTCGGGCACCCGTCAAGCATTCTTAGAAAGTGGGCGGGATTCTTACCGAGCAGAGCTTCCGATTGGCCACTGGAGATCTGATTGACTGTCCTTTTAAACAATATTGTTTCAGCAGACGGTTTTCTTTGCTCGCTCGCTCTCTTGCTCCTCTTGGCCAGTGTGTTTTTTGTCCGCCCTCTTCCCCCATGCTCTCCCGTGCATCTGGGCTTCCTCGGGGTGTGTGGCTCCATCTCCCCAAAAACAACCATTTTGTGGTTGTGCCCGCCCCCCTCTGGCTCCTTCCGCACATGCAAAATAATGCACTTTCAATTCACTTTCGATCCACTTTGGAGCTGGATTTTGCTGTGCGGAATAGCAAAATCCACTTTAAACCCCTGTGAAAGTGGATCGAATGTGCATTGTTCCGCACGTACGGAAGGGGCCTAAGGCCACAATTCCTAGGTGCCCACAGGCTACAAAATGGCTGGGGAGGCTCAAACCATGGAAGAAACGTCCCATGAAATTTCAACACTTCTTTTTTTGTGTTATATTGTGAGAGGGCCCTTAGATTTATATGGCATTACTGTGACTTTTCCTCCCCTTTGTGGATCAATATTGTTCCATGGGAATGTCAACTCAGTGCATGGCAGCTGTGAAAAAGGCAAACTCTATGCTGGGGATCATTAGGAAAGGAGTTGAGAATAAAATGGCAAGGATCGTCATGCCCTTATATAAAGCCGTGGTGCGACCGCACTTGGAGTCCTGTGTCCAGTTCACAATGAGTAGCTGCATCTCTCAGAAAAGGATATCCCGAGAAAGAGATAGAAAAAGTGCAGGGAAGGGCAACAAGGATGATTGAGGGACTGGAGCACCTTCCTTATGAGGAGAGGCTGCAGCATTTAGGACTCTTTTGGAGAGGAGACATCTGAGGGGGGATATGATTGAAGTCTATAAAATTATGCATGGGATGGAAAATGTTGACAGAGGGAAATTTTTCTCTCTTTCTCACAATACTAGAACCAGGGGGCATCCATTGAAAATGCTGGGGGGAAGAATGAGGACTAATAAAAGGAAACACTTCTTCACGCAACGTGTGATTGGTGTTTGGAATATGCTGCCACAGGAGGTGGTGATGGCCACTAACCTGGATAGCTTTAAAAAGGGTTTGGACAGATTGATGGAGGAGAAGTCGATCTCTGGCTACCAATCTTAATCCTCCTTGATCTCAGATTGCAAATGTCTTAGCTGACCAGGTGCTCAGGAGCAGCAGCAGCAGCAGAAGGCCATTGCTTTCACATCCTGCATGTGAGCTCCCAAAGGCACCTGGTAGGCCACTGTGAGTAGCAGAGTGCTGGATTAGATGGACTCTGGTCTGATCCAGCAGGCTAGTTCTTATGTTCTTATGTTGCCTGAGGTGCAACTCCAACCAAGAATACCATTTGCTTTCATGTCCCCCAACTTCTTTGTATATACAGGGGGGTGGAGAGTACATTGCTTTCTACCACGAGAGGCAGTGTTGTATAGTGGCTATATTGGACTAGAAGGTGATTCCACATGCGACAAATGAAGCACATAATTTGTACACACAGCTGGAATAGGGGTCCCAGATGTTGTCTTTTTTTAAAAAAAAATGACTCTACTGTACCCTTAAGCTCTTGTGAATCATCACCATCTTGTCTACTGCTAAGCAATATTTCGGATGCCGTACTCTGCTGAAACTGGAAATAATATAACAGAGGTATACTTCCATCCATTTCAATAAGAAGAGGGAGATATAGTTTCATCACGATAGTGTGAGTACTTTTGGGAAGTCTGCAATACAAGAGCTGGATTCAAATTCAGCACCTTAGAGACCCACAAGGTAGTATAAGTTTTAGAGAATCATGAATATCTGATGAAGGGACTCTGGGACTCTGAACATCTTTTTGGTCTCTAAGAGGTTACTGGACTCAAATCTATCTCTGTCCTGGATGGGGAAATCATGGAGGCAAGTGGTTTCAGGCCCCTTCCGCACATGCAGAATAACGCACTTTCAATCCACTTTCACAACTGTTTGAAAGTGGATTTTGCTATTCCGCACAGTTAAATCCAGCTGCAAAGTGCACTGAAGGTGGATTGAAATTCTGCATGTGTGGAAGAGACCTCAGAGATACGATATTCACTATTGCACGGATTGTCCTCTGTATTTCTGCAGGCTTCGGACAACCGAAGCGCAGCAATTTGTGAAAATGTCCCATATATGAGACCACAAAAAACTCTGTTGTGGGTACATGGGATGGCGGACCAATAGGTGGACAAAGCTCAGGAATTTTGGAGCAACAATACATAAAATTCTAAAGATTTTAAAGCCAAATGTACAAATGAAACGAAAGCCGTATCTGTTGGGACTGAACGGATAGATCTTGGGAAAGAAAACATGGGGGTTTGTTTTTATGTATGATAGCGGCTGCAAAAATACTTTCTGTGCTGAAATGGAAAACTCCAGCTACACCTACAATTGAAGCATTGTGAGTGAAAGTACACTTGGCAGAGATGGCCAAACTAACTTGTTACTAAAAGAAAAATAACTTTAGTTTTGGGGCAAGTGGAAACCCTTGATAGAATATTTGTATAAAATAGGGAAAAAATGATGATCAGTGGTGGTTGCAGGCTTTCCGGGCTGTGTGGCCGTGGTCTGGTAGACCCTGTTCCTAACGTTTCGCCTGCATCTGTGGCTGGCATCTTCAGAGGCGTATCACAGAGAGAAGCCTGTTACACACTCTAACATACACTGGACACAGTGCGTAACAGACTTCTCTCTGTGATAACGCCTCTGAAGATGCCAGCCACAGATACAGGCGAAACGTTAGGAACAGGATCTTCCAGACTACGGCCACACAGTCCAGAAAACTCACAACAGCCAGTTGAATACGGCTGTGAAAGCCTTCGACAATGCATTTTTGGTGGGTCTTTGGTGATGTCAAGCTGCACTAGCACTAATTGAAAAAATTAACACAACCGTAGGCCACGAAATAGCCCACCTGACTGACCTCACAGGTTGTTGTGGGAATTTAAGGGGGGGGGATATCTGTATGCTTCCCCCCTGCCCTTGGAAGAAGGGTGTAGATATGTATCAATGGATAGATTCCACAGGCTAAAGCCGGTGCTTGGAGCTGCTCTGATCTGCTTCCAGTTCGGGTTCTTGTTTGCAGTGTCAACGTAACCCATTATCGAGGCGATTAAATTTGAAAAGATGGCACTGCTCGCTAGCATCGAGAAGACATCAAGGGTCATTAAAATGTAAATGGGAGCCTAGCTTAATGAGGTAAGGGGAGAAGTTACCCAGAATCCTTTGCAGTTTTGTGTGTGTGTGTGTGTGTGTGTGTGTGTGTGTGTGTGTGTGTGTGTGTGTGTGTGTGCGTGCGTGCGCCCAATTTCCAACTGTGTGTTGTCTAAAAGAGCAGGCAGTACTGTTAAAATGGGAGCACTGGCATTACCATGTTAGAAAGACGCCTTTGTAAGACCTGGAGCTCAGCTTTGGACCATTTCTAAAGGACTGTTCTGGGGAGGATGTTAGGATGTCTTCTGCTGCTTTGAAGTCATTATTGATGGTATTCTTGAAGAGGACACATGGATAGCAAGAGTCTCTTTCAAGCCCAAAATGTTGTGGCGGACTCGAGACTTTTCTTTTCCGAAGCATTCCTTGCAGTCAGCTGATGCAGCCATGAATGTGTCATGGCTTACGAGTAGACCACAGGATGCACCTGAGAAGAAGAAGAAGAGTTTGGATTTATATCCCCCCTTTCTCTCCTGCAGGAGATTCAAAGGGGCTTACAATCTCCTTGCCCTTCCCCCCCTCACAACAAACACCCTGTGAGGTGGGTGGGGCTGAGAGAGCTCCAAGAAGCTGTGACTTGCCCAAGGTCACCCAGCTGGCGTGTGTGGGAGTGTACAGGCTAATCTGAGTTCCCCAGATAAGCCTCCACAGCTCAGGCGGAAGAGCTGGGAATCAAACCCGCTTCCTCCAGATTAGATAGACGAGCTCTTAACCTCCTACGCCACTGCTGCTCCTGAAGGTCCTACAGTTAATCGTTTGCATTGGATGGTCTCAGCAGGATGGCTAGGAAATATCTCTGCCTAGCATCATGGATCCCTCATGCCTCTCAGAATACACAGTGGCCTGACTTCCTAGCATAAGTAATCTCTGGCTGGGCTTATAGGCACAGTGATATATCGGTAGAGATAGTCCCATCTGGAAGCACCGGGTCATTACTGACTCATGGGGGCACATCATATCATGATGTCTACTAGACAGATTATGTTTGTGGGGTCTACATTTCACTCCCAGCAAGCCAGGTGCTCAATTTACTGACCTCAGAAGGATGGAAGGCTTCAGATCTTGAATCATAGAGTCAACCTGAGTCAACCTTGAGTTGTCCACCTGAAGCCAACTTTCATGGGGATGCAACTCAAGTAGTGGTCAGAACTATGAGCCATGGGGTCTGTTACAGTGGAGGAGGAGGAGGAGGAGGAGGAGGAGCAGGAGGAGGAGGAGCAGGAGCAGGAGCAGGAGCAGGAGCAGGAGCAGGAGCAGGAGCAGGAGGAGCAGGAGCAGGAGCAGGAGCAGGAGCAGGAGGAGGAGGAGGAGGAGGAGAAGGAGAAGGAGAAGGAGAAGAAGAAGAAGAAGAAGAAGAAGAAGAAGAAGAAGAAGAAGAAGAAGAAGAAGAAGAAGAAGAAGAAGAAGAAGAAGAAGAAGAAGAAGAAGAAGAAGAAGAAGAAGAAGAAGAAGAAGAAGAAGAAGAGCAGGAAGACAAGCACAAAGATAACAACAAGAGGAAGGAGACAAGAAGTAGTAGTAGTTTAGTATATACTTTTCTCTACCTTTTAGGAGTCACCCAGCAGGCTTCACATGAAGGAGTGAGGAATCAAACCAGTTCTCCAGAATAAAGCCCACTGCTCTTAACAGCTATGTCATATTAGCTCTCACTGACATGTAGGCAAACTGTATTTGCTGGATGAGAGGGAATGCACGGTTTACATTTCCACTTTCTCCCGGTCTTCTTCTGGACTGAGAATCTCTTCTTTGGAGTTTGCAAAACGTTAGCTGGTCTCAGTCCAGCTTCTCTGAGTCACCGAAGTGCGTGGGCGGTTCCATGCGGGAGCTTTGCGGTCCAGCTCATACATCAGCAAAGCTGCCTCTTCTTTGTGGGCAGAGGGGGTCTAACTCAGATCCGAGGAGCAGCCAAACAATCAGTCCATGTCGAGGCCATCTGGTTGGCCTGTCTGGTTTAGATTCCTCAAAGCACTGAGTTGCCTCCGAGCCCCAGGCAAGCTGGATCAGTCCTCACAAAGGAAAGGAGAGAGATCCTCCAGTGAAATGCTTTACAAATCCGGGAGAAGCCCAGGTGAAAAGTCTGCAGGTATGGCACAGGAAGCTCAGTGTGGTGTAGTGGTTAAGAGGAGCAGACTCTTTCCCCAGGTTTGTTTTCTTTCTTTTCCACATGAAGCCTGGTGGCTGATGTTGGGCCAGTCACAGTTCTCTCAGAACTTTACCAGCCTCACCTACCACATAAGGCCGTGGTGGTGAACCTTTGGCACTCCAGATGTTATGGGCTACAATTCACATCAGCCCCTGTCAATTGGCCATGCTGGCAGGGGCTGATGGGAATTGTAGTCCATAACATCTGGAGTGCCAAAGGTTCGCCAACACTGACATAAGGTGTCTGTTGAGGGGAGAGGAAGGGAAAATGAGTCCGTAAACTGCCTTGAGGCTTCTTAAGATTTCAGAAAAGTGGAATATAAAAACCAACTCTCCTCTCCCACTTTCTTCTTCTTCTTCTTCTTCTTCTTCTTCTTCTTCTTCTTCTTCTTCTTCTTCTTCTTCTTCTTCTTCTTCTTCTTCTTCTTCTTCTTCGTCTAAAAAGTCTCACACAACTTGCTGCTACTTGAATAATGGGGAAGAAAACCGCCCGGCTTCACAGAGATGAGCTAATTTATTGTGGCATAAATAGCAATGCAGCAAAACCTACTTCATCAGACGCATGATGCGAGTCCTCACTGGGCAGGTCTGTCAGTCCGTCTGTCTCTCAGCCACAGCTCTAACTAACACACCACACTTGTGTTTTCTCAGTGGAAACGTCCAAGCTTGAACCTGACCTTCTGAGAGTTGTGCGGCTTCGCTTCCTGCTCTACCTTTCGTTCAAAATGTGTGGTGTGGGCACTGAACGAGTTTCCCTCTTGACCACACAACCATTAGCCAATGAGGTGGAACTGGAACGGGGAAAGTTTATGCATTTTGCAGTGCCGCAAGGGAGAAAGAGTGATGCAATTCTGTGGTTTGTGTTTACAGCCATGCATCTAACCCGCTTTCTAGCTCTGGTGTCTTGCTACCCGTTCTTGGCTCAGTTTGAAAACACATTCTGGGGCACAGATACAACGCCACTGCACCCAACCACGAAAGAAACAGGGGTGGGTGAAGCATCCCTGTTATCTATGATGAGAGAGTTGACTTGAAGTACACGGCACTTAACCCATAAAAATGGTTTGTGGGTTTTGTGAGGGCAGATTTTGTTGATATGCTGGTCCCCGAGGTTAATTTGGGATGGGTGTCGATGGCCTTCCATCCATGTGAAGGCTAGGGTACTAGTTTAGAGGTGGAGGTTATTTTCTTATGAATGAAAAGAAGCAGTTCTTGTTGGAAGAAGGATTATCTTAATTGTGAACACTTTCTACATTAAAGGACACTCAAGGTGGCTTACAAGTTCCTTTCCCTTCCTCTCCCCGTAACAGGCCTTACGCGGCCTGGGGCCTCCGTACCTGCGGGACCCTCTTACCCCATACGTCCCGAATCGGTCTCTGCGTTCGGCAGAGGCCAATTTACTGGTGATCCCTGGCCCCTCAATGATGCGGCTAGCCTCCACCCGGGCCAGAGCCTTTACAGCTCTGGCCCCGGCCTGGTGGAACGCTCTCCCTCCAGCTGTCAGGGCCCAGCGGGATCTTAACGAGTTCCGCAGGGCCTGTAAGACCAAGCTGTTCCGCCGGGCCTTTGGGGAGGCCGGCTGCTGATGCCCCCCGCCCAGAACATCAGTGGGCCCTGCCATCCCCCTCCCCCCTTTTTGTTTTAGGGGACTTGATAGTAGGCGCCGTCTTTTATGCTGATTTTAATAATGCTGCGTTTTAATAGGATGGGGTTATTTTATATAGAGCCAAAAATTACCTAAATATTTATTGGATTTTAGTTTTGATTTATGTGCTCTATTCTGTTTTGTTCACCACCCTGAGCCCTTCGGGGGAGAGCGGTATAGAAATATAGCCAATACATAAATAAAATAAATAAATAAACAGGCATCTTGTGAGGTAGGTGGGGCTGAGAGAGTTCTGAGAGAATGCAGGAGTGGGGAAACAAACCCAGTTCACCAGATAAGAGTCAGCCATTCAGGTGGAGGAGTGGGGAATCAAACCCGATTCTCCAGATCGAAGTCCAGCGCTCTAAACCATTACACCACACTGGTTCTCATGGGTGTCCGTGCTTCTGCTTTGGTTGATTGAAATTTGATTGCATTTCTTGCAGACTCACAATACGATGCGGGGTGTCCTCTAAACTGGACTGCCAATTCTCGGCTTGCGCAGCCATCTAACGCTCTTTGGACCCCACGCATAACAGCGACTTGGCCCCCAATTCTGAGGACCACACGGAGGGACAATGAATGCCAGGTTGTCAGTTACGTAGACACAAAAGCACAAGCATAAGCATTTTATGGTCATTGTGCACGCACAACGAAATTTACAGCAGCATTCCTCGATGCACACAATGTCAGACTCATACCCCGCCCTCACTTTCCCCTCCCTCCACCCATCCCTCCACAGCCTCAAACACATCAACACGAAGCCGCGGAGTTTGGCATCGCCACAGCTCTAGAGTAGAAGCTGTCTCTGAGCCTCTTGGTCCTCGTTTTGGTAGACCTGTATCGTCTGCCGGATGGCAACAGTTCAAAAAGAGAGTGTGCTGGATGAGACGGGTCTCTCAGGATATTTTGGGCTTTCTTTAGGCTTCGGGCATTATAGAGTTCTTCCAAGGAGGGGAGAGGGCAGCCGTTGATCCTCTGTGCAGTAGTGATCACCCTTTGGAGCGCCTTCCTATCCGCCACTGTGCAGCTGGAGAACCATACACAGATGCAGTAGGTTAAAAGCCCTGTGTGTTTCTTTCATTTGCCACTGAGAAGGCCATGGTGGTCCCCTGCCGGGTGTGTTCCTTCAGGGGCTGGTGCCTGTTCTCCCGTTGTGACTTGTCCTGTTATTTCCACGAATCCAGACTGACTAGGTCTTTGCTAGGTCAGCAGCTCCGAAGAGTTGGCCAATCTTTTCTCCGGGGGCATTGCTGTTCCGAGACTGCCCCCTGGTGGTCTTGCTGAGCACCTGTGTGAACTGGTCTCCCCTTTCCTTCCCCGAGGTGGTGGTCATGTATGTCAGCGTGCGCAAAACTGAAATTGCTGGCGGAAACAAACTGAAGCCTAGTTGTTGAAAGCTTTCACATCTGCACTCAACTGGTTGTGGTGGGTTTTTCAGGCTGTGTGGCCGTGGTCTGGTAGATCTTGTTCCTAACGTTTCACCTGCATCTGTGGCTGGCATCTTCAGAGGTGTATCACAGAAAGAAGTGTGTGTTACATACCACTGAAGATGCCACGTTATGCAGGTGACACATTAGAAACAAGATCTACCAGACCACGGCCACACAGCCTGCAAAACCCACAACAACCAGTTGAAGCCTTGTTGGCCAAGCTATGGTGCTTATCTTAAGCTAGATGTTGTTGTTTTTTTCAAAGTTAGATGCTGTTCTCTTCAGTGGATGCGAATAGCAGTAACTCTGCTTCGGGTTGCACTATTAACTCTGCTTTGGGCTGCGCAGTTTGCGCTGAATAGCAGGAAGCCGTTCACGCCTAAAAAGGGGTTGATTTCAACTAAAAGACAATTAAGAAAAAGGGCATGCAATTATTATCCTCTTTGATCTGAGATTGCAAATGCCTTAACAGTCCAGGTGCTCGGGAGCAACAGCCACAGAAGGCCATTGCTTTCACATCCTGCATGTGAGCTCCCAAAGGCACCTGGTGGGCCACTGCGAGTAGCAGAGAGCTGGACTAGATGGACTCTGGTCTGATCCAGCTGGCTTGTTCTTATGTTCTTATGTTCTTATTATCATTGTTTTTGCATGCAAAAGGAAAAAGACAAAGACGAGTTTGGGTTTATACCCCCCCCCCCCCGTCTCTCCTGTAACGAGACTCAAGATGGCTTACAAGCTCCTTTCCCATCCTCTCCCCATGACAGGCACCTTATGAAGTAGGTGGGACTGACAGAGTCCTGAGAGAACTGAGCCCAAAGTCACCCAGCAGGCTTCGTGTGAAGAAGGGAAAAAACAAGTCCAGCTCATTGCATAAGAGTCTGCCGCTCAGATGGGGAAGTGGGGACTCAAACCAAGTTCTCCGGATCAGAGTCGAGCTTCTTTTAACCACTACTACACCATGCTGTTCAATTTGCAGTAATAGTGAGGGGAAGCCCTAGTTAGTTTCTTTGATTTGCAGTGTACTGACCCACACACACACACACACACACACACGTCCTGGATTGCAGGAGGATGGGTCCAGAGCAGTATTGCAAAAATCCAGATGATTCACATCTCAGGAAAGCAGATGAGATGGCTATTTTTAAAGTCAAAAAGTCATTTTAATTGATTAATCAAAAATGAGCATCCAATTCTGAGCTCGTGTATCTAATCTGGAGGAACCGGGTTTGGTTCCCAGCTCTGCTGCCTGAGCTGCAGAGGCTTATCTGGGGAATTCAGATTAGCCTGGGCACTCCCACACACACCAGCTGGGTGACCTTGGGCTAGTCACAGCTTCTCGGAGCTCTCTCAGCCCCACCCACCTCACAGGGTGTTTGTTGTGAGGGGGGAAGGGCAAAGAGATTGTAAGCCCCTTTGAGTCTCCTGCAGGAGAGAAAGGGGGGATATAAATCCAAACTCCTCCTCCTCCTCTTCTTCTTCTTCTTCTTCTTCTTCTTCTTCTTCTTCTTCTTCTTCTTCTTCTTCTTCTTCTTCTTCTTCTTCTTCTTCTTCTTCTTCTTCTTCTTCTTCTTCTTCTTCTTCTTCTATGTGCCTGGCGATTCTGCTGCTCCCCCAATTCACCACGCCCTGTCCAAAACCTGTTGCTTTCTTTGGTGCAGCTCTCTGAACTAGCAGCCGGGCAGACTTGGAAACGACGGCCTTCATTGGCATCCCGAAAGCCAACGGGTTGTTACAAAGATATCCGTAAGTCTCTGGTGAACGTCCAACAGTCTGGAGACTGTGGGACGGGGAGCGAAACGCCGGACCCAAGCGGCAGAGTATCCCACTGACATTCCTTGCCACATAGATGAGTAACTCTCGGATTCCATGCACACTTGGGATAAGAATAGGTTGCAAACTGGCAGCCACGCTACAATGGGCCTTTGTGAGCGTGTTGGCGGAACAGCGGCTCCGCTCAAACAATTAAATGTGCCATCCTGCAATAATGGGGAGAGAAAAGCAATGGAGTCTCTCTTTCTCTCACTCCCTTTCTCCCTGTCCGTGTCTCTCTTCTCCCGCTTTTGTGTTGCCGTTTTAATCTGAGGCTCCCACCGGGGGCCCGGCGCTAAATCTTCTATTGAATTAGCATGGCGGTTCCCCGGGGAGGGCCGCGGCGGGTGATGACTAAGGGAAGGGGTGATAAATGTTAACAGAAATGCTTTGGCAGAGTGCTGATTTGGGTGTTTGCAAAGCGCACACCTGCACAAAATATGCCGAGCGAGGGGGAAAAAAAAATCGCAGCTCCATCTTTCCGGGAGACAAACACGGGCCGAGGCACGCTCTTGTTTAACAAACATTGCAGGGGGAAACCACAGGGCTGTCTCGGCAGGCACGGGGAGGAGGAGACGGAGAAGAGGTCACCCCGGGGTTCCACGGGTGTCCGGGGATTCGAACTCAGCGAGCGGGCGAGAGAGATGGAGGGAATGAATTGGAGCCACGTTCACGCAGTTGCCGGAGTTTAACAGGCACTTAATTGACACTGGCTCTTGCGCTGTTCCCGTGGACCATTAATTGGAACCATTGGAGGACTATGATAGAGGTGGAGTAATGATAGAGTGGCATGGGTTCAGTGGTAGAGTCTCGGCTTGGCATGTAGAAGGTACCGAGTTCGATTCCCACCATCTTTAATTGAATGTATCTGGCCTTGGGTGATGGGAAAGACCTCACCTGAGACACTGGAGAGCCGTGGGGGCTGGACTACAAATCCCATTAGCCCCTGCCAATTGGCCATTCTGGCAGAGCCTGATGGAAAATGTAGTCCATGAACATCTGGAGAGCTGCAGGTTGCAGACCCCTGGAGTAGACAATACTGATCCTGTATTGTCAAAGGCTTTCATGGCTGGAATCACTAAAGTGTTGTGGGTTTTCCGGGCTATATGGCCATGTCCCTGTAGCAGTTTCTCCTGACGTTTCGCCTGCATCTGTGGCTGGCATCATCGGAGGATCCAGCCACAGATGCAGGCGAAACGTCAGGAGAAAATGGTATTGGGACACAGCCATACAACCCAGAAAACCCACAACCCCTTTATACTGATTCTGACGGACTGAGAGTCTGATCCATCCAAAAAGTGCCCCCATGTGTGTAACGTCTTCCCATCTATAATACAGGGATATGGGATCAGTCATAAAGCGACTCAGGTATAGAGTCAGGACAGACAAAATCAGGTGTTGTTTGCTCCCTCGGGAAATTCATTTTCACCAAGTGGGTGCCAGCTGTCAGTTTAATCTGAAAGGCCATTTATGCAAGCACTACTTACCCCGTGGCTGTTTGCTTTGCAGTGGGGTTTTGCTGAATTCTATTTTATTTTTTGCTTGCATAGGGATTCTCTCGCTGTGAAGCACCCCTAGCCAAGGCTATCTACCATTTTGCCTGCCTGCTGCATCCTTGTTCTTTTTGTTCAACCTCATTTGGGAAGGTTCTCCTGTCTCCCCTCCCCCTTTTAGTGCTGTCTTTGGTCTAGCATTATTTCACTGGAACATTCATTCATTCATTCATTCATTCATTCATTCATTCATTCATTTATTTATTTATTTATTTATTTATTTATTTATTATTTATTTGATTTAATATACCGCCCTATCCCCGAAGGGCTCAGGGCGGTGCACAAAAACATCATGTATAAAAACATCATATATAAAAACATAAATACAATATAAACTGCAATTTTAAAAGCTAAAAACGAAATTGTGCCCGCTAAACCCATACATGACCCCCCCCCTAAAAAAGAAAGAGAGAGAGAATAATGGGTCCCGACGATGTTAGGGACCCATAGAAAGCAGGGGAGGGTGCTGGGGCACCTTCAGCGGCTGGTCTCTCCAAAGGCCCGGTGGAACAACTCAGTCTTTCAGGCCCTGCGGAATTCCCCAAGGTCCCACAGGGCCCGGACAGCTGGTGGGAGAGCATTCCACCAGGCCGGTGCCAGAGCCGTAAAGGCCCTGGTCCGAGTGGAGGCCAGCCGCATCATCGAGGGGCCAGGGACCTCCAGTAAATTTGCCTTTGCTGAGCGCAGAAGCCGAGCTGGGACATATGAGGTAATGCGGTCCCGAAGGTACGAGGGTCCCAGGCCACGTAAGGCCTTAAAGGTCAACACTCACACCTTGAAGATGATTCGGAATTCAACTGGGAGCCAATGCAGGCAGCGCAGCACAGGCTGAATATGTTCTTGGAAGGCGCCCCCTGTGAGCAGGCAAGCCGCTGCATGTTGGACCAGTTTCAGTTTCCAGATCAAGCGCAAGGGGAGGCCCGCGTAGAGCGAGTTACAATAGTCCAACCTGGAGGTGACTGTTGCGTGGATCACAGTGGCCAGGTCAGCGTTGGAGAGGAAGGGGGCCAACCATCGGGCCTGTTGAAGATGGAAAATGAAGATGGAAAATTTACATCGAAGATGTAAATTTCAAGTCAGGGTCAAGGGTTCATCACTCCAGTGATAAAAAAGAAAGCTCTTCTGATCTTGGGCGAAGTGGGAGGAACTGTTGTGTGGGCCAGGAAAGGCAGAGAGGAGCGAGATAACCTGAAGAAAACTAAATGTATGCTGATCCCCTTTACTTTCCCTGTGATGGGAGAGGAAAAGTCACACTTTGACAGCTTTTGGAAACTGCAGGGTTTCTCTGATCTGGGAGGGCAGTGAGTTCCAAAAAGGGGAAAATGTGTGCATAGCTGAAAATCAAACCCAAAGAGAATGTACTTTCAGTTCAAAGAGACTCAGGGGCGTACCACCCAGGGGAACATATGGGGCCAAACGTCCCCAGGCTGCGGCCATTTAGTCACGTGGGGGGCAGAAAATCACCCCCACATCCCTCCTCCTTTGAGATGACCTGGTGCAAAAAAAGTTGTTTGGTCGTGGTGGGGGAGGGTGGCTGCCCATACCGGGCGGGGGGGAGGCACAGATATTGCACCATGCTACATTTTCCCTAGATACACCTCTGAGGAGACTGCAAGTACATATAAATGGCCTTTAAGGCCTTGCGCAGCCTGGGACCCTCGTACCTTCGGGACCCCATTACCCCATATGTCCCAACTCGACCTCTGCACTCAGCAGAGGCCAATTTACAGTAGGTCCCTGGCCCCTCAATGATGTGGCTGGCCTCCACTCGAGCCAGGGCCTTCACGGCTCTGGCCCCGGCCTGGTGGAACACTTTACCACATACCGTCTGGGCCCTGCGGGACCTTGGGGATTTCCGCAGGGCCTGTAAGACTGAGTTGTTCCACCGGGCCTTTGGAGAGACCGGCCGCTGAGGGTGCCCCTGCTCCCTCCTCTTTACCCCCATGGGCCCTAATACCATCGGGACCCATTATTTCACATTAGGAGGGTTTTGTAAGGGCGCGGGCGATGTTTTAAGATACTACTGTTGTTTTAATTATATATATGTTTTTAGCTGATGTTTTATCTGTACACGCCCTGAGCCCTTCGGGGATAAGGGTAGGTATAAAACTAAATTTAATTAATAATAATAATAATAATAATAATAATAATAATAATAATAATAATAATAATAATAATAATAATAATAATAATAATAATAATAATAATAATAATAATAATAGGTTTCACCCAACTCACTGTTGTGTCTCTGGACTCTTCAATAACAAGACTCTGTATTTGTTTGATTCTTTATTATGAAGCAGCACCAGGAAAAAGCATTTCAACTTCTATTGCCAGAACTAAGCATAACCACCATTGTGGCTTACATTGTACCCCGTGTCATCCTCCACGTCACATCACCCCACCCTGACTACCAGTTCCCAAGGGGGATGGCACCCCTCCAGTCCCATGGTCCAGAGCAGGGGTCTGCAACCTGCGGCTCTCCAGATGTTCATGGACTACAATTCCCATCAGCCCCTGCCAGCATGGCCAATTGGCCGCAGGTTGCAGACCCCCTGCTCTAGAGACACAGAAGCTTGGTGTCAAAACAGCCTTCATCTCCACACCACTGAAAGAGCTACAGCAGCGGCTGTCTAATGAGCTGATAAGGCATTGCCTGAGAAGCAAAGTGGAAAAAAAACATAGACGCAGGAGGGAAGGGGGATGAGAAGAGACAGGTTTCCACATCATGGGTAGGAGACAGGAGGCGTGCCAGGATCTAACAGGGGTTGGTCGTGACATTCACAGATCATCAGTTTGTTAATGTTAATCTAGCCCTGGAGGCTTAAATCAACCTCCCCGAGCTGAGAATTAATGCCTCGAGTAGTAACCCAAAGGTCTTGCATAGGAAGGGAGCCAGATCATTACAATCTTCTTTTCTGAGCAGTTCACCAGAGGAGTTGCAAAGACCTCCAGCCTTGTTGTGGTGGGTTTTCCGGGCTGTGTGGCCGTGGTCTGGTGCATCTTGTTGCTAACGTTTCATCTGCATCTGTGGCTGGCATCTTCAGAGGTGTATCACAGAGATAGATCTACATTTACATTTGTATTTGCATTTGCATTCCCTGCAGTAGAAACAGTATTAGTGAATGCAAATCCCGTGTCTGGGTAGAGTTCATTGTCCATGAATGTAAATGGAATGGAAACCCCACCCGCAATACAAAGCAGTCAACCACACCTTTTCATAGCAAGTTCCACCCCAAACACTTACTGATTGGTCCCCCACCCTGCAACGTGGACAATATATACCCCACTAAACATTCCCTTCTCATTGACTCAGTGTGTACCACACTTGTCTCTGTGACACACCTCTGAAGATGCCGGCCCTAGATGCAGGCGAAATATTAGGAGCAAGAGGGTTTGGGGAGGGTTTTAATGAAGGAGAAGAAGAAGAAGAGTTTGGATTTATATCCCCCCTTTCTCTCCTGTAGGAGACTCAAAGGGGCTTACAATCTCCTTGCCCTTCCCCCCTCACAACAAACACCCTGTGAGGTGGATGGGGCTGAGAGAGCTCCGAGAAGCTGTGACTAGCCCAAGGTCACCTAGCTGGCGTGTGTGGGAGTGCACAGGCTAGTCTGAATTCCCCATATAAGAAGAAGAAGAGTTTGGATTTATATCCCCCCTTTCTCTCCTGCAGGAGGCTCAAAGGGGCTTACAATCTCCTTGCCCTTCCCCCTCACAACAAACACCCTGTGAGGTGGATGGGGCTGAGAGAGCTCTGAGAAGCTGTGACTAGCCCAAGGTCACCTAGCTGGCGTGTGTGGGAGTGCACAGGCTAATCTGAATTCCCCAGATAAGCCTCCACAGCTCAAGTGGCAGAGCTGGGAATCAAACCCGGTTCCTCCAGATCAGAGTGCACCTGCTCTTAGCCACTGCTCTTAGCCACTACGCCACTGCTGAGGGTTATTGCGGACATTGTTTGTTACTGATCGCTGCGTTTTAAATTGTTTTTTAATGTATTTAAGGGTTGGCCAATTGTATATATGTGATTTTATGTTGTTCACAGCCCATGGGAGGCCCTTGGAGGTAGTGGTATTACAAAACCCAATAATAAATAATAAATAAATAAATAAGATCTACCAGACCACAGCCACACAGCCCGGAAAAGCCCCGACAACCAGTTGAATCCGGCCATGAAAAGCCTTTGACAATACATCTCCAAGCTCGGCCTCACGTTTGCTAGCTGGCGTCGATCTAGTCGCAGCTCAAGTCCATCGATGCCAGCTAGCAAATGTGAGGCCAAGCTCTAGTCGCAGCTCAAGTCGATCTAGTGGCAGCTCAAGATCTACGTTTACATTGACGGGTGTTGCAGCGCGTTGTAGGCTTCCCCAAAAGAAAACCAACTGTGCAGTGAAGTAAACGCAGGAGATGTCTTTCCCAAAACAACCCGAGAACAAGTTTAAATGTCAAACTCGTCCAGCGGCGGAGGCTGGGAATGCGGAGGGAGGCAGACCGGGAGGCGATGTTTAATTAGGAAGCTAATTTCACGACATCAGGCCTCTTGGCCCGGCTTCCGTTAATGAGGCTGCAAGTCGGCCGCAGACGGCATGGAGCGGCTCTCCCCTGTTGGAACCGTGGGACATTTTGTCCGTCTGTCGGCCTGGGAACTGCCGCATCACCGCCAACTGCTCAGTTATTCCACAACGTTCGCCATCCGCATTCGCTCCCCTTTCCCAGAGCCTCCTCCTGACTGCATTCCTAATGCCCTGTATAATTTGACTTTCTGCATACTGATGTGCCGATTTCGTTAAGGGAGAAGAGAGAGGGGGGAGAGAGACGTAGCCTGAAGAAGTCGGGATGCAACCGCTCAGGGAAAGGGGGGAAAGAAAGCCCCGCAGGCTAAACTCAAGAATTTAACCTCATAACTCGATTGCCAACTTTATACAAAAAAACAATTAGTTCCAGACTATGGTGAGAAGATTTCAGAGGCTAGCTGTGTTGCTGTGCAGTGGAAGAACTAGATTCAAACCCAGTGCTATCTTGTTGAGGACATACCTTCCAGTCACCGCTGACTTAAAGCCACGCCGTAGGGTTTCCAAAGAAAGAGGCTTTCGGAGGTGGTTTGTCATTCACGGAGCCAGCGTGGCATCATGGCTGAGAGCGAGTGGGCTCTAATCTGGAGAACTGAGTTCGATTCCCCACTCCAACACATTATCTGTTTTTGTTTCCCTGCTCCTAAGTTCCTGTTGGGTGTTCTTGGGCCAGTCACAGTTCTCTCAGAACTCTCTCAGCTTCACCTACCTCAGAAGGAGTCTGTTGTGATGAGAGGAAGGGGAAAAAAGGTTATAGGCTGCCTTGAGTCTCCTTACAGGATTCTTCTTCTTCTTCTTCTTCTTCTTCTTCTTCTTCTTCTTCTTCTTCTTCTTCTTCTTCTTCTTCTTCTTCTTCTTCTTCTTCTTCTTCTTCTTCTTCATCTTCATCTTCATCTTCATCTTCATCTTCATCATTGCCTGCCTCTGCATAGATTGAGAGAGTTCGAAGAGAACTGTGACTGGCCCAATGTCACCCAGCAGGCTTCATGTGCAGGAGTAGGGAATCAAACCTGGCTCTCCAGATTAGAATTTGCCACTGTCCACCACGATACCATTCTGGCTTTCAGTAACACCTTAGAGCAGTGATGGCGAACCTTTTTGAGACCGAGTGCCCAAACTGCAACTCAAAACCCATTTATGTATCGCAAAGTGCCAATAAGGCAATTTAACCCAAATACTAAAGTTTTTGTTTAGAAAAAACAACTCATACATTACCATTTTTTGTCTTAAAAGATAAACACAATGACAGAGCTTTCAATGATATAAACAACTTTATATCAACAACTTTTATGATCCGCTCCCTAATTTCTACCTTTATGGAAACTTTTTTGGGAAATTTTTCAGAAATCATTGCCCCATACATTCGAAGACAGAGTTCCAGGAGCATGTTTTGTGAATGTTGTCAATGTAGAACAGCTAATTGTTGCATATAAATGCAGATGTTATTATCAAATTGCAGACGTGGGGAATGGAAATAATTATGCACATGTGATCCTGCTCCTAGTGATTTTGTAGCCCCTCTGAAGAGATGACCAAATCCCCTTTGCCATCCCACAGCAGAGTAAGGAATTTCTGCAAAGGGCAACCTAGCCTAGCTGAAAAGTCTCCCTACATTTTTTTCCAGGGGAAGGGATGCAATTAAGAACAGCTATTGTTGCACAATATGTGCAGTTACCAAGCATGCCTCCAGGTAGTGGCTAGAGATCTCTCCTGGGATTTGCACAACTGATCTCCAGGTGGGACAGAGATCAGTTCACTTGGAGAAAATGAAGCTTCTTTGGAAAGTGGCCTGCTTTTGCCCAGCATACTCCACTGAAGTCCCCACCTGGGCTTGAAACCCTGCCCCTCCTTGGCTCCATTCTCCAAATCTCCAGGTATTTTTTCACCAACCTGGGGCTTGGCAACCATAAACACAGAGGGCAAATGCAACACTAAACTGGTTCCTTTCTCACACACATGCTTTATTTGCCCAGTGGTGTTTTATGTGTTTTGGAAAAAGCCAAACCAACAGGTGTGGAAGTCTGTTTGTCTCAAGTGGAGTTGAGGGCACTTTCTTGCTCAACAAGGTAGATATGAACTAGACTTGCAGTTTCCACTGCAGACCTTGGAAAACCACCCACCTCCAGCAATCTTAGGCCCCTTCCGCTTTTATAAAATAATGCATTTTCAAACCGCTTTCACAACTGTTTGCAAGTGGATTTTGCCATTCTGCACAGCTTCAAAGAGCACTGAAAGCAGTTTGAAAGTGCATTATTCTGCATGTGCGGAATGAGCCTTAATTAAACCCCAACAACTGCTATCTATAGAAACTTTCAAAAAGTACTCTCTCTACAAAGCCTATTTCCTGTTGTCTTATTTTCTCTCACTTGTACCTTCTACTTACAATAAAGCTGGTTTTGTCTAACAAGCACACTAAGCATTTATAATGAGCCCAGCTTTCACTTACGCTGAGTGCTTCAACAAATACCTATATTACGCACTTTACTAACTGCT
Source organism: Sphaerodactylus townsendi (assembly GCF_021028975.2). Lineage (NCBI taxonomy): Eukaryota > Metazoa > Chordata > Lepidosauria > Squamata > Sphaerodactylidae > Sphaerodactylus > Sphaerodactylus townsendi. The sequence goes on along the minus strand of NC_059431.1, from coordinate 4,801,856 downwards.
GCAAACCCGGTAACTTTGTAGAAACATCCAGGGATAAGTTTCTTACATGGGTTACTTGTGCAAAGTTGTACTCAACAGATCAATGTATACACAGAAGACATTGGAAGAGCAGACAAACACACTGATCAGTCTCCTCCCACACTGCTGCTTAAGATATCCAAATGTACATACTTATCTTTACAAAAATGCTTTTTTCAAAAAGACTGAACAGTTTTGTAAAAGGGCAGGGAGAGAGAAGAGAACAACGCATGCAGCTTAAGTAGTACTTGTGAACTTCCTACTATTTCCAACTTAGAAAGCGAAGGGGCTGGGAGCTAGTTGTCCAGATGCACACATGGGATTAAAATCTCAAAGAAAAGTCAGTTTTTCAAAGGCTGAACATACACTCTTACTAGTGGCCAAATTATTTTTTCATATCTACTAAATTCACCTTTTAATGTAGCCATACTCAAGGACTAGAAGATGTTAGCAATATCCTGCAGAAAGAATATGCTGTACTTATTTGTTAGCCTGGACAGATCAGCAATTGAGTCATAGTTAAAAATGTATTAAAACATCCCTTTAAAAAAAATCAAGCTACACATAAGCATCACTGTGTATAACACAATTACAATTAGAAGCTCTGTACACTACAGAAATGCACAATACTGCCCTAAGACTGCAGGTGGAATTCAGCCTCAACTTGATTTCTTTTACTCTTAAGTAACCCAAGTACCAGTGCATTTTGACTTCTGCCTCTCGTAACACCCCTCACTGCTTCTGCTTCTTCCCGCCACGAGGCTTTCCTCCCTGCCCCCATGGCTACCTCCTTCTCCCCGGAGCCGCAGATCTTTATCCCGTCGCTTGCAGAATGCACCAGGGGGCGCCTGCAAAGGGAGAAGACAGGCAAAAAGCCCTCCAAGAGCGCCCGGGTGGAAGAGCAAGCCCAGGCACAGACAGAGCCGCGCGCAAAAAAGCCGCGGCAGCCGGGGAAAGGAGCGGATGGCACTGGTGGCCCCAGCAAGGGCATGCCTGGAAACTGAACAAAGCGCGCCACTGGCCCTGCATGGGAACACTCAGGCGCCCAGGAGCAGAGCCCACCCAGGCAGCCACAGAAGTGGCTCACCCGGTAGCAAGAATGGAGATGCGCAGCAGCCCCTGCGTGGACGCACAGTATGGAAGGAGAGCTCCGGATGCAGCGTAAGCTGACAGCCCCCTCAGGGGCCACTAAGCGAGCCTCCAGAGAGAAGCCACCCAGCGGCAGGCCCACCTGTTTGAAACAGCAGCCCCGGAAACAGCAGCTGCTGCAGAGGGAGGCGTTCCTGGGAGCAAGCCGCCTGAGAGAGGCGCCCCATCAGGCACCACGCAGCGGAGGAGCAACCTTTCTCCAGAGAGGCCCTTTCTGGCGCCTCTGAGAGACCGATACCAGCGCGAGGGGGGAAGAGGGAGGGGGAGAGTCGGGCACTTGCGTGCCAGCCCGAGAGGAGGCCTCCAGCGTGCCACCACAATGGCACGCGATGCCATGGAGATTCGCCATCACGGCCTTAGAGACTGGCAAAGAAAAAAAATTGGCGGGGGGTGGGGGTGGGCGGGTAGAGGTACAAGCTCTGGAGTGCCAAAACTCCCTTTGTCAGATACAAGTTGAAAATATCTGAGTCCTTATCCCCCATTATAAAGGTGTGTGTGTGGGGGGGGGGGAGGGTGTCGAAAAGAAAGTAGTCAGGATGCAGAGGGACAATACAAAATGGAATCAGCTTGAATCAGAACAGGCGAGAAAGGCTCAGAGGCGAAAATTACCATCTGCAGTGAGATAAGAATCCTGTGTAAGACAGTTGGCCCACAATACAACAACTTTTATTAGGCATATTAAAATAGGCTCCAGAGCATTACAGACATTTCTGAAGTACAAATCAAAAGTACATTCAAAACACAGACAGAGAAACTGTATCTAGCATTGGACGTTACTTAGAAAATTCTGTCACTCATAAAAGAAATTTTGCTAATTTTTCCAAGAGCACGGCCTCTGTGTTATTTAACAAAAGCTCCACAACAGAGTTGTCAGAGTCTCTTTCAGATTTGTCTAAGACCCGCCCAGGAGAGAAATTCCTCATACCCACATATCTCGGATAGTCAAGTATAATGTGAGCAAGAGTCTCCACTTGGTTAAGACAGTTGGCCTTTCACATTGTTGCATGCAGGGAGCCGATCGAAAAGTTGACAATGTCTCAAATGCCTCCTCTTTAGGAAGAACCAGCAATCTCCTTGTTAGAAAGAATTAGCCATCTTCCTAAATGCCAAAGAACACCAACAGAATCCTGCTGGATCCGACCAAGGTCCATTTATTCTGACATCCTTTTCACAAGGTGGCCGACCAATCGTCTTGCAGGGCCATGAAACAGGACAGATGTTGAGGAGGAGGAGGAGGAGGAGGAGGAGGAGGAGTTTGGATTTATACCCCACTTTTCTCCACTATAAGGAGTCTCAAAGCGGCTTACAAACCCCTTCCCTTCCTCTCTCCACAACACACACCTTGGGAGGAAGGTGGGGCTGAGAGAGTTCTGAGAGAACTGTGACTGGGCTAAGGTCACCCAGTCGGAGTGTGGAAACAAGTCCAGTTCACTAGATAAGAGCCCACCACTCATACGGAGGAGCGGGTATCCAACCCAGTTCTCCAGATTTAAGAGACTGCCGCTACTAGCCACTATACCCATGGTGGCGAACCTTCGGCACTCCAGATGTTATGGACTACAATTCCCATCAGCCCCTGCCAGCATAGTCAATTTGCCATGCTGGCAGGGGCTGCTGGGAATTGTAGTCCATAACATCGGGAGTGCCAAATGTTTGCCACCACTGCACTATACAATACTGTCTCTCAAGGCATCCTCGTGATGTTGCCTCCTAACACGGAGGTGGAGGGGTTTTTTGCTCTTGAATGAGGAAGTTCCCTATAGTTATTGTGGGTGAAACTATCCTTCACATCCGATCTTTAGACAGAGGACCAATCTTCTAAAAATCTCTAGACAGTAATATTCATCTGAAAGGTAGGTGATCAAGGGTCTCGTACCTTCGGGACCGCATTACCCCATATGTCCCAGCTCGACCTCTGCGTTCGGCAGAGGCCAATTTACAGGAGACCCCTGGCCCCTCAATGATGTGGCTGGCCTCCACTCGGGCCAGGGCCTTTACGGCTCTGGCCCCTGCCTGGTGGAACACTCTCCCTCCAGCTGTCCGGGCCCTGCGGAATTCGGGTGATTTCCGCAGGGCCTGCAAGACTGAGTTGTTCCACCGGGCTTTTGGAGAAACCAGCCGCTGAGTGTGCCCCCTCCCCTATATCATCGGGACCTGTTACTGGGATATATGGGTCCTTAATACTATCAGGACCCGCTACCTCTCCCTCCCGCTCCTAGGAGGATTGGGTTTTAGGTGGGGGGCCATCTTAGGACACAACCATTGTTTTATTATATTTTTGGAATTATTGTATGATGTTTTTATCTGTGGTTTTATGTTGTACACAGCCCAGAGCCCTTCGGGGATGGGGCGGTATATTAAATTAAATAAATTAAATAAATAAATAAAAATGAAATGAAATGAAATACCTTGGAGGCTTGCCCCTCCATGATGAGCCTGAAAGAACAACTGAGCCCCATAGACTCAAAACGCTGCTGAGTCTCTACACCAGGCCATTGTTTTTTGTCAAACCTGAAGGCGCAGCAATAAACTCTCAACTCCTCTGGCTGAAATTGGTCCGAGAAACCTCTTGTTTGTGGCCAAATCAATCATTTCCCAGAAAACTCCAGCCAGGATTGAAAAACGGGTCAATACGTTTCAGTCTTGGAGGGAAGAATGCTAGCAAAACTTTGATAAACTTTTTTAATCTGCCACAAAGGCGGCATTGAATTGGCTGGTCTTTTGTCAAGCCGACCAGCAGAGTACAAACTCTTCAGAAACCACGGGCGAGATCCCAAGTGCTGTTTAAAATCACACATTGAACACTCACAGTTACCTTATAATGAATCAAACCACTGCTCCATCAAGGGCAGCATTGTCTAAGACTGACAATGAAGAAGAAGAAGAAGAAGAAGGAGGAGGAGGAGGAGGAGGAGGAGGAGGAGGAGGAGGAGGAGGAGGAGGAGTTTGGATTTATATCCCCCCTTTCTCTCCTGCAGGAGACTCAAAGGGGCTGACAATCTCCTTGCCCTTCCCCCCTCACAACAAACACCCTGTGGGGTAGGTGGGGCTGAGAGAGCTCAGAAGAACTGTGACTATCCCAAGGTCACCCAGCTGGCATTTGTGGGAGTGCACAAGCTAATCTGAATTCCCCAGATAAGCCTCCACAGCTCAGGCGGCAGAGCTGGGAATCAAACCCGGTTCCTCCAGATTAGATACACGAGCTCTTAACCTCCTATGCCGCTGCTGCTCCTTTCCCTTCTTCTCCCCACCACCGACACCTTGTGAGGTAGGTGGGGCTGAAAGAGTTCTGAGAGAACTGTGCCTAGCCCAAGGTCACCCAGCAGCAATGAAGGAGTGCGGAAATACATCTGGTTCACCAGATAAGCCTCTGCCACTCAGGTGGAGGAGTGGGGAATCAAACCCGGTTCTCCAGATTAGAATCCACCTGCTCTTAACCACTACATCGCTCTTAACCACTCCCCAATGCTAGCGGGTAAAATCTTAGGAGCCAAAGCTACCGGACGGTGGCCATACATCCCAGAAAACCCTCAACATCCAGGTGATTCCAGCCGTGAAAGCCTTCAACGACTCGGGATTTCCTTGAATGTATGCTGGAAAAGCCCACTATAATTTTCTGTTTGGGTTCCTGTTAACTGGTGTCCCTTTAACGCGTCTCCTGTCACGCCACGCTACAGTAGCCTGTGCCACGTAGCGGGGCCATTTGGATGGCTGTCCAGGGTGCTGAATCAGCAGCTAGTGTCAGACGGCCAGCTATTAAGCAGTTGCCTTATGATGAATTGGAGACTAATGGTCCATTTAGCTCATTAGGAGCCATCCTGACTGGCAGCGGTTCTGCAGGACCTCAAGCATAGATCCTTCCCAGCTGGGCCAACTGAGGAGCAGAGGCGCTGTGAACCGAGCACGCCGTTATGCAGACAGTGAAGCCTTCCCGAGCCCTAACTGCTGGAGAGATTTTTAAAGAGAGGCTGGATGGTCGTCTGAAGAGAGCTTTGGTTGTGTGTTCCTGCATTGCAGGGGATCAGACTTGATGGCCCTCGGGGTCTCTTCCAACTCTGTGATACTGTGATTCTACTATCTGTTGCTGCTCTGATCAAGTCATTGATTGTGGACTTCAGGCTTGTTCCAACCTGTGTGTAGGCAAGGAAGCACTTTTGTGATAGCCTAGTAACCTTATCTTTCGAAGTTGCTGAGAGTGAATAATCGGAGGAGCCTCCACGAAATGGGGTTCCAGGAGAAGGAGGAGGAGAAGAGGAGGAGGAGGAGCTGGTGGAGGAGAAGTTGTTTGGATTTATACTCTGCTTTTCTCAATTGTAAGGAGTCTCAAAGCAGCTTACAAAAAAACTGAGAAGGTGAAAAAATGTGCCAGCATGGTGTAGTGGTTAAGAGGAGGAGAAGAAGAAGAAGAAGAAGAAGAAGAAGAAGAAGAAGAAGAAGAAGAAGAAGAAGAAGAAGAAGAAGAAGAAGAAGAAGAAGAAGAAGAAGAAGAAGAAGAAGAAGAAGAAGAAGAAGAAGAAGCAGAAGAAGAAGCAGAAGAAGAAGAAGAGTTTGGATTTATATCCCCCTTTCTCTCCTGCAGGAGACTCAAAGGGGCTAACAATCTCCTTGCCCTTCCCCCCTCACAACAAACACGCTGTGAGGTAGGTGGGGCTGAGAGAGCTTCGAGAAGCTGTGACTAGCCCAAGGTCACCCAGCTGGCGTGTGTGGGAGTGCACAGGCTAATCTGAATTCCACAGATAAGCCTCCACAGCTCAGGCGGCAGAGCTGGGAATCAAACCCGGTTCATCCAGATTAGATATATGAGCTCTTAACCTCCTACGCCACTGCTGCTCACAGGTGTGGATTCTATTCTCGAGAATCAGGTGGATTCTATTCTCGAGAATCAGGTGTGATTCCCCACTCCTCCACCTGAGTGGCAGAGGCTTATCTGGTGAATGAGATGTGTTTCACACTCCTACATTCCTGCTGGGTGACTTTGGGCTAGTCACAGTTCTTCGGAAGTCTCTCAGCCCCACCTACATCACAAGGGGTCTGTTGTGGGAAAAGGAAGGGAAAAGAGTTTGTAAGCCACCTTGAGTCTTCTTACAGGAGAGAAGGGGGGGGGGTATAAATCCAAACTACTACTACTACTACTCCTTCCCCTGAATTTTTTACAGAAATTGTGGCATAAAAGTTGGACAGACATGCTGTTTGCTGCATTTTATAGGGATGGTTTTGAATTTGCCTTCCCTGATGATTCTCTCCCCAAATAACCATTTCAATTTCCCATCTCCTTTGAGCAAGCTGGACCAGGATTCTTCCTTTTGCACCATTTTTTCCAGAGTTATGTTTACATTAATAAGCCGGCATTAGACATGAATTATAAATGACCCTCATGTATATGGATGTGTTCCTGTATTAACTGTGCACAACCCACGTATCCAATGCCATCAGATCTGCAGAACCCTGAACTGAAGCCGTTGAGCAAATGTATACGTGAGTCACAGTGCTGGAACAATACTTATACATGAGCCGTAGAGAGGGAATGATATTTCAAGCCCCCTGGCTCAGTGCAAGACCATGAAGCAAGAGTGCTTTTGGATACCTGTCCAGTCCTTGCTTGAAGATTATCCACTGGTGTTCTGCCCCGCATTGAGCGTACGGTGCCTGCAGGGCAGAGATTCTTGTACTGGCCCCATTAGAGTTGTGTCACCAGAGATCCAGGGCACCCAAGGCATCCTGGGCCACAGAATCATAGAGTTGGAAGGGACCCCAAGGGCCATGAAGTCCAACCCCCTGCAATGCAGGAACACATAATCAAAGCACTCCCAACAGATGGCCATTGAACCTCTGTTTAAGAACCTTCAAAGAAGGAGGTTCCACCACACTCCGAGGTAGCCTATTCCACTATCGAACAGCACTTACTGTCAGGAGGTTTTTCCTGATGTTTAGGTGGAATCTCTTTTCCTTCCCCTTGAACCCATCACTCCTGGTCCTAGTCTCTGGAGCAGCAGAAAACAAGCTTTGCTCCCTCACCAACATGACATCCCTTCAAATATCTCAACATGGCTATCATGTCACCTCTTCACCTTCTCTTCTCCAAACTAAACATACCCAGCAGCCCCCTAAGTCTCTCCTTGTAGGGCATGGATTCCAGACCTTTGACCATTTTGGTTGCCCTCCTCTGGACCCGTTCCAGCAGTGGCGTAGGAGGTTAAGAGCTCGTGTATCTAACCTGGAGGAACCGGGTTTGATTCTCCGCTCTGCCGCCTGAGCTGTGGAGGCTTATCTGGCTAATTCAGATTAGCCTGGGCACTCCCACACATGCCAGCTGGGTGACCATGGTCTAGTCACAGCTTCTCGGAGCTTTCTCAGCCCCACCCACCTCACAGGGTGTTTGTTGTGAGGGGGGAAGGGCAAGGAGATTGTAAGCCCCTTTGAGTCTCCTACAGAAGAGAAAGGGGGGATATAAATTCAAACTACTACTCCTCCTCTTCTTCTCCTTCTTCTTCTCCTTCTCCTTCTCCTTCTCCTTCTCCTTCTCCTTCTCCTTCTTTTTCTTCTTGAATTGTGGTGCCCAGAAATGAACACAGTATCCCAGGTGAGGTCTAACCAAGGCAGAATAGAGCGGTACATTTACATCCCTCGATCTAGACACTATACTCCTGTTGATACAGCCCAGTATCACATTTTTTAAGCTGTAAGATGTTTTGAGATACCTTGCAGTAGAAAAAAGTAGGGTATAAATCCAACTCCTCTTCTTCTTCAGTATGTCTTGGATCAGCCCCGTTTCTCTGCTCAGCACAGAAGACTAGCAGACTTCGTCAAAAACAGTTGATCTGTTTCCCAGGCAATGCTGTTCACCTCTAGAGTCTCTCACATGCCCACGTTCTGTGGCTCTTGCCGCAACCCCACAAAGGATGATGAAAAACCCATTGTGTGTCCCGAGCGTTACCCGTCGGAGAAGAGACACTCTTGCTGACCCCTGCAGGCAATCAGCTTGCACCCTGAAGCATGAGATTTGATTAGCCTCATTATCTTGGCGTACATTAAGAAAAAGTAAACGTTATTAATGGTAATAAAATTAGCTTGCCTGCTCCAATAATCCAGCCACAGTATTTGTTTCCGTGACCTCCTTCGGTGGCCAGAAGAAAATCTTGCACAACCCGCACTGTTGCCGCCTTTGTTTATCCTGAATGTAATGGCCATTAATTTTATGGAGCGCCTGACCCCTTGTTCTCCTATTAAAGGATCGAGTTTAAAACCAAATGAGGAGGTCTCCGTGCGCCTCGTAGTGCTAAGTGCACAAACATGTCTTGACAGCCATTCCACTCAGTAGCATTTAAGGTGCTCTGCCGCCTCTCCCGACCCTCGTGTGAATTCTATCAAGTTTGGAATGCTGAAGTGTGCAGGAACACAAGAAGCTATGCTGTTCTGAGTGATACCATTGAGAAATCTGGGCCATAGAATCATAGAGTTGGAAGAGGCCCCAAGGGCCATCAAGTCCAAACCCCTGAAATGCAGGAACGCACAATCAAAGCACTCCTGACAGATGGCCATCCAGCCTCTCTTTAAGAAAACCTCCAAAAAAGGAGACTCCGCCACACTCCGAAGTGTTTTTTTTTCATTTCAATTGTATTTGTACCCCGCCTTATCCCCGAAGGGCTCAGAGCAGCTAACAACACAGCAGCAATACATTCCAACAATAGAACAAAATATAATAGAACATAATAACAATAGTAAATACATATGGTTAAACAAGCTAATTCCAGATGTTGACTTGATAATACAGGCTATATAACTTCAAAACTTAAATAGCCGCATTAACAAAACACAGCTAAATCCAGTGGTGGGATCCAATGGGGCTGGGTGGGGCACGACGGGGGCGTGGCCGGGCATTCCGGGGGCGGGGCATTCCTGGGCGGGGCTGTGGCAAGGACGCAGCCGCTGCGCCGGTCCTTGGGCGGGAAACGAATGCACGCAGGCGCAGGCTGCCACGCACGCCGGTGCACCTCCTGCTAGACTGCTTCAAGTTCTGCACGCTACTGCTGAGAGGAGGGGCGCAACTAAGGCAAAAATCACGTGGCAAAATCACCCATTAGTAACCCCCTCTCGGCACACACAAATAATTAGTAACCTACTCTCGGGAACCTGTGAGAACCTGCTAGATCCCACCTCTGGCTAAATCCATACAATACCCAGTATCTTAAGAATAATCAACACATACAATGGATCGATAATTAACAACATCAGAGCAGCAATACATCTCAACAATATTATCAGTGCATCAATATACAATATAACACTTCAAAACAATACATAGCCAATAAGCTATTTTAACACGACAACCAATAACAATACACTATAAACATTTCCAATAACTAAAACTACCCTGAGAAACTAAACTACCCAGAACGGCTGCAAGCATAACCATATCGAATTACTTAGTACCTATACTACTCCTACCAACATAGGGAAACTACAGTCCCTAACTAAATAGCCTAACTAATTCACTAACAATTCATAATAGCCTATACACCCAATATACCTAATAGGTAGGGTATTCCACTGTCAAACAGCCCTGATGGTCAGGAAGTTTCTCCTGATGTTTAGGTGGAATCTCTTTTCCTGCACCTTGAACCCATGACTCCTGGTCCTGGTCTCTGGAGCAGCAGAAAACAAGCTTGCTCCCTCACCTTCCGATATTTAAACAGGGCTATCATGTCACCTCTTTATCTTGAATCCAGTTTTGGTACTCGTGCCCTGACCTGCATGACCCAGAGTAGCCAAATCTTGTCAGACCTTTGAAGCTAAGCAGGGTCAGACCTGGTTAGGACTTGGATGGGAGACCACCAAGGTAATCCAGGGTGTCTTTTCAGAGGCAGGCAATGGCAGACTAGCTCAACACCGTCTCGTGTCTTGAAAACTCTCTGAGAGGTCACTGAAAGTTGGTTGTAACTTGATGGCATATTCCACCACTGTTGTGTACACTCACTGGTGTTAAGGTGACGGCCCAGTTGAGCATGGACTTTTGCCTGAAGGTGCTTCCTAGCCATGTTGCCTGCAGTCCTGCAGTTTAGGGTTTTCCTAATCTGATCGCTAAAGATGGTCCTTCAATGTGTAGAAGAGGAATGGGTTTTGCCTGTTCGAACCATCCAAATCAGGTGTGCAGATAAATAGTTTAGCCAGCTACAACATCCTCAGCAGAAGAAAGGCACAAGGAGAGGAGTAAGAACTGTTGTTTTGGGAGGTGGCTTCTCCGCATTGTTTTAATCTTAAAATCCCTTCTTCAACAGACCTGGATTTTCCTGCTCGTTTGCCTCCTCACGATGAATTTTTCCCTGTAAAAATGGATATCTTTTCCAACATGATTTGTGCATCAATGAATCAGCATTTTATCGTGTGAATAAATGCAGCATGTTAACAAGCAGCGTCGTAGAGACGGAAGGCGCCTTCTAGGCCAACCACTTAGTTAAGGCTGGAAGTCCATAGTAACTCCTTTCCCCTCTTATCCTTCAGAAGTCTCTAGTGATAGCACCTTACACGTTGTTCAACATAGGTACGGGCTACAAACAAATCAACAATGGGAATAAAAATACTGAAGTAAATTCGCCGAATTGAAGAAATGAAATCTATCTTATATCTGAGAAAGTTGAGAAGTACCGTCGCAAGCTCACTTTATTTTATTTCATACATTATTTGCAACTGGCAGGAAGGAGGGGCAGTATTGTGGATTTACTTCTAAAGGAAGCCTTATGTGCTTCCTGGATTCCCCCCAGCTCTGGAAGTAGCAAAGGGTAACTCTAGGAATCACCAAATGCTCTATGATGAACTTTGTGGTGATTCCTAGAGCTACCGTGTTTGGATTCTGATAAGAACTTTGAGTACACAAGACTGCCTTTTTGTAAATCCCACCAGCACTTGAGCAGGGTCAGAGGGGGTGAGGAATTCCCCTCCCCAACTGGGGCTTCGGCAACTCTACTATCTCTTGCATTTGTAGATAAGACATAGATGCCTGACAACCTATTTCTCTGTCTGCGCTAGAAAACTGACCCTAGTGGAAAGGGGAGTGAGAGGCAACAAACTGTACCTACCGGCATAGCTAGGGGTGTGTGAGGGTACTGAAGCCCCGGGTGACATTTGGCATGGTCATGTAGGGGTTCATTTAGCTGCCCCCTCCCTCCCACCCAGAAGTTGAGCCTCCAGGACATATTTGGTGCACATAAGAACATAAGAACATAAGAACAAGCCAGCTGGATCAGACCAGAGTCCATCTAGTCCAGCTCTCTGCTACTCGCAGTGGCCCACCAGGTGCCTTTGGGAGCTCACGTGCAGGAGGTGAAAGCAATGGCCTTCTGTGGCTGTTGCTCCCAAGCACCTGGACTGTTAAGGCATTTGCAATCTCAGATCACAGAGGATCAAGATTGGTAGCCATACATCGACTTCTCCTCCATAAATCTCCTCCATAAATGCACATATGAGTGCTGAAATGTGTGTGGAGCAGGGACGTATCTAGGAAAAATGTAGCCCAGTGAAAAATCTGAGTTTTTCACCCCCTCCCCCCATATGGGCAGCTGCCCTCCCCCACCATGAACAAACAATGTGGGGTGGGGGGCAATTTCTCCCCCATATGACAAAATGGCCACAGCCTGTGGACATTTGGCCCCATATGTCCCCCTGGGCGGTACACCCCTGGTGTGTAGGTATTTCAGAGAACAGGGGACCTTGCTTTGATTCATCTATCTAAGAATGGGTGTCAGATGTTCGAGGGAGCGCAATTTTAGTTCTTGCCCCAGGTGCCATTTTCTGTGCCCATGACTGCCCGCTTTCCAGGTCCTTTCCAGGAGCAGCAGTGGCGTAGGAGGTTAAGAGCTCGTGTATCTAATCTGGAGGAACCGGGTTTGATTCCCAGCTCTGCCGCCTAAGCTGTGGAGGCTTATCTGGGGAATTCAAATTAGCCTGTGCACTCCCACACATGCCAGCTGGGTGACCTTGGGCTAGTCACAGCTTCTCGGAGCTCTCTCAGCCCCACCTACCTCAAAGGGTGTTTGTTGTGAGGGGGGGAAGGGCAAGGAGATTGTCAGCCCCTTTGAGTCTCCTACAAGGAGAGAAAGGGGGGATATGCCACCCCCCCCCCCCCCCACCCCCCCCCCCCCCCACCCCCCCCCCCCCCCACCCCCCCCCCCCCCCACCCCCCCCCCCCCCCACCCCCCCCCCCCCCCACCCCCCCCCCCCCCCACCCCCCCCCCCCCCCACCCCCCCCCCCCCCCACCCCCCCCCCCCCCCACCCCCCCCCCCCCCCACCCCCCCCCCCCCCCACCCCCCCCCCCCCCCACCCCCCCCCCCCCCCACCCCCCCCCCCCCCCACCCCCCCCCCCCCCCACCCCCCCCCCCCCCCACCCCCCCCCCCCCCCACCCCCCCCCCCCCCCACCCCCCCCCCCCCCCACCCCCCCCCCCCCCCACCCCCCCCCCCCCCCACCCCCCCCCCCCCCCACCCCCCCCCCCCCCCACCCCCCCCCCCCCCCACCCCCCCCCCCCCCCACCCCCCCCCCCCCCCACCCCCCCCCCCCCCCACCCCCCCCCCCCCCCACCCCCCCCCCCCCCCACCCCCCCCCCCCCCCACCCCCCCCCCCCCCCACCCCCCCCCCCCCCCACCCCCCCCCCCCCCCACCCCCCCCCCCCCCCACCCCCCCCCCCCCCCACCCCCCCCCCCCCCCACCCCCCCCCCCCCCCACCCCCCCCCCCCCCCACCCCCCCCCCCCCCCACCCCCCCCCCCCCCCACCCCCCCCCCCCCCCACCCCCCCCCCCCCCCACCCCCCCCCCCCCCCACCCCCCCCCCCCCCCACCCCCCCCCCCCCCCACCCCCCCCCCCCCCCACCCCCCCCCCCCCCCACCCCCCCCCCCCCCCACCCCCCCCCCCCCCCACCCCCCCCCCCCCCCACCCCCCCCCCCCCCCACCCCCCCCCCCCCCCACCCCCCCCCCCCCCCACCCCCCCCCCCCCCCACCCCCCCCCCCCCCCACCCCCCCCCCCCCCCACCCCCCCCCCCCCCCACCCCCCCCCCCCCCCACCCCCCCCCCCCCCCACCCCCCCCCCCCCCCACCCCCCCCCCCCCCCACCCCCCCCCCCCCCCACCCCCCCCCCCCCCCACCCCCCCCCCCCCCCACCCCCCCCCCCCCCCACCCCCCCCCCCCCCCACCCCCCCCCCCCCCCACCCCCCCCCCCCCCCACCCCCCCCCCCCCCCACCCCCCCCCCCCCCCACCCCCCCCCCCCCCCACCCCCCCCCCCCCCCACCCCCCCCCCCCCCCACCCCCCCCCCCCCCCACCCCCCCCCCCCCCCACCCCCCCCCCCCCCCACCCCCCCCCCCCCCCACCCCCCCCCCCCCCCACCCCCCCCCCCCCCCACCCCCCCCCCCCCCCACCCCCCCCCCCCCCCACCCCCCCCCCCCCCCACCCCCCCCCCCCCCCACCCCCCCCCCCCCCCACCCCCCCCCCCCCCCACCCCCCCCCCCCCCCACCCCCCCCCCCCCCCACCCCCCCCCCCCCCCACCCCCCCCCCCCCCCACCCCCCCCCCCCCCCACCCCCCCCCCCCCCCACCCCCCCCCCCCCCCACCCCCCCCCCCCCCCACCCCCCCCCCCCCCCACCCCCCCCCCCCCCCACCCCCCCCCCCCCCCACCCCCCCCCCCCCCCACCCCCCCCCCCCCCCACCCCCCCCCCCCCCCACCCCCCCCCCCCCCCACCCCCCCCCCCCCCCACCCCCCCCCCCCCCCACCCCCCCCCCCCCCCACCCCCCCCCCCCCCCACCCCCCCCCCCCCCCACCCCCCCCCCCCCCCACCCCCCCCCCCCCCCACCCCCCCCCCCCCCCACCCCCCCCCCCCCCCACCCCCCCCCCCCCCCACCCCCCCCCCCCCCCACCCCCCCCCCCCCCCACCCCCCCCCCCCCCCACCCCCCCCCCCCCCCACCCCCCCCCCCCCCCACCCCCCCCCCCCCCCACCCCCCCCCCCCCCCACCCCCCCCCCCCCCCACCCCCCCCCCCCCCCACCCCCCCCCCCCCCCACCCCCCCCCCCCCCCACCCCCCCCCCCCCCCACCCCCCCCCCCCCCCACCCCCCCCCCCCCCCACCCCCCCCCCCCCCCACCCCCCCCCCCCCCCACCCCCCCCCCCCCCCACCCCCCCCCCCCCCCACCCCCCCCCCCCCCCACCCCCCCCCCCCCCCACCCCCCCCCCCCCCCACCCCCCCCCCCCCCCACCCCCCCCCCCCCCCACCCCCCCCCCCCCCCACCCCCCCCCCCCCCCACCCCCCCCCCCCCCCACCCCCCCCCCCCCCCACCCCCCCCCCCCCCCACCCCCCCCCCCCCCCACCCCCCCCCCCCCCCACCCCCCCCCCCCCCCACCCCCCCCCCCCCCCACCCCCCCCCCCCCCCACCCCCCCCCCCCCCCACCCCCCCCCCCCCCCACCCCCCCCCCCCCCCACCCCCCCCCCCCCCCACCCCCCCCCCCCCCCACCCCCCCCCCCCCCCACCCCCCCCCCCCCCCACCCCCCCCCCCCCCCACCCCCCCCCCCCCCCACCCCCCCCCCCCCCCACCCCCCCCCCCCCCCACCCCCCCCCCCCCCCACCCCCCCCCCCCCCCACCCCCCCCCCCCCCCACCCCCCCCCCCCCCCACCCCCCCCCCCCCCCACCCCCCCCCCCCCCCACCCCCCCCCCCCCCCACCCCCCCCCCCCCCCACCCCCCCCCCCCCCCACCCCCCCCCCCCCCCACCCCCCCCCCCCCCCACCCCCCCCCCCCCCCACCCCCCCCCCCCCCCACCCCCCCCCCCCCCCACCCCCCCCCCCCCCCACCCCCCCCCCCCCCCACCCCCCCCCCCCCCCACCCCCCCCCCCCCCCACCCCCCCCCCCCCCCACCCCCCCCCCCCCCCACCCCCCCCCCCCCCCACCCCCCCCCCCCCCCACCCCCCCCCCCCCCCACCCCCCCCCCCCCCCACCCCCCCCCCCCCCCACCCCCCCCCCCCCCCACCCCCCCCCCCCCCCACCCCCCCCCCCCCCCACCCCCCCCCCCCCCCACCCCCCCCCCCCCCCACCCCCCCCCCCCCCCACCCCCCCCCCCCCCCACCCCCCCCCCCCCCCACCCCCCCCCCCCCCCACCCCCCCCCCCCCCCACCCCCCCCCCCCCCCACCCCCCCCCCCCCCCACCCCCCCCCCCCCCCACCCCCCCCCCCCCCCACCCCCCCCCCCCCCCACCCCCCCCCCCCCCCACCCCCCCCCCCCCCCACCCCCCCCCCCCCCCACCCCCCCCCCCCCCCACCCCCCCCCCCCCCCACCCCCCCCCCCCCCCACCCCCCCCCCCCCCCACCCCCCCCCCCCCCCACCCCCCCCCCCCCCCACCCCCCCCCCCCCCCACCCCCCCCCCCCCCCACCCCCCCCCCCCCCCACCCCCCCCCCCCCCCACCCCCCCCCCCCCCCACCCCCCCCCCCCCCCACCCCCCCCCCCCCCCACCCCCCCCCCCCCCCACCCCCCCCCCCCCCCACCCCCCCCCCCCCCCACCCCCCCCCCCCCCCACCCCCCCCCCCCCCCACCCCCCCCCCCCCCCACCCCCCCCCCCCCCCACCCCCCCCCCCCCCCACCCCCCCCCCCCCCCACCCCCCCCCCCCCCCACCCCCCCCCCCCCCCACCCCCCCCCCCCCCCACCCCCCCCCCCCCCCACCCCCCCCCCCCCCCACCCCCCCCCCCCCCCACCCCCCCCCCCCCCCACCCCCCCCCCCCCCCACCCCCCCCCCCCCCCACCCCCCCCCCCCCCCACCCCCCCCCCCCCCCACCCCCCCCCCCCCCCACCCCCCCCCCCCCCCACCCCCCCCCCCCCCCACCCCCCCCCCCCCCCACCCCCCCCCCCCCCCACCCCCCCCCCCCCCCACCCCCCCCCCCCCCCACCCCCCCCCCCCCCCACCCCCCCCCCCCCCCACCCCCCCCCCCCCCCACCCCCCCCCCCCCCCACCCCCCCCCCCCCCCACCCCCCCCCCCCCCCACCCCCCCCCCCCCCCACCCCCCCCCCCCCCCACCCCCCCCCCCCCCCACCCCCCCCCCCCCCCACCCCCCCCCCCCCCCACCCCCCCCCCCCCCCACCCCCCCCCCCCCCCACCCCCCCCCCCCCCCACCCCCCCCCCCCCCCACCCCCCCCCCCCCCCACCCCCCCCCCCCCCCACCCCCCCCCCCCCCCACCCCCCCCCCCCCCCACCCCCCCCCCCCCCCACCCCCCCCCCCCCCCACCCCCCCCCCCCCCCACCCCCCCCCCCCCCCACCCCCCCCCCCCCCCACCCCCCCCCCCCCCCACCCCCCCCCCCCCCCACCCCCCCCCCCCCCCACCCCCCCCCCCCCCCACCCCCCCCCCCCCCCACCCCCCCCCCCCCCCACCCCCCCCCCCCCCCACCCCCCCCCCCCCCCACCCCCCCCCCCCCCCACCCCCCCCCCCCCCCACCCCCCCCCCCCCCCACCCCCCCCCCCCCCCACCCCCCCCCCCCCCCACCCCCCCCCCCCCCCACCCCCCCCCCCCCCCACCCCCCCCCCCCCCCACCCCCCCCCCCCCCCACCCCCCCCCCCCCCCACCCCCCCCCCCCCCCACCCCCCCCCCCCCCCACCCCCCCCCCCCCCCACCCCCCCCCCCCCCCACCCCCCCCCCCCCCCACCCCCCCCCCCCCCCACCCCCCCCCCCCCCCACCCCCCCCCCCCCCCACCCCCCCCCCCCCCCACCCCCCCCCCCCCCCACCCCCCCCCCCCCCCACCCCCCCCCCCCCCCACCCCCCCCCCCCCCCACCCCCCCCCCCCCCCACCCCCCCCCCCCCCCACCCCCCCCCCCCCCCACCCCCCCCCCCCCCCACCCCCCCCCCCCCCCACCCCCCCCCCCCCCCACCCCCCCCCCCCCCCACCCCCCCCCCCCCCCACCCCCCCCCCCCCCCACCCCCCCCCCCCCCCACCCCCCCCCCCCCCCACCCCCCCCCCCCCCCACCCCCCCCCCCCCCCACCCCCCCCCCCCCCCACCCCCCCCCCCCCCCACCCCCCCCCCCCCCCACCCCCCCCCCCCCCCACCCCCCCCCCCCCCCACCCCCCCCCCCCCCCACCCCCCCCCCCCCCCACCCCCCCCCCCCCCCACCCCCCCCCCCCCCCACCCCCCCCCCCCCCCACCCCCCCCCCCCCCCACCCCCCCCCCCCCCCACCCCCCCCCCCCCCCACCCCCCCCCCCCCCCACCCCCCCCCCCCCCCACCCCCCCCCCCCCCCACCCCCCCCCCCCCCCACCCCCCCCCCCCCCCACCCCCCCCCCCCCCCACCCCCCCCCCCCCCCACCCCCCCCCCCCCCCACCCCCCCCCCCCCCCACCCCCCCCCCCCCCCACCCCCCCCCCCCCCCACCCCCCCCCCCCCCCACCCCCCCCCCCCCCCACCCCCCCCCCCCCCCACCCCCCCCCCCCCCCACCCCCCCCCCCCCCCACCCCCCCCCCCCCCCACCCCCCCCCCCCCCCACCCCCCCCCCCCCCCACCCCCCCCCCCCCCCACCCCCCCCCCCCCCCACCCCCCCCCCCCCCCACCCCCCCCCCCCCCCACCCCCCCCCCCCCCCACCCCCCCCCCCCCCCACCCCCCCCCCCCCCCACCCCCCCCCCCCCCCACCCCCCCCCCCCCCCACCCCCCCCCCCCCCCACCCCCCCCCCCCCCCACCCCCCCCCCCCCCCACCCCCCCCCCCCCCCACCCCCCCCCCCCCCCACCCCCCCCCCCCCCCACCCCCCCCCCCCCCCACCCCCCCCCCCCCCCACCCCCCCCCCCCCCCACCCCCCCCCCCCCCCACCCCCCCCCCCCCCCACCCCCCCCCCCCCCCACCCCCCCCCCCCCCCACCCCCCCCCCCCCCCACCCCCCCCCCCCCCCACCCCCCCCCCCCCCCACCCCCCCCCCCCCCCACCCCCCCCCCCCCCCACCCCCCCCCCCCCCCACCCCCCCCCCCCCCCACCCCCCCCCCCCCCCACCCCCCCCCCCCCCCACCCCCCCCCCCCCCCACCCCCCCCCCCCCCCACCCCCCCCCCCCCCCACCCCCCCCCCCCCCCACCCCCCCCCCCCCCCACCCCCCCCCCCCCCCACCCCCCCCCCCCCCCACCCCCCCCCCCCCCCACCCCCCCCCCCCCCCACCCCCCCCCCCCCCCACCCCCCCCCCCCCCCACCCCCCCCCCCCCCCACCCCCCCCCCCCCCCACCCCCCCCCCCCCCCACCCCCCCCCCCCCCCACCCCCCCCCCCCCCCACCCCCCCCCCCCCCCACCCCCCCCCCCCCCCACCCCCCCCCCCCCCCACCCCCCCCCCCCCCCACCCCCCCCCCCCCCCACCCCCCCCCCCCCCCACCCCCCCCCCCCCCCACCCCCCCCCCCCCCCACCCCCCCCCCCCCCCACCCCCCCCCCCCCCCACCCCCCCCCCCCCCCACCCCCCCCCCCCCCCACCCCCCCCCCCCCCCACCCCCCCCCCCCCCCACCCCCCCCCCCCCCCACCCCCCCCCCCCCCCACCCCCCCCCCCCCCCACCCCCCCCCCCCCCCACCCCCCCCCCCCCCCACCCCCCCCCCCCCCCACCCCCCCCCCCCCCCACCCCCCCCCCCCCCCACCCCCCCCCCCCCCCACCCCCCCCCCCCCCCACCCCCCCCCCCCCCCACCCCCCCCCCCCCCCACCCCCCCCCCCCCCCACCCCCCCCCCCCCCCACCCCCCCCCCCCCCCACCCCCCCCCCCCCCCACCCCCCCCCCCCCCCACCCCCCCCCCCCCCCACCCCCCCCCCCCCCCACCCCCCCCCCCCCCCACCCCCCCCCCCCCCCACCCCCCCCCCCCCCCACCCCCCCCCCCCCCCACCCCCCCCCCCCCCCACCCCCCCCCCCCCCCACCCCCCCCCCCCCCCACCCCCCCCCCCCCCCACCCCCCCCCCCCCCCACCCCCCCCCCCCCCCACCCCCCCCCCCCCCCACCCCCCCCCCCCCCCACCCCCCCCCCCCCCCACCCCCCCCCCCCCCCACCCCCCCCCCCCCCCACCCCCCCCCCCCCCCACCCCCCCCCCCCCCCACCCCCCCCCCCCCCCACCCCCCCCCCCCCCCACCCCCCCCCCCCCCCACCCCCCCCCCCCCCCACCCCCCCCCCCCCCCACCCCCCCCCCCCCCCACCCCCCCCCCCCCCCACCCCCCCCCCCCCCCACCCCCCCCCCCCCCCACCCCCCCCCCCCCCCACCCCCCCCCCCCCCCACCCCCCCCCCCCCCCACCCCCCCCCCCCCCCACCCCCCCCCCCCCCCACCCCCCCCCCCCCCCACCCCCCCCCCCCCCCACCCCCCCCCCCCCCCACCCCCCCCCCCCCCCACCCCCCCCCCCCCCCACCCCCCCCCCCCCCCACCCCCCCCCCCCCCCACCCCCCCCCCCCCCCACCCCCCCCCCCCCCCACCCCCCCCCCCCCCCACCCCCCCCCCCCCCCACCCCCCCCCCCCCCCACCCCCCCCCCCCCCCACCCCCCCCCCCCCCCACCCCCCCCCCCCCCCACCCCCCCCCCCCCCCACCCCCCCCCCCCCCCACCCCCCCCCCCCCCCACCCCCCCCCCCCCCCACCCCCCCCCCCCCCCACCCCCCCCCCCCCCCACCCCCCCCCCCCCCCACCCCCCCCCCCCCCCACCCCCCCCCCCCCCCACCCCCCCCCCCCCCCACCCCCCCCCCCCCCCACCCCCCCCCCCCCCCACCCCCCCCCCCCCCCACCCCCCCCCCCCCCCACCCCCCCCCCCCCCCACCCCCCCCCCCCCCCACCCCCCCCCCCCCCCACCCCCCCCCCCCCCCACCCCCCCCCCCCCCCACCCCCCCCCCCCCCCACCCCCCCCCCCCCCCACCCCCCCCCCCCCCCACCCCCCCCCCCCCCCACCCCCCCCCCCCCCCACCCCCCCCCCCCCCCACCCCCCCCCCCCCCCACCCCCCCCCCCCCCCACCCCCCCCCCCCCCCACCCCCCCCCCCCCCCACCCCCCCCCCCCCCCACCCCCCCCCCCCCCCACCCCCCCCCCCCCCCACCCCCCCCCCCCCCCACCCCCCCCCCCCCCCACCCCCCCCCCCCCCCACCCCCCCCCCCCCCCACCCCCCCCCCCCCCCACCCCCCCCCCCCCCCACCCCCCCCCCCCCCCACCCCCCCCCCCCCCCACCCCCCCCCCCCCCCACCCCCCCCCCCCCCCACCCCCCCCCCCCCCCACCCCCCCCCCCCCCCACCCCCCCCCCCCCCCACCCCCCCCCCCCCCCACCCCCCCCCCCCCCCACCCCCCCCCCCCCCCACCCCCCCCCCCCCCCACCCCCCCCCCCCCCCACCCCCCCCCCCCCCCACCCCCCCCCCCCCCCACCCCCCCCCCCCCCCACCCCCCCCCCCCCCCACCCCCCCCCCCCCCCACCCCCCCCCCCCCCCACCCCCCCCCCCCCCCACCCCCCCCCCCCCCCACCCCCCCCCCCCCCCACCCCCCCCCCCCCCCACCCCCCCCCCCCCCCACCCCCCCCCCCCCCCACCCCCCCCCCCCCCCACCCCCCCCCCCCCCCACCCCCCCCCCCCCCCACCCCCCCCCCCCCCCACCCCCCCCCCCCCCCACCCCCCCCCCCCCCCACCCCCCCCCCCCCCCACCCCCCCCCCCCCCCACCCCCCCCCCCCCCCACCCCCCCCCCCCCCCACCCCCCCCCCCCCCCACCCCCCCCCCCCCCCACCCCCCCCCCCCCCCACCCCCCCCCCCCCCCACCCCCCCCCCCCCCCACCCCCCCCCCCCCCCACCCCCCCCCCCCCCCACCCCCCCCCCCCCCCACCCCCCCCCCCCCCCACCCCCCCCCCCCCCCACCCCCCCCCCCCCCCACCCCCCCCCCCCCCCACCCCCCCCCCCCCCCACCCCCCCCCCCCCCCACCCCCCCCCCCCCCCACCCCCCCCCCCCCCCACCCCCCCCCCCCCCCACCCCCCCCCCCCCCCACCCCCCCCCCCCCCCACCCCCCCCCCCCCCCACCCCCCCCCCCCCCCACCCCCCCCCCCCCCCACCCCCCCCCCCCCCCACCCCCCCCCCCCCCCACCCCCCCCCCCCCCCACCCCCCCCCCCCCCCACCCCCCCCCCCCCCCACCCCCCCCCCCCCCCACCCCCCCCCCCCCCCACCCCCCCCCCCCCCCACCCCCCCCCCCCCCCACCCCCCCCCCCCCCCACCCCCCCCCCCCCCCACCCCCCCCCCCCCCCACCCCCCCCCCCCCCCACCCCCCCCCCCCCCCACCCCCCCCCCCCCCCACCCCCCCCCCCCCCCACCCCCCCCCCCCCCCACCCCCCCCCCCCCCCACCCCCCCCCCCCCCCACCCCCCCCCCCCCCCACCCCCCCCCCCCCCCACCCCCCCCCCCCCCCACCCCCCCCCCCCCCCACCCCCCCCCCCCCCCACCCCCCCCCCCCCCCACCCCCCCCCCCCCCCACCCCCCCCCCCCCCCACCCCCCCCCCCCCCCACCCCCCCCCCCCCCCACCCCCCCCCCCCCCCACCCCCCCCCCCCCCCACCCCCCCCCCCCCCCACCCCCCCCCCCCCCCACCCCCCCCCCCCCCCACCCCCCCCCCCCCCCACCCCCCCCCCCCCCCACCCCCCCCCCCCCCCACCCCCCCCCCCCCCCACCCCCCCCCCCCCCCACCCCCCCCCCCCCCCACCCCCCCCCCCCCCCACCCCCCCCCCCCCCCACCCCCCCCCCCCCCCACCCCCCCCCCCCCCCACCCCCCCCCCCCCCCACCCCCCCCCCCCCCCACCCCCCCCCCCCCCCACCCCCCCCCCCCCCCACCCCCCCCCCCCCCCACCCCCCCCCCCCCCCACCCCCCCCCCCCCCCACCCCCCCCCCCCCCCACCCCCCCCCCCCCCCACCCCCCCCCCCCCCCACCCCCCCCCCCCCCCACCCCCCCCCCCCCCCACCCCCCCCCCCCCCCACCCCCCCCCCCCCCCACCCCCCCCCCCCCCCACCCCCCCCCCCCCCCACCCCCCCCCCCCCCCACCCCCCCCCCCCCCCACCCCCCCCCCCCCCCACCCCCCCCCCCCCCCACCCCCCCCCCCCCCCACCCCCCCCCCCCCCCACCCCCCCCCCCCCCCACCCCCCCCCCCCCCCACCCCCCCCCCCCCCCACCCCCCCCCCCCCCCACCCCCCCCCCCCCCCACCCCCCCCCCCCCCCACCCCCCCCCCCCCCCACCCCCCCCCCCCCCCACCCCCCCCCCCCCCCACCCCCCCCCCCCCCCACCCCCCCCCCCCCCCACCCCCCCCCCCCCCCACCCCCCCCCCCCCCCACCCCCCCCCCCCCCCACCCCCCCCCCCCCCCACCCCCCCCCCCCCCCACCCCCCCCCCCCCCCACCCCCCCCCCCCCCCACCCCCCCCCCCCCCCACCCCCCCCCCCCCCCACCCCCCCCCCCCCCCACCCCCCCCCCCCCCCACCCCCCCCCCCCCCCACCCCCCCCCCCCCCCACCCCCCCCCCCCCCCACCCCCCCCCCCCCCCACCCCCCCCCCCCCCCACCCCCCCCCCCCCCCACCCCCCCCCCCCCCCACCCCCCCCCCCCCCCACCCCCCCCCCCCCCCACCCCCCCCCCCCCCCACCCCCCCCCCCCCCCACCCCCCCCCCCCCCCACCCCCCCCCCCCCCCACCCCCCCCCCCCCCCACCCCCCCCCCCCCCCACCCCCCCCCCCCCCCACCCCCCCCCCCCCCCACCCCCCCCCCCCCCCACCCCCCCCCCCCCCCACCCCCCCCCCCCCCCACCCCCCCCCCCCCCCACCCCCCCCCCCCCCCACCCCCCCCCCCCCCCACCCCCCCCCCCCCCCACCCCCCCCCCCCCCCACCCCCCCCCCCCCCCACCCCCCCCCCCCCCCACCCCCCCCCCCCCCCACCCCCCCCCCCCCCCACCCCCCCCCCCCCCCACCCCCCCCCCCCCCCACCCCCCCCCCCCCCCACCCCCCCCCCCCCCCACCCCCCCCCCCCCCCACCCCCCCCCCCCCCCACCCCCCCCCCCCCCCACCCCCCCCCCCCCCCACCCCCCCCCCCCCCCACCCCCCCCCCCCCCCACCCCCCCCCCCCCCCACCCCCCCCCCCCCCCACCCCCCCCCCCCCCCACCCCCCCCCCCCCCCACCCCCCCCCCCCCCCACCCCCCCCCCCCCCCACCCCCCCCCCCCCCCACCCCCCCCCCCCCCCACCCCCCCCCCCCCCCACCCCCCCCCCCCCCCACCCCCCCCCCCCCCCACCCCCCCCCCCCCCCACCCCCCCCCCCCCCCACCCCCCCCCCCCCCCACCCCCCCCCCCCCCCACCCCCCCCCCCCCCCACCCCCCCCCCCCCCCACCCCCCCCCCCCCCCACCCCCCCCCCCCCCCACCCCCCCCCCCCCCCACCCCCCCCCCCCCCCACCCCCCCCCCCCCCCACCCCCCCCCCCCCCCACCCCCCCCCCCCCCCACCCCCCCCCCCCCCCACCCCCCCCCCCCCCCACCCCCCCCCCCCCCCACCCCCCCCCCCCCCCACCCCCCCCCCCCCCCACCCCCCCCCCCCCCCACCCCCCCCCCCCCCCACCCCCCCCCCCCCCCACCCCCCCCCCCCCCCACCCCCCCCCCCCCCCACCCCCCCCCCCCCCCACCCCCCCCCCCCCCCACCCCCCCCCCCCCCCACCCCCCCCCCCCCCCACCCCCCCCCCCCCCCACCCCCCCCCCCCCCCACCCCCCCCCCCCCCCACCCCCCCCCCCCCCCACCCCCCCCCCCCCCCACCCCCCCCCCCCCCCACCCCCCCCCCCCCCCACCCCCCCCCCCCCCCACCCCCCCCCCCCCCCACCCCCCCCCCCCCCCACCCCCCCCCCCCCCCACCCCCCCCCCCCCCCACCCCCCCCCCCCCCCACCCCCCCCCCCCCCCACCCCCCCCCCCCCCCACCCCCCCCCCCCCCCACCCCCCCCCCCCCCCACCCCCCCCCCCCCCCACCCCCCCCCCCCCCCACCCCCCCCCCCCCCCACCCCCCCCCCCCCCCACCCCCCCCCCCCCCCACCCCCCCCCCCCCCCACCCCCCCCCCCCCCCACCCCCCCCCCCCCCCACCCCCCCCCCCCCCCACCCCCCCCCCCCCCCACCCCCCCCCCCCCCCACCCCCCCCCCCCCCCACCCCCCCCCCCCCCCACCCCCCCCCCCCCCCACCCCCCCCCCCCCCCACCCCCCCCCCCCCCCACCCCCCCCCCCCCCCACCCCCCCCCCCCCCCACCCCCCCCCCCCCCCACCCCCCCCCCCCCCCACCCCCCCCCCCCCCCACCCCCCCCCCCCCCCACCCCCCCCCCCCCCCACCCCCCCCCCCCCCCACCCCCCCCCCCCCCCACCCCCCCCCCCCCCCACCCCCCCCCCCCCCCACCCCCCCCCCCCCCCACCCCCCCCCCCCCCCACCCCCCCCCCCCCCCACCCCCCCCCCCCCCCACCCCCCCCCCCCCCCACCCCCCCCCCCCCCCACCCCCCCCCCCCCCCACCCCCCCCCCCCCCCACCCCCCCCCCCCCCCACCCCCCCCCCCCCCCACCCCCCCCCCCCCCCACCCCCCCCCCCCCCCACCCCCCCCCCCCCCCACCCCCCCCCCCCCCCACCCCCCCCCCCCCCCACCCCCCCCCCCCCCCACCCCCCCCCCCCCCCACCCCCCCCCCCCCCCACCCCCCCCCCCCCCCACCCCCCCCCCCCCCCACCCCCCCCCCCCCCCACCCCCCCCCCCCCCCACCCCCCCCCCCCCCCACCCCCCCCCCCCCCCACCCCCCCCCCCCCCCACCCCCCCCCCCCCCCACCCCCCCCCCCCCCCACCCCCCCCCCCCCCCACCCCCCCCCCCCCCCACCCCCCCCCCCCCCCACCCCCCCCCCCCCCCACCCCCCCCCCCCCCCACCCCCCCCCCCCCCCACCCCCCCCCCCCCCCACCCCCCCCCCCCCCCACCCCCCCCCCCCCCCACCCCCCCCCCCCCCCACCCCCCCCCCCCCCCACCCCCCCCCCCCCCCACCCCCCCCCCCCCCCACCCCCCCCCCCCCCCACCCCCCCCCCCCCCCACCCCCCCCCCCCCCCACCCCCCCCCCCCCCCACCCCCCCCCCCCCCCACCCCCCCCCCCCCCCACCCCCCCCCCCCCCCACCCCCCCCCCCCCCCACCCCCCCCCCCCCCCACCCCCCCCCCCCCCCACCCCCCCCCCCCCCCACCCCCCCCCCCCCCCACCCCCCCCCCCCCCCACCCCCCCCCCCCCCCACCCCCCCCCCCCCCCACCCCCCCCCCCCCCCACCCCCCCCCCCCCCCACCCCCCCCCCCCCCCACCCCCCCCCCCCCCCACCCCCCCCCCCCCCCACCCCCCCCCCCCCCCACCCCCCCCCCCCCCCACCCCCCCCCCCCCCCACCCCCCCCCCCCCCCACCCCCCCCCCCCCCCACCCCCCCCCCCCCCCACCCCCCCCCCCCCCCACCCCCCCCCCCCCCCACCCCCCCCCCCCCCCACCCCCCCCCCCCCCCACCCCCCCCCCCCCCCACCCCCCCCCCCCCCCACCCCCCCCCCCCCCCACCCCCCCCCCCCCCCACCCCCCCCCCCCCCCACCCCCCCCCCCCCCCACCCCCCCCCCCCCCCACCCCCCCCCCCCCCCACCCCCCCCCCCCCCCACCCCCCCCCCCCCCCACCCCCCCCCCCCCCCACCCCCCCCCCCCCCCACCCCCCCCCCCCCCCACCCCCCCCCCCCCCCACCCCCCCCCCCCCCCACCCCCCCCCCCCCCCACCCCCCCCCCCCCCCACCCCCCCCCCCCCCCACCCCCCCCCCCCCCCACCCCCCCCCCCCCCCACCCCCCCCCCCCCCCACCCCCCCCCCCCCCCACCCCCCCCCCCCCCCACCCCCCCCCCCCCCCACCCCCCCCCCCCCCCACCCCCCCCCCCCCCCACCCCCCCCCCCCCCCACCCCCCCCCCCCCCCACCCCCCCCCCCCCCCACCCCCCCCCCCCCCCACCCCCCCCCCCCCCCACCCCCCCCCCCCCCCACCCCCCCCCCCCCCCACCCCCCCCCCCCCCCACCCCCCCCCCCCCCCACCCCCCCCCCCCCCCACCCCCCCCCCCCCCCACCCCCCCCCCCCCCCACCCCCCCCCCCCCCCACCCCCCCCCCCCCCCACCCCCCCCCCCCCCCACCCCCCCCCCCCCCCACCCCCCCCCCCCCCCACCCCCCCCCCCCCCCACCCCCCCCCCCCCCCACCCCCCCCCCCCCCCACCCCCCCCCCCCCCCACCCCCCCCCCCCCCCACCCCCCCCCCCCCCCACCCCCCCCCCCCCCCACCCCCCCCCCCCCCCACCCCCCCCCCCCCCCACCCCCCCCCCCCCCCACCCCCCCCCCCCCCCACCCCCCCCCCCCCCCACCCCCCCCCCCCCCCACCCCCCCCCCCCCCCACCCCCCCCCCCCCCCACCCCCCCCCCCCCCCACCCCCCCCCCCCCCCACCCCCCCCCCCCCCCACCCCCCCCCCCCCCCACCCCCCCCCCCCCCCACCCCCCCCCCCCCCCACCCCCCCCCCCCCCCACCCCCCCCCCCCCCCACCCCCCCCCCCCCCCACCCCCCCCCCCCCCCACCCCCCCCCCCCCCCACCCCCCCCCCCCCCCACCCCCCCCCCCCCCCACCCCCCCCCCCCCCCACCCCCCCCCCCCCCCACCCCCCCCCCCCCCCACCCCCCCCCCCCCCCACCCCCCCCCCCCCCCACCCCCCCCCCCCCCCACCCCCCCCCCCCCCCACCCCCCCCCCCCCCCACCCCCCCCCCCCCCCACCCCCCCCCCCCCCCACCCCCCCCCCCCCCCACCCCCCCCCCCCCCCACCCCCCCCCCCCCCCACCCCCCCCCCCCCCCACCCCCCCCCCCCCCCACCCCCCCCCCCCCCCACCCCCCCCCCCCCCCACCCCCCCCCCCCCCCACCCCCCCCCCCCCCCACCCCCCCCCCCCCCCACCCCCCCCCCCCCCCACCCCCCCCCCCCCCCACCCCCCCCCCCCCCCACCCCCCCCCCCCCCCACCCCCCCCCCCCCCCACCCCCCCCCCCCCCCACCCCCCCCCCCCCCCACCCCCCCCCCCCCCCACCCCCCCCCCCCCCCACCCCCCCCCCCCCCCACCCCCCCCCCCCCCCACCCCCCCCCCCCCCCACCCCCCCCCCCCCCCACCCCCCCCCCCCCCCACCCCCCCCCCCCCCCACCCCCCCCCCCCCCCACCCCCCCCCCCCCCCACCCCCCCCCCCCCCCACCCCCCCCCCCCCCCACCCCCCCCCCCCCCCACCCCCCCCCCCCCCCACCCCCCCCCCCCCCCACCCCCCCCCCCCCCCACCCCCCCCCCCCCCCACCCCCCCCCCCCCCCACCCCCCCCCCCCCCCACCCCCCCCCCCCCCCACCCCCCCCCCCCCCCACCCCCCCCCCCCCCCACCCCCCCCCCCCCCCACCCCCCCCCCCCCCCACCCCCCCCCCCCCCCACCCCCCCCCCCCCCCACCCCCCCCCCCCCCCACCCCCCCCCCCCCCCACCCCCCCCCCCCCCCACCCCCCCCCCCCCCCACCCCCCCCCCCCCCCACCCCCCCCCCCCCCCACCCCCCCCCCCCCCCACCCCCCCCCCCCCCCACCCCCCCCCCCCCCCACCCCCCCCCCCCCCCACCCCCCCCCCCCCCCACCCCCCCCCCCCCCCACCCCCCCCCCCCCCCACCCCCCCCCCCCCCCACCCCCCCCCCCCCCCACCCCCCCCCCCCCCCACCCCCCCCCCCCCCCACCCCCCCCCCCCCCCACCCCCCCCCCCCCCCACCCCCCCCCCCCCCCACCCCCCCCCCCCCCCACCCCCCCCCCCCCCCACCCCCCCCCCCCCCCACCCCCCCCCCCCCCCACCCCCCCCCCCCCCCACCCCCCCCCCCCCCCACCCCCCCCCCCCCCCACCCCCCCCCCCCCCCACCCCCCCCCCCCCCCACCCCCCCCCCCCCCCACCCCCCCCCCCCCCCACCCCCCCCCCCCCCCACCCCCCCCCCCCCCCACCCCCCCCCCCCCCCACCCCCCCCCCCCCCCACCCCCCCCCCCCCCCACCCCCCCCCCCCCCCACCCCCCCCCCCCCCCACCCCCCCCCCCCCCCACCCCCCCCCCCCCCCACCCCCCCCCCCCCCCACCCCCCCCCCCCCCCACCCCCCCCCCCCCCCACCCCCCCCCCCCCCCACCCCCCCCCCCCCCCACCCCCCCCCCCCCCCACCCCCCCCCCCCCCCACCCCCCCCCCCCCCCACCCCCCCCCCCCCCCACCCCCCCCCCCCCCCACCCCCCCCCCCCCCCACCCCCCCCCCCCCCCACCCCCCCCCCCCCCCACCCCCCCCCCCCCCCACCCCCCCCCCCCCCCACCCCCCCCCCCCCCCACCCCCCCCCCCCCCCACCCCCCCCCCCCCCCACCCCCCCCCCCCCCCACCCCCCCCCCCCCCCACCCCCCCCCCCCCCCACCCCCCCCCCCCCCCACCCCCCCCCCCCCCCACCCCCCCCCCCCCCCACCCCCCCCCCCCCCCACCCCCCCCCCCCCCCACCCCCCCCCCCCCCCACCCCCCCCCCCCCCCACCCCCCCCCCCCCCCACCCCCCCCCCCCCCCACCCCCCCCCCCCCCCACCCCCCCCCCCCCCCACCCCCCCCCCCCCCCACCCCCCCCCCCCCCCACCCCCCCCCCCCCCCACCCCCCCCCCCCCCCACCCCCCCCCCCCCCCACCCCCCCCCCCCCCCACCCCCCCCCCCCCCCACCCCCCCCCCCCCCCACCCCCCCCCCCCCCCACCCCCCCCCCCCCCCACCCCCCCCCCCCCCCACCCCCCCCCCCCCCCACCCCCCCCCCCCCCCACCCCCCCCCCCCCCCACCCCCCCCCCCCCCCACCCCCCCCCCCCCCCACCCCCCCCCCCCCCCACCCCCCCCCCCCCCCACCCCCCCCCCCCCCCACCCCCCCCCCCCCCCACCCCCCCCCCCCCCCACCCCCCCCCCCCCCCACCCCCCCCCCCCCCCACCCCCCCCCCCCCCCACCCCCCCCCCCCCCCACCCCCCCCCCCCCCCACCCCCCCCCCCCCCCACCCCCCCCCCCCCCCACCCCCCCCCCCCCCCACCCCCCCCCCCCCCCACCCCCCCCCCCCCCCACCCCCCCCCCCCCCCACCCCCCCCCCCCCCCACCCCCCCCCCCCCCCACCCCCCCCCCCCCCCACCCCCCCCCCCCCCCACCCCCCCCCCCCCCCACCCCCCCCCCCCCCCACCCCCCCCCCCCCCCACCCCCCCCCCCCCCCACCCCCCCCCCCCCCCACCCCCCCCCCCCCCCACCCCCCCCCCCCCCCACCCCCCCCCCCCCCCACCCCCCCCCCCCCCCACCCCCCCCCCCCCCCACCCCCCCCCCCCCCCACCCCCCCCCCCCCCCACCCCCCCCCCCCCCCACCCCCCCCCCCCCCCACCCCCCCCCCCCCCCACCCCCCCCCCCCCCCACCCCCCCCCCCCCCCACCCCCCCCCCCCCCCACCCCCCCCCCCCCCCACCCCCCCCCCCCCCCACCCCCCCCCCCCCCCACCCCCCCCCCCCCCCACCCCCCCCCCCCCCCACCCCCCCCCCCCCCCACCCCCCCCCCCCCCCACCCCCCCCCCCCCCCACCCCCCCCCCCCCCCACCCCCCCCCCCCCCCACCCCCCCCCCCCCCCACCCCCCCCCCCCCCCACCCCCCCCCCCCCCCACCCCCCCCCCCCCCCACCCCCCCCCCCCCCCACCCCCCCCCCCCCCCACCCCCCCCCCCCCCCACCCCCCCCCCCCCCCACCCCCCCCCCCCCCCACCCCCCCCCCCCCCCACCCCCCCCCCCCCCCACCCCCCCCCCCCCCCACCCCCCCCCCCCCCCACCCCCCCCCCCCCCCACCCCCCCCCCCCCCCACCCCCCCCCCCCCCCACCCCCCCCCCCCCCCACCCCCCCCCCCCCCCACCCCCCCCCCCCCCCACCCCCCCCCCCCCCCACCCCCCCCCCCCCCCACCCCCCCCCCCCCCCACCCCCCCCCCCCCCCACCCCCCCCCCCCCCCACCCCCCCCCCCCCCCACCCCCCCCCCCCCCCACCCCCCCCCCCCCCCACCCCCCCCCCCCCCCACCCCCCCCCCCCCCCACCCCCCCCCCCCCCCACCCCCCCCCCCCCCCACCCCCCCCCCCCCCCACCCCCCCCCCCCCCCACCCCCCCCCCCCCCCACCCCCCCCCCCCCCCACCCCCCCCCCCCCCCACCCCCCCCCCCCCCCACCCCCCCCCCCCCCCACCCCCCCCCCCCCCCACCCCCCCCCCCCCCCACCCCCCCCCCCCCCCACCCCCCCCCCCCCCCACCCCCCCCCCCCCCCACCCCCCCCCCCCCCCACCCCCCCCCCCCCCCACCCCCCCCCCCCCCCACCCCCCCCCCCCCCCACCCCCCCCCCCCCCCACCCCCCCCCCCCCCCACCCCCCCCCCCCCCCACCCCCCCCCCCCCCCACCCCCCCCCCCCCCCACCCCCCCCCCCCCCCACCCCCCCCCCCCCCCACCCCCCCCCCCCCCCACCCCCCCCCCCCCCCACCCCCCCCCCCCCCCACCCCCCCCCCCCCCCACCCCCCCCCCCCCCCACCCCCCCCCCCCCCCACCCCCCCCCCCCCCCACCCCCCCCCCCCCCCACCCCCCCCCCCCCCCACCCCCCCCCCCCCCCACCCCCCCCCCCCCCCACCCCCCCCCCCCCCCACCCCCCCCCCCCCCCACCCCCCCCCCCCCCCACCCCCCCCCCCCCCCACCCCCCCCCCCCCCCACCCCCCCCCCCCCCCACCCCCCCCCCCCCCCACCCCCCCCCCCCCCCACCCCCCCCCCCCCCCACCCCCCCCCCCCCCCACCCCCCCCCCCCCCCACCCCCCCCCCCCCCCACCCCCCCCCCCCCCCACCCCCCCCCCCCCCCACCCCCCCCCCCCCCCACCCCCCCCCCCCCCCACCCCCCCCCCCCCCCACCCCCCCCCCCCCCCACCCCCCCCCCCCCCCACCCCCCCCCCCCCCCACCCCCCCCCCCCCCCACCCCCCCCCCCCCCCACCCCCCCCCCCCCCCACCCCCCCCCCCCCCCACCCCCCCCCCCCCCCACCCCCCCCCCCCCCCACCCCCCCCCCCCCCCACCCCCCCCCCCCCCCACCCCCCCCCCCCCCCACCCCCCCCCCCCCCCACCCCCCCCCCCCCCCACCCCCCCCCCCCCCCACCCCCCCCCCCCCCCACCCCCCCCCCCCCCCACCCCCCCCCCCCCCCACCCCCCCCCCCCCCCACCCCCCCCCCCCCCCACCCCCCCCCCCCCCCACCCCCCCCCCCCCCCACCCCCCCCCCCCCCCACCCCCCCCCCCCCCCACCCCCCCCCCCCCCCACCCCCCCCCCCCCCCACCCCCCCCCCCCCCCACCCCCCCCCCCCCCCACCCCCCCCCCCCCCCACCCCCCCCCCCCCCCACCCCCCCCCCCCCCCACCCCCCCCCCCCCCCACCCCCCCCCCCCCCCACCCCCCCCCCCCCCCACCCCCCCCCCCCCCCACCCCCCCCCCCCCCCACCCCCCCCCCCCCCCACCCCCCCCCCCCCCCACCCCCCCCCCCCCCCACCCCCCCCCCCCCCCACCCCCCCCCCCCCCCACCCCCCCCCCCCCCCACCCCCCCCCCCCCCCACCCCCCCCCCCCCCCACCCCCCCCCCCCCCCACCCCCCCCCCCCCCCACCCCCCCCCCCCCCCACCCCCCCCCCCCCCCACCCCCCCCCCCCCCCACCCCCCCCCCCCCCCACCCCCCCCCCCCCCCACCCCCCCCCCCCCCCACCCCCCCCCCCCCCCACCCCCCCCCCCCCCCACCCCCCCCCCCCCCCACCCCCCCCCCCCCCCACCCCCCCCCCCCCCCACCCCCCCCCCCCCCCACCCCCCCCCCCCCCCACCCCCCCCCCCCCCCACCCCCCCCCCCCCCCACCCCCCCCCCCCCCCACCCCCCCCCCCCCCCACCCCCCCCCCCCCCCACCCCCCCCCCCCCCCACCCCCCCCCCCCCCCACCCCCCCCCCCCCCCACCCCCCCCCCCCCCCACCCCCCCCCCCCCCCACCCCCCCCCCCCCCCACCCCCCCCCCCCCCCACCCCCCCCCCCCCCCACCCCCCCCCCCCCCCACCCCCCCCCCCCCCCACCCCCCCCCCCCCCCACCCCCCCCCCCCCCCACCCCCCCCCCCCCCCACCCCCCCCCCCCCCCACCCCCCCCCCCCCCCACCCCCCCCCCCCCCCACCCCCCCCCCCCCCCACCCCCCCCCCCCCCCACCCCCCCCCCCCCCCACCCCCCCCCCCCCCCACCCCCCCCCCCCCCCACCCCCCCCCCCCCCCACCCCCCCCCCCCCCCACCCCCCCCCCCCCCCACCCCCCCCCCCCCCCACCCCCCCCCCCCCCCACCCCCCCCCCCCCCCACCCCCCCCCCCCCCCACCCCCCCCCCCCCCCACCCCCCCCCCCCCCCACCCCCCCCCCCCCCCACCCCCCCCCCCCCCCACCCCCCCCCCCCCCCACCCCCCCCCCCCCCCACCCCCCCCCCCCCCCACCCCCCCCCCCCCCCACCCCCCCCCCCCCCCACCCCCCCCCCCCCCCACCCCCCCCCCCCCCCACCCCCCCCCCCCCCCACCCCCCCCCCCCCCCACCCCCCCCCCCCCCCACCCCCCCCCCCCCCCACCCCCCCCCCCCCCCACCCCCCCCCCCCCCCACCCCCCCCCCCCCCCACCCCCCCCCCCCCCCACCCCCCCCCCCCCCCACCCCCCCCCCCCCCCACCCCCCCCCCCCCCCACCCCCCCCCCCCCCCACCCCCCCCCCCCCCCACCCCCCCCCCCCCCCACCCCCCCCCCCCCCCACCCCCCCCCCCCCCCACCCCCCCCCCCCCCCACCCCCCCCCCCCCCCACCCCCCCCCCCCCCCACCCCCCCCCCCCCCCACCCCCCCCCCCCCCCACCCCCCCCCCCCCCCACCCCCCCCCCCCCCCACCCCCCCCCCCCCCCACCCCCCCCCCCCCCCACCCCCCCCCCCCCCCACCCCCCCCCCCCCCCACCCCCCCCCCCCCCCACCCCCCCCCCCCCCCACCCCCCCCCCCCCCCACCCCCCCCCCCCCCCACCCCCCCCCCCCCCCACCCCCCCCCCCCCCCACCCCCCCCCCCCCCCACCCCCCCCCCCCCCCACCCCCCCCCCCCCCCACCCCCCCCCCCCCCCACCCCCCCCCCCCCCCACCCCCCCCCCCCCCCACCCCCCCCCCCCCCCACCCCCCCCCCCCCCCACCCCCCCCCCCCCCCACCCCCCCCCCCCCCCACCCCCCCCCCCCCCCACCCCCCCCCCCCCCCACCCCCCCCCCCCCCCACCCCCCCCCCCCCCCACCCCCCCCCCCCCCCACCCCCCCCCCCCCCCACCCCCCCCCCCCCCCACCCCCCCCCCCCCCCACCCCCCCCCCCCCCCACCCCCCCCCCCCCCCACCCCCCCCCCCCCCCACCCCCCCCCCCCCCCACCCCCCCCCCCCCCCACCCCCCCCCCCCCCCACCCCCCCCCCCCCCCACCCCCCCCCCCCCCCACCCCCCCCCCCCCCCACCCCCCCCCCCCCCCACCCCCCCCCCCCCCCACCCCCCCCCCCCCCCACCCCCCCCCCCCCCCACCCCCCCCCCCCCCCACCCCCCCCCCCCCCCACCCCCCCCCCCCCCCACCCCCCCCCCCCCCCACCCCCCCCCCCCCCCACCCCCCCCCCCCCCCACCCCCCCCCCCCCCCACCCCCCCCCCCCCCCACCCCCCCCCCCCCCCACCCCCCCCCCCCCCCACCCCCCCCCCCCCCCACCCCCCCCCCCCCCCACCCCCCCCCCCCCCCACCCCCCCCCCCCCCCACCCCCCCCCCCCCCCACCCCCCCCCCCCCCCACCCCCCCCCCCCCCCACCCCCCCCCCCCCCCACCCCCCCCCCCCCCCACCCCCCCCCCCCCCCACCCCCCCCCCCCCCCACCCCCCCCCCCCCCCACCCCCCCCCCCCCCCACCCCCCCCCCCCCCCACCCCCCCCCCCCCCCACCCCCCCCCCCCCCCACCCCCCCCCCCCCCCACCCCCCCCCCCCCCCACCCCCCCCCCCCCCCACCCCCCCCCCCCCCCACCCCCCCCCCCCCCCACCCCCCCCCCCCCCCACCCCCCCCCCCCCCCACCCCCCCCCCCCCCCACCCCCCCCCCCCCCCACCCCCCCCCCCCCCCACCCCCCCCCCCCCCCACCCCCCCCCCCCCCCACCCCCCCCCCCCCCCACCCCCCCCCCCCCCCACCCCCCCCCCCCCCCACCCCCCCCCCCCCCCACCCCCCCCCCCCCCCACCCCCCCCCCCCCCCACCCCCCCCCCCCCCCACCCCCCCCCCCCCCCACCCCCCCCCCCCCCCACCCCCCCCCCCCCCCACCCCCCCCCCCCCCCACCCCCCCCCCCCCCCACCCCCCCCCCCCCCCACCCCCCCCCCCCCCCACCCCCCCCCCCCCCCACCCCCCCCCCCCCCCACCCCCCCCCCCCCCCACCCCCCCCCCCCCCCACCCCCCCCCCCCCCCACCCCCCCCCCCCCCCACCCCCCCCCCCCCCCACCCCCCCCCCCCCCCACCCCCCCCCCCCCCCACCCCCCCCCCCCCCCACCCCCCCCCCCCCCCACCCCCCCCCCCCCCCACCCCCCCCCCCCCCCACCCCCCCCCCCCCCCACCCCCCCCCCCCCCCACCCCCCCCCCCCCCCACCCCCCCCCCCCCCCACCCCCCCCCCCCCCCACCCCCCCCCCCCCCCACCCCCCCCCCCCCCCACCCCCCCCCCCCCCCACCCCCCCCCCCCCCCACCCCCCCCCCCCCCCACCCCCCCCCCCCCCCACCCCCCCCCCCCCCCACCCCCCCCCCCCCCCACCCCCCCCCCCCCCCACCCCCCCCCCCCCCCACCCCCCCCCCCCCCCACCCCCCCCCCCCCCCACCCCCCCCCCCCCCCACCCCCCCCCCCCCCCACCCCCCCCCCCCCCCACCCCCCCCCCCCCCCACCCCCCCCCCCCCCCACCCCCCCCCCCCCCCACCCCCCCCCCCCCCCACCCCCCCCCCCCCCCACCCCCCCCCCCCCCCACCCCCCCCCCCCCCCACCCCCCCCCCCCCCCACCCCCCCCCCCCCCCACCCCCCCCCCCCCCCACCCCCCCCCCCCCCCACCCCCCCCCCCCCCCACCCCCCCCCCCCCCCACCCCCCCCCCCCCCCACCCCCCCCCCCCCCCACCCCCCCCCCCCCCCACCCCCCCCCCCCCCCACCCCCCCCCCCCCCCACCCCCCCCCCCCCCCACCCCCCCCCCCCCCCACCCCCCCCCCCCCCCACCCCCCCCCCCCCCCACCCCCCCCCCCCCCCACCCCCCCCCCCCCCCACCCCCCCCCCCCCCCACCCCCCCCCCCCCCCACCCCCCCCCCCCCCCACCCCCCCCCCCCCCCACCCCCCCCCCCCCCCACCCCCCCCCCCCCCCACCCCCCCCCCCCCCCACCCCCCCCCCCCCCCACCCCCCCCCCCCCCCACCCCCCCCCCCCCCCACCCCCCCCCCCCCCCACCCCCCCCCCCCCCCACCCCCCCCCCCCCCCACCCCCCCCCCCCCCCACCCCCCCCCCCCCCCACCCCCCCCCCCCCCCACCCCCCCCCCCCCCCACCCCCCCCCCCCCCCACCCCCCCCCCCCCCCACCCCCCCCCCCCCCCACCCCCCCCCCCCCCCACCCCCCCCCCCCCCCACCCCCCCCCCCCCCCACCCCCCCCCCCCCCCACCCCCCCCCCCCCCCACCCCCCCCCCCCCCCACCCCCCCCCCCCCCCACCCCCCCCCCCCCCCACCCCCCCCCCCCCCCACCCCCCCCCCCCCCCACCCCCCCCCCCCCCCACCCCCCCCCCCCCCCACCCCCCCCCCCCCCCACCCCCCCCCCCCCCCACCCCCCCCCCCCCCCACCCCCCCCCCCCCCCACCCCCCCCCCCCCCCACCCCCCCCCCCCCCCACCCCCCCCCCCCCCCACCCCCCCCCCCCCCCACCCCCCCCCCCCCCCACCCCCCCCCCCCCCCACCCCCCCCCCCCCCCACCCCCCCCCCCCCCCACCCCCCCCCCCCCCCACCCCCCCCCCCCCCCACCCCCCCCCCCCCCCACCCCCCCCCCCCCCCACCCCCCCCCCCCCCCACCCCCCCCCCCCCCCACCCCCCCCCCCCCCCACCCCCCCCCCCCCCCACCCCCCCCCCCCCCCACCCCCCCCCCCCCCCACCCCCCCCCCCCCCCACCCCCCCCCCCCCCCACCCCCCCCCCCCCCCACCCCCCCCCCCCCCCACCCCCCCCCCCCCCCACCCCCCCCCCCCCCCACCCCCCCCCCCCCCCACCCCCCCCCCCCCCCACCCCCCCCCCCCCCCACCCCCCCCCCCCCCCACCCCCCCCCCCCCCCACCCCCCCCCCCCCCCACCCCCCCCCCCCCCCACCCCCCCCCCCCCCCACCCCCCCCCCCCCCCACCCCCCCCCCCCCCCACCCCCCCCCCCCCCCACCCCCCCCCCCCCCCACCCCCCCCCCCCCCCACCCCCCCCCCCCCCCACCCCCCCCCCCCCCCACCCCCCCCCCCCCCCACCCCCCCCCCCCCCCACCCCCCCCCCCCCCCACCCCCCCCCCCCCCCACCCCCCCCCCCCCCCACCCCCCCCCCCCCCCACCCCCCCCCCCCCCCACCCCCCCCCCCCCCCACCCCCCCCCCCCCCCACCCCCCCCCCCCCCCACCCCCCCCCCCCCCCACCCCCCCCCCCCCCCACCCCCCCCCCCCCCCACCCCCCCCCCCCCCCACCCCCCCCCCCCCCCACCCCCCCCCCCCCCCACCCCCCCCCCCCCCCACCCCCCCCCCCCCCCACCCCCCCCCCCCCCCACCCCCCCCCCCCCCCACCCCCCCCCCCCCCCACCCCCCCCCCCCCCCACCCCCCCCCCCCCCCACCCCCCCCCCCCCCCACCCCCCCCCCCCCCCACCCCCCCCCCCCCCCACCCCCCCCCCCCCCCACCCCCCCCCCCCCCCACCCCCCCCCCCCCCCACCCCCCCCCCCCCCCACCCCCCCCCCCCCCCACCCCCCCCCCCCCCCACCCAAGAAGGAGAAGGAGAAGGAGAAGGAGAAGGAGAAGGAGAAGGAGAAGATGATGATGAGGAGGAGGAGGAGGTGGAGGAGGAGGAGGAGGAGGAGGAGTTTGGATTTATATTTCATTTCTTTCTTTCTTTCTTTCTTTCTTTCTTTCTTTCTTTCTTTCTTTCTTTCTTTCTTTCTTTCTTTCAAGTCTTAATGTATTTTAAATACATTTTAAATGCTGTTTCCTTAGAGAGCCTGACTTGGGCGGAAAGGCGGTGTAGAAATATTTTAAATAAATAAAAATGGAAGCTGGGCCCTTCAAAATAATTACCCTTCAAAAAGCCATGGGATTTCCATTCACACATCACATCTAGTCAATCTCTGCCTGTATGAACCAGTGCTTGCGGGGGCGGGGGGGGGGAGGTGAAGAGCATGGACAGGGATGTGAGAAGGAACGGGGCCTATGCGTGAGAGAGCAAAATACCAGCAGCCTTTCAAAAAGGCACGGCATCTGTGAATTTTCACGGATCCCCACTTGTAATAATAAGTCCCCGCCGATGCTGCGGTTTTCAATCATTACCAGCACTGGAGGGCTTTCGGAAGTGTTAATTTGCACAGGCCAATAAGTGAAACCCGATAGAAAATGGTGCGGCCGCCGCTGCTGAGCATATGGAAGACGGATGAACTTTGCCATTTCATCTGAGCGTTCCATGCTACAGTAAATATCAGAGGTAATGATATTGACTTTAAGGTATTATGGCTCCAAATGTCACTTCTACCCTTTTCTGGCGCCTCTTTCCGATTTCATTTACATGCTCCCCCATCTCCCCGTTATGGGAACCAGAATGGAGAAGTGGGGCTGCCTTCCCCGACGACCCCTTTGCTCCGCTTCCTTTGGTTCGCCTTTTATGTTGCTAACATCCGACCCTGCCTGTGGATCTTGGTAGCCCTTTGCTTCTTCCTGTCATTCCAGTCGTAAATAATTCTGCCCCAGACTTAGGGGGTAGGTCGCCCACACCGGGTTCTGGGAGGCTGGGAAATCAGGCCAGTTGCCAAAGGTGCCCGGTCCCCGACCGGAAAGGTCAAAGGGGCATTTGCTAGAGCGGCAACAGAACGAAACGGTCCCACGGCTTTGGAGAGCGCATAAGGATAACATTTATACAACGTTTGGGAGCCTTTAACACACATTAACAAAGGAAGTTTCACAGCTCCCCCGAGGGGAGGGCTCGTTCCTGGCAGCGGAAATGGGTCAAAACTCAGCCAACAACAGCCGTAGGTTTGACAGCCGGTTTCCTCGTCTTTGCTGCGTGCGTATTTAAGTCCTACTAAAAATCAGACTTGGGGGAAAGGGGTTCGGAAGAGCTTAAATAGAGGGGAAACAAAGACAACTCCGGAAGCCACCTCCAAATGATCCTCTGTGCATCTAAATGCATCAAAAAGGATATTGAGGAGATAGAAAAAGTGCAGAGAAGGGCAACAAGGATGATTGAGGGACTGGAGCACCTTCCCTATGAGGACAGGTTGCAGCGTTTGGGACTCTTTAGTTTGGAGAGGAGACGGCTGAGGGGGGATATGATTGAAGTCTATAAAATTATGCATGGGGTAGAAAATGTCGACAGAGAGACATTTTTCTCTCTTTCTCACAATACTAGAACCAGGGGGCATTCATTGAAAATGCTAGGGGGAAGAATTAGGACTAATAACAGGAAACACTTCTTCACGCAACATGTGATTGGCGTTTGGAATATGCTGCCACAGGAGGTGGTGATGGCCACTAACCTGGATAGCTTTAAAAGGGGCTTGGGCAGATTGATGGAGGAGAAGTCGATTTATGGCTACCAATCTTGATCGTCTCTGATCTGAGATTGCAAATGCCTTAACAGTCCAGGTGATAGGGAGCAACAGCCGCTGAAGGCCATTGCTTTCCCATCCTGCACGTGAGCTCCCAAAGGCACCTGGTGGGCCACTGCGAGTAGCAGAGAGCTGGACTAGATGGACTCTGGTCTGATCCAGCTGGCTTGTTCTTATGTTCTTATGTTCTTAAATGCCAGCATTCAGTGGTTGTGCTGGAAACAATTACTGGAAAATATCTGAGGAGAGGTTTTTTGCCAGCAAGTCACAGCCGACTTCTGGCGATCCCATACAGTTTCCAAGGCAAGAGGCATTAGAGGTGGCATGGTGTAGTGGTTAAGAGCAGATGGATTCTGATCTGGAGAACCGGGTTTGATTCCCCACTCCTCCACCTGAATGGCGGAGGCTTGTCTGGTGAACCAGATGTGTTTCCGCACTCCTACGTTCTTGGGCCAAACTTTCAACTGCAGACTGCGAGCCAGCGGTTTCAAGCTCGACCCAGCCAGTCTGAGCTGAGCATCAAACTGAACGGCTGCTCTGCCCAACTCCAGCTTTACACGGCTGACTCTGCTCTGCCTTGAGGTGGAACTTGGGGGCAGAGCCAGCATTATGAATCTGCAACCAGTCGTAGCCAGTGCTTAGCGCCCCCGTGGCATACTGGGACTCTCCTTTATATTTTTTAAAAGCCTTTCCCCTCCTCTGCTGTGGGATTGCTTGGGACCAGAGTAAGATCCGGGGAACCCAAACACAAGTAGTTAAAAACCTGGACGAGTCATTTGCTCCTGAATTACTCATTCCGCACATGCAGAATAATGCACTTTCAAACTGCTTTCAGTGCTATTTGAAGCTGTGCGGAATGGCAAAAATCCACTTGCAAACAGTTGTGAAAGTGGTTTGAAAATGCATTATTTTGCGTGTGTGGAAGGGGCCTCTGATAAGAATTCTCCCTGTTATAGGCCAGGCTGATTTGAGTTAAGAGGTGACCTGGTATTGAGGTATTTGAAGGGATGTCAAGCTGGTGAGGGAGCAAGTTTGTTTTCCGCTGCTCCAGAGACCAGGACCAGGAGTCATGGGCTCAAGGTGAAGGAAAAGAGATTCCAGCTAAACATCAGGAGAAACTTCCTGACAGTAAGGGCTGTTTGATAGTGGAATGCACTACCTCGGAGTGTGGTGGAGTCTCCTTCTTTGGAGGTTTTTAAACAGAGGCTGGATGGCCATGTCAGGAGTGCTTTGATTGTGTGTTCCTGCATTGCAGGGGGTTGGACTTGATGGCCCTTGGGGTCTCTTCCAACTCTATGATTCTATGAGAGAGAGGGGGGGTTTGGATTTATATCCCCCCTTTCTCTCCTGCAGGAGACTCAAAGGGGCTGACAATCTCCTTGCCCTTCCCCCCTCACAACAAACACCCTGTGAGGTAGGTGGGGCTGAGAGAGCTCCAAGAAGCTGTGACTAGCCCAAGGTCACCCAGCTGGCATGTGTGGGAGTGTACAGGCTAATCTGAATTCCCCAGATAAGCCTCCACAGCTCAGGTGGCAGAGCTGGGAATCAAACCCCGTTCCTCCAGATTAGATACACGAGCTCTTAACCTCCTATGCCACTGCTGCTCAGTTGTCTGTGCTGCAGAATGAAAATGTGCATGTATTTTGTTTCCATCTTTGCATTTGTGGGACCCTTATTTTGTTCCAGAGGTTTGGGTGCCCATTGGATGCACTGTGAGAATTCAGTGTCCAAGCAGAGATTGCACACGTGTGCATATTTGATACATTTTGCAACGTAGCATTTGAAAGGCTGTGGAATAGAAGACAGAATCCAACAAGATTGCAAAGCACATAGCTGCGCATGAGTGACATTCAGCCAAACCTACGTGTTCCAATATTTTATAACATTTGCTATTTGTCTGTGCTTGGTAGTTGCGGTGCAGTGTTGCTCCAAATGTGAGAAAACGTTACAGTTGGCACATACCATTTAATGTTTGAAACTACTTGATGGCATGCAATATTATCTCAGAGGATTAGATAGATGAAATGCTATGGTTTATTGAACAGTACTTGACAGGGAATGGCTGGATAAATTTGGGACCTGATGTCTTCCCAAATCGAAAAGCACTCCAATTTCACATTGACCATTTTATCGGGAGCCCAAATTAGAAATTTCACTTTCAGAAACAGGAAGGTATCGGATATTATGTTCGTGTACTTTCAAATATTATTTATCCATGGATTTATTTAGAACCAGGGCTTTGTAGTGATTTAGAGAGAGGGGGCTCTACTCTGGAGAACTGGGTTTGATCCTCTATTCCTCCACGTGAGTGATGAATTGGAATCTGATAAACCAGATTTGTTTCCCCACTCCTCCACATGGAACTTGCTGGGTGACTTTGGGGTAGTCGCAGGTTGATTCCGCACAGCTGAAATAAGATATCCTGAGGACACCAAAAAAGACATCCTGGAAAGGCACTCTACACAGCCTTTTTCCCAAGATGTCCTTAGGATGCCTTATATCCACTCAAGATGTCTTTAAAAAACACTTCAAAATGCACCTTCTCTCCCTAAGTCACCTGCAAGACATCCCCTGGCTGGCTGTGTGGAATGCAGAGCTCAGGAGACATCTTATGAGAGCCAGCGTGGTGTGGTGGTTAAGAGCAGGTGGATTCTAATCTGGAGAACCGGGTTTGATTCCCCATTCCTCCACCTGAGTGGCAGAGGCTTATCTGGTGAGCCAGATGTATTTCTGCACTCCTGAATTCCCTTTGGGTGTCCTTGGGCTAGTCACAGATCTCTCTGAACTCTCTCAGTCCCACCTATCTCACAAGGTGTCTGTTGTAAGGAAAGGAAGGAAAGAAGCTTGTAAGCCACCTTAAGTCTCTTTAAAGTATAGAAAGGTTGGATATTAACCCAAACTCCTCCTCCTCCTTCTTCTGCTTTGAGACTCCTTACAGGAGAGAAGGGTAGGGTATAACTCCTCCTCCTCCTCCTCTTCCTCCTCCTCCTCCTCCTCCTCCACCACCACCACCACCACCACCACCATCTCCTCCTCCTTCTCTTTTTTCTCCTTCTCCTTCTCCTTCTCCTTCTTCTTCTTCTCCTTCTCCTTCTCCTTCTCCTTCTCCTTCTCCTTCTCCTTCTCCTTCTCCTTCTCCTTCTCCTTCTCCTCCTTCTCCTTCTTCTTCTTCTTCTTCTTCTTCTTCTTCTTCTTCTTCTTCTTCTTCTTCTTCTTCTTCTTCTTCTTCTTCTTCTTCTTCTTCTTCTTCTAGTTCCTGCTTGACCATTCAACCCTCCAGTCAGTTTCACCTTCCACTTAAGCCCAACACTTTGTGTGCAGCTGAAGGGATACTTCCCGCCATCTTTTGCTGAAGGTAGCCCCAAGATGTTTGCTCTTCAGGCTCCAATCCTGGGTGCCTTTTCAACTCCTGGTCCTAGTCTGTGGAGCAGCAGAAAACAAGCTTGCTCCCTCACCAACATGACACCCCTTCAAATATCTAAACATGGCTGTTGTGTCACCTCTTAACCTTCTCTTCACCAAACTAACCATAACCAGCTCCCGAAGTCTATCCTCGTAGAGCATGGATTCCAGACCTTTGACCATTTTGGTTTCCCTCTTCTGGACCCGTTCCAGCTGGTCAATGTCCTTCTTGAATTGCGGTGCTCAGAACTGTACACAATATTCGAGAGCCTCTCTGCCCATCTATCTCACAGTGTGTCTGTTGTGGGGAGAGGAAGTGAAAGGAGCTTGTAAGCCCCCCTGAGTCTCCTTACAGGAGATAAAGATGGGGTACAAATCCAAATTATCTCCCCCTTCTTCCTGTCTTGGGGCTTTCCCCACTGACAGAGTTGAACTGGTTTCTACCTAGGTTCACCTCAATGAATCCCCATTGCCACCGAGCTCAACATTGTTTTGTCTCAGCCCCCCCCCCTTCAGAACTGTGACATCCTTGTCGTAGTTATGAACTACACTTTTACTTCCGGAACAAGGTCGATACCGCTTCGAAGCTTCGAAGTGGGGAAGCATCAAAACGACACCTCATCCGTTCAACCAATCACGAGCCACTTTTGTAGCATGCGCAGAACGGAAGAGTCGTGGTGGGCATGTAACTGTAAACTGTAAAAACTGTAAAAAAACAACACTCCCGTTTCCCGCCGTAACACAAGCGCCAATCACGATCGAGGAGCGAAACAGGCACCAAGATGATCCCGCCCACTTAGCTCAGTTCCAGGGGGCCAACTCAGTTGCTGTGGGGACAGCCTGGAATCGCCCTCCACTGAAGGGAACCGAGTCGACCTTAGCTCCCTTCTGTAGTGGGGAAAGCCCCAATGTGTCGCTTCTGTGAATTCCATGCATTTCACATGCTCTCCCTGTTCACACACCCTTCACCCAAGTTGTATGAAAACAGCATTTAATAGAGAACATATTGTGCTTCCGTGTTCAGCACACTCTTCCAGTTTAAGAGCACAGTCTCTTGGAGCACGGGGCAGCGGGGTCCAATCCCCCGGTCCCAGGAACAAGAGAGGCAGCAATGAAGTTAGGCCTTGCCCTGGCAACTTTGCCACTAACGTCAAGACTGCTTTTCAATTTCCCTCTGACACGTCCTTGGCGATTTCGTGGTCTCGCTGGTTGCGGGGAGATTCAATTTGAAAGGTCGCCCGGTGGCGGGAGGCCAGGCTGTGGTGGAGACCCGGGGTGTCAGAACAAGGTGTTTAATTACGCACACGTTTACCCCTGTGTGTCAGAAGGCAGGCCTAGGGAAAGGTCGAGCTTTGTGTGGCTTTGCCTAAATTGCAAAAGGACGGAGCGGACGGGAGAACCTGACCTCGTGTAATGAAGAGAGAGCCGGGCCACGGTGTACACGGGGCGCTCTATTAGTCTTGGTTTAACCCGTT
The DNA here is from genome assembly GCF_021028975.2 of Sphaerodactylus townsendi. Classification (NCBI taxonomy): domain Eukaryota; kingdom Metazoa; phylum Chordata; class Lepidosauria; order Squamata; family Sphaerodactylidae; genus Sphaerodactylus; species Sphaerodactylus townsendi. The sequence goes on along the minus strand of NC_059431.1, from coordinate 4,757,882 downwards.
CACCTTCTCTCCAGAGAGCGAGAGAATGAAAGTGAGCTTCCTCATTTAATAGGAGCAGCGAGCTCCTTTCTAGCTGCATCGTCGGGGTTACGATTCCTCACCTAATAATTGCAACAGATGCCTGCATCATATTGGAGCTTTTAGCTGGAAAGCTTCCATTTTGGCATTTCCCATCTTTAATATTGGGGGCTCTGGGTACTTCGACGGTCATCAATTGTATGCTACTCCTATGTATGAGAAAGTGGGTGCAAATCTGATGCGTATCCTCAGCCCTCTTTGCACAACAGAAATAAAGTGTTTTCAGGCAGGGAATAAAACATTTCTTCCATGGAGTTCCGCATGGCTTTTAGCCCAAAAGGTTTTTGGCTGCCGTCTGTGCTTTACTGTATTATTTGTTGGATAGTTATTGTTTTACAGGTTGGAAGCTGCCCTAAACCTGTGAGGGGATGGGCACCATACGAGTTAAATAAATAAACAAATTAACAAACAAACAGTAGCAGAACAAAAGTCAAGTCCCGTAGCCCTTTAGAGTAAGGTGACCAGATGGTCACCTTTGTGAACCGGGACGGGGGGTAGGCGGCCGGGCGCGGGTTGCGCGCAGCTGCAGGAGCGCACTGCCTTCTGGGGCGCTGCCATTTCCCGCCCTGTCACAGGGCGAGAAACGGCAGCGCCAGGCTTCGCTATCCTTGACTGCCAGCATAGCACGCGGGAGGCTGCCGCACTGCCTTGCGCCCCAGAAGGCAGTGCGGCAGCCTCCCAAAAATCAGGACAATTGAAATAACCTGCGGGACGCAGGACAAATTGTTTGAAGGCGGGAATGTCCCACCAAAAGCGGGATGTCTGGTCACCCTACTTTAGAGAGAAACCAGATTTTCCAGGATGCAATCCTTTGTGAGTCAAAGGTTATTTTGTGAGACTTGTACACTGAGTTCCCAGCATATGTAGCTATTTAAAAGTTTTCTGCTTTAAGGAAATACTGCAAGACAGTGCGGTTTTTTTGAAGCGGGGAGTCCTTTAGCTAACTGTTCTAGGTGTTAACACCCTGTAGGGCCACCAGGCATGGGAAACACACACGAGGGCAGGGGTCCACCACTCCCAACCCTATCACTGTGGTTTTGTGTAGTTATGATATCGACAAGGAGGCAGGAAAGGGAAACAAGCACAAGGAGGCAGGAAAAGGAAACAAGCACAAGGAGGCAGGAAAGGGAAACAAGCACAGGGGCACTTTCACACATGCTGAACAATGCACTTTAAATCCACCTTCAAGGCACTTTAATGATCATTTCCAAGTGAAGTTTGCCATTTTAATCCGCAAAATGCAGCTGCAGAATGCATCGAACAGGAATTGAACGTGCATTGTTCAACATGCGTGCAACTGCCCAACTTTTAGTCGCTCTACTCTGATTTCTTTTTGGAATGTGTTTGTTTTTTTTGTTTTGGCTTTCATCCTGCCCTATCCCTGCAGGCAGAGGTGGGATCCAGCAGGTTCTCACCAGTTCCCGAGAGGGGGTTCCTAATTATTGGTGTGTGCCAAGAGGGGGTTACTAATTGGGTCTGCTTTTCCATTAGAAATTCCATTAGGTCCAAAAATCATAAAGTCCTGTTGTTTCCTATGTGGCTGGTTAGCGAAGGTAGAAAACGGGATAATTCTCCCTGTTGGGCTGTTTTAAAAACATGTTTTAGAAATATGGTCAAGTTCCTTGTTTAAGGAAAGTATCCTTCTTTTGATTTCTAGAAACAAAATTAAGTATTTGAAAGTATTAAGTATTTGACAGGCAGTCAATTAGAGGAGAAGTAGTTGTTTGTGTTGGCAGTAGACAATAGGACTTGCTAGAATGAGTTTAAATTATGGACAGAAATTAGGAACTTTTTTACAGTAAGAGTTTTTTACAGTAACAGAGAAATTATTAATGCCCCACCCCCAGAATGCCCGGCCACCCCTGTCGCGTGCCCGCCTTAGTCCTACATTGGCTTCACGCCACTGTTTGAATCCCACCACCATGGGAACCTGTTACTAAGATTTTTGGATCCCACCACTGCCCACAGGGCTCAGGTCAGGTCACAATATATTTTCTCCTCCCCTGGCTTGGTGGTAGCGATGCAGATAGAAACCATTGCAATCAATATCTGGGTGGCAATTTGTTTTCCATCCAGTTTGAACTGGGCACATATATTATCAATACGATAGTATCGCACACATCTCTTATCGCCGCCTTTGTCGAGTCCCTTAGCTTTCCGTTCCTCCTTCGTTCCCTCGGGTGCCAGATGTTTTTTCTGACATCACGGGTACCTCTTCACATAATTACATTAAAATGTCTGAAGTGTCTAAATACCACCGTGTCCTACATCGACAGATCCGTACCCAGGGAAACAAAGACAGAACACGGTAATGGAATTTCCGTTCTGTGCATTTTTCCTCCGACGCCTCAGGAACTGGCACTACCCATTTAGAACAAAACAAAAATAAAATAAAATTGCTGTTCCTCACCCTCAACCACCGATCTTATTTATAAATCATACTCAAAAGACCTTTTCTTTTTCTTTTTTTTGGACAAAGTATAAAGGAATATGGAAACACACACACAAATATTCGCTTGATACCAGAACTCTACGGTAAATTTGATATGGTGGATTTTTCTCCCCTCGCTGGCTGAAAGCTCCTGTAATTACCTTACTTTTCTCTCTCTCTTTTTTTGTGTGTGGAGATGTAAATGACTCTTGTTTTAGTTTCTGTGTATGGAGAGCGGAGATGAAGAGGAGTCTAAATTGGTTTTGCTCCTTGTTTCCCCGTAGTGGCTGCCGGATTGGTCCGCGGTGTCTCTTTGCCCTTCCATTTCCTTGAAGACCTGGGAAGCCTTCATTTTCCCAGTAGTTAGTTCCCTCATTAAAATGAATCAAACAGGCTGGATAGTTGCAGGCATTTGAAAAGGGGGCGGGGGGGAGAGACAGAGAGAGAGAGAATGCCCTGCTATCTGTCAAGAATTTTAAATCTGGAATTAACATTGAGCCCTCCTTTAAGACAAAAATCTTGACCTTAAGTCGGATCGTGATTGGCACGCGCTTCCCCACTTCCCGTCCCCTGACTCGATTAACATTTAAATGCCATTTTGCGAGAATGGGAGATGTGTTCTCGGAACAAACAAACTACTGATGTCTTCCTGTAGGAATGGAACATCGCGGGCACCTTTCCCCTCTGTTTAATGCCTCCTTGAAAAGCAGCGTCTTATTCCTTGGAGGTCAAGTGGGCGAGGAGGTAAGACGGGGAACTCCGTCCTTAGGCCTTCCACAGAAGGGGAGCCTTGCTTGAGTTTCTTCAGACGTTCCTCATCCCTCTTCCGTTTCCTTCGAAACCGGCTTCCTCTGAGGCTGGTTTCTCCACTGTGGGGAAGCACGGGGTGGTCCTCCCACACGGTTGTGGGAGGAAAATATGGCAGTTGAAGGTGGCCATGCCCAGGACCATGGTTGGTTGGTCTTACCACGCCATGAAACGGGCTCTACCATTCTGCTTTGCTGAGTATGAAGCTTTCCTCCAGAGCAAGATCAGGAGTGACCTGGAATGAGGCCAAGCAAGCCAGCAGCAGAGAGTGGGGTGCTTCCTTGCATGCAAATGCAAAAACATGAGGCGACACATCTATGGCCCCACTGTGGAGCAAAGAGCTCCGAGGAAAACACTGCATGCATAATGGGTTGAAGACTGGTAGCTGTCCTCCACGGTCTCGGGTGGAAAGGTCTTCCACATCATCTCCTACCTTAACTGGAGACGCCAGGGGTTGAACCCGTGACCTTTTGCATGATACATGGATTCTCTCCATTGAGGTAAGCCCTTCCCCGCCCCCAGTTCTACTCAGTGGTAGGATCCAAAAATTTTAATAACAGGTTCCGATGGTGGTGGGATTCAAACAGTGCCACCGCCGCACACACGCCCCTCCAGTCCCTATTGGGCAGGGTGGTTGCTTTAGGAACCCCTTCTCGGCACTCAAAAAAAAATAGTAACCACTTCTAGAGAAGTGGTGAGAACTGGTTGGATCCCACCTCTGGTTCTACTTCACACAGGTTGTGTTTTCAGGAGCCACACCTCTGCAAAGTGAGCCCAGACACACGGGTTTAGTTGCCAACCCCGGAAAACCCTGGAAAATCTTTGCTCGGGTTCCTTCCTTCCGCTCCATTTTTATCTACTCTGCTGCTGTGTCTCTACTTTGCTTTTTTGGCTGGTGTGAGTTGAGGTTTTTGTGCTGCTCCTGCGTGCGAATTTTACGCCAGTGTTTCATCCTTCTGGCTGTTCACTGAATGACTACATTGTTCTTAGATTAGGCGTGTACATTGGAGAGCCGTCTCTTTTTTTCCTCCCTCAAAGCCAGGATAGAAATATTCAAAATAACAAAAGTGAAACAGAAGCTAACAAGACCCGCTGCGACTTGTCTCTACTTGCGTGAGAGGATAACGGAGATCATATCCACAAATAGCTTTGAATGCTCTCAAGTGCTGTTTAAAGCCAAGAATTATTGTTGTTAAGTACCGTCAGCGGGCCGGTCGGCCCGAACATTCGGCATGCCAAATGCAGTTCTTCTGAAGCAAAATTCGGGGAGCAAATTACCACTTGGTTAGTTTGTTATTACATTTTGAGCACTGCAAAAGCAAGGTATTGCTTGGGTATCCGAGATGGCAAGGACTCTGTGTAGAATTATCCTCGGTTTGCTTGTGGTTGTTGTTTTATTTAGTTAATTAAATACACAAATAAACCGGGGTTTGATCTGGAGAATTGCAAGTTCCCTGTTTACAGTACTGCCTCTGAGTGGCAATCCTGGATGTCCTCAGTCGTCACCCATCCAAATACTAACCAGAGCCAACCTTGCTTAGCTTTCAAGATCGAACAAAACTGGGCTAGCTTGGACCATCCAGGTCAGCGCATAACTGCTGTTGGATCATCAGAATAGCCCTGTTCACAAGTTACAATGAATGCACATGCAATCTGTGGGCAGGGTACGCTTGTTTGAGGTTTTCTAATTGTGTATTTATTGATGCACTGAGAAATTCTGATGTTACATTTCACACACGTGACATTGACTATGCATTACATTCAACTTAACGTCCAAGCGAAACCCCACATTTAACCAGGGGTTGGCATTTGTAAACTAACATCCGTTGGCTCTTTCTTACAAACCGGTGTATGTACGGGCATGCAGGCTGTAATGTGTGTCCACTGCAATGTGGGAAAAGTGGTTCTCCAACAGAGAATCAAGCCCATTGTTACTAAGTAGCTGCCTGATATTGAAATTCAGCAGGTGTGTCTTTTGGCTGTTGTGGTTTTTTCAGGCTGTGTGGTTTGGTAGTTTTTGCTTCTAACGTTTCACCCACACCTGTGGCTGGCATCTTCAGAGGCACGTCATGGTAAGATTTGTTTCTCTCCATGGCATACCCATAGATGTGGGCAGTGGTGGGATCCAAAAATTTTAGTAACATGTTCCCATGGTGGTGGGATTCAAACTGTGGCGTAGCGCCAATGGGGCTGGGCGGGGCACAACGGGGGCGTGGCCAGGCACAACGGGGGCAGGGCATTCCTGGGCAGGGCTGTGGCAAGGACACAGCTGCTGCGCCGGTCCTTGTGCGGGAAACGAATGCACACAGGCGCAGGCTGCCACGCACTCTGGTGCACCTCCTGCTAGACTGCTTCAAGTTCTGCGCGCTACTGCTGAGAGGAGGGGCGTAACTAAGGCAAAAATCACGTGGCAAAATCACCAATGAGTAACCCCCTCTCGGCACACACAAATAATTAGTAACCTACTCTCGGGAACCTGTGAGAACCTGCTGGATCCCACCTCTGGATGTGGGCATAAACTTTAAGAACTGGAATGGCTGCCATTTTTGAATTTCCAGCTCTGTCGGTAAACAGAACACCTACCAGGAAGCAATCGTATTTACTGAAAGTATCTGAAAACGGGCCCTATTTTTTTTATCCTGCCTCCAAATTTTGCTCATTCACTCAGCCTCTTTTTCTCTTCACCTGTTTGTTCCCCGCTCGCAGGCGGCGGCGCTCGGGTGGTTTCTGTGCTTGGCAAAGAGCGGCTTCGAGAGAATTCTTCCCCAGCCAACACATTTGTTCCTGGCAGGACTAATTGTGCAAATGGGGAGAAATGTGGAAGTCGCAAGGTGCGGTTCTGAGAGCAGTCAAATTTGCTGCTGGGTTGGCCAAATAAATATGCATATGCAGATTTCTCCCACCCACCCTTCTTTTCTATCAGAATACACACTGCCTCTTTGAAACGGGGCCAATTAGAAATTGCAAATGCTTTCAACGCGCCCAGGAAACTTTCCCCATCCAACCCTTTCTTGGTTGAGAATAGCTTGTTAGGTTGATTCCAAATGCCACGCGGATATCAGTGTCTCTGCAGCCGTTCGGGAGACTGAACCGCAATGTTTGACGTGCTCAGTAAAAATCCAGGTGTGGTCAGGGGAACTCTGTATCACGGCTGTTATCAGCAGAGGTGGGATCCAGCAGGTTCTCACAGGTTCCCAAGAGTAGGTTACTAATTATTTGTGTGTGCCGAGAGGGGGTTACTAATGGGTGATTTTGCCACGTGATTTTTGCCTTAGTTACACCCCTCCTCTCAGCAGTAGCGCACAGAACTTGAAGCAGTCTAGCAGGAGGTGCACTGGCGTGCGTGGCAGCCTGCGCCTGTGTGCATTCGTTTCCCGCCCAAGGACCGGCGCAGCGGCTGCGTCCTTGCCACAGCCCCGCCCAGGAATGCCCCGCCCCCGGAATTCCAGGCCATGCCCCCGTCGTGCCCCACCCAGCCCCATTGGCGCTACGTTACAGTTTGAATCCCACCACCAGGGAAACCTGTTACTAAAATGTTTGGATCCCACCTACTCTCGGGAACCTGTGAGAACCTGCTCGATCCCACCTCTGACATAGTCCCTCAAGAGGTAATTTTGAGGGGCCTAAATTGTTTGGAACCTATGACCCATGATTTAAAAAAAACCTACATAATACTTATAACCGCAAAGCAGGGTGTTTGTTGTGAGGGGGGGAAGGGCAAGGAGATTGTCAGCCCCTTTGAGTCTCCTGCAGGAGAGAAAGGGGGGATATAAATCCAAACTCTTCTTCTTCTTCTTCTTCTCTTCTTTGTCTTCAGCAACATCACTATTTGGCGGTAAACTACTGTATGAAGAATTGTATTCATCTAGAATGCAATGCACCACTAACCCTTAGGAGAGAAGTGCCTTGGTTTCTTTTAACACACCTACACACACACACACAACCTAGTTGTAATGCTATTCAGGCTGTCCTTACAGCTTGTTTTTACAGCTCTCTGGTGAGTTAGAAAAAAAGCAGCAACATGCTTACCAGATCCCCACAGCAGCCCCAGCTCCAGTTGCCATCTTGGAATTACCGTATATACTCAAGTATAAGCCGACAGGAGCTTTTTCTGCATAAAAATGTGCTGAAAAAGTCAGCTTATACTCGAGTATATACGGTACATCTTTACTCTATGAGTGATTGCAGTGTGAAATTCACTGCTGGATGGCAGAGTGACAGATAGATACCATTAAACAGGGATAAGAGCAGGCGTTGCCAACTTCCAGGTGGTGGCTGGAGATATTGTTGAATTACAACTGATCTGTGAGCATCAGACTGCAGTTTCCCTGGGGAATATGACTTCTTAGGAAGGTAAATTCTACGTCAAAATCTCCAAGTATTTCCGAAACCAGAGCAGATAGGTTAGAATGATTCATGGAGTATCAGTGGCTACTGGCATGGTAACTAAAGAGAATATGGGTCCAGAGGAGGGCAACCAAAATGGTCAAAGGTCTGGAGTCCATGCCCTACGAGGAGAGGCTTAGGGAGCTGGGGATGTTTAGTTTGGTGAAGAGAAGGTTAAGAGGTGACACATGATAGCCATTCTGAGATATGTGAAGGGCTGTCATGTTGGTGAGAAAGAAATCTTGTTTTCTGATGCTCCGGAGACTAGGACCAGGATTGATGGGTTCAAGGTGGAAGAAAAGAGATTCCACCTCAACATCAGGAAAAACTTCCTGACTGTCAGGGCTGTTCGACAGTGGAATCCACTGTCTCGGAGTGTGGTGGAGTCTCCTTCTTCGGAGGTTTTTAAACAGAGGCTGGATGGCCATCTGTCAGGAGTGCTTTCATAATGTGTTCCTGCACTGCAGGAGGTTGGACTTGATGGGATTTCTTCCAATTCTATGATTCTTTGATTAAGAGGCAATTGATCTCTGAATTTCAGTGCCAGAGGTCAACATTAAGAGAAGGTCTCGGCCACTATGCCCTATTGCAAGCCCTCCCTAGTACCTGGTTGTCTGCTATGTGAGACAGGATGCTGAATTAGATGGACTGCTGGTCTAATCCAGTAGAGCTGTTTTTATGTTCTTAAAGCTTCTGATGCCATCTCAAAGTAATGGACTATCATCCTTCACTCCAAACCTATAGACCTGTGGTGGCGAACCTTTGGCACTCCAGATGTTATGGACTACAATTCCCATCAGCCCCTGCCAGCATGGCAAATTGGCCATGCTGGCAGGGGCTGATGGGAATTGTAGTCTATAACATCTGGAGTGCCAAAGGTTCGCCACCACAGTTTGCCACCATAGACCATGACCCATTTGTGATGGTCCACATCTCATGGCAGTCTTCAAGCAGTGGCTGGAGGAACAGCTGTTGTGGACGCTCTAGGCCTGCATTGAGCAGGGGGTTGTATTAGATGGCCTGTTTGGCCCCATCCAACTCTATGATTCTTTGACTTGTTGAGAACTCATATATATGTTTCTCTCGTCTCATCCGGAAATGCCTGTTCTGCTTTCCCACCCATTGGAGCTCATTAATGCATCCTTGATCTTTTCCTTCACGAAACAAAAACAAAAATAAAATAACATTGCCGTCACCTCCATCTAATGTGCCCGCATTTTGGGATGTAAATAATTCATGTTAACGGCGTGAGAACGTCAAGGTTTCATGGGACGGAGGGAGAAATGGGGAGACTGGGCTGGCGTAGCAGCAGCCGTCGGAGGTCTGACCACATTCATATAGGCAATGGGGTGAAAAGGCCCAGTACGAGATAGTGGGGAATCTTCACATGAGCTTGCTTTAATCTCATCGCCAGCCCCGCATCCCTCGTACGACTTCAAAAAAAAAAAAAGCTTTCAATAAAACCCCAATAAAATGCATAATAAAATATGGACTCCCAACAAAAATTCAAATAACTGTCCCGGAACAAGCCCATAAATAAAGATTCAGCGAGGGAGACACCTGCAAAATACATTTTCAAAAGGCTTTTAAGCTGATTAAGGGAGTTTGCTTCATGTATATATTGATAGCGTGCGCCGGTGCATCTTCTCCCCGGGATCAGCCAGCAGCGCAAGGAGACAGCAAATGACCGACAGGGCAAAATGTGAATTTGCAAGTGCTTGGCAAAACACAGCGAGCAACAAGTGGCAGCAGCCCCTCGGAAATTAGCTTCCCTGGTGGGCCGCGATTGTTGTGCCTGAATCCGATTGTGTCTCACAAAATGCGTGTTAGAAGGGAAGCTGTGTCGTTGGATTCCGCCCCCCCCCCACCACACCACCAAATTTCCAAAACTGATAAGAACATGAGAACGAGCCTGCTGGATCAGACCAGAGCCCAGAGTGCTGGACTAGATGGGCTCTGGCCTGATCCAGCAGGCTAGTTCTTATGTTCTTATGTTCTTAAGTACCCGACATGGTCTTGCAGTGCTTCACGGGAATGTAATTCACCCCAGTTCCGAGCATGTACCAGCCTGTCTGTGAACTGTGTATGCCCTCGCAATGTAGCCGATTGTACGCGAGGCAAGGCCTGTCTGTAATGATCTTTGCAGAATCCTAGGAAGAAAACGAACCGTGCGCCCGCTCCACCTGCCCAGCTGCTGTGCAGAAGGGAGCAAATCCCGCAGCTACAACACCCTTCACAAATACGACTAATTTGGAATGACGAGCAAAGCGTCAATGCGAGCAGACAAGGCTCTCATCTCGAGAGCAAACCGGCCCCGGGAGCTGGACGAGTTCAGTTTTCGAGTGTGTTCTTTGTGAAAAAATCAAAGCATCGCTATTCCCATCATGCTTTTAGTTTCGTGGAAGAGTTCATTGTGAGTCCTCCAGAGAAGGTGTGATTTGCTTCATTAATGCGGTGTGACACAGATACACACTCTCCGACTCGTATCTCACGATGCCCTTTATAATGAGGATTTATTTTGATATCTTGGGAGCCATCACACTGAAAATGGCTCAACTCTTCAAGCAGACAAAGGTGAATTCTGAAGGAAACCCTTTCCCTCAGATGGAAGTTTTCGACTGAGAGGTTCAGGATGTGTGACTCAGACGATAGAAAGGAATGGAATGAAAGAAGGCAGCGCTTCCGAGCGTTAGCCGTGTTGGTCTGTCTTAGATTTGAGTCCAGTAGAGATCTATGAGCTTGCCCGGTGTCCCGCCTTCTGATTGGCTGTTGTTTTTGAGTGGCAGCTTGAATGAACCTCAGGCGGGGAGATTAGGCGGCTGGGTGGGAAAAATAAACCAGTCTTGCTCCTGATTGGTTTTTTGCATGGTAGCAGGAACAAGCAGGGTCACACCAGGATTAAAAAAAAATAACTTCCGAACTGGCCGTTTTTTAAAAATCCCGAGCTAAAGTAAATATTGCGGAGCAACACTGGGGCAGGCCTGCGTTAGCACTGGGGACCATGCGGAATTCTCGGCTGCACCTGGATATTTTTCTTGTTCGCCCTGGGATATTTTGACCGCATCAAAACAGCCAGAATTCTCTTTGTCAGACATGGGTAGGAATGGAGATGTCTGAGTCTTTTTATCATGGTCAGAAGGTGTTGTAAGGCATGCTTGCAAAATATGCAGAGGTACCAGAGCAGCAGTGGCATAGGAGGTTAAGAGCTCGTGTATCTAATCTGGAGGAACCGGGTTTGATTCCCAGCTCTGCCGCCTGAGTTGTGGAGGCTTATCTGGGGAATTCAGATTAGCCTGTACACTCCCACACACACCAGCTCACTGGGTATTTGTTGTGAGGGGGGAAGGGCAAGGAGATTGTAAGCCCCTTTGAGTCTCCTGCAGGAGAGAAAGGGGGGATGTAAATCCAAACTCCTCCTCCTCCTCCTCCTCCTCCTCCTCCTCCTCCTCCTCCTCCTCCTCCTCCTCCTCCTCCTTCTTCTTCTTCTTCTTCTTCTTCTTCTTCTTCTTCTTCTTCTTCTTCTTCTTCTTCTTCTTCTACCAGGCTATCACCAGCTTGTAAAGCAGAAGGGGAAACGTTTGGGGGCAGAATATGAACATCTGTTGTGAGATGGTTTCCTATCTCCCTATTTGACCCTCAAGGAGTTCCATTGTTCAGAACTTTTCCAGTTTGGCTCCAACCTGGTGGTCTATCTGGAGGTGGACTCTAATCTGGAGAACTGGGTTTGATTCCCCCATATGGCCTGTGGATCCTTATCCAGTGAACCAGATTTGCTTCCCATCCCTACTGTCCTGCTGGGTGACCTTGGGCTAGTCACAGTTCTTTCAAAATCATCACAGCTCCACCTACCTCACACGTTGCGGGGAGAGGATGGGAAAAGAGTTTGTCAGCCACCTTGAATCTCCTTAAGGGAGAGAAAGGGGGGTATAAGTTCAAATGCTTCTTCTAAGTCTAAGTTGAAAAGGATAGCCTATACCACAGGTGTCAAACTTGCGGCCCTCCAGATGTTATAGACTACAGTTCCCATCATCCTCTGCCAGCATGATGCTGGCGGGGGATGATGGGAACTGTAGTCCATAACATCTGGAGGACCATGAGTTTGACACCTATGGCCTACACTTTGGCGTAGCAGCCATATCTGTTCATTCTGCGTTTAGCTCCCTAAAAGACACTCAGATCTCTTTAAGCTTTGCCTCCATGAACAGTCTGACGAGAACCGTAGAAGATGTCCCGAATCTTCAGACTACTTTATGAAAGGAGACATTTTTCCCCTCCCTCCCTTCCTTCCTTTCTCCCTCCTTCCTGGTCGGTTGGCCAATCCAATTAGAGAAAATCCAATAAGTTGAAAGATCTGGCTAAACTGAATTATAAAGTTTTTGTTATTAATTTCTCCCTCTCTGTGTCTCTCTCTGTCTCTCTCCTTTTGGCAGTGAACAGTCCTGCTGGCTCTTGCGTAGCATTGCTTTTTGTCCTTTGCAAAGGGCTCCCCATTAGTCAATGGATCTTAATAAACCAAAGGGACAGGCAACAAAATACAAACATATCTGAGTTATGCAGGACTGTCACTAAGGCTTCTGCTGCAATGGAGTTTGGCTGCAATGCAGAAAGCATCTTCCACACCCTCCTCCCCCCAAAAAAGTGTAGTTTTACTAGCTTTTTACAGTGGCGTAGGAGGTTAAGAACTCGTGTATCTAATCTGGAGGAACCGGGTTTGATTCCCTGCTCTGCCGCCTGAGCTGTGGAGGCTTATCTGGGGAATTCAGATTAGCCTGTGCACTCCCACACACGCCAGCTGGGTGACCTTGAGCTAGTCAAAGCTTCTCGGAGCTCTCTCAGCCCCACCTACCTCACAGGGTGTTTGTTGTGAGGGGGGAAGGGCAAGGAGATTGTCAGCCCCTTTGAGTCTCCTGCAGGAGAGAAAGGGGGGATATAAACCCAAACTTTTCTTCTTCTTCCTCTGCTCTTGTGGCGGGTATGGAGAACTGAACCTGATTCTCCAGATGAGGATCCACCACTCTTAACCACTACGCCAGGGGTCTGCAACCTGCTGCTCTCCAGATGTTCGTGGACTCCAATTCCCATCAGCGCCTGCCAGCATGGCCAATTGGCTGATGGGAATTGTAGTCCATGAACATCTGGAGAGCAGCAGGTTGCCGACCATTGCACTACAGCACGTTGACAGAAGCTTGAGACTTGGGGGGGGATTCTTAATCAGCCCCCTCCCACATGCGCAAGGAGGGTTTTCCCCGACATAGGGACATACTGAAAGAGATCTGAGAGTAGACACTATAGCACAAGTGTCAAACTCGCGGCCCTCCAGATGTTATGGACTACAGTTCCCATCATCCCCTGCCAACATCATGCTGGCAGAGGATGATGGGAACTGTAGTCTACAACATCTGGAGGGCCACGAGTTTGACACCTATGTACTGTAGTCCTGTGGTGGCGAACCTTTGGCACTCCAGATGCTATGGACTACAATTTCCATCAGCCCCCGCCAGTATGGCCAATTGGCCATGCTGGCAGGGGCTGATGGGAATTGTAGTCCGTAACATCTGGAGTGCCAAAGGTTCACCACCACTGCTATAGCCTCTTCCGCACGTGCAGAATAACGCACTTTCAATCCATTTTCTCCATTGTTTGCAAGTGGGTTTTGCTATTCCGCACAGTAAAATCCAGCTGCAAAGTGCATTGAAAGTGGATTGAAAGTGCATTATTCTGCCTGTGCGGAAGGGGCCTAGAGGACAAAGCTCTACCGGAATGTGATACCATAGAGTCTACCCTTTCAAACTGCCCCTCTGTCCAGAGGAACTATTCTCTGTGGTCCAGAGAGCAGTCATAAATCTAGGAGAATCTCCTCCCACCCACAGCAAATTGCCCGCCGTAAGCCTCCTCTCTCTGTGATACTTTCTGCATTCATTACGCGGGCCTTGAAACTCTTGGGGAGTGACATTGGCAGACAAATACGCTACCGTGTGGGTCTTCTGCCCATTTGATTCTCCCATTCACCCCCCCCCCCCCGTTCATCTTGAAATCGCTCACCCACCCTTGCCGCACACATAAACTTTGACACTTATTGATATGAAAATTATGATTTCTCATTCGAAGCCGTTGGCCATTACCGAGATTAATTTGTCGAAGGCTTGCTCCGGAGGGGACGGGAGGGGACGCAAAGGTGTGGCGGGGGAAGGGGGGAGAGTCTCCGCTTTGTATTTCATGGTTAGAAAGTCGAGATGAGCCAGCTGTGAACGAAGGAGACTCCAGATGAGATGGCTGAGGACACTGCAGATTGCCGACGAGCGATCGTTCCCCGGGACACATGATATAAAGGATACTCCGCGGCAGCTCGCACCACTGCCAATAAATCACGTCACCTGGCTAGCCGCCTCCCTTCCCACCAGTCAAACCGCCAGTGTTTTAAACAAGACTTTGTCATATTTAATAGTGCTGTCAACCTTGCTTGTTTTTGTTTTGTTTTTGTTTTTTTCCTTTCGGCCAGACTGCTAATAAGAAATTCCAAAATGGCACTGTGTTTCCACCTTGCACCCAGAGAGGAGATTTAAATAAATAAATTCTAGCAACATGTGTCAGCCTCATTCAGAAGTACAGAGGGCTCTCTGAAATGTGGTACATAAAGGCTTCAAATATTCTTATTTGAAGGAGCAGTGGCGTAGGAGGTTAAGAGCTCATGTATCTAATCTGGAGGAACCGGGTTTGATTCCCTGCTCCGCCACCTGAGCTGTGGAGGCTTATCTGTACACTCCCACACATGCCAGCTGGGTGACCTTGGGCTAGTCACAGCTTCTCGGAGCTCTCTCAGCCCCACCTACCTCACAGGGTGTTTGTTGTGAGGGGGGAAGGGCAAGGAGATTGTAAGCCCCTTTGAGTCTCCTGCAGGAGAGAAAGGGGGGATATAAATCCAAACTCTTCTTATTATTATTCTTATTCTCAAGTTCAGTTAGTAAAGGTGAGTCCTTTCGGTACAAATCCCCTAAAACATTTCTAAAATGTTTTCAATCCCCCCTTTAGAATTATTATTATTATTATTATTATTATTATTATTATTATTATTATTATTATTATTATTATTATTATTATTATTATTATTATTATTATTATTATTATTTGGGTTTATAAACCGCCCTCCCCCGGAGGGCTCAGGGCTGTGTACAACATGGATAGAGCACAACAACATTTTAAATACAATAAATATAGATTAAAACAGCTCTAATAAGAATAAAAATAAACCCTTCCCCATTTAAAATGCAGCATTAATTAACTCAGGATGGCGCCCTCTACCAATTCCCATAAACCCCAAATGGAAGGGGTGGCAGGATCTCCATGATGTCATCACGGAGGGAGAAGAGGAGGAGGGGGCCCCTTATCAACGGCTGGTCTCCCCAAAGGCCCGGTGGAACAGCTCAGTCTTACAGGCCCTGCGGAACTCAGCAAGATCCCACAGGGCCCAGACAGCTGATGGAAGAGCGTTCCACCAGGCAGGGGCCAGAGCTGTAAAGGCTCTGGCCCGGGTGGAGGCCAGCCGTATCATGGAGGGGCAGGGATCACCAGTAAGTTGGCCTCTGCTGAACGCAGAGGCCTATTTGGGACATATGGGGTAAGACGGTCCCGCAGGTACGGAGGTCCCAGGCCGCGCAAGGCCTTAAAGGTTAACACCAACACCTTGAAAATGATTCGGAATTCAATCGGTAACCAGTGCAAGCGGCGGAGCACAGGGGTAATATGTTCTCCCATGGCACCCCCTGTGAGCATACGCACCGCTGCATTCTGGACCATTTTCAATCTCCGAATCAGACGCAAGGGAAGGCCCGCGTAGAGCGAGTTGCAATAGTCTAACCTGGAGGTGACCGTTGCATGGACCACAGTGGCCAGGTCAGCTTGGGAAAGGAAGGGGACCAGCCATCGGGCCTGACGTAGATGGTAGAACGCGACCCGGGTTATATGGGCCACCTGGGTCTCCATAGAAAGAGACAAATCCAGGTGGACCCCCCAGGTCGCGGACAGAGGGGGCTGGTGCCAATACAGCCCCCTCCCACACCGGCGGCTGAAAATCCCCAACCTCCCCCTCCCGTCCCAGCCAGAGGATCTCCGTCTTTGCTGGACTCAGTTTCAGCCTGCTCTGTTTCAACCAACCAGCCACGGCCACCAAACAATGCTGGAGAGCCGCAGGGGCGGTGGCCGCTCCCCCCTCCATCGACAGAATGAGCTGAGTGTCATCAGCAGATTGGTGACACGTCAGCCCAAAGCTCCGCACCAACTGAGCAAGGGGTCGCATATAGATGTTAAATAATAGCGGGGACAACAGCGCTCCCTGAGGCACCCCGCAATGAAGTGAGCACCTCCGGGACGCTTGGTCCCCACACCACACTTGCTGCGACCGGCCCCGGAGAAACGAGGCAATCCATTTAAGGACAGTGCCTCGCACCCCGGAAGCGGCCAGGCGGTGGGTCAAAAGGTCATGATCGACCACATCAAACGCTGTGGTTAGATCTATTACTGTGCGGAACAGCAAAACAAGAAGAAGAAGAAGAGTTTGGATTTATATGAAGAAGTGTTTCCTTTTATTAGTCCTAATTCTTCCTTCCTTCCTTCCTTCCTTCCTTCCTTCCTTCCTTCCTTCCTTCCTTCCTTCCTTCCTTCCTTCCTTCCTTCCTTCCTTCCTTCCTTCCTTCCTTCCTCTCCACATATGTGTTTTCTCCCTAGAAGCTCCCTACATTATGTTGCAGAAGAGGGGAAAAATCAAAATAACCTTTGTTTCTGGCCCAGGTTGGTCCACATGCAGAGTTGCATCTGGCTGAAATATATATGCTTTAAAAATCTATGCTCTTACAAATGTCTGTCCTTTGTTCTTTTTGTTTGCTTCAAACTCTTTGAGTGGGTTGATTTGTCCTCATGCGGAGGAATAAAAATTTAAGACTTGTAAAGGTCACTCGGAGTGACCGCTTCCAGTAAGGGTCAGCGGCATGGAGCTGACTGATTTGAAAATTCAAGAGACCCCTGGTGTTTGCCTCTATTTTTAATTCATAAAGGTGTTGGATTGGTTAATTATTTACTTATTGGTTCAGAAAAGGAGAAGGCGGTTTCCTACACGGAAGGGCTAAAGTGTTGCAGGATTTTTCGTTCAGAAATAAAGACGAACCGGAGGGGAAGGAGGAAGGTTGTATGTGTAGAAAGCGGACCGAGCAAATGTCACTGTCTCTTTCATGATGTTAGAACTTGGAGTCAGCCTGCGACATGTTTGAGCTGTAGATTCGGGACGGACCAAAGGAATTGCTTCGTCGTCCAGTTCGCGATTGACTTTGTGGGATTTTCTGGCTCAAGGGAAAGTGATAACTAAGCCACTGGCTTAGATCACTTAGAAAGTGGAGAGCAGAAAACCATGTGCATTTTCAATGCTCTATAAAGCCATGTTAGAAAATTAGAAAAAGGAATTAGGCAAACGGATGAAGGATGTGTCCATTACCTAGGACACAGGTGTCAAACTCGCAGCCCTCCAGATGTTATGGACTACAGTTCCATGATGCTGGCAGGGGATGATGGCAGTTCCATGATGCTGGCAGGGGATGTAGTCCATAACATCTGGATGGCGGCAAGTTTGACACCTATGACCTAGGAGAAGAGTTGGTTTTGATCGCTTGCTTTTCTCTATCTTTAAAGCGTCTCAAAGTGACTTACAGACACCTTCTCTTCCTGTACCCACCACAACAGACACCTTGTGAGGCAGGGGAGGCTAAGAGAGGTCTGAGAGAACTGTGACTGGCCCCAGGTCACCCAGCAGGCTGCATGTGGAGGAGTAGGGAAACAAACCCAGTTCACCATATAAGAGTCTGCCGTTCGTGTGGAAGAGTGGGGAATCACACCTGCTTCTCCAGATTAGAGTCCACCGGGCATATGGAGGAGTGGGGAATCAAACTCCAGATTAGAGTCCGCCTCTTAACCAGTACACCACGCTGGCTCTCACCTAAATAAGGCCCCTTCCTCACATGCAGAATAATACACTTTCAATCCACTTTCAATCCACTTTGCAGCTGTGCGGAGTAGTAAAATCCACCTGCAAACAATTAAGAACATAAGAACTAACCTGCTGGATCAGACCAGAGTCCATCTAGTCCAGCACTCTGCTACTTGCAGTGGCCCACCAGGTGCCTTTGGGAGCTCACATGCAGGATGTGAAAGCAATGGCCTTCTGCTGCTGCTGCTCCCGAGAACCTGGTCTGCTAAGGCATTTGCAATCTCAGATCAAGGAGGATCAAGATTGGTAGCCATAGATCGACTTCTCCTCCATAAATCTGTCCAAGCCCCTTTTACAGCTATCCAGCTGTACAGCTAATGGTGAAAGTGGATTGAAATTGCATTATTCTGCATGTGCGGAAGGGGCCTAAGTCTCACCTCCAGGTTCAGGAACAGTATACCTGTAGATGCAGGTGGATGTTAAGGGATGGGCAGTTGCTCAATGAAAAAGCCTCTGCTTTACCTGCAGAAGTTTTTAGGTTCGGTCCCTGGCATCTCCAGCCAAAAATGACCAGGAAGTGGAAGAGGTCAAAGATCTCTGCCAGAGACTCTGGAAAATCACTTCTGGTCTGAGCAGACAGTTGGACCTGCCTAGGCAAGTGGTCAGATTCAGTGGAAGAAAGCTTCATGTGTTCAGGTGTGGGTTTATTTAACGCTCACAAAGTTATCTAATACCGTTCACAGAGGGCTTTTGTTGTGGGCCCGCAGCTGTGGGTCAGCACTGGGTAAACGAAAGACCTACGGGGTGCTGTGTGGTTTCCGGGCTGTATGGCCGTGTTCCAGCAGCATTCTCTCCTGAAGTTTCACCTGCATCTGTGGCTGGCATCTTCAGAGGATCAGATCCTCTGAAGATGCCAGCCACAGATGCAGGCGAAACTTCAGGAGAGAATGCTGCTAGAACACGGCCATACAGCCCGGAAACCACACAGCACCCCAGTGATTCCGGCCGTGAAAGCCTTCGACAATAGAAAGACCTACGCACCAGCAAAGTGCTCACGAGATCAGCAGCTCGGAATTTTTAAGTAACCTAACCCTTGGCCTTTCCTCCTATGCGAAGCAGAGCGCTTTTTTTCTCGAGATCTGACCTGCCTAGCCAGGCCCAAACTGCCCAGAGATTTGCACAAGTTTGGGTGAAAACGTACCCCGGGTAAGTTCGCAGCTTTGCTCAGCGCCGGGGAGAAACTCCTCAGAGATGCTAAACGGCTCTCAAATCTGCTTTTAACAGATGTGCCGCGGTAGCAGCTGGAAGCCAAAAAGGGAGAACAATCCAGCTGCAGACGCTAAAGACTGCAGTTGAGCGATCGTAAACATCTGCCTTGTAGATTGAGAATCGCGCAAGAACAGCAACACGTGCGAGTGATGTGTTTCACGTTCGGGGCAACCTGCCAGAGGAAGCGGAGATATCCATCTGGGCCGGCGGCAGCGGAGACAAATGGAAAGGGCTGAGGAGCTGAGACGCTGCCAGATTAACCCAGTACCAATGCTATGGGTTCCTGATTTTTGAGGGCCCATCACTAAATGCTGGCAAGTTGTCTGGTGGAAGGATATTGACAAGCTGGAAAGGGTCCACAGGAGGGCAACCAAAATTATCAAAGGTCTGGAATCCATTCCCTACGAGGACAGACCTAGGGAGCTGGGGATGTTGAGTTTGGAGAAGAGAAGGTTAAGAGGTGACATGATAGCCATGTTGAGATATTGGAAGGGATGTCAAGTTGGTGAGGGAGCAAGCTTGTTTTCTGCTGCTCCAGAGACTAGGACCAGGAGTCATGGGTTCAAGGTGAAGGTAAAGAGATTCCACCTAAACATCAGGAAAAACTTCCTGACCGTCAGGGCTGTTGGACAGTGGAATGCACTACCTCGGAGGGTGGTGGAGTTTCCTTCCTTGGAGGTTTTTAAATAGAGGCTGGATGGGAGTGCTTGGATTGTATGTTCTTGCATGGCATTGCTCTGCCGCCTGAGCTGTGGAGGCTTATCTGGGGAATTCAGATTAGCCTGTACACTCCCACACATGCCAGCTGGGTGACCTTGGGCTAGTCACAGCTTCTCGGAGCTCTCCCAGCCCCACCCACCTCACAGGGTGTTTGTTGTGAGGGGGGAAGGGCAAGGAGATTGTCAGCCCCTTTGAGTCTCCTGCAGGAGAGAAAGGTGGGGTATAAATCCAAACTCTTCTTCTTTTCTTCTGTGGCAGTCCAACTCAGCTTTGCTCCTGGAATTATGGATGCCCCTGGCTGGTGCATCCTTGATGGGGAGTCGATTCTATACTTCCCTTTTCTCTTGTGTTGGGGGGAAAAATTGCAAAGCACACAGGAGTGGAAGGAACAGAACTTCCCAAAGAGCGGGGAGGATGCAGGTAGCATCCTCTTTTATCTCGATAAAATTAATGGCAGGCATCGCCTTCATGATTTGCACTGACAGCAACAAATAGGGACATTAATGCTGGCGGAGCCCGGCGTGTTGATTAGGTCTACGCGAGATGGCATGCTTTAAAGCAAATGATCCTCGGCATCTGCTGGCCCTCCCACTGATATCTCATGGGTGGCGTCTGCTACTTTTTCGTTTATTCCCCGGCAAGATTACTTTACTGGGACGCGCTCTACGGGGCGCCTTTGGGAACAATGTGGGAGACCTCAACGGGTACAGCAGAAGAAGAAGAAGAAGAAGAAGAAGAAGAAGAAGAAGAAGAAGAAGAAGAAGAAGAAGAAGAAGAAGAAGAAGAAAGAAAGAAGAAAGAGAGAAAGAAAAGGAAAAGAAAGAAAGAAGAGAAGAAGAAGAAGAGAAGAAGGAGGAGGAGGAGGAGGAGGAGGAGGAGGAGGAGGAGGAGGAGGAGGAGGAGGAGGAGGAGGAGGAGGAGGAGGAGGAGGAGGAGGAGGAGGAGAAGGAGAAGGAGGAGGAGAAGGAGTTTGGATTTATATCCCCCCTTTCTCTCCTGCAGGAGACTCAAAGGGGCTGACAATCTCCTTGCCCTTCCCCCCTCACAACAAACACCCTGTGAGGTAGGTGGGGCTGAGAGAGCTCTGAAGAACTGTGACTAGCCCAAGGTCACCCAGCTGGCATGTGTGGGAGTGTACAGGCTAATCTGAATTCCCCAGATAAGCCTCCACAGCTCAGGCAGCAGAGCTGGGAATCAAACCCGGTTCCTCCAGATTAGATACACGAGCTCTTAACCTCCTATGCCGCTGCTGCTCCTAGGTGCCTGTTTATTGGCTGTGGCCAATAAATATGATGTGTATTGTCAGCATATCACTGGATTTTTAGACCATAAAACGATCCCTGCTGGATTAAAGAAGAGGGTCCATCTAGTTCAGCATCTTGTCTCGTGGCGGCCAACCAGTTCCTCTGCATGGCCAACAATAGGGCATGGAGGTCAAAGCTTTCCCTGAGGAGACATCAACAACGATGGAAGAGCCCTGCTAGGTCAGACCAGTGGTCCACCTCCACCAGCATCTTGTCTCATAAAGTGGCCAAAGAGATTTTCCGGAGGTCCAACCACAGGGCATAGAAGCCAAGACCTTCAGAAGAGGATATAAGCAAAATGAGACCTGCCGAATCAGACCAGTGATCCATCTAGTTCAGCATCCTGTCTCCCCCAGTGGCCTACCAGTTCCTTTCAAGATCCGGTAACAGGGTGTCGAGGCCAAGGCCTTTATAAGAACATCAGGAGAGTCCTGCTGGGTCAGATCAGTGATCCATCTAGTCTAGTATCTTAAGAATCATAGAATCATAGAGTTGGAGGAGACCCCAAGAGCCATCAAGTCCAACCCCCTGCCATGCAGGAACACACAGTCAAAGCACTCCTGACATACGATCATCCAGCCTCTGTTAAAAACCTACAAAGAAGAAGACTCCACTGTTCTCCAAGGCAGGGAATTCTACTGTCAAACAGCCCTGACGGTCAGGAAGTTCTTCCTAATGTTTAGGTGGAATCTCTCTTCCTTCACCTTGAACCCATTACTCCTGGTCCTAGTCTCTGGAGCAGCAGAAAACAAGCTTGCTCCCTCTTCAACATGACATCCCTTCAAATATTTAAACATATATATCACACAATGGCCGACCAGTATCTCTGGAGGTCCAACAACAGGGCGTAGAAGCCAAGACCTTCAGAAGAGAACATAAGAAAAAAACAGCCCTGCTGGATCAGACCAGTGGTCCCTCTAGGCCAGCACTCTGTCTCACACGGCGGCCAACTAGTTCCTCTGGAAGACCAACATCAGGACACAGAGGCTGAAACTTTCCCCTAATGTTGCCTCCCGGCACTGGTACTCAGAGGTTTATTCTGAATGTGGAGTTTATCTGCCATGGGTTAGTATCCACCGGTAGACCTGTTCTCATTAATCTGTCTAATGCCCTTTTAATGACTGTGTCCATCAACACATCCTCCGGCAGCAAATTTCCCATTTCGATCGCTCATTCCATAAAGCTGCATATCCTTTTCTCCACCCTGAATCTACTTCCAGTTACTGGATGCCCTCAAGAATTCGGGGATAGGGAGAAAAAGTTTCGAAATACCTATGCTGATCCCAAGTTTGTTTCCCACAACCTTCCTAAAAAGATGGAGATGGCAGGGTAGCCCCAGAGCACCACTGGCCCCACCTGCTGGTCAGGTCCGGGTTGAGCTGTAAGACATGGTTACAGATTAGCAAACCAAACCTAGTGACTTGCAACTCTTGTGTAAGATATGGGCAAGTGTCTCTTGCAGGCTCTGGGAAGGAGTTGTCTCCACCCATCCACACCGCATTGTCAAGCCCTCTGCCCCTGCTTATTGACCAGGCCTGACACTTAACTCCCAAATGATTTCACTCTGAGGGGTTCAGGTAACCCAAGGAAGGAAGGAAGGAAGGAAGGAAGGAAGGAAGGAAGGAAGGAAGGAAGGAAGGAAGGAAGGAAGGAAGGAAGGAAGGAAGGAAGGAAGGAAGGAAGGAAGGAAGGAAGGAAGGAAGGAAGGAAGGAAGGAAGGAAGGAAGGAAGGAAGGAAGGAAGGAAGGAAGGAAGGAAGGAAGGAAGGAAGGAAGGAAGGAAGGAAGGAAGGAAGGAAGGAAGGAAGGAAGGAAGGAAGGAAGGACGGACGGACGGATGGACGGACCGACGGACCGACGGACGGACCGACGGACGGACGGACGGACTGACGGACCGATGGACGGACGGGGACAGAATGCTGGAATTCTCCAAAACTGATAGCTGGATAGTGTGACACTCCCAGTACAAATCGAATGAAACAGACACATTGTGTGCCACAGAGCGAATCATAAAATATTAGAGAGTCTCAAATGACAGAAGTTACATGTCTGAACAAGCCCTCAGTGACCAACCCCATCAAGCTATCAGCCCCCATGCTTGGCGCTGTTTACAACTCCCATCCCCCATCCAGTGGTGGGATCCAAACATTTTAATAACAGGTTCCGAGGGTGGTGGGATTCAAACAGGGGCGCAGCCGCACACACGCCCCTCCAGTCCCTATTGGGCAGGGAGGTTGCTTTAGTAACCCCTTCTCGGCACTCAGAAACAATTAGTAACCACTTGTAGAGAAGTGGTGAGAACTGGTTGGATCCCACCTCTGCCCCCATCCCACGTCAGTGCTCCATTCCCAGTTCGAAACTGCAGAAGCGTGAGCGGCTAGTGACTAGTTTCGAATCCAAGAGACTAGCTTTCAGTGGTGGGGTCAGTGGTGGGGTCTGTGCACGTTGCTTGCATCCAGTTTGCATTTGAGAACGGGGTCATTCATTAGTTCTACCCTTGCTGTTGGAGCGGTGCAAGATGCTCTCGAGGACACCAAAAGGGTGCAGCAAACAAACTGCCAGGAATGCCCACTGGAATCATCCCAGAAGTGTAAACAAGTCCGCAAGTGACAATGTTTTATTTAAATCATTCCATTGGCTCGTGCCTCTTCATATTCATGAGTTCAAGGACACCCCCCCCCCCTCTACCCTCATTTCCAAGTCTGGGGGAAGCTGCAGGCGCTCAAAATTCCTGTTTATTCGCAAGATCAGAAGACAAGCCGAGAAAACAGGAACTACTTTCTGGCTGGCTGCAGAGGGACGCAAACGTGGTTTGCTTTGGAGGCAACGGGGGGTCCATTCCGTCCCTCCAAATGCACCCGCAAATATGCCGGCTGGAACTCAGTGCCGGGATCCTTTTAGTCTCTGACGGCAGGCATGGGTATGGCTTCACGCCGACCCCCAAAACAGACGGCACAACAAACCCTGTATGCCTACGCACAGGCACACAAGAAGAAGACCTGAGCCCTCCGGGGGGGGTGGTATATAAACCCAATCAATCAATCAATCAATCAATCAATCAATCAATCAATCAATCAATCAATCAATCAATCAATCAATCAATCAATCAATCAATCAATCAATAAAGAAGAAGGGGCTTACAATATGGATTTATATCCCCCCTTCCTCTCTGCAGGAGACTCAAAGGGGCTGACAATCTCCTTGCCCTTCCCCCCTCACAACAAACACCCTGTGAGGTGGGTGGGGCTGAGGGAGCTCCGAGAAGCTGTGACTAGCCCAAGGTGTGTGTGGGAGTGCACAGGCTGATCTGAATTCCCCAGATAAGCCTCCACAGCTCAGGCGGCGGAGCGGGGAATCAAACTCGGTTCCTCCAGATTAGATACATGAGCTCTTAACCTCCTACGCCACTGCTGCAAAGGAGAAGAACGGATACAAATTGCTTGCCCCCGATCCTTTCCCCCCCAAAATACGGCAGCATTTAGTCTGTGTCCTAATGCAGATGCCTCCTTCTCCCCTGCCGTGATCTCCGACTAAAGCACCATTTAGAAACAATTTGGCTGATCCGTCCTACACTTATTTCTCAAGCTGTGTTGCCTTTGTGTCGTTCTCTCGCCTGCTTTCTCATCCCCCCCCCTTCCGCAGATATTCTGATGCATGAATCTTCAATTCAGGGATTCAGCCACGAGCGCTCATACGGGAGGCTAATACAAAGCGTGGGCCACCGCGGGAGTTCTTTCCCTCCACTGGGTGCTTATCTGAGCATTAGACAACTTGTGTTTCGTACACCGGGCTGATGCTTAGCTGCAGATTATAGACGGATGCGGAGAGGCGCTTTCTAGCGGTTGTGTGCAACTTTTCCGGCGGCTTGAACCACAGCTCATTTTTATGATTGAGAGAGCTATAGGCCGAGATAGCTATGCGATTGAGATAGCTGCAGATCGAGATAGCTATAGATCGAGATAGCTGTACGATCGAGATAGCTATAGAACTCTTGATCTAATGAAATTGAGGGTGCCGTTCCGTGGGGACTTGAAAAAACCAACTCTGGCACGTGTGAGTCCTCCAGGGTCAGATATTTTGGATCTGAGTTCAAAGCAAGAGCTATTCCTTGGGGGGGTCAATATAACCAATATATAAATAAATAAGTGTACATAAGTGTAAATAAATAAATAAGTGTACATAAATACATAAATACATAAGTGTAAATAAATACATAAGTGTACATTCAAAGGGAAAAGGCAGCCCACACCTGAAGCTATTTCAGAGACGTGTCTAGGGAAAATGTAGCCTGGGGCAAAATCTTTTGTGCCCCCCCCTCCCTGGAATGGCAGCCGCCCTCCCCCACCACAACCAAACTGCGCCTTTTTGACCCAGGTCTTGAAGTCAGCGTATGGACCCAGGGGGAAGGAGGAGGGGTGTGGGGAGCGATCCCCCCCGTGACTAAATGGCCGCAGCTCAGGGATATTTAACCCCCCTCTGGGTGGTTCACCCCTGAGCTATCTTATCTTGGATCAGACCTTTGACCCTTCCCAGTCAGTATTGTCCACTCAGACTGGCGGCTGCTCTCCAGGGCCTCAGGCGAAAGTCTTTCAGATCACCTACTACCCGGTTTCTTTAAGTGGAGACCCCTGGGTTCGAACCTGGGGCCTTTGGCATTCCAAGTGGATGCTCTGGCCCTCAGCCATGGCCCCTCCCTGCCCCAGTGAAGAATGGATCTGTATGAAAACTGAGTTTGCAGACACTTTTAGGCATTGTATTGTCGAAGGCTTTCACGGCCGGAATCACTGGGGTGCTGTGTGGTTTCCGTGCTAGAATACCGCCACACAGCTCAGAAACCAGAGGGCGCCCCCTCCTTACTCCTTACTCACTTACTTACCATTCTTTTTGTTTACATCTATGTTACCCTCCTAAAGAGGAGTCCGGCCGTTCCCTCCTTTTGGGGGAGGCTTTTTAATAAATTGGGTTACAGGACGCCTGTTATTATTGTATTGACAGCTGTTTCAGTGGTTTTAATGGATTTTAGTATACGTAATAATTGTTTATTTTGTTATACACTGATGTTGTTGTGCACCACCCAGAGCTCCTTGGGGATGGGGCGGCCTACAAATCTAAACAATAGATAGATAGATGGATAGATGGATAGATGGATAGATGGATAGATGGATAGATGGATAGATGGATAGATGGATAGATAGATAGATAGATAGATAGATAGATAGATAGATAGATAGATAGATAGATAGATAGATAGATAGATAGATAGATAGATAGATAGATAGATAGATAGATAGATAGATAGATAGATAGATAGATGGATGGATGGATGGATGGATGGATGGATGGATGGATGGATGGATGGATGGATGGATGGATGGATGGATGGATGGATGGATGGATGGATGGATGGATGGATAAAACCACACAGCACCCCACTTTTTGGCATGTTCCCACTTCGCATTTTTTTAGGAACCTACTGATGTTGTCCACGGTACTTGCCTAAATGTGTGCTGTGCACAGAGATCTATGAGAGGTCGGCTTCACAGTGAGGGTACAGTTCCTGCGGGACAGAGATTTCTGTACTGACGCCATCCAAGTTGCAGAGTCAAAGATCCTGGAAGTCCCGCAGCTAGTGAGAGGGGGGCAGCCCCAATGTTTCCCCTCTTGCTTTGGGGTTTCTGCTCCTTCTGGGTTGCTCCTCTGCCAAAAGCCAAGATCGAAAATTGCCTTCTGGGTTTCTTAAAAAGCCCTTAAAACATGATATCGATATTTCTTATATCGATAGTGTGCAGCCTGTGTAACCTCTATCTGTGGGTTCTGTGGGGCAGAACTTGGAATGAGTTTGCAACAACAAATTTTAAAAACAAAATGGTTTACTTTCTTAACATATATCATCAAACGTCAACATTTAACATCACACTTCAAGGTCCGGTTCAGGTTGCATTTCGAGTCCTTCTAGTTAGTCTTCTGATATTGCCAAGTCCAACTCTTCCTGCAAGTGGGTTGGCTCCTGAAGACTCCAAGGGCTTGGTGAACAGGATTCAACATGATGAAGGTTTCCAGGAGAACTCTCACCCATTACAAACACAAAAAACCCTGAAACAATAAACTCCAACATTTACAACATAGCAAAAACAAACAACTCCCTTCCCACTAGTTCCCAACAACATTGCAGTTACCTTAACAAGGTGTTAAGGGCTTACACAAATCAAGGTCCGAGTCTGGTAGCCTTGTCTCCTCCAAACTACATGAGCTCTGCAGCCTCCTGCTGCTTTGAGTCTCCACCCCTTTCTGGGTCAATCCATTCTGAGCATGGGGGTTACACCTGCTTTCATTGCTTATGTATTTTTAAGAAAAAGACAGCCGTGGACAACCGTTGCTCTTGGCTTTTGACGGGGGAGCAGCGCCAGAACAGGGAGCAGGCAAGCGTGCAAACCGCGGGGCAGGGAGTCGGGTGCCTCCTTGCGTTTAAACGAGGGAACGTGATGAGATCCCACTGCAGGCGAGGAGCACTGCGAAAAGTGCTCCATGCATAATGGACCAGAGACATGAAAGGAATTGGGGTCGATTCCTATCTCTGCTCCTAAGTCTGTATGGGTTGAGGTCAAAGGCGCTAGCAGGGTTTTGCTATGTTTTGGGCAATGATGCCGTACCGCTGACTGAAAAAAAAATCCAGTTTCCACCAAACTTCCAAGATGGCCGTGGAATCTTTCACTATGGCCCCTTCCGCACAGGCAAAACAGTGCGTTTTCAAACCACTTTCACAACTGTTTGCAATTGTTTTTTGCAAATTTTGTCCTGTTTTATATGCCAATAAAGGCTTGTGTGTGTGTGTGTGAAGTGGATTTTGCTATTCTGCACAGCTTCAAAGAGCACTGAAAGCAGTTTGAAAATGCATTATTCTGCATGTGCGGAATGAGCCTTTGAAATACTCCGTGGCTTGCAGAAGTCACATCGTCCTGATGAAGCTCATTCAAAATGTGTCGGGGTGGATAGACAATGAATATTTTCCCTCAAGCATTATTTTTGTGCTTGGTGCGGCTCTTGTTTCCTTTTCACTGCAATGATGTTGCCATATTCCAAGGAGTCCCCGGTCTGACCCAATGCCATTCAGAAACGGAGAGAGTGACAAATCTACTACCCATTAATATCCCATTGCTTGCAAGAACCAGTGTGTTGTAGTGGGCAGAGTGGTAAACCTCATGACATTTAGGGTTCAAATACCGACTTCTACTGTGGAAGCTTTGCTGGATGACTTTGGGCCAGTCATAGACTCTCACACTGGCCTCCCTCGGAGGGTGGTTGTGAGAAAAGGAAGGAGGGGGGAGAGCGATGTTCTAAAAGCTACCTTGAGTCCCAACTGTGGAGAATATTAGGGAATGGATGAACGAACCTAATCCAATCCAATCCTAACTAACAGTAACTAACCATCTAAATCGCATCGCATCTAACGTAACGCTATGCCCTAACAGTAACGCGCATCGACATCTAACAGAACGTAATCGTAACGTAATCAGAACGAACAGTAGCACGAATCGTAACTTAACGGTAACGAACGTAAATCGTAATCGAACACCTGCAAATTGGGAACCCGCAATCCCCGCATCAGTGGTGGGATCCAAAAATTTTAGTAACAGGTTCCCATGGTGGTGGGATTCACACAGTGGTGTAGCGCCAATGGGGCTGGGTGGGGCACGACGGGGCATGGCAGGGCATTCGGGGGGCAGGGCATTGCTGGGCAGGGCTGTGGCAAGGACGCAGCCACTGCGCCGGTCCTTGGGTGGGAAACGAATGCACGCAGGTGCAGGCTGCCACGCATGCCGGTGCACCTCCTGCTAGACTGCTTCAAGTTCTGCGCGCTACTGCTGAGAGGAGGGGCGTAACTAAGGCAAAAACCACGTGGCAAAATCACCAATTAGTAACCCCCTCTCGGCACACTCAAATAATGAGTAACCTACTCTCATGAACCTGTGAGAACCTGCTGGATCCCACCTCTGCCCCGCATCATTGTGAGCTCAAGCGTGGGGAGAGAGTGGGGGGAATTATTAAGGATGTTTTTATTGGCTATTTTTAAAAGATGTTTTTAACCTTTATATTTTGTGTTTTTAGGATTGTATGTTTTAAGGGGGCTTTTGGCCCCATTATGTCAGCCGCCCGGGCACTTCTGTGTAGGGCGGGGATATAAACGGAATAAATAAATAAAATAAATAAATCGCAGGTGAGACTCAAAGGGCTGGCAGATTCCCCTCCCCGCAGGGCCAAGTGTTGGAGCCATATGTGCACAGAGATAGAGATAAGACCCCGCTCCTTGGGTTTCCACTTCGTTCTGTTTTGATGTTTTGGAAACACACTGTTGCGGGTAGTACATGCGTGCATATTGTTTGAAAAAAACACACCATGTTTAAAATTACAAAGAAGGATGCTGGCTGGGAGCTGGGCTTTCTTTTTCATCTCTTTCGCAAGATGCCGGGAGCACTTGTTGCTTCTGGCAACCTCCCCCCACCCCCGTTCCAGAGCGGGTGCTATGCTGCAGTGAAATATGTACGTAGAGGGCATTATTACTGGCATGCTAAACCGGCGCTTGGCAGGGTGTAGTTCTAGCAGCCAAGTCATTCTCTTCTGGCAAAAATGCTTCCCCGAGATAGTTCTGGGATGGCAGAGCTGTGCAGCTGCAGGGGCTTAGAGAGAGCAGGAGACAGCCAGGTGAGCAGGGGAGAGAGGCTCCAAACCGGTATTATCCACCAGAGAGGTTGGACGTGGCAAACTTGGACTGAAAAGCCCTCTTTCTGCAGCTTTCCCATCTCTGTGGGGCTTTTTCCCCTACTGAGAAGACCCGGAGTGGTTTAGCCTGGCAGGTTTGTTTGTTGATTTTTGAACGTGTCATATCTCAGTTTTCAGCAGTTTGCTCCCGAGGTGGTTTATGCAGAATCCACATAACAAGGTTTGAAATGATCCCCAGCCTTCCGTCTGGCACAGGAAGAGGCACCGTGTCGCCAGGTCTTTCAGCATGGCGGTGACGCTCGCTGCTCGCTGCTGCACCAAGTAGTGGCGAGAGTGGGCAGGAAATGTGGGACCGCGTTACCCCATATGTCCCCACTAGACCTCTGCGCTCAGCAGAGACCAATTTACTGGTAGTCCCTGGCCCCTCAATGATGCGGCTGGCCTCCACTCGGGCCAGGACCTTTACAGCCTTGGCCCCTGCCTGGTGGAACACTCTTCCTCCATCTGTCCGGGCCCTGTGGGATCTTCGTGATTTCCACAGGGCCTGTAAGACGGAGTTGTTCCGCCGGGCCTTTGGAGTGTCCAGCCGCTGAAAGTGCCCCCCCCCCTCTTTCATCCCCATGGAAATTTGGGTTCATTATCATCTATAGAACCCACCCTTTCTTCTCTCCTCTTGGGAGGGTTTAAGAAGGATTTTATTAATTGCTGCATCTTAATTTATATTATTGAGAGATTATTGTATTTGATTTGATGTTTATTTGTATTTGAATTTTATGTTGTTCACCGCCCGGAGCCCTTCGGGGATTGGGCGGTATATAAGTTTGAAAAATAAATAAAAATAAAAATAAAATGCTAGCGCTGTACATGGTGTGACATCACTTGGGACATCATGTCGCTCTAGGAATCTTCAGAAACTCAATGGGTTTACCATGGAATTTCTGGCAATTCCTAGAGTGACATGACCTCACTTCCTGTTTTTTTTCCTGAAAGGGATGTCTTGGAGTATGTAGTGCTGACAATCCCCACCCTGCAATGTTCTCACGTTGATTTTCAAGGTATGTATGAGTTTTTGAGAGTCAAAGGTGATACCTAACCCAGGGAGTTTTGACTCTCGAAAGATCTTACTCGAAAATCTTGTTGGTTTCTGGGGTGCTAATGGACTCAGCGCTAGCTGTTATACATGGTGGGCCTTTTTTCTGTTCCTTTAAATATTACATGGGAACGCACATTTTTTAAAAAAAACCAATATTTTTAGTAACCCCCCCCCCATGGTGGGATCCAAAAATTTTAGTAACAGGTTCCCATGGTAGTGGGATTCAAACTGTGGCATAGCGCCAATGGGGCTGGGCGGGGCACGATGGGGGCATGGCCAGGCATTCCAGTGGTGGGACATTCCTGGGTGGGGCTTTGGCAAGGACACAGCCACTGCACCGGTCCTTGGGCGGGAAACGAATGCACACAGGCGCAGGCTGCCACGCACACCAGTGCACTTCCTGCTAGACTGCTTCAAGTTCTGCGCGCTACTGCTGAGAGGAGGGGCGTAACTAAGGCAAAAATCACATGGCAAAACCACCCATTAGTAACCCCCTCTTGGCACACACAAATAATTAGTAACCTACTCTCAGGAACCTGTGAGAACCTGCTGGATCCCACCTCTGCCCCCCCCCCCAATTCCTTAGAGTAGGAGGACTACTGAAGTCTGTTATGTGTTGGCACCCCTCGAACACAACTGTCTGCACAAAACTTTTAAAACTTTTCAAGACAGGAAAGAAAACGTTTCCTCTGTGGAGTTCCGCATTGTTTTTACCCCCAAATTGTTTTATTTGCTGCCTCAAAACATTTTAAATGAACCCCCTTTTAAAATGATTCCCTGGTTGAAACGTTTTGAAAACATCTTCAGTTTGTATGCCGTCTATTGACTACGTTTCCCACGCTTCTCTGCTTCCTCTGATTTTCCTCCTCGCTGTCGTTTTTTCCAGCTTGCTCTCCATTGCTCCTTGTTTATTTGCTAATTCCTTTTTGCTGTCTTTTTTTTTTTGAAAAGGAGGGGAATAATATTCAAGGAATTGATTATAGGAGGACTAGAGAATCGTGGAAAGGAGCTTTGAGGTGCAGAAGCAGCGATTCTGCACAGAACTCTCCCCCACTGCATAAAAAAGGAAGGAAGGAAGGAAGGAAGGAAGGAAGGAAGGAAGGAAGGAAGGAAGGAAGGAAGGAAGGAAGGAAGGAAGGAAGGAAGGAAGGAAGGAAGGAAGGAAGGAAGGAAGGAAGGAAGGAAGGAAGGAAGGAAGGAGGGAGGGAGGGAGGGAGGGAGGGAGGGAGGGAGGAAGGAAGGAAGGAAGGAAGGAAGGAAGGAAGGAAGGAAGGAAGGAAGGAAGGAAGGAAGGAAGGAAGGAAGGAAGGAAGGAAGGAAGGAAGGAAGGAAGGAGGAGGGGAGGGAGGGGGGGGAGGGGGGGGGGGGAGGGAGGGAGGAAGGAAGGAAGGAAGGAAGGAAGGAAGGAAGGAAGGAAGGAAGGAAGGAAGGAAGGAAGGAAGGAAGGAAGGAAGGAAGGAAGGAAGGAAGGAAGGAAGGAAGGAAGGAAGGACCACAGTAAGGCACAGAGATCCATTTTTGCACATATTAAAACAAACAGGCATCTTTCGGGTCACGCCTCCTGGACTGGAAATTTTTATGCCAAAAATGAACCCCTCAGTTCTCTTCTTTCTCCCTCCCTCCCTTTAATTCACGATAGCCCCATCACCCAAGATTTAGCATGGCTTTTTCCCCCTGTTGACTTATTGGCCAGCAGTAAACACATGATAAATGCCAGGCATAAAGCACGTCAAAGTGCACAAACCCAATGGATCATCTCACAGGACACCAGAAAGGGGTGGGGGGAGCTGCTAGTTTGATGCCCTTGGAAATAATTAGTGGCTCTGGCTAGTATCTCCTTCACAATTTCATGCTCTGGTCCCTTGGCCTTCACTTTTCTAATATCCACAGTAAAAATAGATCCCCCCCCCCCCCCGCACCACCCCCACAAAAAAAAATATAAAGCACTTGGAAGGAATGATGGATTTTCACTTCATCACACAGACATAAATGACAGGGGCAGATGGTTCCCCAAATAAGTTCAGCTGGGGGATTCAATCAGCGTTCACCCAAATTTGACAGTTTAACTTCTTTATGGATCAGGCTGCGGCGTTACAGTACCCTCCCGCCCCTCCATAAAAAAAGCATTGAGGTTGCTTTTTGGCCTGAGCTGGGCAAAATGTCAACATCCCTTTCTTCCTGCAGGTTGTGCGTGAAAAGTGCTGTCAAGTCGTTTCCGACTCGCGGCGACCCTATGAATCAATGCCCTATTAAACGTCCTATTGTTAACAGCTTTGCTCAAGTCTTGGAAACTGGCGTGGCTTCCTTTATAGAGTCAATCAGTCTCATGTTGGGTCTTCTGCTTTTCCTGCCCCCTTCCACTTTTCCCAGCATTATTGTCTTTTCCTGTGAGTCCTGTCTTTTTATTATTATTATTATTATTATTATTATTATTATTATTATTATTATTATTATTATTATTATTATTATTATTATTATTATTATACACATAACAGCACAGCACAAATGTCTGGAATTCATCTCTGAATATCGAGTCCTTCCCAAGGACCTAGGATATTAGAGGCATTTGCGTAGAATATGTGCAGTTCCTAGAAGTGCTGCTTTCTGCAGCAGGTGGACTGATGTTCTGCCCAAGTTTAGGCTTTCCAGATGTTTTTCAAGATTTCTTGGGATTCCTCCTAGAGCACCGACAACGAGTGGGATTACTGTGGGATTACTGTTGTTCTTTTTTGCCACAATCGTTCAACTTCAATTTGTAGGTCCTTGTATTTTGTGATCTTTTCCAGCTCTTTGTCCTCTACCCTGCTGTCAACTGGCACAGCAACATCTATGATCCAAACATGTTTTTTCTCTATCACTGTTATGTCCCACCCCCTTCCACTTTTCCCAGCATTATTGTCTTTTCCTGTGAGCCCTGTCTTTTTTAAAATTATTATTATTATTATTATTATTATTATTATTATTATTATTATTATTATTATTATTATTATTATTATTATTATTATTATTATTATTATTGTTATTATTGTTATTATTGTTATTGTTGTTGTTGTTGTTGTTGTTGTTGTTGTTGTTGTTGTTGTTGTTGTTGTTGTATTTATAAACCGCCCTCCCCCAAAGGGCTCAGGGCGGTGAACAAAACAAATAGATAGAGCACAGATAAAATCAGTAAATAATCATTAAATATGGCTCTATATGTTAAAATCAACCCCATTAAAATGCAGCATCCTTAATCAAATATACTGATGGCGTCCTTACTAGAAATCCCCTAACAAAAAGGAGGGGAGGGGGAGGGGAGAGAGGGAACAGCAGGGTCCAAAGATGTTATGAAAAGGAGGAGAGGGGGCATCAGCGGCCGGACTCCTCTTAAAAGTCTTCCTGTGGAACAGTCCGGCCTGGTGCAGGCCCCTGCGAAATTCATTAAGATCCCAAGCAGGGCCCAAGCTGTAGCTGGGAGGGGTAGAGCTGTTCCACCAGGCAGGGGCCAGAGCTGTAAAAGCTCTGGCCCGGGTGGAGGCCAGCCGCATCATTGAGGGGCCAGGGATCACCAGCAAATTTGCCTCTGCTGAGCGCAGAGGCCGATTTTGAGACCAAAATACAATAAACTCAGTTTACTTGTTTTAGCTTCTAGGGGAGAGTTCAGGCTTGATTTGATCTGGAACTAACTTATCTGTCTTTATGGCAGTCAGATGTCTTTGCCTGACCCCTTTTCCAACTGGGGACCATTCTGGTTCTCCATATTTTGTCCCAACATTAGCTTGGCCAGATTCCACACCAGAACAATTAGTTGCGATGGTACCCACATTTCCTTTAAAGCCAGCCATAACTTTCCATTTGCCACACAGCCAAAAGCTTTGCGGTAATCTATGAAACACAGGCTGGTTTTCTTCGGGAATTCTCTACCGTGCCTCAGCATCTCGACATGACCCAACCACCCTAGTGGAGGGAAGGGGTCAGTGGTGGGATCCAAAAAAATTAGTAACAGGTTCCCATGGTGGTGGGATTCAAACAGTGGCGTAGCGCCAATGGGGCTGGGCGGGGCATGACGGAGGCGTGGCCGGGCTTTCCGGGGCGGGGCATTAATAATTTCCCTGTTACTGTAAAAAACTCTTACTGTAAAAAAAGTTCCTAATTTCCAGCTGGTATCTTTCTGTCCATCATTTAAACTCATTATAGCAAGTCCTATCGTCTACTGCCAACAGAAACAACTACTTCTCCTCCAATTGACTGCCTGTCAAATACTTAATACTTTCAAATACTTCATTTTGTTTCTAGAAATCAAAAGAAGGATACTTTCCTTAAACAAGGAACTTGACCATATTTCTAAAACATGTTTTTAAAACAGCCCAACAGGGAGAATTATCCCGTTTTCTACCTTGGCTAACCAGCCACATAGGAAACAACAGGACCTTATGATTTTTGGACCTAATGGAATTTCTAACGGAAAAGCAGATCCAATTAGTAACCCCCTCTCGGCACACACAAATAATTAGTAACCCACTCTCAGGAACTGGTGAGAACCTGCTGGATCCCACCTCTGGAAGGGGTGCCATGCAAGGGAAGGGAAGGGGAGGGAGGGAGGGAGGGAGAGGAGTGAATGAGGGTGGCATGCAAGGGAGTGAAGCCACTCTTATTAGTGAAGCCACAATTACTGTTTTCATGATGGGCAAGGCTGAGAGAGACAGAGAGAGGAAAGGTTGCAGGAACAGAATATTTTTAGACTAGAAGGTGGGGAGGGAGCATGATAACACACTTCAAATAACTAATGTTTTGTCTGGTGGAACAAAGCACAACTTTGTTGTGTGCTTTCCAACAGAACTGTGGGGCATTTTTCTTTAGTTGTTTTAACCAGCAAGCATCCGCCACCACCTGTTCCTGTATTGCTGTGGGGGAAAAGTTTTAGAGATACCTTTAAAAACTGTGGCCAGAGTTTCTATGAAATTGCTGGCTTATTTATCGACTTTAAACATTTTTATGCTCTCTTTCCACCTGCTCGGGGTCCCCTGAGCGCATAAAAGCATTAAATACTGAACAATTAAAAACAACATTTAAAATTGCAAAATAATTGAATAAGAATCCCTAAACAAACAGAGAGCTCAGATCATAAATGTCGCTGAAGTCCTCTCTACCCCACACCGCAAGTGGCAACTATTCTATGAAAAGTACAACCCTGGTACATTGTTAGATTACACGTTCTCTTGAAACTCTCATGCATTTTTAAAAGACGGAAAGGGCTATGGTGAATTTGCTGCCACTTGCTGTATCAGAAGCCAGTACGAAACAAGTGATAGCAGAGAAAGAGGGCAAGAGCACATTGGGGGAAAAAAGAATTTGGTATAATGACTTATAGCAAGAATGAAATGAGGGAAGAAAGCCACTGTGAGCCATCTGGAAGAATGACGGGTTAAAATGTACCTGGAATCATAGAATCATGGAGTTGGGAGGGTCCAATCGAGGCCATCTAGTCCCACCCCCTGCTCAATGCAGGATCAGCCTAAAGCAGTGGTGGCGAACTTATGGCACGGGTGCCAGAGGTGGCACTCAGAGTCCTCTCTGTGGGCACTCGCGCACAGAGTTCATCATGTGGGAGGGAAGTGGAAAATCACCCCCCCACACACACACACATACACACTCACATCTAGGTTGGCCTGGGCATGATCCTTTACCTGGGAGTAAGCTCAGTTGCTGGCAATGGGGCTTGCTTCTGAGTAAACCCTCCTAGGATTGTGATTCACCCATTAGAAGCGTTGCACGGTTGCTTCACCAAGCTTACTCCTGAGTAACGCACGCCTCGGAGTCAACCGTTTTTTTCTAAATTAAAACCTCAGTATTCAGGTTAAATTGCCGTGTTGGCACTTGGCGATAAATAAGTGGGTTTTGGGGACATTCTAGCATTCAACCAAAACTCTGTGGCTTAACCATGGAGTTTTGACCAAACACTAGAGTGTTCACAGAGTCATGCCTGCATCGCTTCCATTTGTCCCAGAAGTGACGTAATTGTAGCCCCAGGGACACTAGTGACCGTATACCCCCACATTTTTCTCCCTCTGTCCAGCTGAGCAGCTTGGAAAAGGAGGCACGCAGTAAGATATATTCCGCTGAAGCCGAAGACTCAGCAAGCTAGTCTGTTCATTTCGGTGTGATTCGCCATAGCAGACCATGCCGAACCGAAAAATTTAGGAGTTCCACTGCAATGAATCAAAACAGTTTGCTGAACACACTGATAAAAGGAACGATAGAAGAAACGGATAAAAACAGAAGGCCCAAGACTCATTTTGAAAACTGGAAGTGTACCAGGGAAAGGAGACAAAATGAGCCAGTTTGCATTGCATAACTTGAAACATTTTGGAATAAAAGCCGTGGTTAGCACAGCAGAGTATGGTCTTTGTCTCTCCCAAGATCCCTAAAACCTAGTTAAACAGCTTTAACTTAATGTGTATTTCGGCCGTTCGAATACGAGATCGCGAAAGCCGGAGAACTTTTAGCTGTTGTTTGTGAAACCCTAAAATGCTCCAAGTACCCAAATGGTCACAGAAAGATAACTCACCACATTCCTCCCCTCTGGTTCCCAAAAATAAGTAAAGCCAAAATCTCTCTCTCTCGCCCCATTAGGCAAGATTTCAGGATTTGTTTCCCAAAGATGTCTATTTCGGGCCCTGTTGCTGTTATTCACTGACTTATGCATGATAATAATATAAAAAAGTATCTGGATGATACCATTAGTATGCATTAATACAGAGATGCTGTCTTCCCACCGGAATTAGGAAGCAAATCTCTCTCTCTCTCTCTCTCTCTCTCACTCTCTCGCTTTTAATATATTCCATTAAAGCAGATACAATCCTTCGTTTATTGCTGGCCAAGGGAGCTGGTGACCGAAGCTGTAGATGCAAAACGGGACCCACGTATTGTGGCCTCTCGTGTAGGGAGGCCGGTTCCAGGCGGGACTTGAGATTCACCTGGAATTACAGTTCATCTCCAGTTGAATTCCGAATCATTTTCTAGGTGTGGCTGACCTTTAAGGCCTTACGCGGCCTGGGACCCTCGTACCTTTGGGACCGCATTACCCCATATGTCCCAGCTCGGCCTCTGCACTCAGCAGAGGCCAATTTACTGGAGGTCCCTGGCCCCTCAATGACACTCTCCCGCCAGCTGTCCAGGCCCTGCGGGACCTTGGGGAATTCCGCAGGGCCTGTAAGACTAAGTTGTTCCACCGGGCTTTTGGGGAGACCAGCCGCTGAAGGTGCCCCAGCCCCCTCCCCTTTGCTTCCTATGGGTCCCTAACACCATCGGGACCCATTATTCTCTCTTTATTTCTTTTTAGGAGGGTCATGTAAGGGTTTTGTGGGACGCTGTTTTAGGTTATAATCGCTGTTTATATTGTATTTATGTTTTTATATATGATGTTTTATATACGATGTTTTATATTGTGCACCGCCCTGAGCCCTCCGAGGATAGGGCGGCATATTAAATCTAATAATAAATACATAAAAATAAATAAATAGCAGAAGTCAGTTCCCCTGGAGCAGGGGTCTTCAAACTATGGCCCTCCTCATGTTCATGGACTACAATTCCCATCAACCCCTGCCAGCATGGCCAAGTGGCAGGGCTGATGGGAATTGTAGTCCATGGACATCTGGAGGGCCATAGTTCGAAGACCCCTGCCCTGGAGAAAATGAGTTTGAGGGTGGGCTCCACGGGTTCTTGAAAACCTGTTGGCAAAGTTTATTTCCAACATTGCTATCTTTGATTCTTTAGCTCAGGATAGCAGGGGGTGAATTCGGATCGTCTGCCCAGGCCACCAGGGGAAGTGGAATCAATGGTGTGGAGAAATGTTGTGGAGAAATGTTTTTTTTTCCCCTGCCCTTCCTTTTGTCCCCAACCAGGCACCATAGAGCGGGTGGGCAGAAGTTGCAGTGAGCCTGGTAACAACATCAGGGGGAGCCAAAAAAAAGGGAGGGAAGAAAGGAGAGAAAAAACCAGCCAGAACCCTGTGGGCGGGTCCTTCTTCTTGTCTTGCTGGGCTCTGGGAAGAGGAAGGCTCTGCCTGGGAGAGAAGGCAGCGGCCATTTCCCCGCAGGCTGTGTGCTAGGCCCAGTGATGGGAGCTTCCTCATAAGCAATACCTACTTAAGCCGAGGACCTACCCTGCTGGGCAACAACTAGTAGGCAGGGTATCTTCGAGACCGCATTACCCCATACGTCCCTGCACGGCCTCTCCGATCGGCGGAGGCCAACCTACCGGTGGTCCCTGGCCCCTTGATGCATGGTGCAGCTGGAGCTCCACACACGGGCCAGGACCTTTACGGCCTTGGCCCCGGCCTGGTGGAACGCTCTCCCTCCAGCTGTCCGGGCCCTGCGGGACCTTGGGGAGTTCCGCAGGGCCTGTAAGATGGAGCTGTTCCGCCGGGCCTTTGGAGGAACCAGCCGCTAATGGTGCCCCCCCTGGCCCTTAACACCTGGGCCATTAACCATCTAATGAGACTCGCCATGCCTCCCTTTTCCGTAGGAAGGGAGGGACTTTATGTTATTGGATTGCTGGACGCCACCTTACACTTAAATTTAAATTCAAACTTTGAGCTTTTAAATTTGGAATAAGAATTGGAAATTTTTATCGCTGCTTTTATATGTTATCATTTTATATTGTATTTTATATGCTGTGCACCGCCCAGAGCCCTTCGCGGATGGGGCGGTATAAAAGTCTAATAAAATAATAAAATAATAATAATAAATAATAATATGTGGTAGCGACAGGGCCAGAGGACTTGTGGTTTGCTTTGCTTTAGTTTGTGTTCCTTGTTGTCTTTGCTGTGCCAGAAAAGCTCTCTAAATTATTCTTCTGTGATTAAAGAATCGACTTGGTTAAATCTTTACCAGGAGTGGACCATTCTCTGTACCGCGTGTGCTCCCCCCCCCCCCGTTTTGGACACACTAGTGGGAGAGGAAACTGGGAAGTCCTGGTCCTTCCCAGTGGACAAGCCAAAAACTGACCAGGTGGTGGCAGCGAACCCTGGAAATAAGATAGGTTTCTCCAGGGAAAGGTTGGCAACTCTGGGAGAGGTCAGAGGGCAAAATAGGGCCTGCGAGCCATAGGCAAGCCTGTTTCGCCACAGATGGTGAAAAGCAGTCAGTGATTCATAGTGACCTCATAGGATTTCCACAGCAAAAGATGAACGGGCAGGCCGTCGTCTGCCTCTGCAGAGCAGCCCTGGACTTCCTTGGTGGTCTCCCATCCAAGTCCTAAGAAAGTTTGATCCTGCTTAGCTTCTGAGCTCTGATGAGAATCGAGCTAGCCAGGTTAGGGTGAGGTGGAATTAGAGAAAGAGATTCTGGTGGCCTTGCTCCTGCTGAGTCACACTTTATTTTTATCTGGGTTGGGTCTGGATGATGAGGGGGGGTCTATTGTGCCTCTTGGCACCCCGAAACCCTTCTATGAGTAGAGCATGTGATCCACTGTAGAAAAAGCAGTACTCGTGTAATGCACAGTTTCTCCTCCATTTGTATAACACCTCTGAAACACTGCTGAGTCCATGTTCCTCATTATAGGGTTGCCAGCCTCCAGGTAGTGGCTGGAGAGCCCTCAAAATGACAAATGCTCTGCCCTGGAGTTTGTTTTTTTTTTTGCAGAGAACTCTCCATCCAAGTAATCCTTTAAGGCACTGATCTCATTATACCTTCTAACTGAGATTGTTGACTTAGCCCTTTAAACTGCACTTATATTGATATTTCTGTTCCAAAAATAATCCCCCCTCCCAAATGAAAGAGGCAAAGCATTTCCTTGGACCACATACTATTGTAGAAGGGGACCATGTCTTAGAGCTGATATTCTCTCCACTACCACCACTTCCTGCTGCTGCTGCTGCTGCTGCAGAAGGACAGAGAGTCTTGTTATTTCAAAGCACTCTCTGTTATTAATATATCGAGATCTTGATATATCAATATGAGAATGCAGAGGTTGGTGTGTTTTGACTAAGCTCATGTGAGAGAGCTTCTTTTCAGTGACTTGAAGGAGGGGAGGGAGAGGAAAGGCATGGATGGCAGTGGGTGGAGGGAAGTTGTCTGCGGCAAAGCTGTGCTCACTGGCAAATCTGTCTCGCTCTGGCAGTGAAGCAAATTAAAACGGTGCTAAAAGTGATCTCGCTTGCCGTGGAGAGAGTGGAACGTGAAAGCGGGGCTTGAGGAAATAAGTCCACACAAGAAATCTTCCCACCAGGGACATTCACCCCATTGCTCAGTAGGCACCTTGTGCATAATCTGCCAATGACTGTTCACTAAGTGAAACGTTCTTTTGGGAACATATCAAGAGAGAGGACCCTGTACTTACAC
Source organism: Sphaerodactylus townsendi (assembly GCF_021028975.2). Lineage (NCBI taxonomy): Eukaryota > Metazoa > Chordata > Lepidosauria > Squamata > Sphaerodactylidae > Sphaerodactylus > Sphaerodactylus townsendi. Next base: position 4,716,785 of record NC_059431.1, on the reverse strand, counting down.
GAGTCCTAGACCTGATACCCCTACCCGTTATGGGAAGAAAGTCATATAAGAGCTAGAAGTCTGCCTTTGCAGTTTAAATCTGTTCTCTCCCCCTCTTTCTCCAAACTGAGAGAGGCAGAGCTCTTGGGACCTCCACTTTCTTCCTAGCGCTCCCAATCCGCAGCCTATTTTTAACACTTCGAAAAGGCACCTGAGTGGCTTGTGAACTCCATCACCGCCCTGACAGCCAGCCTTAATATGTCTAAACATATATGTGTGTAATAATAATCATTAGGACAGAGCGCCTCGGCTCAGCCGTCTGCTGCCGTTTGGCAAGATGAATGGCATTAATCAACAGGATGCCTTCAGAACTTTTTGGCGAGTCATTTGTTATGCTAATTGGGCCACTTAAAGTGAACTGTCAATGAGCGCGTGGATCTTTTTTGACAGCCCCGAGCTGACGGTGGGCTAATTGCTCTGGCATATGCAAACAGCTCGCCTCGTCCCCAACTTTCCAAATCTAATGTTCATTAGGAAGGGGCCGACTAATCACCTGGCCAGACTTGGTGATAAATAGAAGGGCAGGTCGGAAAAGGCAGGCCCAGGTGCGGAGCTGACGCTGCATCCCTGAATAGCGAGCATTCCCGCGAAAGGATATATTCTTCATTTGTTTTTTTTTTAAAGGAAGATTTAGATGTGAAAGGTCAAACTCTTTGCAAAGAGCCGAAGTATGAAGAATCTGGGATCTTCTGCATGCTAAGCACATGCTGTCCCAGGAGTGTTCTACCGTAGAGGAAAGCTACTCTTGTATGTTCTACCATAGAGGAAAGCTACTCTTGTATATTCTACCATAGAGGAAAGCTACTCTTGTATGTTCTACCATAGAGGAAAGCTACTCTTGCATGTTCTACCATAGAGGAAAGCTACTCTTGTATGTTCTACCATAGAGGAAAGCTACTCTTGCATGTTCTACCATAGAGGAAAGCTACTCTTGTATGGATATTGAAGAGATAGAAAAAGTGCAGAGAAGGGCAACAAGGATGATTGAGGGATTGGAGCACCTTCCTTATGAGGAGAGGCTGCAGCGTTTGGGACTCTTCAGTTTGGAGAGGAGAAGTCTGAGGGGGGATACGAGTGAAGTCTATAAAATTATGCATGGGGTACAAAATGTTGACAGAGAGAAATTTTTCTCTCTTTCTCACAATACTAGAACCAGGGGGCATTCATTGAAAATGCTGGGGGGAAGAATTAGGACTAATAAAAGGAAACACTTCTTCACACAACGTGTGATTGGTGTTTGGAATATGCTGCCACAGGAGGTGGGGATGGCCATTGCTTTCACCTCCTGCACATGAGCTCCCAAAGGCACCTGGTGGGCCACTGTGAGTAGCAGAGAGCTGGACAAGATGGACTCTGGTCTGATCCAGCTGGCTTGTTCTTATGTTCTCATGTCTTGTGCCCTGACATGGAAGGCTCGGGCTAGTCCACTTTGGTCAGATCTCAGAAGCTAAGTTGCTTCATTGTGCATCATTCCCAGTTCCAAAGCACAAACTTCTAACTGAAAGTGCGCCCTGAGAACTTTCCACAAATAGGGCCCCATCTGCACTGAGCATTGTTCTCCATTCAAAAGCACTGTTTTCGCTGTGTGTGAGCCCCTTTGCGACACCCCAGATCATCCCTTGTCTGTCTGAGCCACGGCCGCATCATCTCCCCGCTTTCATGACAGCTTGCGCACTGAGTCATTGTCCCTGTTTTTCACAGACCAAGCCATCCTATTCACAAACCCTGGCATGTTTGGGAGTGGGAAATCACAGCTTTTGAGTGACAGCATGATAAAGCCTCACTTTCTGTGAGCAGCAGTGGCATAGTGGTTAAGAGCAGGTGCACTCTGATCTGGAGGAACCAGGTTTGATTCCCCGCTCTGCCGCTTGAGTTGTGGAGGCTTATCTGGGGAATTCAGATTAGCCTGTGCACTCCCACACACGCCAGCTGGGTGACCTTGGGCTAGTCGCAGCTTCTCGGAGCTCTCTCAGCCCCACCTACCTCACAGGGTGTTTGTTTTGAGGGGGGAAGGGCAAGGAGATTGTAAGCCCCTTTGAGTCTCGTACAGGAGAGAAAGGGGGGATATAAATCCAAACTCTCCTCTTCTTTGGGTGCTGTGTGGTTTCCGGGCTGTATGGCCGTGTTCTAGCAACATTCTCTTCTGACGTTTCGCCTGCATCTGTGGCTGGCATCTCCTCCTCCTCCTCCTCCTCCTCCTCCTTTTCTTCTTCTTCTTCTTCTTCTTCTTCTTCTTCTTCTTCTTCTTCTTCTTCTTCTTCTTCTTCTTCTTCTTCTTCTTCTTCTGTCTCAATGGGGTCCCTTCTCTGGAGGGAGATACTTGGCTTTGTTGCCAGAACCATCCGGTGTAGTGCTGGCATTTTCCCATTCTGGGTCTGCCCTGGGCTTGGAACGTGCTGTGGTATGGATGGTATCAAAGGAAACCGAGGTTTGCTAGATTGTGGTCCTGGCCAGGGTTGGCGGATCCATCAGGGCATGCTTGAGCAATTTCAGCTCCTTGAAGCTTAGGTGATTGACCAGCAAACTGCCTAGGGACTGCCAACTTCTTTCCATCCCATTATTCTCGTGTTTCTCCCTGGCGCCTTCTGCGCATGCAAAATAATGCACTTTCAATCCACTTCCTGACAGTCGGGGCTGTTCGACAGTGGAATGCATTCCTCGGAGTGTGGTGGAGTCTCCTTCTTTGGAGGTTTTCAAAGAGAGGCTGGATGGCCATCTGTCAGGAGTGGAGCAGCAGATGAGCAGCAGTGGCGTAGGAGGTTAAGAGCTCGTGTATCTAATCTGGAGGAACCGGGTTTGATTCCCAGCTCTGCCATCTGAGCTGTGAAGGCTTACCTGGTGAATTCAGATTAGCCTGTGCACTCCCACACACGCCAGCTGGGTGACCTTGGGCTAGTCACAGCTTCTCGGAGCTCTCTCAGCCCCACCTACCTCGCAGGATGTTTGTTGTGAGGGGGAAAGGGCAAGGAGATTGTAAGCCCCCTTGAGTCTCCTGCAGGAGAGAAAGGGGGGATATAAATCCAAACTCTTCTTCTTCTTTGATTGTGTGTTCCTGAATTGCAGAGGGTTGGACTCGATGGTCTTTGGGACTTCTTCCAACTCTATGATTCTATTATTCCTTTGGCCCAGTGGGTGGGGCTTACACTTCATATGCTTCACGCACTGGTCGAAACCCCAAGACCACAGTACAGCAGCTCATGGCTAAAGTTTGCCTCTTTTATCTATTTTTGGTAAGGATTTTATGGAACGCTACCCATCCGTTACATAAAGGGGATGCAAAACAACGGAAGGAACTCAAATCTGAGGCAAGGTTGCGCATGCGCCCGACGCCATGTGCAAATATGGGAAGATAAATGGGGCAGCGAAGGATTTGTAACGTGTCAGCTCCAGGCTGAAAGCCAAATCCAGACAGAAATCCGGATGAATGTCCCGAACATCTCTAGAACTCTCGACTTTCAGAGGGGTTTGGACTCGGCGGCCTTCTTGTTAAGTTCTGCGGAGATTCTTTTAAAGAGTGGAGGAACCGGAGGGGGAAATGCAGAAAGGAAAGAGGGAGATGCCGACGAGAAAGAGAAACTGTGGAAAAAGTAAAAAGTATACAGGAAGTGGGCAAGTGCTAATATACAGAATAGTGTGGTCATTGTCATTATTTTTGGGAACATACCTGTGAGGAGCGTATGTATTTGGGAGTTGTCTGTCCATCACAGGAATCCTTGGTTTGCACAGAATCCATGTACATTTGCTTCCATATGCATAATCTATGCTCTGGAGAAGCAGACAAAAAGGAGATACGTTTGAATTTGTACCCTGCTTTTCTCAACTGTAAGGAGGCTCAAAGTGGCTTACAACACCCCCCTTTCAGGAGCAGCGGTGGCGTAGGAGGTTAAGAGCTTGTGTATCTAATCTGGAGGAACCGGGTTTGATTTCCAGCTCTGCCGCCTGAGCTGTGGAGGCATCTCTGAGGAATTCAGATTAGCCTGTGCACTCCCACACACGCCAGCTGGGTGACCTTGGGCTAGTCACAGCTTCTCGGAGCTCTCTCAGCCCCACCCACTTCACAGGGTGTTTGTTGTGAGGGGGGAAGGGCAAGGAGATTGTAAGCCCCTTTGAGTCCCCTGCAGGAGAGAAAGGGGGATATATATCCAAACTCTTCTTCTTCTTCTTCTTTCTCTCCCCATCACAGAGGCCTAGGGGCCACACAGGGACTGGGGCTCATTATTTATTTATTTACTTATTTATTTAGCTGAGGCACTGTCACCAGCACCCGAGAGCTTCGCCCTTTCTGATAAGTGTCGACCAAGCGAGCGTGCGAAACAGTTGAGCGCAAGTTGCACGGCACGCTTGTTAACTGCAGGTATGCCAAGAAACAAGTGTGTCTAGCAATGGCCAAGACCCTCTTTAAGGCCCCCTCCGCATGTGCAGAATAATACGCTTTCAATCCATTTTCACCATTGTTTTCAAGTGGATTTTGCTATTCGGCACAGTAAAATCCAGCTGCAAAGTGCATTGAAAATAGATTGATGTCAGGCTGAACACACTCAAACAAAGTCGACTTAATAAAAAGGAAGGACTTTATTGAACTATGTCGCCCTAGCTACAGGGTGCTGGAACTGAGGGGTCTTGTCCTCAGTTCCAGTATTTATTTCTATTTCTAAAACAAACAGTAACCAATCAACTCCCCCGTGTCCCCCTGTTCCCATTCCCCCATTGGCTCTCTCCCACTTCTCTAGCTGAAATGGCGAGGACGGGTGGCTGCTGGGAATTGTAGTCCTGACAATTGAAAGTGCACTATTCTATACTAGAACCAGGGGGCATCCATTGATCATGCTGGGGGGAAGAATTAGGACTAATAAAAGGAAACACTTCTTCACACAACGTGTGATTGGTGTTTGGATTATGCTGCCACAGGAGAGGGTGAGGGCCACTCACCTGGATAGCTTTCAAAGGGACTTGGACAGGTTTATGGAGGAGAAGTCGATCTCTGGCTACTGATCTTGATCCTCCTTGATCTGAGCTTGCAAATGCCTTAGCAGACCAGGTGCTCGGGAGCAGCAGCAGCAGAAGGCCGTTGCTTTCACCTCCTGTACATGAGCTCCCAAAGGCACCTGGTGGGCCACTGCGAGTAGCAGAGTGCGGGACTATATGGACTCTGGTCTGATCCAGCTGGCTTGTTCTTACGTTCTTAGAATCATAGAATCACAGAGTTGGAAGAGACCCCAAGGGCCATCAAGTCCAACCCCCTGCAATGCATAAGGAAGTCATGGTGAAGAAAGATGCTTCTTAAACTTTGTTGATGGTCTTTAGCATCTGGTAGACTGCTTGTGGAGATGGGGGTTTCCTATATTTCATTTGAACCCACCCACCCCCATCACTTCATGTCTCCTGAATCACACTTCTTTTCTCACGCAGTCTGTTCTCCTGCGGGATCCAGGTGGGGCCGGTTCCCACCTGACTTTCCGACACCTGAGAGTTGCAGAGTGCTGGACTAGATGGACTCTGGTCTGATCCAGCAGGCTCGTTCTTATGTTCTTATGTTCTTAATGTGCAGAAAGGGCCTAAGTCCGACCCTGCATGAACCCCACCCTCCCTGCATATTCTGGCATTGTTTATCACGATACGAACCCACTGAGTCTGAAAAGAGACTGTAGATTATAATGGGAGCGATGAAGAATGCATGAGCGCATACCTTGATTCGTGGAGCAAGCCACGGGTCTGGAGTTGACTGGAAGCCAAAGGCGCACGACTGGAATTATTCCGCGCCCGTGCTTATTAAAGAATTCCACACGCTGTCCTGTCGGAAGGAAATGCCACCTGTCTCTGTAGCCCGATGAGCAGGGGAACGAGTCAATGATACTGGTCAACACGAACCCATTAATCATCCATCGGCTGAGCTTCCTGGCTGCTGTCAGCTGTCGTTCAGTAACGCGTGCAAATCATGGTGAGGGCAACATTTTCGGGCTACCATTTTTTTGGCCCGGTGGTAGGCGCAGCCTCGCGTGTTGTGCCGGAGAAGAAAAGGGGGGCGAGGAAAGCAGACGCTCACAGAACCCTGTGCAGAAGTGTGTGTGGACGCTTTGAGTCTTGGGGTGCGGACAGATAGATTCAGGGATCACCAGCTAAGAGCCCCATCTAAGGTCAAGGTGGAATGTCGGTCATGAGAACAAGAGAGTTAACGTGGTGTGGTGGTTCAAAGCTGTGGACTCCAATCTGGAGAACCGGGTTTGATTCCCCACTCCGCCACATGAATGGCAGACTCCTTTCTGGTGAACTGGATTTGTTTCTCCACTCCTACGCATGAAACCTGCCGGGTGATCTTTTGGTAGTTGCAGGAACTCTCTTGGCCTCACTTACAAGGTGTCTGTTGTGGGGAAAGAAAGGGAAAGGGAGTTTGTAATCCGCCTTGAGACTCCTTTGCAGGAGACAACGGTAGGGTACAAATTCAAACTCTTCATCTTCTTCTTGTCCTCTAAATTAAGGAATGGCCTCTACACCATCTCAGCATTGTGGCAGCCAACAGAAACGTTCACTTTGAAGCATGGATGTCTATTGCCCATATGTCAGGCACACCACGGAATGTCAATTGTAGACAAAATAATCTACAAAGCTCTGAATGGTCTGGGGACAGTGTATTTACAGGACTGTCTCTCCTGGTACATCCCCCCAAAGATTGCTGCATTTGATATATACCAGTGGTGGCGAACCTATGGCACGGGTGCCAGTAGTGGTACTCAGAGCCCTCTCTATGGGCATGCGCAAACAGAATTCATCATGTGGGGGGGGCAAAAATAGCCGCCCCCACACACACACATCTAGGCTGGCCTGGGCAGGACATGCAGGTAACCCTGTTAAGTGCTGTTAAACTCCACTGATTTTCATGGGAAGAACTAAAGCACAATCCTTTACCTGGGAGTAAGCTTGGTTGCTGGCAATGGGGCTTGTTTCTAAACCCTCCTAGGGTCGTGATTCACCCATTCAAAGCGTTGCACGATTGCTTCAAAGCAAAGCCACCAACTGCCACCAAGCTTACTCCCAAGTAATGCGTGCCTTGGAGCCAACTGTTTTTCTAAACTAAAACTTCGGTATTAAGGTTAAATTGCCGTGTTGGCACTTTGCAATGAATAAGTGGGTTTTGGGTTGCAGTTTGGGCACTCGGTCTCGAAAAGGTTCACCATCACTGATATATACCAACTTACTGGTTGTCCCCGGCCCCCTCAGTCAGGAACAGGGCCTTCTCAGCTTTGGCCCCAGCTGGGTGGAACGCTCTGTCTAGTGAGACCAGGGACCTGCAGCATTTATCGCAGTTCCGCAGGGTCTGTAAGACAAGAGTTGTTCCCCCAGGCAGCAATGGCTAACCATCTTGGACTTCCCCTTTCAATCCAATCCAACTCTCAGTCTTTGATCCCAACTCTATTATCAGACCTCTCGATGTGGTTATTGTTTGTTTAGATCATCACAGACTGGATACGTAATCACTGCTTGGATTTATTTAATATTTATTATATGAGATGTGCATAATTCCAGCAACCAGCAGTGTTTGCTCTTAATCAGGGTTTAATTAAAGGTTAAATTAGAGTCACGAGATCTGCACTTAGCTACTTTCTGATAGCTGAGGGTCTGAATTCCCTACAGCAGGGGTGGGCAACTATGGCTCTCCAGATGTTTGTGGACTACAATTCCCATCAGCCCCTGCCAGCATGGCCAATTGGCTATTCTGGCAGGGGCTGATGGGAATTGTAGTCCACGAACATCTGGAGGGCCATAGTTGCCCACCCCTGCCCTACAGCCTCCACCAATACAGTGACTCTCTGTAGGCTTCAGTGTGTCCGCCCGTTTCTCTCAGGCTGCCCCATGAAATTTGCTTCTTTTGAGTCAGCAGTGTGCTGTGGCAGCCACAAAAGCCAATGTGATTTTGGGCTGTATCAATAGGAGTATAGGAGTGTTTAGATAGAGGGATATCATTGTACCTTTCTATTCTGCATTGGTTCGACCTCACCTGGAATATTCTGTACAATTCTGGGCACCGCAATTCAAGAAAGATATTGGCAAGCTGGAACGGGTCCAGAGGAGGGCGACCAAAATGGTAAAAAGATCTGGAATCCATGTCCTATGTGGAGAGACTTAGGGAGCTGGGGATGTTTAGTCTGGTGAAGAGAAGGTTAAGAGGAGACATGATAACCACGTTTAGATATTTGAAGGGATGTCATGTTGGTGAGGGAGCAAGCTTGTTTTCTGATGCTCCAGAGACTAGGACCAGGAGTGATGGGTTTAAGGTGAAGGAAAAGAGATTCCACCTAAACATCAGGAAAAACCTCCTGACAGTCAGGGCTATTCAACTGTGGAATGTGCTACCTTGGAGTGTGGTGGAGTCTCCTTCTTTGGATGATTTTAAAGAGAGGCTGGATGGCCATCTCTCAGGAGTGCTTTGTTTGTGTGTCCCTGCATTGCACGGGGTTGGACTGGATGGCCCTTGGGGTCTCTTCCAACTCTATGATTCTATGATGAGCAATCTAAAAAAATTGATCAGAGAATCTCAGTGCTGATGTTCCGGAATGCAGTAGGAGAACCAGCTGCATGAAGAAACCGATCTCATTCTCCTGATATACACACTTTGGGACTTTCCGAACGGAGACGGAAGAGACGTCTCCGTTTTTGCCTCCGTCCTCAAATGACCTCTCCCACTGGCGAGAGTCTCATTTTACGGCACACAAAAGGAGACAGCCGAATTGCCCCCTCGCTCACGAAGGAAAATACTGAGCCAGGGCCATTCCTTCCGAATTGGGAGCAGGTCCAATTTGAGGTCCGAGCAGATGTGAGCTCCTCTGGGTTCCGCTGTATTGATAAATGGGAACATTTGAGTGCCGCGTGCCCTGGTGCCCGGCGCTCAGCTTCGTGAGCTTGATCAAGCCTTCCTCCTGCAAGAGGTGATTTACAAAGACAGGTTTCGAACCCCTTTGGTGGCCCACAGCAGGTCTCCGGGAGGGGTTCTTCCAAGGTCATCCGGAAGCCAAGAAATTTGACTCCTCCATATTTCTCTCTCTCTCCCGAGTGGAAATTGTTTGAGTTGCTTCTTTTTATTGGAGGCACTCACCGCATCAAAAACAGGCTTTAAATTCAGGTGACACTTAACTAATAATTAATGAGCGATTAATGGAAATTGCTTTTTTAGCTGATAAATTGCTCTAAAGCTGGCTGGGGCACGTTCCAAAGGAGATGCAAATATATATATGTATGTATGTATGTATATAGTATTCCAGTTTCATAAACACTTAGAGGTAGCTCTCAACTTTCACTTGTCCTGGTGTCATTTATCTCTGTCATCTCCCTAACAAGCTGGAGAGCTGCTTCATCTTTTATCCCAAGGGTTCGTTTCCATTAATCAGGTATTAATTATTATTAGGGAAATATTTATGTGCATTTACCCTTTCGGCTGAAGTGGTCTCCAGATTTCTCTCTTCTGTAAGAATAGTGGCGGGGGGTTGGAAGGAAGGTTGGAGGAGGAAAAATAGATTTAGCGGCAGGATTTTTAAAAGAAATATTACAATCCGATGGGCAAAGTCTTTGCCTGGTGGAAATTGTTGTGCTTCTATTGCAATTGGCTGTGCCAGCATGGTGTTGTGGTTAAGAGCAGGTGGATTCTTATCTGCGGAACCAGATTTGATTCCCCACTCCTCCACCTGAGTGGCGGAGGTTTATCTGGTGAACCAGGTGTAGTTCCGCACTCCTACATGCTTGTCGGTTGACCTTGGGCTAGTCACGGTTGTTTGGAACTCTCTCAGCCCCACCTGCCTCAGAAGGTGTCTGTTGTGGAGAGAGGAAGGGAAAGGAGTTTGTGAGCCACCTTGAGTCTCCTTCCAGGAGAGAAAGTGGGGTATATATCCAAACTCTTCTTCTTCTATAGGAGCATCAGTGGCATAGGGGGTTAAGAGCTCATGCATCTAATCTGGAGGAACCGGGTTTGATTCCCAGCTCTGCCGCCTGAGCTGTGGAGGCTTATCTGGGGAATTCAGATTAGCCTGGGCACTCCCACACACGCCAGCTGGGTGACCTTGGGCTAGTCACAGCTTCTCGGAGCTCTCTCAGCCCCACCTACCTCACAGGGTGTTTGTTGTGAGGGGGGAAGGGCAAGGAGATTGTAAGCCCCTTTGAGTCTCCGGCAGGAGAGAAAGGGGGGATATAAATCCAAACTCCTCCACCTCCTCCTCCTCCTCCTCCTCCTCCTCCTCCTCCTCTTCTTCTTCTTCTTCTTCTTCTTCTTCTTCTTCTTCTTCTTCTTCTTCTTCTTCTTCTTCTTCTTCTTCTTCTTCTTCTTCTTCTTCTTCTTCTTCTTCTTCTTCTTCTTCTTCTTCTTCTTCTTCTTCTTCTGTCAGCAAAACCCCAGAGCCAGACGGCACTTTTTTTCTCTCCACTAAAATGCTCCCTGACCAAACCCACTTGACTGTTTTGAATTGGGGGTCCTGTTGGTGTTCGCTGAATGGCAACAACATGTTGTGGAGGCTGACCCATTTTTTTAGAGAAGTCAATGAAGTAGTTTGTGACCCTGAAGGTATATCCTGGTATCTTCCATGACACTGCAAGGCATCCGGCGGTGGAGATGGTGGAAAGAGCCATCAAGTTTCAGATGACGTATGGCAACCCTGTTGGGTTTTCAAGACAAGAGTCATTCAGGGGTATTTGCCATTGCCTGCCTCTGGATCTCCATGGTGGTCTCCTATTCTAATACTAAGCAGTGCTGAACAGAAGCATACCAGGGGTAAATGGTGCCCGGAGACAAATTGTCTCCAGGATGCCCCCCAGGCTCTGCCCCCCAGCTCCACCCCTGATGCCTCCAGGCTCCACCCCCACTGCCTTGACCCTGCCCATGTCACCATGGACATGGGCAAGGTCTAGGATGTCCCCCACTTCAGACTCCCCCTGCCGGCTGGGCTCCCGGCCGGCAGCCTGCAGTCTCGGCCTCAGAGATCTTCTTTTATAAGCACTGAGGCCAGGGGGTGGGGCTTGGGGAGCAGGAAGGGGTGGGACTTCCTGCTCTTCAAGCCCCACCCCCAGCCTCAGTGCGTAAAAAAGAAAGTCTCTGAGGCCGAGACTGCAGTCTCTTCTGGCCTGCCCGGAGGGGAGGTCAGAAGAGACGGCAGGCTGCTGGCTGGGAGCCCAGCCGGCAGGGGGGGGGGAGGAAGGGATGGCGAAGTCCAGGATGGGGTTGAGGGCGCTTGGAGTTCCTGCTGCCTCGTCATTTTTTGCGTGCCTCGGGCAGGGTCGAGGCACGTGAAAATGAGAGACAGCAGGACTTCCTGGTCACTTGGGGGGGCGATTTTCCACCCCCCATGTGACCAGAAGAGTGGCGCCCGGGGACAAGGTGATTTTCCACCCCCTTGTCCCTAGGCAGATACGCCACAGGTGCTGAACCTACTTAGCTTACAAGATTTGACAAGATTGGCCTAGCCTGGATCATCATGTTGGCTGCGCCACTGAGAACACCCCAGGCCCACTCCCAGCTGTGCAAGCGTCCTTGTTGAAGCTGGCCAGCTCTGGGGTCAGAGGCTGCTTCCAGGTTAGGTGCTGTGGAGCTCTGCAGCACCTGCCCACCTCCCTGTTTGCCCCTCCCTTTCGCTGTAAGTACAACTTATGGGCAAACACACCAACGTGGTTCTCCACTGGTTCCAAGAACTGTGTCACCTCCCACATCTGGATTGGGCAGTTAGTTTGCAACCTGCATCAAGCTCTATGCTATGTTGGCTAAACAAGGAATGTATTTTAAAAGAAGAAGAGAAGAAGAGTTTGGATTTATACCCCACCTTTCTCTCCTGGCAGGAGACTCAAGATGGCTTACAAGCTCCTTTCCCTTCCTCTCCCCACAACCGACACCTTGTGGTGCAGGTGGGGCTGAGAGAGTTCTGAGAGAACTCTGACCAGCCCAAGGTCACCCAGCAGGAATGTAGGAGTGCGGAAACACATCTGGTTCACCAGATAAGTCTCTGCCACTCAGGTGGAAGAGTAGAGAATCAAACCCTGTTCTCCAGATTAGAATCCACCTGCTCTTAACCATGCTGGCGCTCTCTTAGATTTATATGTATATTTTAAATTTATATGTATGTATGTAAAACATGGAAGTGCACCTCATCTGCATAACATATTCTTGGTTCAGAGCGTTGGGGCATGGAGAGGACGCCATTGCAGGCCCAATCCCAGCGTAGTTGAAATCCATTTTCCCAGCCGCAAAGAGGACTGTTTCTAAATCTTCCAGCTCTCCAGCTAGATGTGACTCGCGAAGAGTTTGCATAAGCCAGGCTGGGATGAGGAACGGCAGTGTGCGTTGGGGGAGACGTGGGCGGGGGGCGGGGGGAAGAAGGGCCTTGTCAGCAAGAAACCCCCTGCTAATCTTTCCCTTCAAGATGGGCCCGTACGGAAGCCCGTTTTAATATTCATGGGCTTTAGGTAAATAGCCTCTAAGTTGGGCTGTCAGGGTCGGCAGATGTGGCTGTCTCGCGGAAGTCCTGCACATTTTATCAGCGAATAGACAGCAGCCGGAAAAGTGGGGGGGGGGGATTAGGGAATTAAATTAGTGTGTAACTCCTCTCCTCAATTTTTTTTGGCATTGCTCTTGCTGTGTGTGTGTCTGTGTGTCCAAGTTTCACAGGGTAGCCATATTGGTCTGAAGTATAAGAGCTCCGTTCAATAGATTCAAGCCAGGAGCGCCTTACAGGCCAGCAAGATTTTCAGGGGATGACTTTTCGAGAGTCAAAATATGGGGAGAAACACAGGTCACTCAGACCCTTTCCCCACAAATCCCTTAAAACATGTCTAGTCTCCCCCTTTACAATGATGTATGCCCACATTCACCCCCTCTTATAATTCCTGGCAGCCATTACATGGTTTTGTTCCCCCTTTATTTATTTTTTTGAGTTCTCTGGCCCCTTCCACACATGCAGAATAATGCGCTTTCGATCCACTTTCAATGCACTTTCAACCTGGATTGTAGGGTGCGGAAGAGCAAAATCCACTTGCAAAGAATTGTGAAAGTGGATTGAATGTGCATTATTTTGCACGTGCGGAAGGGGCTTGTTTGTGTGTTGAATCGATGTTTCAGGCCTTGTACTGCATTCCAGAGGTCGGATCCAGCTGGTTCCACTCTGATCCAGAGTGGGTTACTAATTATTTGTGTGTGCCGAGAGGGGGTTACTAATCGGGTCTGCTTTTCCGTTAGAAATTCCATTAGGTCCAAAAATCATAACTTCCTGTTGTTTCCTATGTGGCTGGTTAGCGAAGGTAGAAAACGGGATCATTCTCCCTGTTGGGCTGTTTTAAAAACATGTTTTAGAAATATGGTCAAGTTCCTTGTTTAAGGAAAGTATCCTTCTTTTGATTTCTAGAAACAAAATGAAGTATTTGAAAGTATTAAATATTTGACAGGCAGTCAATTAGAGGAGAAGTAGTTGTTTCTGTTGGCAGTAGATGATAGGACTTGCTATGATGAGTTTAAATGATGGACAGAAAGATACCAGCTGGAAATTAGGAACTTTTTTTTTTTACAGTAAGAATTTTTTTCAGTAACAGAGAAATTATTAATGCCCCGCCCCCGGAATGCCCGGCCACGCCCCCGTTGTGCCCCGGCCAGCCCCATTGGCGCTACGCCACTGTTTGAATCCCACCACCATGGGAACCTGTTACTAAAATTTTTGGATCCCACCACTGCTGCATTCTATACAGCGGTCTCCACTTCCAAAGAGCCATGGCGTAGTAGTTAAAAGCAGTGGACTCTTACCTGAAGACCCAGGTTTAATTGCCCACTCCTCCACAAAAATCTTGCTGGTTAACCTCTGGCTGGTCGCAGTTCTCTCAGAACTCTTGGCCCCTCCTACCTCGGAAGGTGCCAGTTTGGGGAGAGGTAGGGAAGGGTGATGATAAATTGCTCTGAGACTCCTTAAAGACTAAGGACAGTGGAGTATAAAAAAACCCAACTCTTCGTCTTCTCTTCTTCTTATGCCCTTTCTCTTTGGTCATGTGGCTGGTTGTACTGCATGAACACCACCATCAAGGAAGTCCCACTAGGGTGCATGGCTCTACACTGGCTCCAAAGCCAGTAGAAGAAGAAGAAGAGTTAGGATTTATATCCTCCCTTTCTCTCCTGCAGGAGACTCAAAGGGGCTTACCATCTCCTTGCCCTTCCCCCCTCACAACAAACACCCTGTGAGGTAGGTGGGGCTGAGAGAGCTCCGAGAAGCTGTGACTAGCCCAAGGTCACCCAGCTGGCGTGTGTCGGAGTGTACAGGCTAATCTGAATTCCCCAGATAAGCCTCCACAGCTCAGGCGGCAGAGCGGGGAATCAAACCCGGTTCCTCCGGATTAGATACACGAGCTCTTAACCTCCTACGCCACTGCTGCTCCAAATAAATAAAGTAGTAAATAAAATTTCAGATTTTTGTTAAAAAATGGCACCCTATAAATTTCTTCCAGTGCTATGATTCATTGCTATGATCCACTCTCATTGCTATGATCCACTCTCATTGCTATGATCCACTCTCATTGCTATGATGTTTGATTCACTGCCATTTCTGTCGTTCCATCTAACGTGACGGATTATTTGCGCATACGAACTGGGCCTCCACGTCGTGTCAGAGTCGAGGGGATTCATCCCCAGCAAAGCAGTTTGTGCTTCCGATGCGTTATTTACCCAGATTAATACATTTTGCAGAGTAACAGTCTTTTGGGTGGCTTTGCCCTGGCAAACATTTGCCTTTTGGATTAAATGGTGCTCCAGTTCAGCTTCTACCCCCCACCCCACCTGCTGTCAGCCAGCTCCCACAGGTCCTAAACAAGACTGGGGGACTCTTTGCCTTTTTGTCCGCATTGAAGTAGAACCATCTGAGCTGATTTTTTAAAAGGAGGTTGGGAGAGGAATGGGAGCAGGGAGAGAAACGGGACCTTCTAAGCTCCCAGCATCCGTATTCTCTGGCTGTATCTCCATATCCTGCCAGGTACACAGAGTACTTGAGCCTGACAAAGGTGAACTCTCTGCATTCATTTATTTTTTTCTCTTTCCTTTATTCTCCCTCGTTGTCAATCCCAAAATACATTCATATTGTGAAAAGACTGGCATGGTGAAGCCAACTGTGTATGTGTGTGTGTGTATATATAAACACACACACATACATACATACACACACACACACATACACACACACATACATACACACACACATATATATACACACACACACACATACACACACACAACTATATCTATATCTATATCTATATATATATATATATATATATAATTTAAAAAAACAACAACCCTACCTCCTCTTAAACACCCACAAGATTTTCTACATGTATTTTCTTTGTTTTTCCCCCTGTCTTGGTCTTTGCACGATTAACCAAATTCAGAGCTATGACTCTGGACTGCTCACAGATAGGCTCATTACACACATCCAGAATAATGCACTTTCAAACTGCTTTCAGTGCTCTATGAAGCTGTGTGGAATAGCAACAGTTTGCAACAGTTGTGAAAGTGGTTTGAAAATGCATTATTTTGCATGTGCAGAAGGGGCCATAGTTTTATCATGGATCAATTGATCCTTCCTTCTTGTTTGCCTGACATTATTCCCATCTAGCCATCCCAAATTCATTGAAGTTTTGTTACTGAAGAAGAAGAGTGGATTTATAGTCCCACCTTTCTCTCCTGTAAGGAAACTCAAGGTGGCTAACAGGCTCCTTTCCCTTCCTCTCCCCACAACAGACCCTTGGTGAGGCAGGTGGAGCTGAGAGAGTTCTGAGAGAACTGTGACTGGAGCATGAGGTGCTCTTGGGGAGCAAGGGTGAGATCTCAGCAGACAGGGACAGTCTGCATAGAGGTAGAATGACATAGGGAAGGCCAAGAAACAGGGACCTGAGGCAACAATGCACAGAGCCCCCTTCTGCACAATCAGAATAATGCACTTTCCATCCACTTTCAAGATGGACTTTACTGTGCGGAATAGAGAATAAAAACGGTTATGCTTGAATGTCTTAACTCGCTGTGGCCATTTATGAATGCACTGCTTACCCATTGCTGGGAAGCAGTCGATTCTCTAACTTTCCTGTGCAGTGGATTTTCCATGCAGTTTTTTGTTTGCACAGGTTACCCTCCTGCCAAATGTCCCTAGCCATGCCACCATTTTGCCCACCCACCCACCCACCCACCTGCCTTCCTGCCTGCCTGCCTCTTTCTTATTTCCATGCAGCTTTCATTTGGAAAGTTTGTCTGTTGCCTTTTTGCTGTTTTTGTTGTTGCCGTCTTTGGTCTAGTGTTGCGTCACTGGACCAACCTTGTCAATTTCATTAAGTTCACCACTCCAGGGTTAGACCATCACAGTTTGGTTTTTTAAAAAGCCCTTTTGATCATCCTGAAATGATGGCCCAAAGATTGGGAGGAACTACTGTGGCCTGGGTGGAGTAGAGTGGGGAGGAACATGAATATCTGAAGAAGGAGCAAGAATACTTGATGAATACCCTTCGCTTTCCCTGTGAAGGGTGAGAAGAAGTTGCACTTTATGAGCTTTTGGAAACTGTAGGGATTCTCTCATCTGACAGTGGGGCAAGTGGCAAAGAGAAGAAAATGTGTGTATAACTGAGAAAAAATCCCAAAAAGAATGTTTACTCAAAGTAAAAGAGACAAAAGGAGATAATTAGCTCCTCTTTCCTACTTTATTTTTCTTCAAACCCTTAAGCCTGTTAGTTGCCATGACAACTTCAACATTTATGTATGTGTGCATATGTAAAGTGCTGCCAAGTCACGACTGATTTATTGTGACCAGTTATGGGGTTTCCAAGGCAAGAGACTAACAGAGGTGGTTTTGCCATTGCTTGCCTATGTGTAGCAACCCTGGGCTTTTTTGGTGGTCTCCCATCCAAGTCCTAACTAGGCCTGACCCTGCTTAGCTTCTGAGATCTGACAAGAGTGAGATAGCTTGGGCCATCCAGCTCGGGACAGAAGGCATGCAAGGATAGCCTGCTGTCATGTGCCTCTGCATTGTATCCCTGGGCTTCTTTGATGGTCTCCCATCCTTGTGCCAACCATAGTATTCATAAAATTCATAGAACATAGAGTTAGAAGAGACCCCAAGGGCCATCAAGTCCAACCCCCGGCAATGCAGGAATACACAATCCAAGCACTCCCGACAGATGGCCATCCAGCCTCTCTTTAAAAACCTCCAAAGAAGGAGACTCCATCACACTCCGAGGCAGTGCATTCCACTGTTGAACAGCCTTTACTGTCAGGAAGTTTTTCCTGATATTCAAGTGGAATCTCTTTTCACTTTGAACCCATCACTTCTGGTCCTAGTCTCTGGAACAGCAGAAAACAAGTTTGCTCCCTCACCAACACGACACCCCTTCAAATGGCTATCATGTCACCTCTTAACCTTCTCTTCAACAAATTGAACATACCCAGCCCTAAGTCTCTCCTTGTAGGACCTGGACTCCAGACCTTTGACCATTTTGGTCACCCTCCTTTGTACCCATCCGACAGTGCTTAGTTTCCAGGATCTGATGAGATGAAATCTGATGAGATTGGGAAACCACACAACACCCTTGTGATTCAATTCCCCGCTTCTCCATATGAATCTGATGAGATTCGATTCCCCGCTTCTCCATATGAAACCTACTGGGTGACCTTGAGTAAGTCACAGTTCTCTCAGAACTCTCTCAGCCCCATCAAGAACACCAGTAATGGAAAAGGAATGGCAAAGGATGGTTTTCTATGCAGCCCCTTTTCATACAACGTGACGATTGTGGGTATCAGAAGTGCGGGTGGCACATGTATTCATTCATTAGTGGGCATTCAGTGCGCATTATTGTAATATCTGAAAGGTCATAGAATGCTCATAAGTTCTGGTATTTGGGGAGAGAGATAAAATGTTCTCTTTGCCAGCTCTCCCAATAGGGGAGAAACAGATATGGCAACGGTAGATTCCACCCAAAGCAGAAATCAAAGCAGTGCTTTATAGTGAAGCAAACAAGGGCAGCAGAAATCGCACTTATAAAACCAGCCTTCTTCTTGCCCAGAGCCCAGGATATGGTCTGCAAAACAGTGGCTGAACCACACAGAACAACCCCCCAAGGAAGAGAAAACTGTTTAGCCATGCCCAGCTGACCCCACAAAGTTCTTTCCATCCGGCTTCCTTGCTAAACTGGATGGCCTCCCCTTTGAAATCCTTGGGAGCTTAATAATAGTTAACCAAGCATGAGGCCCACAACAGAAGGGACCGAGCTTATATATACCCCGAGTTGCTAGCAAGAAACACCTGTCCTCGGCTGCCCAGCTTCGCTCCTTGGACAAAACGGCCTGAGAAGAGACGCTAAGCGTGGTGTTTTGTTGCTCTGCGGTGCCATCTCGTGGCTTTTCCGCTCAAGGAAATCCAGCTCCGTCCCTTTTGTTTGCTGCTTTTATTTCCCAAATTGACTCAGGCCTCTGCATTGACAAGCCAGGCGTCTGTGTAGATCTCCGTCCAGGAGAACATCGCTTTGGTCCCACAGAGCATGATATGTATTGTTTTCGTTTGCTTTTCCATATTGCGTAGCCAGCCCTACCCGACGTTGGACTGAGGAGTCTTCATTTTGCAAGGAAGGAAGCTGGTTTCATGTAAAGTGAAACTAGGGTGTGCCTTTTTTTCTTTTGCAAGAAACAAACCAAGGGAATCTGGGCTGGAAGGCATTTGGGATGGGGTAGCCTAGCCTGGGTGGGGAAACTCCAGCAGATTTGAGGGTGGAATTTGGGGAGGACAGGGTTTTCACGGGGCAGGGACCTCAGAGAGTGATTGTGTGGTGGGATGTATGTTTTGTCTACTTCACAGGGGGCAGGGAAGGTCTCTGTATCACTACAGATCAAAATGATGCAAGTCTGTCCCTTTTAGAGTGGGGGATTAGTGAGAGCAGACTCTTGACTTAGCAAAAGGTTGGGCAAACTCGAGCTGTTGGTTGCCTACGTATACTGACAACAGATTTTGCAAGAAATCCACAGGAGAGCAAAGTTTAGCAAATGTATTAAAAGGGAAATAATACAAATACAAGCACACAATAATCAAATCAGAAGAACACACACATAGTCCTAAAATATAAGCAGTATACACACACACACACACACATATATATATGTATGACCCATACTAGCTCTGATAGAAGAAAGAACAATGCATTGGGACAAAGCAACAGAGAGATGTCTGGAGATATTGAACACTGGCTACTGGGAGAGAAGACTTCTTATAGGGGAAAAAGGGACCCTCGTGGTAATGCAGAGTGGCCCTTAATCTCCCAGGACAAAAGGGATCAAAGGGGTATAATACAGTAGAGTTCATACTCAGAAGTCACCATTCTCTCCAGGGCCACTGATCTCTATAGCCTGATCAGTTGAACTTCTAGAGATCTCCAGCCCCACTTCTGGAGGTCAGCAACCTTAACGTCAAGCAATTTTGAGTACAGGTACATAGAAAATATGAAACAGATGACCTATATAGTCCCATTTTAAAATGCATGTGTGCAATTAGTTTACCAAAATGTATCACATACCCACAAATGTTCTATTTTCTATCATTCTTGCCAAATGTTGAGTGACTGCTGATTCCCAGAGAGATTTGCACTGCTCACATGAATACCTTTTATCTATGTAGCACGCTTTTGTTACCCCTTTTCTTCATGAGGTTCAGGGTGGTATATGTCATTCTCCCATCCCTGCTTTATCCACACAACAACCCTGTAAGGTAGGTTTGGCTGAGAGAAAGAAACTGGCTGACTGTTAACTGTTGGCCATGGTTTCCTATGAGCAAAATGGGAATGAACCCATTGCTTTAATGTTAAGAATGTAAGAGCATAAGAAGGACCCTGCTGGATCTGACCTGTGGTCCATCTAGTCCAGCATCCTGTCTCACTCAGAGGGTAACCATTTCCTTTGGAAGTGCAACTGGACACAGAGGCCTTCCCCTGATAACAACATCAGAAGGGCCCTGTAGTGGTCCGTCTATTCCAGCATCCAGTCTCACCAAGAGGCTAACCAGTTCCTCTGGAAGTCAACAAAAGGGTGTAGAGGCTGAGGCCTTCAAAGAACATCAGAAGAGCCCAGCTGGATTAGACCAGTGGTCCATCTAGTCCAGCATCTTGTCTCATACAGTATCCATCCAGTTTCTCTGCAGGGTCAACAATAGGATAGAGAGCTCAGGGCCTTCGTAAGAATATCAGAAGAGCCCAGCTGGATTAGACCAGTGGTCCATCTAGTCCAGCATCCAGTCTCACCCAGAGGCCAACCAGTTCCTCTGGAAGTTCAGTGGTAGGGCAGAGGGGCCGAGACTTTCCCAGGTGAAGCCATCTGGCATGGGAATTCAGAGGTTTGCTGTCTCTGAATATGGAGGTTCCCTGTAGTCAGGGGCGGAGCACTCATGGGGTCATGTCCCCGAGCGCACGCCAGGTAGTCACTTGGGGGCAAAAAATCACCCCACACCCTCCTTTTGGGCCAGCCCCACCAGCCCCGCCAGAGGCCACAGCCAGGCACCCCTCAGTCCAGTGGTGGGATCCAAAAATTTTAATAACAGGTTCCGATGGTGGTGGGATTCAAACAGTGCCGCCACAAGACAATAATACAACTCCTGTTCCTATTGGTCACCAGAAGGTTGCTTTAGCAACCCCTTTCTCGGCACTCAGCAGTGGTTCAGCAACCACCCTCCAGACAGTTTGGTGAGAACTGATTGGATCCCACCTCTGCCTCAGTCTCATCCCACCAGGCTGCCCAGGATGCAGGAGGCGGGGGGGGAGCAGGTGTTGCCCCAGGTGCCACTGCACCTCTGCCTGTAGTCAACACGGCTACTAGCTGTAACAATAAGCTTTGGGAAATGTTTTGCGAATGCAAGCGTCCCGTAGTCGGAAGGAACATCTGTTTCTCTAATTAGGAGGAAAAAAAGTTTGAGGCCCCCTTGTCCGATACCGATCGGCATCTCCAGATTGCGTGCTGTTTCTTTCCCTTTTAAGTTTTGTTTTCTTGGTGAGCCATGACCAGAGCTGGCAGGAGCAGAAAATTACCTGTGAATTACCTGCACGCCGGCCAAGATGCTTCCTTACCACCCACACCTAAATGCATTGCAGGGCTTTGGCTCCTGTCCAGCACGGAGAAGCATCAAGGACAAAATCATTTATAGGGGACTGCTAGTCATAGCTGTCGAGGTCTCTCGTTTGTAGCCAGGAGATTAGGCCGTGGTGAAGCCCAACAGGCAAAGGAATAATAGGCCGTATTATCAGTAGCAGCAGCTGCCGGGGGGAAAAAGTCCTTTCCCCCCCCCTCTCCTTAAGTACATTCCTTCATGCAGATCTTGAGGTTGGATTTACTGGCCTTCAAATTAAATGCAAGATCTGTTTGCTGGGCAGGCCTTTGAATTAAATGCAAGATCAACGAAAGGAAATGGTTTCCCATCTACTATATGGGCCAAACTCAGGTCTCCCGGAAAGATGCGCCTAAGAAGGGGATGTGGGCAGATTCTGCATGGGCCAAAAACAGCTGTGTGAAAACGATGTAAATGGGTTTAGAGCAGTGTAAAGGGGTTTACACCATTTTCACTGTTTTCACACCACTGTTTTTGGCCCATGCGAAATCCGCCATGGAGAGGAATAGGTTTCCATATGTGTGTGTGTGTGTGTGCATGTATGAGTTCACAGGGTATCCTCACAGGGTGTTTGTTGTGAGGGGGGAAGGGCAAGGAGATTGTAAGCCACTTTGAGTCTCCTACAGGAGAGAAAGGGGGATATAAATCCAAACTCCTCCTCCTCCTCCTCCTCCTCCTCCTCCTCCTCTTCTTCTTCTTCTTCTCCTCCTCCTCCTCCTCTTCCTCCTCCTCCTCCTCCTCCTCCTCCTCTTCCTCCTCCTCCTCCTCCTCCTCCTCCTTCTTCTTCTTCTTCGTTTTATTTATTTTATTTATATTTCATTAGACTTACTACCCTGCCTTTTCCCAGTTAATGGCCAGCCTCAGAGTGTTAACATAGAGCAGTTTATATGGCTCTCCCTTCCCTGTACGATTCTCACCAGGGGCGTACTGCCCAGGGGAACATATGGGTTCAAATGTCCCTGGGCTGTGGCCATTTAGTCACACCCCTCCTCCTTCCCCCCAGGTCCATACACTGACTTCAAGACCTGGTGCAAAAAAAAGTTGTTTGATCGTGGTGGGGAAGGACGGCTGCCCATGCGGGAGGGAGAGGAAAACTCAGATTTTGCACTTGGCTACATTTTCCCTAGATACGCCTCTGATTTTCACGACACACCTGTGAGGTAGGCACAAGAATGAGCAAGGATGACTGGGCCAAGATCACCCAGTGAATTTCATCACACTTGTTGGCCTTTGAACCCGGATCTCCCAGACGCTCACCTGACATAGTAAACATGATGCTGCACCGTGCCCTTTTTGTGTCCATATGCAGAGATGGGATCCAGCAGGTTCCCAAGAGTAGGTTACTAATTATTTGTGTGTGCCGAGAGGGGGTTACCAATTGGTGATTTTGCCATGTGATTTTTGCCTTAGTTACGCCCCTCCTCTCAGCAGTAGCGCACAGAACTGGAAGCAGTCTAACAGGAGGTGCACCGGTGTGCGTGGCAGCCTGTGCCTGCGTGCATTCATTTCCCGCCCAAGGACTGGCGCAGCGGCTGCGTCATTGCCACAGCCCCGCCCAGGAATGCCCCGCCCCCGGAATGGCCGGCCACATCCTCGCCGTGCCCCACCCAGCCCCATTGGCGCTTATAAGCACCTGCTTGAATCCCACCCTCACCATGGGGAACCTTTGTTACTAAAATTTTTGGATCCTAAACCCATTGTCCTCGTAGATAAGTTGTCAGTGTATGAGTGGGGGGTCCGCGGTATGCTGTTCTCACGCTAAGCCGGTACAAAAGGTTAATGTAGCATTTTAAAATTTATTGAGTCACATGGAAAAAATTCCTGCTTTTATGAGGAGAATTCAAGGAAGCATAAAATGGCGAGACGGTAAAGACTGAATAGTTTGGTTTGCACAGACCTCGAAATGGGCAGATTTGAATTTTTGCCGATTTCAATCGCATCTCTTGTATAAAGTCTACATGTTTAATGCATCGATACATCAGCATAACACCCTGTATTATACGTATAAATGGTGCGGCTGTACATATAAATATCATCTCAATTACATATGCAGTGTAATTGGGGGGGGGGGCGGAGGAATCGGCTCCTGTTTTGGGGGAAGGGTTGCTATCTGGTTTTCAGATTTCCAGGAAGTGAGAGAATTTGCTATCTGTGTAGAAACAGGGAGAAGCTAACAAAACTCAGTGACCCATAGAGAGTCTGTATTTTTAGTCAGGATATGGATGCACGGCTAAGGTGCAACTCTATGGGATGAACCTAGCTCCGTGCTGGACGGTCATCAAGGAGGGGTTGGCATATGAGGTCCCCGGTTCCCCCTCTCGTTATATTCAAAGACTCAGTTTTTGGATTATCCCCAGGACTTGAGAAATAATAAGTCTACACTTTGGCCCCTTCCGCACATCCACAATAATGCACTTTCAATCCACTTTCAATGCACTTTGAAGCTGGATTTTACTGTGCGGAACAGCAAATCTTACAATCTCCTTGCCCTTCCCCCCTCACAACAAACACCCTGTGAGATAGGTGGGGCTGAGAGAGCTCCGAGAAGCTGTGACTAGCCCAAGGTCACCCAGCTGGCGTGTGTGGGAGTGCACAGGCTAATCTGAATTCCCCAGATAAGCCTCCACAGCTCAGGCGGCAGTGCTGGGAATCAAACCCGGTTCCTCCAGATTAGATACACGAGCTCTTAACCTCCTACGCCACTTGAATTTACAAGGGAACAGAGAACCTGCAGCCAACTTCCTATCCCAGGTAGCATCTACACGTGGTACCCTGGTGGTCCTGTCAGATAACTTTCTGGGTGGCTTAGAATCAAAACTCAAACAAAATGGCCCATTTTTGCATTTTCGCCTCCCCCTCCCAGAGCACCAAATTTGAACCAACAAATGCTTGTTTTATCTTTAAAAAAATCCTCACAATCCAATTATGTGAAACAAAAAAAACGTTTAGGAAAAAGTAAAGTTCCCTTGTTTGGGATGAACTTACAGGAAATTCAGGGTTAGCAGGGTTAGATAACGATTTTAAAAATCTATGCTCATTTACTTAGGAATTATACTAGATTCATGTCCAGTAATGCATTATAAACCAACAAGAGTTTTGAGGCGTTTATTACTGACTGACTGACTGACTGACTGACTGACTGACTGACTGACTGACTGACTGACTGACTGACTGACTGACTGACTGACTGACTGACTGACTGACTGACTGACTGACTTATGCAATTTATACCCCGCCCTATACTATAGTCTCAGGGCGTTTAACACATGGGGATGAAGCCCCATTGAAACATACAAGTTAAAATCAGAATAAAAACATAGGCTCCTTCCGCACACGCAAAATAATGTATTTTCAAACCACTTTCACAACCGCTTGCAAGTGGATTTTGCTATTCCGCACAGCTTCAAAGAGCACTGAAAGCAGTTTGGAAGTGCATTATTCTGCATGTGCGGAATGAGCCATAGTTAAAACAACACAAAAAATCCATTAAAACCCTATTAAAAATTCCCACCCAACTCACCCCATCCCCTTGTGGCTGACATCAGAGGCCCCCGAGGGGGGGTCAACCACTAAAGGCTTGGGTAAATATCAGGGTTTTCACCAGGTGTCTGAAACCATATAATGTTGGCGCCTGGCGAATTTCTAAAGGGTGGATGTTCCTCAGTTGAGGCCCTACCACAGAGAAAGCCCTCCCCTGTCCCCCCCCAGCCACACCTCAGCAGCGAAAGGGATCACTAAAAGGACCTCCCCACTTGATCTCAGTGTACGGGCCAGCTCGTACGGGCAAAGGCGTTCATTTAAGGAAGTGGAGCCCGAGCCATTGAAGGTTTTAAATAGGGCTTTTCTGGTCTCTAAGGATTCGAATCTACTTGTTCTACAGTAGGTTACAGTAGGAGCAGCAGTGGCGTAGGAGGTTAAGAGCTCATGTATCTAATCTGGAGGAACCGGGTTTGATTCCCAGCTCTGCCGCCTGAGCTGTGGAGGCTTATCTGGGGAATTCAGATTAGCCTGTATACTCCCCCACACACCAGCTGGGTGACCTTGGGCTAGTCACAGCTTCTCGGAGCTCTCTCAGTCCCATCCACCTCTCAGGGTGTTTGTTGTGAGGGGGGAAGGGCAAGGAGATTGTAAGCCCCTTTGAGTCTCCTGCTGGAGAGAAAGGGGGGATATAAATCCAAACTCTTCTTAACACGACTCCCCTTTGAAACCTACTAGGAGTAAAATCCTTTGAATTCAGATGAAATTGCTTCTGAGTAAATGGGCAACGATCTGGAATGCACGGGACTGATCCGACATGTTCAATCAATAAAATATTCACAACATTAAGCAGTGAATTAGTTTTGAAGCTTGGACCATGAAAAACCAATCTGTAAAGGAATGTCTCGTATGGAAAATGACCAGATCTGGATTTTGACAGATCTATGGGGGAAGGGAGTTCCAGAAACACAGGGTTATACTTAATGGTATACACTTCCTTATGGACAGTTTCGGAAGGGTTCATTCTGCCACAGGACAGCTAGGTTTGAGTCCAAGGTTCCAGGTGCTTTGGAAATTGAAGACTTTTAACTGCAAGAGTATATCATGTAAGAGTTGTGTGTCAAGGTAAAATAGGTTCAAAGGCGGAGATTCAAGAACTCCAGACCAGAGATTTGGGGAGGGGATAAAAATCTAATCCGTACAACGATTGCTACTTCTCGTGAAATTTCTCTTTTTAGCCTGGGGGTTTTGCATCTTTCATTTATTGGGCTACGGTTTCTTTTTCAGTGTTTTGTAAGGACGAATGTTGTCTTTGTTTTGAAAGGGAGATATGTTTTTAAAGAACGGAAGACAGCAGACTTGGTATCTAAGACACCCCTGAGAGTCCATCACATGACAGCTCCAGAGGGGCTTCTGGAAGAAGAACAGTAGCTTTTTATACCCTGCTTTCTTCTGCCTTTAGAAGTCTCAAAGTGGCTTGCAATCACATTCTGTCCCCTTCCCACAACAGGCACCTTATGAGGCGGGTGGGGCTGATAGACTTCCAAGAGAACTGTGACTGTCCCAAGGTAACCCAACTGTCTTCAGGTGGAGGGGGGATCCAAAGCCAGTTCTCCAGGTTTGAGTCTGCCACTCTTAAGCGCCACACCACACCGGCTCGCTACACCTCAGAGAGCCCTCTGGGTGACCTTGGGCCGGTCACAGTTCTCTCAGAACTTTCTCAGCCCCACCTACCCCCACAAGATGTCGTTTACGGGGAGGGGCAGGGAAGGCAATAGTAGGCTGCTTTTGACACTCCTTACGGTTGAGAAAAGTGAAGTATAAATCGAAACTTCTCCTCCTCCTCCTCCTCCTCCTCCTCCTCCTCCTCCTCCTCCTCCTCCTCCTCCTCCTCCTCCTCCCCCTCCCCCTCCTGTTGCCTGGAATGCCCCATTGATGGGGTTACCATGAATTGCTCAGCTACTCGATATCCCGTTCTTCATCTTCCTTGGTTGGGGAGACCAGTTATCTGATGCCATAGGAAGATGCCTCTGTCCATGGTGCTGAAATGCATCTCTCGCGAGGCATGTCCCATCAGCTCAGCAAGCAAACCCAGTGGGAGAAAGTTATAATATTTCAAAAAGTCAAAAAGAGATGTGGGGGAAGAGAGAGAGAGAGAGAGAGAGAGAGAGAGAGAGAGAGAGAGAGAGAGCCGTCAGTGTATAAGACTCAGGCACATGCTGTTGCGATCTTCATCTGGGCACGTACATCTGTTGTCCTCAGATGCCTTCAAGCTGTTGCTTGCTCTTTGCTAAGGACATGCCCCGCTGGCTAGAGGCCTACAGAATGATCCACAGCTCTCTCTCTCTCTCTCTCTCTCTCTCTCTCTCTCTCTCCCTCTCTCTCTCTCTCATTTCTCTTCCCCACCTCCCTCTTCTTCCTTTCCCTCCCATCTCCTCATTTATTTGTTTACAACGAAAATTTTCAAATCTATAAACCCATTACAGCTGAGAGCCAGTTCCGCGCCCAGCCGCCGAGCCGGCAGATGCGTCTGGTCTGGGATTCCAATAACAGAAGTTATTGGGGGGGGGGGGGATATCTGTAATGTGGAAATGGTTTGGCTTGAGGGTAAAATTTATCATCATTACCCTAATATCATCTCAAGCCTCAACTCTGGCAACAGCGGAAGAAAACATCGTGGTTTATTTCTGGTCCGCTCAGGAAGAGGGAGAAAAAATAGAATTGTAAGAAGGGGAAATAATTTATGATGAAAATTGGTACAAGCACGATAGTTAGTGCTTGCGCCGGGGGGGGGGGGATTAAGTTGTCCCCGGTGGATTTGGCAAGGAGGACTGCCCCCTGTACCCTTATCCCTGGGGGAAGGATATTCTCAAGGACTCTCAAGATTGGAATCTGGTACAGAAGCCATCAGTCTGAGAGTCTCAGCAATCACTCTTTGTTTTCTCTTCCAAGGAAGTTGCTAGCCCCTAAGGGGGAGAGCTCTGCCTGAAAATATACGAGTGGGACACTGTGAAACTGGAGAAGCTGAACAGATTTTCCAGTGGTCACTGGGGGTTGTTGCGATGCTGTGCAAAACTTCCCGCCCTGCATCCAGACAAAAATATCTGATGCTAATGAAGCATTTATGCCTTTTCTTAATTGGCACAGTGTCTTCTGGGGGGAATGTTTGGTTTTTATTGGCACACGAGGGTTTCAGAAGCATGCTCAGAGAGATGAGCCCTTTCCGTCTTCTCCCAGTGGCACTTAGTCCTGCCAGCACAAAGCAAACTTTCTCCTCCCCAGCCCCCGCCTTGTCCTTTCAAGCTGATGCCGGCAGATACCTGGTGAGCCTATTTTGAAGACATTTCCTTTAGTGAATTGCATTACTACGTGGTGATGTTAAGCAAGGGTGTGTGTGTTTGTTCACACAACCCTTGCAAACTCAAGGGAGAAGTCATATTGTGGGTTGGGGGGGGGGAGCCATCAGGTATAGAGGATGTAGTTGTTTGGCACATAAAGGTCCCAGGTGATGTCCTCAGGAGAAGGCCATTGCTTTCACCTCCTGCAGGTGAGCTCCCAAAGGCACCTGGTGGGCCACTGCGAGTAGCAGAGAGCTGGACTAGATGGACTCTGGTCTGATCCAGCTGGCTCGCTCTTATGTTCTTATGTTCTTTTGTGTTTGGAATTTGCTGCCACAGGAGGTGATGATGGCCACTCACCTGGATAGCTTTAAAAAGGGCTGGGACAGATTTATGGAGGAGAAGTCGATCTATGGCTACCAATCTTGATCCTCCTTGATCTCAGATTGCAAATGCCTTAGCAGACCAGGTGCTCTGGAGCAGCAGCAGCAGAAGGTCATTGCTTTCACCTCCTGCAGGTGAGTTCCCAAAGGCACCTGGTGGGCCACTGCGAGTAGCAGAGAGCTGGACTAGATGGACTCTGGTCTGATCCAGCTGGCTAGTTCTTATGTTCTTATGTTCTTATGTGTTTGGAATTTGCTGCCACAGGAGGTGGTGATGGCCACTCACCTGGATAGCTTTAAAAAGGGCTGGAACAGATTTATGGAGGAGAAGTCGATCTATGGCTACCAATCTTGATCCTCCTTGATCTCAGATTGCAAATGCCTTAGCAGACCAGGTGCTCGGGAGCAGCAGCAGCAGAAGGTCATTGCTTTCACCTCCTGCATGTGAGCTCCCAAAGGCACCTGGTGGGCCACTGCGAGTAGCAGAGAGCTGGACTAGATGGACTCTGGTCTGATCCAGCTGGCTTGTTCTTATGTTCTTATGTGTTTGGAATTTGCTGCCACAGGAGGTGGTGATGGCCACTCACCTGGATAGCTTTAAAAAGGGCTGGGACAGATTTATGGAGGAGAAGTCGATCTATGGCTACCAATCTTGATCCTCCTTGATCTCAGATTGCAAATGCCTTAGCAGACCAGGTGCTCAGGAGCAGCAGCAGCAGAAGGTCATTGCTTTCACATCCTGCATGTGAGCTCCCAAAAGCACCTGGTGGGCCACTGCGAGTAGCAGAGAGCTGGACTAGATGGACTCTGGTCTGATCCAGCTGGCTAGTTCTTATGTTCTTATGTTCTTACAGCTTCCAGGTAAGACTTGGAGATTCCCAAGAATGACTGCTCATCTCCAGACTACAGAGTTCAGTTTCCCCTGGAGAAAATTAACGCTTTAGAGGAGGAGCGTCAAACTCGTGGCCCTCCAGATGTTCATGATGAACTACAATTCCCATCAGTCCCTCCCAACATGAGCATTGGCTATACTGGCAAGGGCTGATGGGAAATGTAGTTCATGAACATTTGGAGGGCCGCGAGTTTGACACCTGTGCAGTTTAGAGGGTTGTTTCTGTAACAACATACCCCACTGAGATCCCAGTTCTTCCAGTGCCTTCCTCAGACCTCCGGAGCTTCCCAAACTATCCATCCCCCACCAGTGACCCCAATAGCAACCGTGTGACATTCCCAGCAATTCCAGTGAAACGCTCTTTGGTGGCAGACGTTGGAGGAATCCGTTCTGTGACCGAGACTTTGGAAAGCCCCTGCTGCTTAGGGCAACAAAGGTGGCCATAGGATTTCGCTATGCAAATATGTGTGTGTTGTACATTTTACATTTACATAAAACCTTTATTAGGCATAATACCAATGTAACAACCAGCATTATCCAGGCAAATGTTCCATACATAAAACCATCACAGGTATTATTCCAAAGTTCCTAAAAGGAACCTAGCTACAGAATTTAAAATCACAGAAGAAGAGTTGTTTAGTAGGAATGCAACCTTCCCAGCAACAAAGTATTCCTTAAACTTAGCAGGAAGAAGAGTCAAAAGCCTGGTCCTATCTTCTTCGTATTTGGGGCAATTAAGCATTATATGTTCCACAGATTGCACCACTATAGAACAGTGGGGGCATTTCCGCTCTTGCGAATCAATTTTAAGAAACCTCCCTTGGAGTACAGAACAAGGGAAGGAATTACAACGAGCCCTTGTTTATACCCATCTAAGCTTGGGCTCTTGGAGTATACTCAGATAGTCTGCCATCAGATTGGCATCCAAGTCTTCCTAGGACTGGCAATTTTTAAAAACATTATAATTTAATTTTGGCTTAATGCCAAGGAAGATTCTCGCTTGTTAAATACCTTCAGGGTCTAGTGGTGGGCTCTGACGTTGGCCCTCCTTGAACCCATCAGCGTGACCCATTTTTGGCCTGCGACCCCTTTTCTAACAGAAGACAAAATGGAGGTCAAGCTGTGGTGAGGCCCCAGAAACAATGCGGGAGAGGCCGGCGGAGAGTGTGAATGCTGAGAACCCCCCACACAAGGCTCTGAGCTTAAGATGTTATCTGTAGGCTATGTTCGGTGCCATTTTAAACACAATGCTCTTAATAAATACTGACAGCAAATCAGGACGAGACCCGACGCACGTTGTTTGAGGCGACTTCTGTCAAGTGAACAGTAATGCAGCGGGATTAGTGGCAATCCTCTCCATATTGTGGAGAGTCAGTTGCTTGCAGATGAAGTGCTTCGGGCATCGTGCTGGGCTTATCACCCGCTCCTTGATATTCCAGAGCCGACGCGCGAGCCGCTGCATTATCGGCGGTCCCCTCCTCCGTCCTTCCGTCTGTCTATCTCCAGCGGATGGCTCGTTGTCAGCGGTGATGGCAGCCTGTCAATTTTCAATCCAGAGATATCCAACATGAACACGAGGGTGTTTTTTTCCCCCGGCTGTTTCGATGCACCTTCTGAATTCACATTCCCATCCAATCAGGTGGCCTGGCTAGTCCATGGATAAGAGATCTGCCGGGAATTCTTTCGAAGTTGCTTTTGAGCTGGTAGACAAAAGGCAGCATAGAAATATAATAAGTACATAAATCTAAGAGTAATTACAGTATGTGTTCTGCCTTCAATAGACATGGTCATGCGGCGGCCAAGAAAGCCAATGCGATTCTGGGCTGTATCAACAGGAGTCTAGTGTCTAGATTGAGGGATGTAATTGGACCTCTCTATTCTGCACTGGTTAGACCACAAATGGAATATTGTGTGCAGTTCTGGGCACCGCAATTCAGGAAAGATACTGACAAGCTGGAATGGGACCAGAGGAGGGCAACCAAAATGATCAAAGGTCTGTAGTCCATGCCCTATGAAGAGAGACTTAGGAAGCTGGGGATGTTTAGTTTGGTGAAGAGAAGGTTAAGAGGTGACATGATAGCCATTTGAAGGGATGCCATGTTGGTGATGGAGTAAGCTTGTTTTCTGCTGCTCCAGAGACTAGGATCAGGAGTGATGGGTAAAAGGTGAAGGAAAAGAGATTCCACCTAAACATTAGGAAGAACTTCCCGACTGCCAGGGCTGTTAGACAGTGGAATGCACTACCTCAGAGTGTGGTGGAGTCTCCTTCTTTGGAGGTTTTTAAGCAAAGGCTGGATGAGCATATGTCGGGAGTGCTTTGATTGTGTGTTCCTGCATTGCAGGGGGTTGGACTTGATGGCCCTTGGGGTCTCTTCCAACTCTATGACTCTATGATTCTAACATACATGGAAAAGTAGCTCTAAACAGAAGTCCTGTCGCACCCGAGGGACACAGCATGAACGGTGGGTTGTTTCAAAATTTATTCATTTCAGTATGCGCATTTGTGAGTCAGAGTTGTTGTTTTTTTAAGGTGCACTGGAATGAGTGCTGATTTGTGAAAATCCATCCTGGAACAGATGTGGTGAGTCTGTAAAGTAGCCCTGATCATAGAATCATAGAGTTGGAAGGGGACATACGGGCCGACTCCCTACTCAATGCAGGATCAGCCTGGAGCATCCCAGACAAGTGTTCGTCCAGCCGCTTCTTAAAGACTTCCAGTGGAGGGGAGCTCACCACCTCCCGATATAATTGATTCCACTTTTGCTGCAAAAAAAAATCCTAATATCCACTTGGAATCTTTCTGCCCATAATTCAAACCAGTGGCGGGATCCAAAAATTTTAGTAACAGGTTCCCATGGTGGTGGGATTCAAACTGTGGCGTAGCGCCAATGGGGCTGGGTGGGGCATGACGGGGGCATGGCCGGGCATTCTGGGGGCAGGGCATTCCTGGGAGGGGCTGTGGCAAGGATGCAGCCGCTGCGCCGGTCCTTGGGCGGGAAACGAATGCACGCAGGCGCAGGCTGCCACGCACACCGGTGCACCTCCTGCTAGACTGCTTCAAGTTCTGTGCGCTACTGCTAAGAGGAGGGGCGTAACTAAGGCCAAAATCACGTGGCAAAATCACCAATCAGTAACCCCCTCTCGGCACACACACATAATTAGTAACCTACTCTCGGGAACCGGTGAGAACCTGCTGGATCCCACCTCTGATTCAAACTCATTTTTGCAAATCCTATCCTCTGCTACCAACAAAACCAACTCTTGAGAGCCAGCATGGTGTAGTAGTGGTTAAGAGCAGGTGGATTCTAATCTGGAGAACCGGGTTTGATTCCCTACTCCTCCACCTGAGTGGCAGAGGCTTTTCTGGTGAACCAGATGTGTTTCCGCACTCCTACATCCCTGCTGGGTGACCTTGGCCTAGTCACAAGATGGATTTATACCCTACCTTTCTCTCTTATAAGGAAACTCAAGGCAGCTTACAGTCTCCTTTCCTCTGATGATCCTCTGAAGATGCCAGCCACAGATGCAGGCGAAACATCAGGAGAGAATGCTGCT
The DNA here is from genome assembly GCF_021028975.2 of Sphaerodactylus townsendi. NCBI lineage: Eukaryota > Metazoa > Chordata > Lepidosauria > Squamata > Sphaerodactylidae > Sphaerodactylus > Sphaerodactylus townsendi. The sequence continues at coordinate 4,683,982 of NC_059431.1, read as the reverse complement.
AGAACACGGCCATACAGCCCGGAAACCACACAGCACCCAAGTCTCCTTTCCCTTCCTCTCTCCACAACAGAAACCTTGTGAGATAAGTGGGACTGAGGCCCCTTCCGCACACGCCAAACAATGCGCTTTCAATCCACTTCCAATGCACTTTGCAGCTGTGCGGAAGAGCAAAATCCACTTTCAAACAATTGTGAAAGTGGATTGAAGGTGAGTTATTCCGCGTGTGCGGAAGGGGCCTGAGAGAGTTCAGAGAAAACTGTGATCGACCCCAAAGTCACCCAGCAGGCTTAAAAGTGTAGGAGTGGGGAAACAAACCTGGCTCTCCCTCTCCAGCATAGAGTCTGCCATTCATGTGGAGGAATGGGGAATCAAACCCGGGTCTCCAGCTTAGTTTCTACCTCTGTTAACAACTACACCATGCCGGTAATCCCTTTTGTGCCTGCAAAAGATGACACCATTTATTTGGAGCGTCATGAGGTGCTGTGATCTTGTTCAAGGGATACTAGAAGCCAGGGGGTAAACATTTCACAAACAACTGTGTTTATCTTGGACCATTACCCCTTAGGATCATACTAGATGTGACAAGAGGATCTGCATGCATTTATTCACATATCCCGTCATTCTTTTGCTGGATGCGGAGGGATGTCTCCAAAGATGGGGCATGTGAGGAGAGGACTTGAACTTTGCCCCTGTCCTGGTTGATCTTCTGGAGGTCCATTGCTTTAAGGCCTTTCCATCCCAACCGATTAACTTCAAGTACCAAAGCCAGGCTTGGGGTAAAACATAAAGCTGTGGAAGGAACATGTGACAGGAAGGGTATCCAAGGAAATGCTTGGGTGGCCACCCCATTTTTTAAAAAATTATTTCAATCCAAATAGAAACCAATGAGAAAATATTACAGACGGAAAAAGAGAAAGGAGTGATCATCCACTTTGTTCTTCCAACACAGTATGTACAGCATCCAGTTCTCAGTAAATTTAGTAGCAATCCCAAGTCAGTTCCTCATAAAAGGTGAACATATGCCCATCAACCTAGGAAGCTACCTTGAAGAAGAAGAAGAAGAAGAAGAAGAAGAAGAAGAAGAAGAAGAAGAAGAAGAAGAAGAAGAAGAAGAAGAAGAAGAAGAAGAAGAAGAAGAAGGAGGAGGAGGAGGAGGAGGAGGAGGAGGAGGAGAAGGAGGAGGGGGGAGGGGGAGGGGGAGGAGGAGGAGGAGGAGAAGGAGAAGGAGAAGGAGAAGGAGAAGGAGAAGGAGAAGGAGAAGGAGAAGGAGAAGGAGAAGGAGAAGGAGAAGGAGAAGAAAAAGAAAAAGAAAAAGAAAAAGAAAAAGAAAAAGAAAAAGAAAAAGGAGGAGAAGGAGAAGGAGAAGGAGGAGAAAAAGAGGAGGAGGAGGAGGAGGAGGAGGAGGAGTTTGGATTCATACCCCAGCTTTCTCTCCTGTAAGAAGACTCAAGGTGGCTTACAAGCTCCTTTCCCTTCCTCTCCTCCTTTGCAGGTGGAGCATATAGAGGATGGGGTTGAAGGAGGGGAGAGGCATGAATGAGATATAAAGCCAAAGAGTCCAATCATCCAAAGTAGCCGTTTTCTTCAGAGGAACTCAGTTCTGTGGTCTGAAGACCACCTGACAACCGTGTGGAAGATCTCCAGGTCTCACCTGGAGGCTGGCAAGCCCCACATCATGTGCACTTTGTAGATAAAACGTAATTCAGAGTACTCAGCTATTCTTGATGAAAATTTAGATTTCTGGCATTAGTGTCACTATAATTACAAGGTTGTTGTCGTTTTGGTAATTTGTAGAGAGGTTCAGGCCCAAAATTAGGCTGGTAAAGAGCCAAGGGTTTTAACTTTTGTGATGTTCGTAGGTGTTTAATTGGATTTTAATGGAGTTTTAATGGGCTGATTTACTATTTTTAAATGTTCCGCTGCCTGCTCTCAAAGCCGGTGGCGAAATGGCGTTGCACACTGGGCAAAGTTAACTTTCTGGCACGCCGAATCTTTTCTTGTGCTTGAAAGAGCGTGAAAGCCAGTCTCTCTTTGTGCAATAGCTTCAGGTGGGTAACCGTGTTGGCAGTACTTTGCACGGCTCACTCCGTTGGTCTGCGGTAGAAAAGCCTTTTGAGAGTCCAAACCCTCTTCAGCAGATATCTGATGAAGGGACTTTCATCTTTCGAAAGTTTAATTCCCAAAAATCTTGCTGGTCTCTAAAGGTGCTTCTAGACTTGAATGTTTCTCTTTACAAAATATTTATTTGGCCCAGTTCTTGCCCACGGAACATCGCATGCATGTCATTGTCACCTGGAGAGACATTTGTCTGAAACTGTGCTCACCAGTTGAGGGTGGACTTCCCCACACCCATTCAAAGACTGGAAATTGACTCTTTTCTTTAGTGAGATAAGTTCTAGGGTTTTTTCAAATGGTGGACAATGTCAGAGAATTCTCATGCTCTCCAGGTAACAAGGTGGTGCAATCCCTCTCAGAAGATTTTACCTAAAGTCAGAATCAACCTGGTCTTTCATTAACCCCCAATCAGTGGTGGGATCCAAAAATTTTAGTAACAGGTTCCCATGGTGGTGGGATTCAAACAGTGGCGTAGCTCCAATGGGACTGGGCGGGGCACAACAGGGGCATGGTCGGGCATTCCGGGGGCGGGGCGTTAATAATTTCTCTGTTACTGTAAATAACTCTTACTGTAAAAAAAAGTTCCTAATTTCCAGCTGATATCTTTCTGTCCATCATTTAAACTCATTATATAGCAAGTCCTATCGTCTACTGTCAACAGAAACAACTACTTCTCCTCTAACTGACTGCCTGTCAAATACTTAATACTTTCAAATAGTTAATTTTGTTTCTAGAAATTAAAAGTAGGATACTTCCCTTAAACAAGGAACTTTACCATATTTCTAAAACATGTTTTTAAAACAGCCCAACAGGGAGAATTATCCCGTTTTCTACCTTCACTAACCAGCCACATAGGAAACAACAGGACTTTATGATTTTTGGACCTAATGGAATTTCTAACGGAAAAGCAGACCCAATGAGTAACCCCCTCTCGGCACACACAAATAATTAGTAACCCACTCTCGGGAACTGGTGAGAACCTGCTGGATCCCACCTCTGCCCCCAATGTACCTTTTTCTAGGGGGAAGAAGGTCATTCAATCAACGAACAGGATATCTACTTTTGATTTATTTTTGATTTGATTTACTTTGTTCTCTGGTTGGATCTTTCCTGAGCTTCCTTCTGCTAAGCAAAGGAGAAAGAGAGGGAGCAAATTTTTGAACACTCCCTGATAATTACTGCAATTGAATATAGGGATGACTTCAAATTCCTCAACCCTATTTTTCTCAAGGTTAAGAGGTGAGCTCGTGTATCTAATCTGGAGGAACCGGGTTTGATTCTCCACTCTGCCACCTGAGCTGTGGAGGCTTATCTGGGGAATTCAGATTAGCCTGTACACTCCCACACACGTCAGCTGGGTGACCTTGGGCTAGTCACAGCTTCTCAGAGCTCTCTCAGCCCCACCTACCTCACAGGGTGTTTGTTGTGAGGGGGGAAGGGCAAGGAGATTGTAAGCCCCTTTGAGTCTCCTGCAGGAGAGAAAGGGGGGATATAAATCCAAAACTCTTCTTCTTTTTCTTCTGATTTCTCATCTCCCCTGGGTGAATCGAATCTGTGATTCTATCTTCATGTGCCATTTTCCGTTTCCTTGAAATGTCCCATCTGGTGCACATTTTTCCGGTGTTGTGCATTACACACATGATTGATGTACATTGTTTAGATGACATCTAAACTGCATGTAAAACTGCCTGGTATGCCCAGACAAGACAAGACAAAGGACTCTACAAAATCAGTTGTGAAAGATGGAAAACACAAAACAGTCGACCCAAAAACGCAAATCAATTTAAAAAGAAACCAAATATGAAATAGCTGATGGTCTGTATCATAGTTTGTTATTTTATTATGTCTTTATTTCTTCAGTAGCTGTATATGCTGCCTCTCTGGAGACATCAGATGATGTAACCAATACAGTGCATTGTATTCCTATTAGGGTCTCTACTATGTTTCGCACTCATGCCAAGTTGCAAGAGGTAAAGAAATTGAACATCATCTATATACAGCTCGTAAAACCAAATGGAATAAAAACAGCACAGATAACAACTTGAGGGGAAGATGGCAGCCATCAGCATAAAGTTTTTAAAGTTCTTTTTTTAAAAAATCAGCCATGAAAATCGTATCTAAATCCTGAAAACAGAAAGGCAGCAGCGTAATAGGTCTCAAGATGACATCTATCAAAGAATGCATAGATCTCCGAATAATCCTTCGAACGGTGCCTGCTTATGAACGCCCCTACCCATTCCTGAAGAAAACAGTTGAAACAACTACATTTGTGATGCATTGTATTTATTTATGTACTTATGTCCAAGCCCCTTTCGCTGATATATGCCAGATTCTGAGATGCAGAAATGTGGAAGGAAAGTTCTCCAGCCATAGGATTTGTAGCCGCCATGAAGGTGTGTAGCATGAGCCGGCTGATATTCTCACGGCACATCACACCATGCACTGAATCGCTCTTTCCAATCCCTTCCTGGCTGGGTTGCACCCACCAAATGTCTCTTTGAGCATCTTCAAGTGGCATCTATGAAAGTATCGCCTTCCATTTTATAAAATCATAGACTTGGAAGAGACCCCAAGGGCCATCAAGTCCAACCCCCTGCCATGCAAGAACACACAATCCAAGCACTCCCAACAGATGGCCATCCAGCCTCTGTTTAAAAACCTCCAAAGAAGGAGACTCCACCATACTCCGAGGCAATGCATTCCACTGTTGAACAGTCCCTACTGTCAGGAAGTTTCTCCTGATGTTGAGGAGGAATCTCTTCTCCTTCGCCTTGAACCCATCACTCCTGGTCCTAGTCTGTGGAGCAGCAGAAACAAGCTTGCTCCCTCACCGACATGACATCCCTTCAAATATCTAAACTTGGCTATGAGGTCACCTCTTAACCTTCTCTTCCCCAAACTAAACATCCCCAGCTCCCTAAGTCACTAACAAGAACATAAGAACATAAGGACAAGCCAGCTGGATCAGACCAGAGTCCATCTAGTCCAGCTCTCTGCTACTCGCAGTGGCCCACCAGGTGCCTTTGGGAGCTCACTCCTCATAGGGCATGGATTCCAGACCTTTCACCATTTTAATTGGCCTCCTTTGGACCGGTTCCAGCTTGTCAATATCCTTCTTGAATTCTGGTGCCCAGAACTGTACACAATAGTCCATTTGGCCTCCTGCTATACCACTGGGTATGAAATTTATTTAACATGGCGCAATCGGCTCCGTGCACACCTGAGAATAGACCACCTTTTTGTTCATAAAAAAGGAGATAAAATAATAGTGACATTTCACGGGGCGATACCTGGGGACTGTTGCGTGCCTCGATGAAACCAATAGACTTTCCAGACCTAATTAGTACTTAATGATCTGGAGAGCCATGGATGTCCATCACCTTGGCTACGGCCCCTCCGTTCTCCCTCCGATTCTTAATTAACCTTTAAGAAGATGATCGGCTCATGAGCTTCCTAGGATATCTCATTGATTTTCACATGTGCGCGCACAAAGGCACGCACACACACACACACGCACACATGTTTTGTTCAGATCGCACACACCCCAGTTTATCCATGCATAGTCCCCGCTGACGGATGCATATTCAGGAAGTGCTACAGCGGGTGGAAAAAATTTGCTAATTGATGGCAACATTCAGAACGTTGTCTGGAATTTAACCTTATTCATCATGAAAGTACGGCTGAGACTGGGACGCCGCGTTAATTAATAGCGTGAAAAATAAAAGTTGGATTGTTCTTCTGTGGAATGGCAAAGGAGGAGGGGGGGAACAATGATTAAATAGGAGGCTGGAGAAAGGCAGGGAGGGAATGGAAAGGAAAGAGGAAAGAATTGGAAAAGAGAGAGAGAGAGAGAGATCAAGTTGGTGTCATCGTCAAGATGACTCACTTTGGGGCGGCTAATGAAATAAAAATTTGCCTGAGCTTTGGCGTAATATTTTTACTGTTGTGTCAGATTTAATCAGCTGTGAGGGGGGACGAGTGGAGGAGAGGCAGAGAGACAGAGCGAGTGACACAAAGGGAGGGAAACAGGCTCGCGGGTTTTGAAGAGGGCATGTTTTGGGGGCAGATCTCCTCCCTGGGGGGCCCACGACAACAAAGAGCTGCAAAACCCAGAAGGACAAAGAGCTGGGACTTTTCATGTCCTCAGACTGAAGGTCACCAATGGTCCAAAGATCCCGGAAGAAGAAACATGCTAGCTTCCTAGGGCTGCCAATCTCCAGGTAGTTTCTAAAGATCTCGAGGAATTGCAACTGATTTCTGTGGAGAAACTGCCTGTCTTGGAAGTGGCATCAGTGATATTATGTATCCTGCTGAGATCCCTTTCCAGGGTCCAGCCTCAAAACTTAAGGAATTTCCCAACCCAGAGTTGGCAACTGCTTTGCCACTTGAGCTGCAGAGACTTATCTGGTGAACCAGATTAGCTTGCGCACTCCAACACTGGAGTGCAGAAGGCCATTGCTTTCACATCCTTCCTGTGAGCTCCCAAAGGCACCTGGTGGGCCACTGTGAGTAGCAGAGTGCTGGACTAGATGGACTCTGGTCTGATCCAGCTGGCTTGTTCTTATGTTCTTATGTTCTTAGCAGACCAGGTGATCGGGAGCAGCAGCAGCAGCAGAAGGCCATTGCTTTCACATCCTGCAGGTGAGCTCCCAAAGGCACCTGGTGGACCACTGCAAGTAGCAGAGAGCAGGACTAGATGGACTCTGGTCTGATCCAGCTGGCTTGCTCTTATGTTCTTATGTTCTTAGCAGACCAGGTGCTCAGGAGCAGCAGCAGCAGCAGAAGGCCATTGCTTTCACATCCTGCAGGTGAGCTCCCAAAGGCACCTGGTGGGCCACTGCGAGTAGCAGAGAGCTGGACTAGATGGACTCTGGTCTGATCCAGCAGGCTCTTTCTTATGTTCTTATGTTCATGTGTCCTGTATTTCAGCCTCTGGCCTAAATTCGTTATCCTCGTCTTCTCATTTCATTTTCCATAAAACCGGTCAACATTCTGTTCCTCACACTTTACTCCTTGAACTCACAAGACACCGATTGTCCTCCCAAGCGCAAGAGCTGACCCACAAAACTCACCCGAAAGGGAATCAAGCAAGCAAAACCACAGCATCTCTGCCCGAAATGTAGCGGTGTCTTGTTCGCAGCTGCAAACAAGAACAATGTGGTTTCGTGTTTGGGATACAGAAAGTGTAGTCCTCTGACAATTTCGAAGGCAGTTGCGTTCCTGCCCTCTCTGAAATGCTCGCCGATCAGGACAGGCATTTATAGCGTCTTTGCCCAGCTGCAAAGAAAGAATAATTTCATCCCAGATGACAGGACCCGACCGGAACAATCTCACTGGGTATATTTTGAGACTCTGGAAAAACACGGCCCGTTTCATGCCTGTCTTTTCATGACTCGAGAGTGCTCTAATTACGTGACGGTTTGCGTGTGTGAATGAACTATCCTGTATCAAAAACTGTGCAATCTTTTTTTATAACTGTATTGACATATTTTTTGTATCAGTTATATTAAAACGACCGAAAAAGAATAATGGCAGTTCAGCAGGTTGTGTTTCCATACCCTGGTTGGTGTACACAACAAACCCAATGCCACATTCTGTCTAATGCTATGTCTGTTGCAAATGCCTTAGCAGACCAGGTGCTCGGGAGCAGAAGCAGCAGCAGAAGGCCATTGCTTTCACATCCTGCAGGTGAGCTCCCAAAGGCACCTGGTGGGCCACTGCGAGGAGCAGAGTGCTGGACTAGATGGACTCTGGTCTGATCCAGCAGGCTTGTTCTTATGTTCTTAGAATAATAGAATCACAGAGTTGGAAGAGACCCCAAGGGCCATCAAGTCCAACCCCCTGCAATGCAGAAGGAAGTCATGGTGGAGAAAGATGCTTCTTAAACTTGGTTGATGGTCTTTAGCTTCTGGTAGATTGCTTGTGGAGATGGGGGTCCCTATATTTCATTTGAAAACCCCCCCCCTCACTTCATGTCTCCTGAATCACACTTCTTTTCTAATGCAGTCTGTTCTCCTGCGGGATCCAGATGGGGCCGGTTCCCACCTGACTTTCTGACACCTGCTCCCAACAACATTGAAAAGACTGTGTGCGCCTGTTAGGTTGGCACAACGATCAAGACATTGACTCTGGATATTGAATTAGAAGTCTTTATTGGGTTGTCAGCAAGGAAGGAAGCCAGATCTGGGGATCCTGATTCCTGCAGAAACATTTATTCCTTTCGTTTTCCTGCTCAAACCCCCCCCTCCCCAGTGGTGGGATCCAAACATTTTAGTAACAGGTTCCCATGGTGGTGGGATTCAAACTGTGATGTACAGCCAATGGGGCTGGGCGGGGCATGATGGGGGCGTGGCTGGGCATTCCTGGGCGGGGCATTGCTGGACGGAGCTGTGGCAAGGACACAGCTGCTGTGCCAGTCCTTGGGCAGGAAACGAATGCACGCAGGCGCAGGCTGCCACGCACGCCGGTGCACCTCCTGCTAGACTGCTTCAAGTTCTGCGCGCTACTGCTGAGAGGAGGGGCGCAACTAAGGCAAAAATCACATGGCAAAATCACCAATTAGTAACCCCTTCTCGGCACACACAAATAATTAGTACCCTACTATCGGGAACCTGTGAGAACCTGCTGGATTCCACCTCTGCCCCCTCCCATCTTCCCACAGATTGGTAGAACAACAAGGTGTGAAAAGGTTTGCTCTGGGGATCAGAATGTCTCAAGGCCAAGCGATAGTCTTCTGCCTGAATCCTGTGCTTCTTCCTTCCCCCTTTCTGGAGGCCCAAGGTGAGGTCACCTACTTAGCTATGTTACCAAGCACAGAGATTGAGAAGAAAAGGCCCATTAACCTATGACATATAGGTGTAGGAAAAGATGTTCCCCTAGACCAGGTGTAGCCTCGCGGCCCGGATGGTTTCATACCAAGGAGGGCCGGTGCCAGGCCTGACAGCACCAAATCGCTGCAGGTAGATGTTTCCTCCGGCCTTGAGTCACCTTGAACGGCGGAATCGGGTCTGCGCTACCATCGAAGTCAGGTGATTGCGTATCTTGTGTGAATCAGCCCCGAGTGGAGAGTAATCAAGTGATGAATTGTGTGTAGGAAATCTCGGCTTGGCTATATCCATCCTCTTCACTTGGAGAGAGGAGCTTTCCTTATTAGTCATCATTACAGGCTCTCGGAGAGTGGCGCAGCCTTTTAAACATATTTGGGAACAGATGGTTATCCAATTAGCTCTGTCCAGTTGATTGAAATGTTAATTCCGAGCTCATTCTTTGCAAGGGGGGTGGGGGAAGGGAAATAGCAAGGCCTACGAGAGATGAAGAGGAATCCTCTGTCCGACTAGTATTTTTAGAACGTTCAAGGAACGGCCATTGACAAAACGAAAGAGATCCCGTCGATTCATTCAGCAGTCCAAAGCGGTTGCAAGCACCTCTGCTGCCTGAGCCGCAAATAAATAAATGCCACCTGCCCCAAACAATGCACATACGCAGTAGACGGGGGTGCGTTCCTAAGCAGAGCCACACTCTGAGCCAGCGTGGTGTAGTGGTCAAGATCAGGTATACTTTAATCTGGAGAACCAGGTTTGATTCCCCACTCCTCCACCTGAGAGGCAGAGGCTTATCTGCTGAACCAGATGTGTTTCCGCACTCCTACATTCCTGCTGGGTGACCTTGGGCTGGTCACGGTTCTCTCCAATTTCTCTCAGTCCCTCCCAAGGTGTCTGTTGTACGGAGAGGAGGGAAAAGGAGCTTGTAAGCCACCTTGAGTCTCCTTATAGACAAGAAAGGTGGGGTATAAATCCAAACACTTCTTCTTCAACTCAGTGCATGGCAGTGTGAAAAAGGCAAACTCTATGCTGGGGATCATTAGGAAAGGAATTAATAATAATACTGCAAAGATTGTCATGCCCTTATATAAAGCAGTGGTGCGACCGCACTTGGAGTACTGTGTTCAGTTCTGGTCACCACATCTCAAAAAGGATATTGAGGAGATAGAAAAAGTGCAGAGAAGGGCAACAAGGATGATTGAGGGACTGGAGCACCTTCCCTATGAGGAGAGGCTGCAGCGTTTGGGACTCTTTAGTTTGGAGAGGAGACGTCTGAGGGGGGATAGGATTGAAGTCTATAAAATTATGCATGGGGTGGAAAATGTTGACAGAGAGAAATTTTTCTCTCTTTCTCACAATACTAGAACCAGGGGGCATCCATTGAAAATGCTGGGGGGAAGAATTAGGACTAATAAAAGGAAACACTTCTTCACGCAACGTGTGATTGGTGTTTGGAAGATGCTGCCACAGGAGGTGGTGATGGCCACTAACCTGGATAGCTTTAAAAAGGGCTTGGACAGATTGATGGAGGAGAAGTTGATTTATGGCTACCAATCTTGATCCTCTTTGATCTGAGATTGCAAATGCCTTAGCAGACCAGGTGCTCAGGAGCAGCACAGCCGCAGAAGGCCATTGCTTTCACCTCCTGCAGGTGAGCTCCCAAAGGCACCTGGTGGGCCACTGCGAGTAGCAGAGAGCTGGACTAGATGGACTCTGGTCTGATCCAGCTGGCTTGTTCTTATGTTCTTATGTTCTTCTTCTTCTTCTTCTTAAAGGATGGGCCCTGTGGCATTATATCCCACTGAAGTCCTGGTCCTCCCCAGGCTCCGTCCTCAAATTTTTCCCAGCCTGGATCTGGCAACTATAACCCCCCACCCCACCCACCCACCCGCCCCGATAACTGTAATGGTGGCCTCTTCAATTAGATGTTGGGCTATGTGCTAGGCTGAAATGTCCATCTTGCAGGTCAAAAGGTGTCATCTGATGGACACAATCCAGGTTCGTCACCATCGGCGACTTGAGAAGATGCCGAAGGGCTTTGGATCCCTTCCGAAGCCCGCCCCGTCGGGTTGAATGTAACGGCATGTTCTCTATATGTGCTCCGCCTATATCAAGATCAGCCGTATCTAGAGCAAGTGTAGAGAATGTACCGTTGGGTACTTCAGAGGTATTATGCTGTGGTTCTCCCCCCCCCCCCCCCCGTACTCATTCTCTTCCACATAAAAAGGACATTACTGGCTGCTAAGCAACGGGCTGATGATGGTCTTGTTTCTTTTTGTGCTTTCAAATCCAGGGACAACAGCCCGAGTCAGGAAAGCTTTCAGTGGAGGGAAATTCGATTAATTAGACCGCCTGCAATTTTCCCCTTTTTGCCTTTCCTCTCCTTCCCTTTCTTCTCTTTGCAGCTGTTTCAATTTTTAATTAATGTGCGAAAAGCGTCCTGAAAATGGAGAAGGAGGAGAGGAAGGCAGAGGAGATTCCATTCTCCTCTGGTCTAACACTCTGATAGTCTTGGGTCACCAACCTCCTGGCAACTCGTGGAATTGCGGCTGACGACAGTGGTCAGTTCCCCTGAAGGAGGAGGAGGAGGAGGAGGAGGAGGAGGAGGAGTTTGGATTTATATCCCCCCCTTTCTCTCCTGCAGGAGACTCAAAGGGGCTTACAATCTCCTTGCCCTTCCCCCCTCACAACAAACACCCTGTGAGGTAGGTGGGGCTGAGAGAGCTCCGAGAAGCTGTGACTAGCCCAAGGTCACCCAGCTGGCATGTGTGGGAGTGCCCAGGCTAATCTAAATTCCCCAGATAAGCCTCCACAGCTCAGGCGCCAGAGCTGGGAATCAAACCCGGTTCCTCCAGATTAGATACATGAGCTCTTATCCTCCTACGCCACTGCTGCTCCTTCCATTCACTAGAAAACTATGGGCCTCCTCCTTGCTTCCTCATTCCAAAGAGCATCCATGACACTTAGTAACTGGAAACCATAAACTAGTATAGAAGAAGAAGAAGAAGAAGAAGAAGAAGAAGAAGAAGAAGAAGAAGAAGAAGAAGAAGAAGAAGAAGAAGAAGAAGAAGAAGAAGAAGAAGAAGAAGAAGAAGAAGAAGAAGAAGAAGAAGAAGAAGAAGAAGAGAGTAGTAGTAGTTTGGATTTATATTTCCCCTTTCTCGTCTATAAGGAGACTCAAGGTGGCTTACAAGCTCCTTTCCCCTCCTCTCCCCACAACAGACACCTTCTAGGGTATATAGGTGGGGCTGAGAGAGTCCTGAGAGAACTGTGACAGGGCTCAAGGTCACCCAGCAGGAATGTAGGAGTGCAGAAACACATCTGGTTCATCAGATAAGCCTCTGCCACTCAGGTGGAGGAGTGGGGAATCACACCTGGTTCTCCAGATTAGAATCCACCTGCTCTTAACCACTACACCACACTGGCTCTCAGGAGCCATGCCAAGTCCTTTTAGTTAAATATGGGCATTGATGGGACAAGCAGAAGTGGGGGGCAGTGAGGCAAGCAGCCAGGAGGCTGGAGGAGGAGACAAAGTCAGGGAGGATGCACCTTCCCTTGCCTTGTCCGCTAAGTCTCTTCGTGGTTGCTCACCTTGTGAAGGTTATTCAAGCAGCCTTCAGGTGGCAGGGTGGCACACAGGGTTCCCGAGGCAACAGCCCCACCTTGTCCCAGCCTTATTACGCCTTTGTTCCCCGGTGTTCCAGGACTTTTCCAATTACCTTCAGTGTGCAAGGCGAACTGATATCATGGGGGTTTCTACACCCTAAATGTAACTTGATAGTGCTTCCAATTCAGTGTTGGGCATTTTCTGGAGAGTGGTGGGTGGTACCTGGGGAAGATGGAGTTTGGGGTGGGGAGGGCGCTCAGATGAATCCCCCCTCCAGACCAACCATTCCGACCAGGAAACTGATCTCTGTAGTCCGAAATTCTCTTGTGATTTCTGCAGGTCTTTAGGCCCCACCTGGAGTCTAGTGGCAGGCCTGAACCTGACAGTGGGGGTGGGGGTGAGGACATTTGTAAGTCAATCGTGTGGCTTTCTTCTCTGCAGGTGTTCAGTTATCAGGCTCCCACTGCCTGTGGCCTTGGAACCAGGAAGGGCAGCCGCTTATCACGTGTGAAAGTTCCCAGCTTATCACATGTGAAAGTCCCCCCAGCTTGTTCTAATCTAGGGATAGAGTGAACCGTTTGGGTTACAGGGGGATGGGGTGCTGTGGGGGGATATAGACAAGTGATTTTCGTGGGATCTTCAGACTCGTCTTTGGTGATGTTTACCTTTCGCTTCGAAATAAAGACTTTAGAGCTGATCTAGTTTTTATTATTTTCTGACCCGGGGTCTGACATCTAGACATGTTGCGCTTGTCCCCACCAGCTTGGAAGATTGCACGGTCCCGTGAAACATCATGTGAACCTTGGAAGCGTCTGTGGCGGAACACTGTCCTTTTTCATATTGTTTCACCGCTAAAGCTTTGGCTCGCTTTCTCTTTACAGAAACAGAAAAGAAATGTCTTTGGGGGCGGTGGTTATATAATGTAAACACTCTCTCTCTCTCTCTCTCTCTTTCTCTTTCTTGCTCTCTCTCTCTCTGAATAAGAACATGTGATCTGTGGGAATACAAAGCCAGTATCCCTCTTGGAGGAAAGGCAATAAATTAGAACAGGTCTGGAGGAAGCGTTCCCAGCTTCCAGTTGTAATAAGTGTTTGGCTCATCTAGTCAACAAGCCAAGCTGGTAATCGTCTCCCACGCGAATGCAAATTGCAAGAAAGGGTTTGTTGACATGCCCGGTTATTGCTATTCTTCTGGTTACTCCATTGAATTGTTCGTCTGCCATGTGCACATACGCTGCATGATTGTTAGCTGTAGTTTGTGGGGGTTTATAGGGGGGGGTGGCTCATTGCTGGAGCATCTGCTTGCATGCAGAAGGTCGGAGGTTCAGTCCCCATCATCTCCAGTTGAAGGCGTCAGATGTTAGGTGATATGAATGACCTCAAGTTTGAGAACTTGGAGAACCGCCACCAGTCTGAATGGAGATTGTGGCCTTAATGAAACAAGGCAGAGGTGTATCTGCTAGAGGAACATGGGGTATCACATTGCCATCTAATCACATGGGGGGGGGGAGTTGAGCCCAGGCCGTGCTTGCTGACTACAGGTGGTAGACCTGGGCACCATCACTGGCTCTGGGCGGTAGACCTGGGCGCTTCACCACGTGGTAGACCTGGGTGCTATCGCCGTCTCCAGGCAGTACACCTGGTCGCCTTGCTGGCTTCGAGCAGTAGACTGGGTGCTGGGGAAGGGGGGCGGCAAATTCAGATTTTGTCCCTGGGCTCCATTTTCCCTAGATATGCCTCTGAACCAAGGCTCTCATTTGGTACAAGGTACTTCCAAACTGAAGTGCCTTGAAAAGTTACGGTGTCCCCTTTCCTTCCTGAATTTCCCAGACAAAGTTGTGTAGATGCCTCTCAGAGTCCAGTAGATCAGCAACAGGATTGAATTAGAGGTCTCCTGTCTCCCTTCTGAATGAGGAGAGTAAACGGAGGGCTCACACTGGTTTGACCATCAGCCAATGATGGTAGCTCCTGAGGAGAACTTGCTTTTGTGAATGGACCATAGGAGATTGATTGCCATTCATTTCTCACTGCACTGAGTCAACCCGATCATGGCAAAGGCCCTCTGTGCAGCCGGTGGGGAGCCCCCAGTGAGCTGCTGAGTTAGCGTGGTATAATGGTTAAGAGCGGTGGACTCTAACCTAGAGAGCTGGATTTAATTTGCTATTCCTCCACGTGCACGGTAGACTCTCATCAGACGAACTAGATTTGTTTCCTTGCTCCTACACATGAACCCTGCTTGGGCTTGTCACAGTTCTCTCATAACTCTCTCAGCCCCACCTACTTCATAAGGTGTCTGTTGGGGGAGAGGAAGGGAAGAGGTTTGTAAGCCACTTTGAGACTCCTTACAGGAGAGAAAGGTGGGGTATAAATCCAAATTCTTCTTTGGAGAGAATGCAGGCAGCCTTCCCCTATCATGCATTTTTATTATTATTATTATTATTATTATTATTATTATTATTATTATTATTATTATTATTATTATTATTATCGTCGTCGTCGTCGTTAGTATTATTAGTATTGTTATTATTGTTATTATTATTCGATTTAATAGACCGCCGTACCCCAGAAGGGCTCAGGGCGGTTCACACACCAATCAAACATAATACAATACAATTAAAAATCAAATAATCCCAATTAAAACAATAAATATGATAAAACAGTAGCAGTAGCATCAGTAGCAGTAGTATCATTATCCATTTTTATCCACCCACACAGGATGCAGTATGGTTAACGGAAAGGTTCGCCTCTATCTGCTCATCTGCCAAGTCATGCTGAGTTTGAAGAAGAAGAAGAGTTTGGATTTATACCCCACCTTTCTCTCCTGTAAGGAGACTCAAGGTGGCTTACAAACTCCTTTCCCTTCTTCTCCCCACAACAGACACCTTGTGAGGTTCCAAAGAACTGTGACTTAGCCCAAGGTCACCTAGCAGGAATGTAGGAGTGCGGGAACACATCTGGTTCACCGGATAAGTCTCTGACACTCAGGTGTAGGAGTGGGGAATCAAACCCATTTCTCTAGGCCAGGGGTCTGCAACCTGCGGCTCTCCAGATGTTCATGGACTACAATTCCCATCAGCCCCCGCCACCATGGTCAATTGGATTTGTAGTCCATGAACATCTGGAGAGCTGCAGGTTGCAGACCCCTGCTCTAGCTAGAACCCACCTGCTCTTAACCACTACACCCGGCTGGCTCACCTTCACTTCCCCTCTGTATAGATTTGGTGGCAGGTTGACTTTAAACACCTGGGTCTTGAGAGCAGGTCGTTTGACCTCACCTGTGAGAGATCCAAACACGGAGAAATCCCATCGGTGACATGAGTGTCTTCTGCTGTGTGTCACCTGTTCCTTATTCTCATTTATTGGAGGTGTTCCTTCCGGCCGTGGATCTGTATTGCCTCCGAAGCTCGCTTCCTTGGAAATAGATGCGGTGATAATCAGCGTAGTTTTACATTCCAAAGGTGTGTGTTGGGGACAAGAGATCTTTCACATAGCTGGCTAATTCAGCATTTTCCTTGCTTGAGATGTACCGCCCTGGACATTTGTATGAAAATGCCCATTCTTTTAATACAAAGCCCCCCAACCGTCCATTTTTTCTCCCTACTGGAAGCCCGAACATGCACCTCTCGTGATCAAAAGCGAGTAAAGGACCTGACTAATAGATATTACGTTCCATTATATGGTCTTCGAGTCAATAAACATTAGGTTACCTTCAGGCCGTGAAAAAAAAGGCTGGATTTATTATTTTTTTTTTAAAAAAAGAAGAAATCTTATCTGGAGGGTTTTGCATTTCAATGGGATGTGCATTTGCATATTTTAACAATAACCTCCCATCATTCTGTCTGATCTGTGCTCAGTTGCCCATACCGATCAATTTATCTTGAATAGATTATCACTTGTTTAATAAACCCTTCATAATGTGCAGGTATAACAATGGGGCTCCGTCGGATAAAGGTGGGATTGAAGTTCTTTGGAGACAAATCGGGGTGGCCCGACTCGTGATTAACTTTACACCCCTGTGTTTGCCGGCACCGAATGCGCGGTGAAAGGCGGCCGTTCCCATTATTTGCCTTCAAAAACCAACCTGCTCTGTCCAACTTCCAGCATGGTGTAGTGGTTAAGAGCAGGCGGATTCTAATCTGGAGAGCCAGGTTTGATTCCCCACTCCTCCACCCGAGTGGCAGAGGCTTATTTGATGAACCAGATGTGTTTCCACACTCCTACATTTCTGCTGGGTGACTTTGGGCCAGTCACAGTTATCTCAGAACTCTCTCAGCCCCACCTGCCTCACAAGGTGTCTGTTGTGGGGAGAGGAAGGGAAAGGAGTTCACAAGGCACCTTTAGTCCCCTTACAGGAGATAAAAGTGGGGTATAAATCCTCCACAGCAGTGGCGTAGGAGGTTAAGAGCTCATGTATCTAATCTGGAGGAACCGGGTTTGATTCCCAGCTCTGCCACCTGAGCTGTGGAGGCTTATCTGGGGAATTCAGATTAGCCTGTGCACTCCCACACATGACCTTGGGCTAGTCACAGCTTCTCGGAGCTCTCTCAGCCCCACCTACCTGACAGGGTGTTTGTTGAGAGGGGGGAAGGGCAAGGAGATTGTAAACCCCTTTGAGTCTCCTGCAGGAGAGAAAGGGGGGATATAAATCCAAACTCTCCTCCTCCTCCTCCTCCTCCTCCTCCTCCTCCTCCTCCTCCTTCTTCTTCCTGGCCAGTGTGATAAGCAAATACAAAAATAAGATCATCAAGCCGACATCACACAGTAGGGATTTCAACCTGGACCTCTCGGATTCCTGTGTATCACTGAGATGGGGGACTTGGCTTATGTGAAACCAGCTGTTGCGGTTCTTGGCAGCCCCCACAGGATTACCCCAATTGGATTTCTTCATCCCTCTTCCCAGAAATGAAGAAGAAGAATTTGGATTTATACCCCCCCCCCCTATTTGCCCTTCAAGGAGTCTCAAAATAGCTGACAAGCTCCTGCAACAACAGACACCTTGTTGAGGTTGGTGGGGCTGAGAGAGTTCTGAGAGAACTGTGATTGGCTTGAGATCCCCTGGCAGGCCTCAAGAGAAGGAGCGGAGAAACTAGCCCGGTTCTCCAGATTGGAGTCCACCCCTCTTAGCCACCACGCGTGAGCAATCCCATGGGGTTTCAGCCAAGTCCTCAAACTACCGGCAATCCCTCTTCATCCTGCAGGCGGGACTTAACATAAGAACATAAGAACAAGCCAGCTGGATCAGACCAGAGTCCATCTAGTCCAGCTCTCCGCTACTCGCAGTGGCCCACCAGGTGCCTTTGGGAGCTCACCTGCAGGAGGTGAAAGCAAGGGCCTTCTGCTGCTGCTGCTGCTCCCGAGCACCTGGTCTGCTAAGGCATTTGCAATCTGAGATCAAGGAGGATCAAGATTGGTAGCCATAGATCGACTTCTCCTCCATAAATCTGTCCAAGCCCCTTTTAAAGCTATCCAGGTGAGTGGCCATCACCACCTCCTGTGGCAGCATCTTCCAAACACCGATCACACGTTGCGTGAAGAAGTGTTTCCTTTTATTAGTCCTCATTCTTCCCCCCAGCATTTTCAATGAATGCCCCCTGGTTCTAGTATTGTGAGGACTTGCAGGTCCACAGTCTGGCCTGAACGATTCCCTCTGGTCTATCATCATTTTTTTTCTCTAGTTTGTCAAAACAGTGACAAATGTATCCCAGGCTGGGCATGTGGGAATTAATGAGTAAATACCTGAAAAAAGTCAGGTTATAAAGGCCAAGTATTATTATTAATGGTATATTACTTAAAGGGAACAGAAAGGGAAAGGAATTGGGGGTGGGGCAGAGCCTGCGTGAAAAGCGGCGTTCCAGAACCGAACTACACACTTCTCTGTCTCGATCAGATTAGCGTAACCATTAGCAACGCTGTATTCTCGCTTCTCCGGTGGGTTGCCGTGGTGAAAGCCACCCTGTCCAACCTACAGCAACAAATAAATATTTTTAAAAGGAAGGGGAGGAAGAGCCGTACAAAAGATGCCTTTTTATATAACTAATGTTCGAGCTGTTTGTGGTGTGAAGCGTAGATAAGTCTGAGTGGTCAACCGATGGATTCCGGGGGTTTTTTTTAGCAGTCCGATAGGTCCCTTAACCCACAAACCCAGTGAGTTCTTTTTGATTTAGGGCACCTCCTGACCAGTAAAAGTTGCCCTGTTTGCTTCAGTGGAGAACACAGATCTATATTTTCTATAGATGGACAACCGATCTGCTCCATCAGGGCTCTGCTTATGATGTCTTGGTGGATGTTAAGTCTAGGCTAGAGAAGGGGATCTCAGAGTTCGTTCTTATTAATACCTCTATCTATTGAAGCATGACTAGATATAAGAAGTGATGATTACCGAAAATGCCAAGTTGACGCAGAGAGCGTTCCTGCCACTTACCAACTTGACCTGAGAAAGAGAATGGCCGAATCTTGTTTTACCAGACTCACCCACCGGGAGACTTTGAATCGTCATCTGTCCACAGAGTGACTTGAATTCACTGTCGCTGGGGTAATCTAAGACTTGTCCTTTGAATTTAGGGACTGTCATTCTACAGGGACAATGACGAGGTTTGCTTTTGCAAGGCCATACCGTTGGAACAGCTCTGTACTGGACAGCACACATTGGCCGTAAGCGGAACCTACAGGAGGGACCTCTCTATTTATTGTTCCTGTATTGCACTTTGCCCTTTCGCTCTGAGCACGTTTGGTATCATTCAAGCACCTGACACTTCATACTTAATCGGTGACATTATTAGCAGCGTTGATACAGTGGCGTTTGATTTTTATTAGCTGATATTTACACCATGTCTCTTGTGTATTGGTCACTGCGTGGAACAGGAAGCGTGGAACAGGACTAGATGGGCCCCCCAGTCTGATCCAGCAGGGCTCTGGGTGGATCATGGGTGCCAGACCCAGAACGTTTGGAATAGAGATCATTATCCACCAGTATGGGTGGATAATGTGCCAGACCCAGAACGTTTGGAACAGAGATCAGGATTTGCCGGCCCCCAGGGTGAAACTTGCCCTCCCCTGGGAAAGTACATGATATTCCTTCTTAGTTGGCTTTTCAGTCAGAGAAGTCTGTGGCTCAGTCCAGGAGACTTGTGGGATATCCCAACTGGGTCTGGGCGGGGATTCTGCCCATCATGTATCAACCTTGTTTTAAAGAGATGTTGATGAGGGCAACCAAAATGGTCAAAGGTCTGGAATCCATGCCCTACAAGGAGAGACTTAGGGAGCTGGAGAGTTTGGTGAAGAGAAGGCTAAGAGGTGACATGATAGCCCTGTTTAGATATTTGAAGGGATGTCATGTTGGTGAGGGAGCAAGCTTGTTTTCTGCTGCTCCAGAGACTAGGGCCAGGAGTCATGGGTTCAAGGAGAAGGAAAAGAGATTCCACCTAAACATCAGGAAGAACTTCCTGGCCATCAGGGCTGTTCGACAGTGGAATGCACTACCTCGGAGTGTGGTGAAGTCTCCTTCTTTGTAGGTTTTTCAAGAGAGTCTGGATGGTCGTCTGTCAGGAGTGCTTTGATTGTGTGCTCCTGCATTGCAGAGGGTTGAATCTGATGGCGCTTGGGGTCTCTTTCAACCCTATGATTCTATATTGGTGGACCACCAGTTGGTCTGTCGTTGTCACCTTTGGTTTCGGAAATTCCTGGAGGACTCAGTGTCCGGAAGCTCATTCATTCTGTAGAGTCCGTTGTCCAAAGCAGCCATTTCCTCCACAAGAACTGATAACCAGAGTCCAGAGATTAAGAACATAAGAACTAACCTGCTGGATCAGAACAGAGTCTACCTAGTCCAGCACTCTGCTACTCACAGTGGCCCACCAGGTGCCTTTGGGCACCTGGTCTGCTAAGGCATTTGCAATCTGAGATCAAGGAGGATCAAGATTGGTAGCCAGAGATCGACTTCTCCTCCATCAATCTGTCCAAGCCCTTTTTAAAGCTAAAATTGGCTGTCATACTGGAAGAACTCCTGGCCCTACCTGGAGGTTGGCCAGCCAGTCCCAAAGGCAAGCCGCTCCATCCGCACCCGCGTCCTAAACCGCTTCAGGAGCCGAGAAAGCGAGCCCTGTCCCCTTCCCGCCTCCGTCCTGATCTTGCAGTAGTTCAAAGTCACCCACTGTCAGCGCGAGAGTTATTTCTAGAGTATGTTGATAGAATGATCAAACCTTCCCAGTCGAGAAACACGCTGTAAAAAGGTTAATGTCTGATGCTGGCGGAAAGTTTATGGCTGAACTTTTAGTGTCTTTAATCAGCATACCCTGTTTAATTAAATGCCACAAAGGGAAAGAAGGGGGGGGGACCGAAACACCGGGGAGTTGTCTCTTCTAGTTCGGATCTAGATGCTTCAACCTACCCCGGTACTACCAGAGGGCACGACAGGCCAAGAAAATGTTAGGCGAGTGAGCTGGCCGTTAGAGCTGCAGACCGAGCGCAAAACCCAGGCGGGTTAGCGAGACAGGAGTAAATAACTCGGCCCTCGACAAGTCCGCGGGGGGAGTTTGACCATTAGCCGGCACGGACAGGTGAGCCTTTCCACCAAATCAATCATCATATTTATTCTAATTGTATTGTAATAGTCCCCCAGGAGTTCAGTTCAAATGAGTTTGACATTATTAAAATTTTAATGCCCGGTTTTCATAGCTGAATGAATATTTAAAGGGTATGTCCCGGGCTTAAGTTATGATGATGAAGGAATTAATGGAACGTCTTGTTTTAATGTGTTGGTGGTGCACGATAAGGAGGAGGAGGATGAGGATGAGGATGAGGAGGAGGAGGAGGAGGAGGAGGAGGAGGAGGAAGGATGCAGGAAAAGGGGGAAACGACACTGAAGTCAAGGGATAGGGAATTTCTAACATGAATGGAACGAGGCTTGATTGGAGTGGATACGGTCTCCAGAGATATTCGGGATATTCACTGGAGTAAGGCAGACAGAATCTAGGGCAGAGGTCTTCAAACTATGGCCCTCCAGATGTTCATGGACTACAATTCCCATCAGCCTCTGCCAGCATGGCCAAGTGGCAGGGCTGATGGGAATTGTAGTTCCTGAACATCTGGAGGGCCATAATTTGAAGACCCCTGATCTAGGGTATTGTGTGGCAAAGGGAGCCAGTGATTGGTTGTTGTGGGTTTTCTGGGCTGTGTGGCCGTGGTCTGGTAGATCTTGTTCCTAATGTGTCGCCTGCATAACATTTCAATGCAGGCAAAACGTTAGGAACAAGATCTACCAGACCATGGCCACACAGCCCAGAGAACACACAACAACCAGTTGGATCCGGCTGCGAAAGCCTTCGACACTACATGGAGCCTGTGATGTTCCAAAACTTATACCCCCAAAATCTTATTGGTCTTTAAAGTGTTGCCAGACTCGAATCTAGATGGAATATACAATTCCAGTTATGGAGCATCTGTTAGCACTCCCTAAGTTTCTCCTTGTAGGGCAGGGATTCCAGACCTTTAACCATTTTGGTTGCCCTCTTCCAGATCCATTCCAGCTTGTCAGCATCCTTCTTGAATTGCGGTGCCCAGAATTCAACTATAATTATAACCCAATAATAGCTAAGTTTCAAACGTGGACCTGCAGCAGAGACAGAGGCTGAGAGCCGCTCGTGTGGAGGAGTGAGGAACCGAACTCAGTTCTCCAGATTAGAGTCCATCAGCTCTTAACCACTACACCACGCTGCTCTGCAATGCAAGTGTATCTGACCAGGTATCTGTCTAATCTGTTCTCCAGATTAGAGTCCATCAGCTCTTAACCACTACACCACGCTGCTCTGCAATGCAAGTGTATCTGCCGATCTATCTGTCTAATCTGTTCTCCAGATTAGAGTCCATCAGCTCTTAACCACTACACCACGCTGCTCTGCAATGCAAGTGTATCTGACCAGGTATCTGTCTAATCTGTTCTCCAGATTAGAGTCCATCAGCTCTTAACCACTACACCACGCTGCTCTGCAATGCAAGTGTATCTGACCAGGTATCTGTCTAATCTGTTCTCCAGATTAGAGTCCATCAGCTCTTAACCACTACACCACGCTGCTCTGCAATGCAAGTGTATCTGACCAGGTATCTGTCTAATCTGTTCTCCAGATTAGAGTCCATCAGCTCTTAACCACTACACCACGCTGCTCTGCAATGCAAGTGTATCTGACCAGGTATCTGTCTAATCTGTTCTCCAGATTAGAGTCCATCAGCTCTTAACCACTACACCACGCTGCTCTGCAATGCAAGTGTATCTGACCAGGTATCTGTCTAATCTGTTCTCCAGATTAGAGTCCATCAGCTCTTAACCACTACACCACGCTGCTCTGCAATGCAAGTGTATCTGACCAGGTATCTGTCCGCTGGTCTAAGGCAGCTTCATACATTTTACTTATGGTATAGAACAGCGGTGGCGAACCTATGGCACGGGTGCCATAGGTGGCACTCAGAGCCTTTTCTGTGGGCACGCGTGCATAGAGTTCGTCATGTAAGGGGAGCGGAAAATCATCCCCCCCCACACACACACACACACATATCTAGGCTGGCCTGGGCACAATCCTTTACCTGGGAGTAAGCTCGGTCGCTGGCAATGGGGCTTGCTTCTGAATAAACCCTCCTAAGGTAGTGCTTCACCCGTTTGAAGTGTTACACGGCTGCCTCACCGAGCTTACTCCCAAGTAACGCGTGCCTCAGAGCCAACTGTTTTTCCTAAATTAAAATCTCAGTATTCAGGTTAAGAGCTCGGGTATCTAATCTGGAGGAACCGGGTTTGATTCCCCGCTCTGCCACCTGAGCAGTGGAGGCTTATCTGGGGAATTCAGATTAGCCTGTGCACTCCCACACACACCAGCTGGGTGACCTTGGGCTAGTCACAGCTTCTTGGAGCTCTCTCAGCCCCACCTACCTCACAGGGTGTTTGTTGTGAGGGGGGAAGGGCAAGGAGATTGTCAGCCCCTTTGAGTCTCCTGCAGGAGAGAAAGGGGGGATATAAATCCAAACTCTTCTTCTTCTTCTTCTTATTGGCACTGCGATAAATAAGTGGGTTTTTGGTTGCAATTTGGGCAGTCGGTCTCGAAAAGGTTCGCCATCACTGGTATAGAAAGAGATCTTTAGCATCGTCGTAGTTTGAGTGAAGCTCGGCGTCTTGGCTGCCTTGTAGCCAGAACCACACCGACTTTATACAGAAACCAAAAGTGCACAATATTTCCTTTGAAGACCAACTCCAGCCCGACCTGGGTCTGCCAGACATCGCGGTTTCCGTCCTCTCCCTTCCTCTCCCGCCTCCGACGAGGAGGCCGATTCTGCAGATGTGGAGCGCAAATAGATGAAATGCTCCAAAACAAGATTATGTGGGAGATGGAAAAAAAAAATACCTTGAAGGATCTGACCTTTACGAATCAGTCAGTGCTCTCCTCGCCTGCCTCTGGGAACGAACGCTACCGGCCATCTGCACACTCGGAGAGCCTTTTCTATATATCACGGGAACACACATTCAAATGCCTCCGTCAGCCAATCAATTCATCTTTCCCCCCCACCTGTCTCGTGGATACGAATGACTCTAGAGCAGTGGTGGCGAACCTTTTCGAGACCGAGGGCCCAAATTGCAACCCCAAACCCGCTTCTTTATCGCAAAGTGCCAACACGGCAATTTAACCTGAATACTGAGGTTTTAGTCTAGAACAGGGGTAGGGAACCTGCGGCTCGAGAGCTGCATGCGGCTCTTCTGCCCTTGCACTGTGGCTCCACGAGCCGAGCCGCTGGCCCCATCCTTGCCCACCCTGCAGGCAGCAGGGCGGGTGCACCAACTGCCCACGTCAGCTGGGCCGTGCCGCGGGCTTCCCCTCTCGCCCGCCCCGTTGGAGCGGGGCGGGTGTTTTCCTGGCAGCCAGCGAGGCCAAGCCGCTGGCTTCATCCTTGCCCGCCCTGCGCATCCATGCACTTCTCAGAATGAGCGGAGTAAAAGGTTAAAAAAACCCTAAATATATAGTGTTATCTTTATTTTCAATGTCAAAAATTATTTGCGGCTCCAAGTGTTTTCTTTTCCCATGGAAAACGGGTCCAAATGGCTCTTTGAGTGTTAAAGGTTCCCTACCCCTGGTCTAGAAAAAACAGTTGGCACCGAGGCGTGCGCTACTCGGGAGTAAGCTTGGTAATAATCGGTGGCTTCGCTTTGAAGCAGCTGTGCAGCTCTTCCAACGGGTGAATCGTGACCCTAGGGGGGTTTGCTCAGAAGCAAGCCCCATTGCCAGCAACCGAGCTTACTCCCAGGTAAAGGATCACGCTTCAGTTGTTCGCATGAAAATCAGTGGGGTTTAACAGCGCTTAACAGGGTTACCTACACTGCTTCCTCCAAACTAGGTCTTAAGTTTAATGCTAATAATTGAGCCCAGCGGCCCAGGCCAGCCTAGATGTGTGTGTGGGGGGGGGTGCGATCCTGTTTGCACGTGCCCACAGAAAGGGCTCTGAGTGCCACCTCTGGCACCCATGCCATAGGTTCACCATCACTGCTCTAGAGGGTGCAGAAGTGTCGGGCCGGATGGTGCGAAACACGGGAGGCCAACAGAATAATCTTCCCCAAAAGCAGAGTCCAATCTAGAGGCTGGCTAGGGAGAGGGCAGGAATTTTCATCAGGAACGATTGAAAACATGGGTTTGGGGGAAGATATTTGCCGCAGGGACCCTTGGTCAATCCATTAGCCCCAGTGTGGACAATGGAAATGTCAGGGGTCAAACCAGGACTTGGGTGGTGTAGCTGAATGAAAGGAAACACCCGGAGGCAGGGACGGAGAGGGATTTGGGGTTCGTCAATAGGGTTGCCAGCCTGCAAGTGGGGTCTCCTGATCTCCTGACTTCGTGGGTCTGTTCCCCTGGAAAAAAATGGCTGCTTTGGAGGATGGCTGAGGGCTACCCCCTCCCCAAATCCCACCCAGTCCAAGTTCCACCCTCAAATGCCCAGGAATTTCCCAATTGGGTCTTGCCAGGGACTTGGGGGGAAAAAGCAGCCAACAAGTTCTGAGCGGAAACATTTGCCCAGTCATGACATTTTTATCCTATCTTTCCATCAAAGAGATAACAGCAACAGATATGGGGAGTTGTGGGGTTTCCGGGCTATATGGCGTGTTCTAGTAGCATTTTCTCCTGACGTTTTACCTGCATCTGTGGCTGGCAACGTCAGCTCTGAAGATGGAAGCCACAGATGCAGGAGAAACGTCAGGAGAAAATGCTATTGGAACACGGCCATACAGCCCGGAAACCACACAGCACCCCAATGATTCTGGCCGAGAAAGCCTTCAACAATACAGCGACAGATATGTTCTTTCCCTCCTTTCTTTTATCCGCACAACAGCCCTGGGAGGTAGAGTAGGCTGAGAGGGAACGTTTGACCGGAGGTGGCTGACCTAAGGTCACCTGACAAGCTTGCATAGCAGAGTGAGTATTTGAATTGGGGGGGGGGTTGGAAATACAATTGAGGTTCTAAACTAGGAAGAAGAGTTTGGATTTATTGTCGAAGGCTTTCACGGCCGGAATCACTGGGGTGCTGTCTGGTTTCCGGGCTGTGTGACCGTGTTCTAGCAGCGTTCTCTCCTGACGTTTCGCCTGCATCTGTGGCTGGCATCTTCAGAGGATCTGATGGTAGGAATGGAAAGCAAGTGGGGTATATATACTGTGAGGTCAAAAGGTGAGGCCATCTGAATAGAGTAGCCTGGCATGTGAATCACAGAGAAGTCTGTAGCATGGGAGCAACAATGAAGTTAGCAAGGTCAATAGGTGAATGGATCTGAATAGAAGTATCAGATCCTGTGAAGATGCCAGCCACAGATGCAGATGAAACATCAGGAGAGAATGCTGCTAGAACACGGCCATAAAGCCCGGAAACCAGACAGCACCCCAGAGTTTGGATTTATGCCCTCCTTTTCTCTCCGGTAAGGAGACTCAAAGCAGCTTATGAGCTCCTTTCCCTTCCTCTCCCTGCAACAGACCCCTTGTGAGATTGGTGGGGCTGAGAGAGTTTGGAGAGAACTGTGATTAGCCCAAGGTCACCCAGCAGGCTTCATGTGTAGGAGTGAGGAAGCAAATCCAGCTTCTCAGATCAGAGCCCACTGCTCATATGGAGGAGTGGGGAATCGAACCCAGTTCTCCAGATTAGATCCCACCACTCTGAACCACTACAACAAGCCGGTGACGTTCCCTGATCCCATATTTCACGGCCTCGGTCGTCCGAAGCATTATCAGAATCCCAGCGCCTCGGTCGACCAACAACAAGATGGGCAACATGCGGAAACCTTTAAACCTCTTCCCAAAATATCTTTAAAAGCGGTGGAGCTCTGCAGGGGAAAAAAGCACGGGGATGGAGCAAGATTTGTTTTGTAGTGCTTATTACCAAACAAGTGCTTGTTTTATATGCAAATCCGACACCCGAAAGGCCCCCGAGAGCTGATCTGCATGCAGAGGAGAAGATGTTTTCGCCTACTTTGCTGGAATAAAGGAGCGCGCCCCCGAACCACCCAGAGGTTTGGGGCTGCATGCAAAATTCCCCTGTGCGCTGCTGGCCCGCCCTGCTGCTGCGAGCAACCCAAAAACCGAACAGGGATGGGTTATATTCCCCCGCTGTGCTAGGCCTGGGATGCGGGTTACATAGTCAATAACACAGGAAGAAGCAGCTACTGGCATTTGGGGTTTGCTGATTTCTCCATAGCTCCTTTCACATTTTATTTATCATGCTTGCTTTTGTTCCTTGTTTCCTCCCCGCACGCACGCACGCACGCACTCACGCACACACGCGCACACACACACACTTTTAAAAAATGCCAGCATTGTGTAGTGGTTAAGAGCAGGTAGATTCTAATCTGGAGAACCGGGTTTGATTCCCCACTCCTCCACACGAGTGGCAGAGGTTTATCTGGTGACCTGGATCTGTTTCCCCTCTCCTACAAAGGTCCACGCAGGTCCAATGATCCCCAGCATAGCCTTTTGGGGTGGTCAAATGGAATCCCTCTTTCCCTTTCCAATGCACATTGTTATATGGCTCTGTCTTGTTTTTTTAGCATAAGGTAACCCTTCCCATTCCACAACGGAACTGTCCAGAGTGCGAATCCCGCTGTCCATGAGGCTGGTTGACACGCACAGTCCTGGCTCGGGTAAGGCAGAACTGGGGCAAGCAGGCTATCCCAGTCAGGCAGCAGAGGCAGGGGGGTGAGGCGCTCAGATCGAGGCCAGCTCCCTGGGTTCTTAAAGGGCCACATGCAAAAGAAGCGGAGCAGGTAGTGTTGGTTTGCCTCCACCCCGTGGTTTTTCTTAGAAAAAAAAAAGGCAAATGCCAGCTTTTAGTAAAAGAGAGCTGTGGTGAATATGGGTGAGGAAGTGGGTAAGTGGTGGTTGGATGTGAGGGAGGGCAGAGTGAGGTGTGTGAGGATGAGCTGGATGTGTGTTGTGTGGTAGCAGTGGGTGAGGCACAGAGAGTGAAAGGTACCTGCATGTGTGTGTGGGGGGGGGACCCCACCTGACGTCTCACACGGCAAAGTGTGTATGTGTTTCACTTCCACTCGTATTACCTAGCAGTATTACCTATTTACTGTTATCACTGCTCATCTCTGCCCCTCTGAGCAAACATCCTAAGCCCTCAGGCCACAGACAGACAGGCTGCACGAACATTCTAAGGGTGACAGTTAAACACAGCCAGCTTCATGGCCTGGTACGCCAGGAAAAAGATGTTTTACCTGGCTCAGGTATGGACTTTTGGCGATTTGAAGGTCCGATGACCTGCCCGCAACAGGGAGGGACGTCCTGTGAAAATTTGGGGGCCATCAGGGACAAACACACTGTTAGATTTTTATAGATATAGATAGGAAGAGAACTACTGTGTATTCCCTCCAGAGCAGCAGGGGGAAAAAATGTCACATCTAGATCTCCTAGTATTAAGTGCCTTCTGAAACAATATTTGAGAATACTCTTCCTGAAATGATGGCTGGCCCTGCAGAGTGGATGGAGATCAAAAATCTCTCCCGCTCTGCTCTGGAGCACAAAAAGCTGCTAATTTCCAATTAGCACAACCACACACCTACCTCAGGCAGGAAAAAGAAAAAACCCCGACTGCTTGTTTATTGAAAATTATGAGCCTAATGGAACGTGGAGAATTGGCCTCCTTTCTCCTTCCCATCTTGAAATAATAGCTTGGTCTGGGAAGAAGAGGAGTTTGCATTTAGACCCTGACTTCCTCTCCTGTGTGGAGTCTTGAAGTGGCTTACAAACTCCTTCCCTTTCGCTCCCCAGAAGAAGAAGAAGAAGAAGAAGAAGAAGAAGAAGAAGAAGAAGAAGAAGAAGAAGAAGAAGAAGAAGAAGAAGAAGAAGAAGAAGAAGAAGAAGAAGAAGAAGAAGAAGAAGAAGAGGAGGAGGAGGAGGAGGAGGAGGAGGAGGAGGAGGAGGAGGAGGAGGAGGAGGAGGAGGAGGAGGAGGAGGAGGAGGAGGAGTTTGTATTTATATCCCCCCTTTCTCTCCTGCAGGAGACTCAAAGGGGCTGACAATCTCCTTTTCCTCCCCCCCTCACAGGTGGGAGGTGGGGCTGAGAGAGCTCCGAGAAGCTGTGACTAGCCCAAGGTCACCCAGCTGGCATGTGTGGGAGTGCACAGGCTAATCTGAATTCCCCAGATTAGCCTCCACAGCTCAGGCGGCAGAGCCGGGAATCAAACCCGGTTCCTCCAGATTAGATACACGAGCTCTTAACCTCCTACGCCGCTGCTGCTCCTTGTGAGGCAGGTGGGGCTGAGACACCTTGTGAGGCAGGTGGGGCTGAGAGAGTGGGGAGAGAATTGTGACTAGCCCAAGGTCACCCAGCAGGTTTTACATGGGGAAGCAGGGAAACGAATCCCGTTCACCAGATCAGAGTTCACCGCTCATGTAGAGGAGAGGGGAATCGAACATGGTTCTCCAGATTAGAGTCCACATGCTCTTAACCGCTGCTCCATGCAGGCTGTAGAAGTGACCTCTGTGTGACCTGGGCTTTCTAGGCCACCTACTCTGAGCAGAAACAGGAGAAGAAATATATAAAATCGCTATATTTGACATCGCTATGTCACTTCTGGATAAATCCAGGCAGTAGCGTAGAATAACTCCAGGTATTACTATAGCGTTTACACAGATTCCTAGGGCTACCTTTTGTCACTTCCAGGTTTTCCCCAGATGTGACATAGGAACACCAGCGACTTTGCCAGAGGAAAGAGAGAATGGCTATTCTGTGCACCTGAACTGAGCATTCAGGTCTCTTTTGGAGTTGTTTGGGGAAAACAAAATGATGATATAAGGGTAGTAAAATTTGTCAGGGGTTTCGGCACATCCTTTCCACCAAGATCTGGTCTCAGTTAAAAAGCCATAACATTACAGTTGCTTTATTTGTTTTACTTGCTCGTTTCTTTTACGTCCTTCTTTGGTTCCACATTTGGATCCAACGATGTTGTTCTAAAGCAGATGGATCACGAGGGCCAGAGCGGTGAAGCGTAATCAGTATGGCAGTCCAAGGTCAAGCACAGTTCCGTCAGAGCCCAAGGCATCAACACAGAAGAGAGGACAGTCCTCGTCGGGAGTCAGGGTCAGTCCAAGAAGTCAGGGTACCAGGAGTTCGAAAGACAACAGAGATACACAGCCCAAGGTGGCGGCAACAACTGCCAGGTCTCATTGGCTGCTGAAATAAGCCCTTATCTCACATGGATAGGTAAAGCAGCTATGACCAATTAGACTGCTCTTGCCTTCCAAGACCAGTGATGTGCATCGCAGAATCATAGAGTTGGAAGGGACCAGACAGGCCATCTAGTCCAACCCCTTTGTTCCATACAGGATTAGTCCAGAGCAGGGGTCTGCAACCTGCTGGCAGGGGCTGATGGGATTTGTAGTCCACGAACATCTGGAGAGGCACAGGTTGCAGACCCCAGCTCTAGAGCATTCCAGACAAGTTTTTGTCCAGCCCCTGCTTAAAGACTGCCAGGGCTAGGGAGCTCACCACATTCTAGGTAGCTGACGCCACAGTTGCACAACTCTTAATGTAAAATTTTCCTCCTGATTTCCCATTGCAAACTTTATCCTGTTAATTTATATCCAAAAGGAACAGCTGCCTGCACTTTTCTAAGTTACAGCCTTTTAAATACTTAAAGGGAGCAGTATGGTTGCCATTATTTTTAGCAATTATATTTTTAGCAATTATATTTAAAACTGTACTGAGATTTTATGTTGTACACCACCCAGAGCCGCTTGGGGATGGGGCAGTATAAAATTCTAAACAACGAACGAACGAACGAACGAACGAACGAACGAACGAACGAACGAACGAACGAACGAACGAACGAACGAACGAACGAACGAACGAACGAACTAACTAACTAACTAACTAACTAACTAACTAACTAACTAACTAACTAACTAACTAACTAACTAACTAACTAACTAACTAACTAACTAACTAACTAACTAACTAACTAACTAACTAACTAACTAACTAACTGTGGGATAGGAAATTCCCAGAGATTTTGGGGTGGTGCCTGGGATTGGTGGAGTCTGGGGAATGAAGGAACCTCAGTGCGGTGATGTTCACCCTCCAACGAGCCGTTTTCTCCAGGAAAATGATCTCTCATGATCTCCAGGAGAACTGATCCCTACCTGGCAGGCAGGGGGAAAGCCTTGAGAAGGAGGAGGGGCGGAACGGAGGAGGGTATGGATTTCTATTCCACCTTTTCTTTCCTGTAAAGAGAGTCAAGGCAACTGACAAACTCCTTTCTCTTCCTCGCCCCACAACCAACACCTTGTGGAGTAGGTGGGGCTGATCCAGTTCTATGAACAAACTGTGACTAGCCCAAGATCATAGAATCACAGAATCATAGAGTTGGAAGAGACCACAAGGGCCATCAAGTCCAACCCCCTGCCATGCAGAACCACACAATCAAAGCACCCGACATAGTGGTCCTGGTGGGTTTTCCGGGCTGTGTGGCCGTGGTCTGGTGGATCTTGTTCCTAACATTTCGCCTGCATCTGTGGCTAGCATCTTCAGAGGTGTATCACAGAGGGAAGTCTGTTACACACTGTGTCCAGAGAGAAGGAAATGTTTGGGGTATATATTGTCCATGTTCCAGGGTATGGGACATATGTCTATTTAGCCTGTGTTGAAAAACCTCCAAAAAAGGAGACTCCACCACTCTCCGGGGCAATGAATTCCACTGTTGAACAGCCCTGACTGTTTTGGTGGAACCTCTTTTCCTGCACCTCGAACCCATTACTCTGTGTCCTGGTCTCTGAGGCAGCAGAAAACAAGCTTGCTCCCTCACCAACATGGTACCCCTTCAAATATCTAAACAGGGCTATCATGTCCTCCCTTAACCTTCGCTTCTCCGGGCTAAACATCCCCAGCTCCAGACCTTTTACCATTTTTTGTTGCCCAACAGACTCACCCGCTCATGCGTAGCAGCAGGGAAGCAAATCAGGTTCACAAGATAAGAATCTGCTGCCTACATGGGGAAGCGGGGAATCATACCCGGTTCTCCAGATGAGAGTCCACTGCTCCTAACCACTACACCTGGCTGGCTGTCCATGCATACGTGTATATTCTTGTTTCTGTCTGTTGTGGGTAGAGGCAAAGAAAGAGGGAGAAAACCAGTTTGGAAACTCCTCATGCTTTGCAAGCCGCGTTGAGATCCTTCCCGGGTATAAAGTCGTACTCGTCTTCATTTTGTTTGCTTTCTAAGACAGTGGTGGCAAACCTATGGCACGGGTGCCAGACGTGGCACTCGGAGCCCTCTCTGTGGGCACATGCAAACAGAGTACCCCCCACACACACACATCTAAGCTGGCCTGGGCTGCTGGGCTCAATTATTAGCGTTAAACCTAAGACCTAGTTTTGGGGTAGCAGTGTAGGTAACTCTCTTAAATGCTGTTAAACCCCACTGATTTTCATGCAAAGAACTAAAGCGCGATCCTTTACCTGGGAGTAAGCTCGGTTGCTGGCAATGAGTAAACCCTCCTAGGGTCGTGATTCACCCGTTGGAAGATTTGCATGGTTGCTTCAAAGCAAAGCCACCGACTACCACCAAGCTTACTCCTGAGTAATGCACGCCTCGGAGCTAACCGTTTTTTCTAAACGAAAACGTCACTTTTCAGGTTAAATTGCCATGTTGGCACTTGGCGATAAATAAGTGGGTTTTGGGTTGCAATTTGGGCACTCGGTCTCGAAAAGGTTCGCCGTCACTGTTCTAAGACACCCTCCCTTCTAAAGGCCCAGCTTGGGGCAGACGCTTCCCCGTGACAACTGTTTACGGGCCACCAAATCCTAGCAAACGCCCATTATTAAGGCAGTACAGCCAGCCCTGATTCGGACGAAGAAAGAAAATATCAGTCGGTGTGCGGCGTCTCGAGAATTCCGGGCGAATGCTTACTAATGATGCAGCAAACTCTGTCTCATTATTATGGATTAGACCTCATTGGTATGCACTTTGCCCGCCGCGGAGATCTGTGGGGGCTTTCGTTCGCTGAGGTGCCAATTAAAGACCGCTGAATGCTTCGCCGGGGCGATTTGCTTCCCTTTCCCCAGGGTGGGAAGATTCCCCCCCCCACCAAAAAAAATGTATGTAATCCGGTACCAAACACAGAGAGGAGGTCTGCTTGCAGAATTGACCTCGCTGGGGTTGGTGAGAGACAGCTATGCCCTGGCCGGCTTTTGTGAACCCAGCGGCGAAACGTGAATTATTTTGGTAGGCTTGAGATCTGGGGCTTTTCGCGAAGGTTTCCTTCGTAGGAATGGATGACAGTCATTCACTGGGGAAATGCTACGGCGGAGGCCTCCGAGTTGCAAGACGGAGTCTGTCAGCTGGCGAGATGACTGGGGGCGGGAAGGGGGGGTGCATGTGACACCACAGATGTCGCTACCTGATTTCCAGGTAAAACCACGTGACACCACGGATAAAACCTGGAAGTGGCAAAGAGCAGCTGTAGGAATTCCTGGAAACTCAGTGGGTTACTGTATTGTCAAAGGCTTTTGCGGCCGGAATCACTCGGATGTTGTGTGGTTTCCGGGCTGTATGGCCACGTTCCAATAGCATTTTCTCCTGACGTTTCTTTCACCTGCGTCTGTGGCCGGCATCTTCAGAGGATCTGATGGTAGTAAAGCAAGTGGAGTATATCTACCTGTGGAATGTCCAGGGTGGGAGAAAGAACCATCCGCAGGGGTTAAAAGTGTAAAGGGTAATTTGCACGTGTTAAGTGGAATCCACCCATTTTAGCATATTTATGTAACACTGAAGTTGCATCATCAGTTAGTGAAGGGCATCTGTATAGCAGTTGCCTGGCATTTTAATTCATTTAATTGCTTCCTGCAGAGAGACATCCTGTGTCTGGGTGGTGTTCACTAACCATCACGTAATCAATTAGTGCGGGTTACCATAGAGTTTTGAGCAATTCCTAGCATTTACCTGGATTTTTAACCAGCTTGTATCCATGGGCCTTTCCCCACTTACCTTAAGCCCCGCGCTACTTGAGGAGAGTAGCGCGGGGTCTCCCGGCACTCCCCACGAGAGGGGCGGTGACAGCGCAGCCACCCTGATGCTGCCGCTGTCGCGCCCCCTCAGAGCGAGGCATCCCTGGTGCTCTTGCAAAGGGTGCCTTTTGATGACCCAGCGCAGAGCACGGGGTCGTGGGGACACCCGGGCGTGTCCCAGGGATGCCACGCGCTGGGAATTGCACGCAGCAATGGCGGCCGAGGGAAAAGTGGGGAAAAGCCCCATAAATGACATAGCTGGGTTTTTTCCCTTCCTCCTGCTGCTGGTCAGAGTGGTGGTGACTGGGCATACACAACATCGGGATGTCGGTCAAACACATTCCCTCTCCCAGTAAGCCCATTGTGCTGGGGGCAAGAGACGGGGTCCCCCATTTCAAGTCCTTCCTTTCTGACAATCTATGTTCCTGGTGGCAAACCTTTGGCACTCCAGATGTTATGGACTACAATTCCCAATTGGCCATACTGGCAGGGGCTGATGAGAATTGCAGTCCATAACATCTGGAGTGCCAAAAGTTCGCCACCACTGATCTATGTGATGTAGAAATTGTTGGACCATGGTCGGGGACATCTGGATACAAATTATTCTTCCTCTGTGAATTTGGGGCTGTCACTTTCGTAGCCTAGCCTACTTTGCCAGTTCGTTGTAAAATGTAGCAGAGGTTGTATACGGAGTCCTGCAGAGGAAGGGGGGGTGGAAATAGGTCCTAGAAATCTAGATAGCTTCCACTAATGTCAAATATAGACGACTACTGAATGTCCGTTATTAAATCTGCCGAACGTTCCGCTATCAGATATCAAAAATTACATTCCCGAAATCATCCAAGCTCCCACCCTGTTGCATCCTGATGTCGGAGAAATCTTCAGCGAACACCGGGTGGTGTGGGGACTCTTCCGAGTAAAAAATGCATAGGTTTTCTCTGCGTGCGTTGAAGGCCGGTTTAAAACGTGTGACAGACGTTTGGAGACCGTTCAGCTCAAGAATTCGGAAAGGAGGATTTTGGATGGAGAATTTGGAAGAGGAAGGGTATGTGCCGCAGATGCATTTTATGTAGGACTGTGACTTTCACAGGGCCATCTCAGACCAGGTGCTCAGGAGCAGCAGCAGCAGCCGCAGAAGGCCCTTGCTTTCACATCCTGCACGTGAGCTCCCAAAGGCACCTGATGGGCCACTGCGAGTAGCAGAGTGCTGGGCTAGATGGACTCTGGTCTGATCCAGCTGGCTTGTTCTTATGTTCTTAGCAGACCAGGTGCTCAAGAGCAGCAGCAGCAGCTGCAGAAGGCCATTGCTTTCATATCCTGCACGTGAGCTCCCAAAGGCACCTGGTGGGCCACTGCGAGTAGCAGAGCGCTGAACTAGATGGACTCTGGTCTGATCCAGCAGTCTCTTTCTTGTGTTCTTATGTTCTTAAAGGACCAGACCAGGTGCTCAAGAGCAGCAGCAGCTGCAGAAGGCCATTGCTTTCACATCCTGCAGGTGAGCTCCCAAAGGCACCTGGTAGGCCACTGCGAGTAGCAGAGTGCTGGACTAGATGGACTCTGGTCTGATCCAGCAGGCTAGTTCTTATGTTCTTAGCAGACCAGGTGCTCAGGAGCAGCAGCAGCAGCCGCAGAAGGCCATTGCTTTCATATCCTGCACGTGAGCTCCCAAAGGCACCTGGTGGGCCACTGCGAGTAGCAGAGTGCTGGACTAGATGGACTCTGGTCTGATCCAGCAGGCTCTTTCTTGTGTTCTTATGTTCTTAAAGGACCAGACCAGGTGCTCGGGAGCAGGGACGTAGGTATAGATTTTTATGGGGGGGTTCAGGGGGGCCACACCCCCACCCGCCCCTAGCGCATGGCCATGCCTCCCCAAGCCCCACCCCTGGCCTAGCGCTTATAAAAGCAGCTCTCCGAGGTCGGGGATGGCAGACTCCCCTGCCCTGCCCCCCTGCCCCTCCCCTCTGGGCAGAGGCATAGAGGGAAAATGGAGCCTGGTGCAAAATCTGAGTTTTGCGGGGGGCCCCGGGCAGCTGCTGTGATGCTGGAATCCACCCCAAAACAGCATCACTTTCAATGGCATTTAAACTAGAGAGCCCAAATTCTCCTTTTAAATCCACCTTAAAGGGACAATCTGGGGCCCCTAGTTAAACAACATTGAAAGTGATGCTGTTTGGGGGTGGATTATCCCCCACCCTGAAACAGCATCATTTCAATGTGGCGTAGTGGTTAAGAGCAGGTGCATTCTAATCTGGAGGAACCGGGTTTCCCTGATCTGCCACTTGAACTGTGAAGACTTATCTAGGGAATTCAGATTAGCCTGTGCACTCCCACACATGCCAGCTGGGTGACCTTGGGCTAGTCACAGCTTTTCGGAGCTCTCTCAGCCCCACCCACCTCACAGGGTGTTTGTTGTGAGGGAGCAAGGGCAAGGAGATTGTGAGCCCCTTTGAGTCTCCTACAGGAGAGAAAGGGAGGATATAAATTCAAACTCTTCTTCTTCTTCTAAACTGAGAGATTCTCCCTTTAAATCCATGCCGAAGAGGGTGGATTTAAAACGAGAATCTGGAAAAATTTGGGGGGTGCCTGCTGTCAGGGGTGCAATTGTTAAGCTAGAAGCACCAAACTTTCAGGGTATCTTTAGGAGTCTCTCCTAATGATACCACCCAGGTTTGGTGAAGTTTGGTTCAGGGGGTCCAAAGTTATGGACCCGCAAATGTGTAGCCCCCATCTTCTATTAGCTCCCATTGAAAACAATGGAGGATGGGGCACTCCCTTTGGGAGTCCATAGCTTTGGACCCCCTGAACCAAACCTCACCAAACGTGGGTAGTATCATCAGGAGAGTCCCCCAAACAATCCCTGAAAGTTTGGTGCTGCTAGCCCAGGGGTAGGGAACCTGCGGCTCTCCAGATGTTCAGGAACTACAATTCCCATCAGCCTCTGTCATCATGGCCAATTGGCCATGCTGGTAGGGGCTGATGGGAATTGTAGTTCCTGAACATCTGGAGAGCCGCAGGTTCCCTAACCCTGTGCTAGCCCAAACAATGCGCCCCCTGCAGGCCAAAAACCTAAAAAGCACTAAAATGTTTTTAAAACCCACAAACGGGTGGGCGGAGCTTCGGACATGAAGGGGGGGGTTCAAACCCGAGAACCCCCCCTTACCTACGTGCATGCTCGGGAGCAGCAGCAGCAGCAGAAGGCTATTGCTTTCACATCCTGCACGTGAGCTCCCAAAGGCACCTGGTGGGCCACTGCGAGTAGCAGAGTGCTGAACTAGATGGACTCTGGTCTGATCCAGCAGGTTCTTTCTTGTGTTCTTATGTTCTTAAAGGACCAGACCAGGTGCTCGGGAGCAGCAGCAGCAGCAGCAGAAGGCCATTGCTTTCACATCCTGCACGTGAGCTCCCAAAGGCACCTGGTGGGCCACTGCGAGTAGCAGAGTACTGGGCTAGATGGACTCTGGTCTGATCCAGCAGGCTCGTTCTTATGTTCTTATCTCGGGCAGAGCTCCCCCCATCTAAAACCCATAGAAGTCAGCCAACTTAGAACAGTGTAAGTCTGCATGGGAGGTCCCAGTAAGGCCCTTGGGCTGGTGGCAGCGTGGCAGCCGAGCGACGTGGTAAGAAAACACACATTCAAATCACACTTTATCCAGAAATTCACAAGATACCTTCAGGCAAACCATTATTCCTTTTCTCCCTCCTGTACTCTCTGCAGTACAAAGATAACAACGTTTGCCTGTCGCGAAGAGATTGCTCCCATTGCGTATGTTCGCCCAGGACATTATTATTATTAATAATAATATTATTATTAGCTTCTGAACGGCTGCTCGGTGCTTCCGCTCCTTTTATTTTCAAGGGTGCTTTTTCCAAAAGCGGGTGTCGGTTTTCATCCCCCCCCTCCGAAAAGAAAGAAAGAAAAATCCCAGCCCTCTTTTGTTGGGGCAAGGAGCAGCTGATGCGGCAAACGTCTCGGAAAGAGTCCTTTTCAAAAGTTGTCTGGGAGAGAAAAAAGAAAGGAGACCCACTCAGAAAGGAGAAGCAATTGATAATTGTGGCGTCTCCTTTTCAATCCCCTTTGTATCCCTCATCCTTTCGCTTGTCTAAATTTCTTTTAAAGTCAGGGGGAGAAGAAGGAAAGGAGGAATGTGGGGCCGGGAGGGGGGTGGCAGGGGGGGGGAGAAAAAGAGAGTGAACCCTTAAAAAAAATCACAGTTCACTGAAGCGTCTGTCCCTTGTCTAATTCTTTTGCCGGCCTGCGGCTGATGGTTCTGAGAAATACCAAGCGGCAAGCCCTGACATATTCATTTCTGCAGAGAATTGAAAAAGGGTTTGCTGTAATTCATCGCTTCTTGTAACTCAAACCCTTTCTGACAGCGGTACCTGCACTGTCTTTTAACGGTGGCACCGCCGCGGCTGTAATTGGACATGAAAAATGATGTCGTATTTGCGGTGCGCGGAGGGAGGGCCCGGCCGGAGGTAGGCGGGGAGAGCCATGCGCTCTGATATGCGCGTGCATGAGCGCATGTCCGTGGAAAACTGGGACTGGGCAGCTTTGGAGGATGGTGAGAGCCTCGTCTCCGAGAAGTACACATGTTTGGACCCGGCCGTGGCCTTTGGTTTCGAAGCTGATCATGACAAAATCACATTCAACAGCTGCATCGCAAGTCTCTAGATCAGGGGTCTGCAACCTGCGGCTCTCCAGATGTTCATGGACTACAATTCCCATCAGCCCCAATTGGCCATGGTGGCAGGGGCTGATGGGAATTGTAGCCCATGAACATCTGGAGAGCCGCAGGTTGCAGACCCCTGATCTAGATTCTCCTGGCTTTCAGCAATCTGATGCTTAGCATGCTTCCTTTGAGGTTGAGCCCCTGTGTAGTGGTTAGTAGCCAGCGTGGTAGCCAGCGCGGTGTAGTGGTTAAGAGCAGGTGGATTCTAATCTGGGGAACCGGATTTGATTCCCCACTCCTCCACCTGAGTGGCAGCGGCTCAACTGGTAAAACAGATATGTTTCCGCACTCCTACATTCCTGCTGGGTGACCTTGGGCTAGTCACAGTTCTCTCTGAACTCTCTCAGTCCTACCTGCCTCACAAGGTGTCTGTTGTGGGGAGAAGAAGGGTAGGAGCTTGTAAGCCACCTTGAGTCTCCTCAAGAACAGGAATGTGAAGGCCGGTAGTTCTCAAGGCCATCAGAAGGGCTATCAGCCCAACCAGCACTTGGGCGCAATCTACGTTACTACGGGTTACAAAGCAGAAAGGCAGC
Source organism: Sphaerodactylus townsendi (assembly GCF_021028975.2). Lineage (NCBI taxonomy): Eukaryota > Metazoa > Chordata > Lepidosauria > Squamata > Sphaerodactylidae > Sphaerodactylus > Sphaerodactylus townsendi. The sequence goes on along the minus strand of NC_059431.1, from coordinate 4,644,661 downwards.
GGAAAACCAACAGTAGAGGAAACCCATTACTATGACAGAAACCAGGACCCCGTTTGATGTCAGGTGTGCCACCTGAGAAGAGGTGCACAGGGCTGTGCTGACCCATTTGTTCCCTCCGCCGATGCCAGGGACACCTGCACCTACAGAGGGGACAAGGGCACCCGTGGCTGGTCGCCCTTCAGTCCTGCAGTGGTGAAACCCAGAAGTTTAGATTGCTGTGGAGCGGCACCGGTGTCCTGATGAGACACCAGCATGGGGGATGGGTCAGGGCATTCCTTAGGGTGAACATAAGAACATAAGAACAAGCCAGGTGGATCAGACCAGAGTCCATCTAGTCCAGCTCTCTGCTACTCGCAGTGGCCCACCAGGTGCCTTTGGGAGCTCACATGCAGGAGGTGAAAGCAATGGCCTTCTGCGGCTGTTGCTCCCGAGCACCTGGTCTGCTAAGGCCTTTGCAATCTCAGATCAAAGAGGATCAAGGTTGGTAGCCAGAGATCGACTTCTCCTCCATAAATATGTCCAAGCCCCTTTTAAAGCTATCCAGGTTAGTGGCCATCACCACCTCCTGTGGCAGCATATTCCAAACACCCATCACACGTTGCGTGAAGAAGTGTTTTCTTTTATTAGTCCTAATTCTTCCCCCCAGCATTTTCAATGAATGCCCCCTGGTTCTAGTATTGTGAGAAAGAGAGAAAAATTTCTCTCTGTCAACATTTTCTACCCCATGCATAATTTTTATAGACAATAGTTGGCTTCCACCCTGGGTTTGCGGCTAGTTGTGCTGTAGCCCATGTCTTGGACTTACACAGCCCTTTTGGATGGTGTAAACCCACTAAACCCTATGGAGGGCTTTCCAGTGGTAGGAGGTCTTTGGGGCTTTTTCTTTGTCCCCGTGCTGTGCTGAGAAAGTGCAAGCCAGGACTGTCCTGGAAGCTGCGGTCTCTGGATCGGACTGCCTTTCTCCTTTGCATCGTGTCCCAAAATTTTTGGTAATCCCTCTCTGATTACATGACCATCATTCTGGTTTATGTTTCCTTTCTGTTTTGACGTATCTGTCCATAACTGATCGTGTCGGCCTCTTTTCAAATCTGCTGCCTGTAGTTTTATTATTCTCCGATATGGGTTCTTTATCCAGCCCATGATTCAAACCAAGGCACTGCTTGATAATATAATTTGTCGCTGGGTGCAGCCAATCCTCCCTTCCTTTTCTCGTCTTGTAAGACTTTAAATCTTATTCGAGGCTTTTGGCCATTCCAGATGCATTTATTAAGCCTTTTTCTGCCATTCCTCATTACGAATTGTGAGACGGATCGTCTTTTCTTATACTGGATATGCTCTTGTATTTCTGCTTTATTTATTTGTTTAGAACATTTCCTATCTCTCTTCCTTATGGACCCCAAGGCAGCTTACAATATACATGAAATACTAAAGTGACGTATATAAAAACAAAGCCATTTTTTAAAACAAATCACCACTTTTAAAAATCAGATTAAAATCAGAAACGTGCTTTTATCATTGGATTGTTGACGGCTTTCACGGCCGGATTTAACTGGTTGTTGTGCGTTTTCCGGGCTGTGTGTCTGTGTGCCTGGACACAGTGTGTAACAGACTTCCCTCTGTGATACACCCCTGAAGATGCCAGCCACAGATGCAGGCGAAACGTTAGGAACAAGATCTACCAGACCACGGCCACACAGCCCGGAAAACCCGCCAGAACCACTCTTTTATCATGTTTCTCCTCATTCACTGCTTGCTTTACTTGCAGTAACCCTCTGCCACCAGATCTCTGGGGAAGGTATAGTCCAGTGGTGGCAAACCTTTGGCACTCCAGATGTTATGGACTACAATTCCCATCAGCCCCTACAATTGGCCATGCTGGCAGGGGCTGATGGGAATTGTAGTCCATAACATTTGGAGCACCAAAGGTTCGCCACTACGGGTATAGTCTGTATAAGGCATAGTGCATCATTCTAAGCTTCTAGGTTTTTCTGTCCAGTACATCCAAATCTGCCTGTGTCCAGTATATGATTCCTGCAGTGTACCTGATGATGAAGGAGCTGCGTGGCATAGTGGTTAAGTGCTTGCACTGCCACTCACACGGTCAGGAGTTCGAGCCCCCTATGGGTCAGATATCCTGGCAGCTGGCTCATGGTCAACTCAGCCCATTCCTTGGTCGGTAAATGAGTACCTATCACATAACTAGGGGGTAAAGAATAGCCAGGGAAAGCAATGGCAAACTACCTCACAAAAACAGCTTGCCTATGAAATCACTGCTTGCAGTGCAACTCCAGGGTCGAACACGACTGAAGGGGAAACTTTACCTTTTTACCTGATGATGGGTATGGCCCAGCTGTTGATTGTCTTGATGGTATTTCCACCGTTTAATTCTCCTGACCCCCTGGGTGTATTCTCTGCTGAGCACAGTCTTCACTTGCCTGTTCTAGATGTTATCCAGCTGCAAAATGCCCAGGTATTTATAGGCTTCCTCTTGGTTACACTTGATCAGTTGGCCATCCGGCATTTGTATGCCATCAGTCCCAGTGATCTTCCCCTCTTTATCGCCACAGTGGCGCACTGTTCCAGGCCAAATTCCATTAAGAACATAAGAACATAAGAACTAGTCTGCTGGATCAGACCAGAGTCCATCTAGTCCAGCACTCTGCTACTCGCAGTGGCCCACCAGGTGCCTTTGGGAGCTCACATGCAGGAGGTGAAAGCAATGGCCTTCTGCTGCTGCTGCTCCCGAGCACCTGGTCTGCTAAAGCATTTGCAATCTGAGATCAAGGAGGATCAAGATTGGTAGCCATAGATCGACTTCTCCTCCATAAATCTGTCCAAGCCCTTTTTAAAGCTATCCAGGTGAGTGGCCATCACCACCTCCTGTGGCAGCATATTCCAAACACCAATCACATGTTGCGTGAAGAAGTGTTTCCTTTTATTAGTCCTAATTCTTCCCCCCAGCATTTTCAATGAATGCCCCCTGGTTCTATTATTGTGAGAAAGAGAGAAAAATGTATCTCCATTGAAATGTTTGCCCTGAACGTTCAAACCGTGTTCACTAACGACTGGATTTCTGTGTCTGATTTCCCAAATCATCCATGTACAGCAAATGTGAGATTTTCTTATCTGAGTCTTTGGCCATTTGATAGCCCAACTTTGTTTTCTTTAAAATCACTGTTAGTGAGATCATGACGATGATAAACAGTAAGGGCGACAGTGAATCACCTTGGAAAATCCCTCGCTTGACGTTGACCATTCCATAGTTTTCATTTCTGACTGTCACTTCAGTTCCCCACTGTCTCATAGCTTTTTCAGGGAATACTCATATGTTGTTGCCGACACCAATTATTTTCAAGCATCTTATGCCCCAGCTATGGGGCAGTGAGTCGAATGCCTTCTTGTAATCGATCCAGACCGTAAGCAGATTCGTTTTTCGAGTCTTGCAGTTCTCCGTGATCATTTTGTCCATCAGGAGCTGATCTTTTGTTCCCCTTTCTGTTTTCCTCGTAGCAACTCCGTGGGGTAAGTTCGGCCGGCAGGGGGTGCATCTGCCCATAACAGGGGGGAGCAAAGCAGAAAAGAACCCAATTAGTCAGTAAACGCTGAGCATAATTTAATGCATGCGATGATTTCTGCACTTGACAATTCTTTTGCTGAGCAAAGAGACACACACACAACTCCTAATACACACTGAGAACATCTTGACATGAAAGACACCAATTATGGGGAGAAAGATGGAGAGGGAAGTAATTAGGTTTCTCATCTCTGTGGATGGCATTTCCTACTCTCTCGGAAGGAGTGTCTACAAGGAGAAAGGCTGGAGGGAGAGACAATGGGGGGGTCTTAGAGGGCATATGGGGGGGGGGGGTTTGCCAAAGTCCAAGTAGAGTCTGGAGATCTCCTGGGAATCCAACTATTCTCCAGGTAACAGAGATCAGTTAATTTGGAGAAAATGGCCAGAAGATGAATGGATCTGTATAGAAGTATCCTGGTCTTTGTTCCCTTTGAGTGCTATAGTCTATAGTTGTCCTGTGTTTGTGTGGAGCTGATCAGTCACTGTCTTGATTCTAGAGTTTTTCAACACTGGCAGCCAAATTCTGTTCATTTTCATGGTTTCTTCCTTCCTGTTGAAATTGTCCATGTGCTTGTGCATTTCAATGGCTTCTCTGTGTAGTCTGACGTAGTGGTTGTCAGAGTGGTCCAGAATTTCTGTGTTTTCAAATAATATTCTGTGTCCAGGCTGGTTTATCAAGTGTTCTGCTATTGCTGATTTTTCTGGCTGAAATAGTCTGCGGTGCATTTCCTGTTCTTTAATCATGTCTGAGCTGTTCTTTAATCGTGTCTGAATGCTGCTAGAACATGGCCATGCAGCCCGGAAACCACACAGCACCCCAGTGATTCCGGCCGTGAAAGCCTTCGACAATACAGAAGATGGATTGTTTGGCATTTTACCCCACTGAAGTTTCTCCCTTCCCCAAGCTTCCCCTCCTGAGGTTCCACCCCCCCCCCCAATATTCAGCTATTTCTCAACATAGAGCTGGAAACGTAATCGCAAGGAAATTAACCCATAACAGGAGGGAATAAAAAAGGGCAGAACTGCTGGACACAATTTTAACCTAACCCCAACCATAAGGATGTAAACCCAACCATAGCCACGAACAGATTAACCTCTTGCATTCAACTGTCTTTTTTTTTTTTACCAGGAATACTCTTATCTCTGGCCAATTACAGTCTTGCCAACATAAAAGTTCTCCTGGAATGGCAACAGATCTCCAAATTACCGTGTTTCCCCGAAAATAAGGCCTACCCCAAAAAAAGCCCTAGCATGGTTTTTCGGTATTTTTGGAAGATGCTTGAAATATAAGCCCTCCTCCAAAAATAAGCCCTAGTTAGATTCCCCGGCACAGCCCCCGCCCTGCACCCCCACCATGCCCTTGCCACACCCCCACCCATCCCCGGAATGCCCCCACCATGTTCCAGAACACCCCCAGAACACCCCCGCCCCCTGCGTGCTATGCCGTCGGGGCGCAGAAAATAAGACCTCCCCTGAAAATAAGCCCTAAGGAGCAGCAGTGGCCTAGGAGGTTATGAGCTTGTGTATCTAATCTGGAGGAACCGGGTTTGATTCCCAGCTCTGCCGCCTGAGCTGTGGAGGCTTATCTGGGGAATTCAGATTAGCCTGTACACTCCCACACACGCCAGCTGGGTGACCTTGGGCTAGTCACAGCTTCTCAGAGCTCTCTCAGCCCCACCCACCTCACAGGGTGTTTGTTGTGAGGGGGGAAGGGCAAGGAGATTGTCAGCCCCTTTGAGTCTCCTGCAGGAGAGAAAGGGGGGATATAAATCCAAACTCCTCCTCCTCCTCCTCTTTTTCTTCTTCTTCTTCTTCTTCTTCTTCTTCTTCTTCTTCTAATGCATCTTTTGCATCAAAAATTAATATATATTAATTTTCAGGGAATATAATTTCGGGGAATATAATAATATAATTTTCGGGGAAACACGGTAAAGAGATTAGTTCCCCTGCATAAAATGGCTGCTTTGGAGGACCTCTTCCCAAATCTTACTCTTCTCATGCTCCAGGAATGTCCCAACCAAGGTTCGACAACACTCAGCTGAGAGGAGCGGGTCTCGCTGGGTTGCTCATGTCGGCTTACTTCTGGGTTGGTTGAAGGTCCCAATCCACCCCTGCTGAATCTCTCCCCTCCCATCTCGGTGGCTCCGGAAAAATGATTTGTTTTTGTTGATCTCAACGAGGCAGTGAAATTAGGGCAGTGTCTTTCTTCTCTTTCGTTTTAAAAAAAACTATTATCTTTAGTAGTTAGCAGCGTTTCGGAAAGCGTTTCATAACCACTATCTAGATTTATTCTAATTGCTCCGCAAACATCTTTAGCGCTTAGCAGCTATCAAAGCGGCTGACAAGCAGATTCGCATGATGGAGGGCCAAACAGTTATCAGCGTCCTTGCGTCTCAAGAGAGGGAACATTTCTTGGGGTAACAGGGCCACGGCTGACATCACACTCATAACGAAAGGGGCCAGCGGTCTTGGCTCATCGTTCGATGTTGCTTCAGGTACGGCTGGCCGACTTCAGATGCCGGTGTTGGTGCCTTTCTCGTGGAGAGCCAGGACCGGCTCACATGTGAATTATCATCTCTCGATGACCACAGCATGCGTGATCTTGCAACCCGAGTCAGGGGGAAAGGTACCTAAACAATGGTTCGGTCCAATGATTAGGCGCAACATTTAGGGACTTGTGCTCAGAGGTGGGATCCAGCAGGTTCTCACCAGTTCCCGAGAGTGGGTTACTAATTATTTGTGTGTGCCGAGAGGGGGTTACTAATTGGGTCCGCTTTTCCATCTCCACGCCCTTGCCTCCCCGAGAGGCATCCTGCCTTTGAACATGAAGGTTCCATATAGCAATTGCGACTAATAATGTAACTCCCTGAACTGGGTTAATCCCTTTCAGGTACTGCAATTCATGGATTCTCAGCCTTTCGGACCTTTTATCTCCCCAGTCTCTATCAAAGAACCTGTGTGTTTCACCATTGCTGTGTTCAGATTTGTGAATTGGGGCATTTTCTATAATGTGATGATGATTTAGAAATGACGTGGTGCAAAAAAAATTTTGGGGGGTCGTGGTGGGGTGGCTGCCCATGTGGGGGGGCATCCAACGCAGGTTTTGCCCAGGGCTCAGGTTTGCCTAGGTATGCCTCTGCCCCTTTTGCTGAGGGGGGGCTGGCGAGGGAACCTGTTACTCAAATTTTTGGATCCCACCACTGCTTGTGCTGCCCGTGGAAATAAGGTGCAATGAATTCTAAAATCTGCATGTGTTATATATAAGAATGTTCTTCTGTCTGTGCGTAAAATGCTATCATGTTGCAGCTGACCTGTGGCAACCCCATAGTACTTTTAAGGCAAGAGAGTAATTGAAGTGGTTTCCCATTGCCTGCCTCTGCATAGTGATGTAGTGGTAGTCTTTCGTGGTGGTCTTCCACCCAAGTTCTAACCGGCGCTGGCCCTGCGCTTCTGACATCTAATGAGATCAGGTTGGCCTGGGCCATCAGGCTAGAGCAGGGGTCTGCAACCTGTGGTTCTCCAGATGTCCATGGACTACAATTGGCCATGCTGGCAGGGAATGATGGGAATTGTAGTCCATGAACATCTGGAGAGCCACAGGTTGCAGACCCCTGAGTTAGAGCAAGAGACCAACAGAGGTGGTTTGTCATTGCCTGCCTCTGCGTAGCTACCCTAGATTTCCTTGATGGTCTTCCATCCACATACTAACCTGGGTTGACCCTACTTGGTTTCTAAGATCTGACAAGATCAAGATAACCTGGGCCGTGCAGGCCACGACATGCCTCTTTCTAGCCCCTCTGAAGTGGACTTAATTCTGCACTGCCACCCCAAAATGCTTTTTTCTAACGTGCGCCTCTCTCCTTCTGTCTCTTTGCAGATGAACAGACCGATCCAGGTGAAACCGGCGGACAGCGAGAGCCGAGGAGGTAGTTCCTTTCTTTGTCCCCCCCAGCTCTGTGCGTAATTGTTGTCTCTGGCTGCTCTCCGGCAACGCGTGGATCAATTAGTAACACAATCACTGCCAAAGCAAAATTCCCTCTGCCGCAGAGATCCTCTTTATTAAATTTCCTCCTCTTTGCTTTCGCCTGTGATCGCGTTCAATTATTATTTGATTTTAAAAGGCAGGGAGGTGCCAGCGACGGCCGTGGAAACAAATAACCGTCTCGTTACGGAGTGGGCGAATCGGAGGCTGACATAAACTAAGTTGAGCCGTCTCGGTGGCCATGTCGGTCGTCCGCACCTCTTTAGCCTTGTTCTCTTCACAACACTGCTAACGCAGCGATCTAGCATATTGGGGGGGGGGGGCACCTGAAGCAGCTGGAAGCAATTTTATCTGAACCCGTTTGTCCCTTGCAAATTTTCATGGTGTGAAAAAAAAATGATTGCGTACACTTTCACTTGCAATGGAAAGAGGGGAAGTGTTTTAAGTGCTAATCCCGCTCCCCGCCCACACTGTTCTGTGCTTGAATGTTTCGCTCCCGTTTTGCATTCATGGCAAGTTCGGGATGCATCTGAATGGAAGCACTGCAGAGTTTGTGCATTTCTTTTGCAAGGAGGGAACAATTTAGTCGAGAATAACTTTGTATGGCAAAATGGACTCTGGGTTCTTGGACAACCGTCCAGGCGAGTGTAGTCTGTCCATGGGGTCCGGGTGCCACAACGTTCCCTGTAAGAAATGACCGTCCGTGATGCCGGAAGCCAGAGGTTAAGAAATCTGCCAGGAACTCTCTTTTGTTCTCTGGGTGTAAATCAGCACTTGTTAGCTCCCATGGTTGGGGAATTCGGATACTGATGGAACGAATGTTCAGGTATTAAGCAGAGGAATTTCGTTCATTGGCAGTGACCACTTTGAAGGTGGAATCTTGTCCACATCTTCTGTGTGGTATCTAGGAGAGCGGTTTCATGTTTTCTTCAGAGTGCCATTTTTGCACATTTTATTTTCGAGCTGTGTTACTCAGCAAAGGAACCTTATTGTCACTGCCTCGTAAGGATAGTTTTGGGCACAGGGCAGCGGTTTGTTGGGATTTCTCCTTCCCGGGAGTCTTTCCACACCTATGTGGGTTTAAATCCTCAATATGGATCTGGTGGAATGGCAGCGTGTTGCAAAGGATTCTGGGGAATGATTGTTTGATTTATATCTGGTGCGCTCTCTGTGGTACTGAGCAGCTTTATTCCCCAAGTGTGGATCTGTCCCCAAATGCCCCAGAACACCAATAATTTATAATAAATCAATATAATTATAAATCTGGGGGCCAGAACTCAACCTCGGGGGGGAGGGGGCTCTGCCAAGGAGAAAAATGGATTCTTATATTCAGCTCCTAGATGGCTCCATCTTCCCAAGAAGCAATAGAAAAATCCCTGCAGAGTGTTTTTGTGAATTAGAAAACTAACTAAAATATACGTGGCATTGTGCCTTATATTATATTATAATGTTTTATATTAATATTGATGGTAATAGATTTTAATGATGGAGCTAGTATAATTTACAGTATCTCATTAATTTCTGGCATTCCGTTTGTACTCAATATATCTCGTGTTCATCTGATACTTTTTTTTAAAAAAAGGACGTTGAACTTAAAAGAAGACAAAGAATAATTTGAGTTAAATAATGACTGATAAGGCTTTCTAAGACTTAGAACGGGATGAATACTAAGATTCCCTTTTTATATGTAATGTTCTGTTGTTTTTATCTGTATCCGCTTGTTTTCTTACTTACTTTTCTAGTTGGTGTTTTGTTGTCCTTTTTAATATAAAATCAATTTTTAAAAATGTAAAAGAAAAAACATTCCTGCAGGGTGGAATGAGGCGGGGGGCGACCGGAACTCTTTCTCATGTGTCGTGGGGTGTCGGGGGCTGTTTGGTCTGAGAAGCAGGGTCAGGGGCAACGTGTGGTCACAAGGTCCAGTCAGCCAATGAGGTTGAGCGTGAGAGCCCAAACCGCATGGCATCAGAGAGACTAGTCAAAGCAATTCAGCCGAGTCAGGGGATCAAGGGGCAAACCAGAAGATGGTCCAAGAGAGTCCGAGTTGGCAGCTGGTGTGGGGTCAGGCAAGCAGGCGGGTCACAACTGCAAGGAGCAGCAGCACACGCCAAACAGATGTGCGGCTTCCGCAGAGGCAGCACACTCTCAGCTTCTGTTTTATGCTGGAGAATCGGCTGCTTCGAGTGGAATCGGGATCACCAGCTAAGCTGAGCTACGCTAGCTGTTGAGTGGGTATCCTCAAACTTCTCTTCCTCTCTTGCATCTCGTCTCTCATACGCCCGCACCTCCTTTCTAAGGGTGGGGGAGAGCTTGGCATCCTGGAAACAGTGGCCAATTCTGAGGGTCCGGAATCGGGAGGAGTGGGAGGCGTGAGGCCACCAAGGTCTACGCTGCTTGTTGGTTCTGCTCCGTCAGTTCCAGGCGCAGCTCCGTCAACAGCAACAGGCTGCCCTAAGAACTCTTTAGAGGCTTTCTCCTCATCTCCGGCCAAGTTGGCCACAGAGGAGGTCAGGATGGGGGGATGGTGTGGGTAGAGTTCTGGCCAGACAGTGGAGCAAACATGGGCTAATGGGTCCTGTTTTCCCCCCTCCCCTCAATCAGCAGCACGACCTTTGGGAAAGATGAGGAGGGGGCTGTACAAGTCCAGAGTGTTGACCCATTTTATTTACTTACTTACTTACTTACTTACTTACTTACTTACTTACTTACTTACTTACTTACTTACTTATATTTTACATTTGTACCCCGAAGGACTCGGGGCGGCTTTACATATCGGTACGTGATGAAAACACAATAAAAACAATGCAAAAATCACAGCAATACAAAGATATACATACCAAAACCAGTTTAAAACCAGTTCATTTCAAGATGGTGCAAAAATCCTAACAATATAAGGGAGCAGGCTTGCATGATATACCCCAGGCAAGGATCAAGGAACGATATTAAAAGGGATGCCCGGCTGGCCCAACAGAGAAGGTCCCGTGGAACAACTTCGTTTTACAGGCCCTGCGGAAGATTCCAGATGTCTTTGAGGAATGTATTCCACCAGGTTGGGGCCAGGGCCACTAAAACCCTGGCCCCCGTTGATGCCAGTCAGACATCCTTGTGGCCCGGGACCACATGTTATATGGTCCTGGCTAGAGACTCCAACTAGGAGCCTAGCAGTTGCGTGTTGTGCAAGCTTTGATCATTTTGATAGCATGTTCTAGAATATCTGTCCGCCTTTTCTCGTTTTCTCAATGAGCTGTTCCCAATAAGCTTTAGAAAGTAGAGATATAACTTCCAAGTGGGGCATGAAGTTCTCTGGAAACTACACATGATCTCCGGACTGCGGACATCAATTCACTAAGAGAGGACTTGTCAGAGGGTATGGGATCACCTTCCTGCTGAGCTACCTACCCTCAGGATGGGGTAAGGGGTTGGTGTCTCTCCCCCCCTTTGAAGCCCTTTATGTGTCACCGATTATTCACACTGGTTTCTAGTTCACAGGGACTTGTTCTGTAGGCAGTCATCTCCATGGCTTTCTTTGCTGGGCTTATTTAATTTATTTGAATCCTTGCTCTGCCATTGAAGGGGTGGGTGGGAAGAGAAAGAGAGATTTCTGTCTCTGGGTCCTGATCTCCACAGACCCTGCCATAATCATAATAATTTTAAAGAAGAATGCAGAGCGAGACAGCCAACTACCTATTAACCGGGATGTGCCCAAAATAATAATCCGGGGCGGCCAATTTGCTGAGTGCTCCTCTAGGGTAGGTGGAGACGAATGGGTCAGCGTTGCATCCATTGCTAATAAGCCCCTGGGGCGCGTGTTGACTATTCTCGGGTGGGGTGGGTGAAAATTATGCCCGGCTTTGGGGAAGGTGATTCGGAAGGGTGCGTGAATCATCAATGGCTGTCGCGCTCCCCGGTAGCCACCCTCTTAGCATTTGAGCTAATTACCTTCCCCTCATTCGCCCTGCCACCACCTTGTTTACTGCTCTTCTCTGCACTTATCATAATGCAAGGTTCCCTGTGTGCCTGGATTGGAACGGAGGCCGCATTGCCTGGATTCCCAGAAGAGGAGACGTTGGAGGGTAGCATGTCTCAAGGGCGATAATGGGAAGCTGCGCGATTGGAGCCCGGGTGGGGGTGAGAGCAGAGTCCTCAGGGAAGAGGGAGGGGTGAGAGAGCGGAGCTTGGTACGGACCCACCTGTTAAATGATGTGAGGGGCATGCTTAAATGCAAAAAAAGGAAAAACACAAGTGTGTAGTGGATTGAGGCAATGGGCTGCCCAAACTGACATTTATATTGTTGAAGGCTTTCGCCTTCTGTATTTTCTAACTACAAGAAGAAGAGTTTTGATTTATACCCCCACCTTTCTCTTCTGTAAGGAGACTCAAGGTGGCTTACAAGCTCCTTTCCCTTCCTCTCCCCACAACAGGCACCATGTGAGGCAAGTGGGGCTGAGAGAGTTCTGAGAGAACTGTGACTAGCCCAAGGTCACCCAGCAGGAATGTAGGAATGCGGAAACACATCTGGTTCACCGGATAAGCCTCTGCCACCCAGGAGGAGGAGTGGGGAATCAAACCCGGTTCTCCAGGTTTGAGTGCACCTGCTCTTAACCGCTACACCACACTGGGTCTCTAGATTAAGCTGCTAGTATAACCAAGCGATTATGAAAGAGAGGAATGGAGACTCAAAAGATGTTTTCACCAATAGCAAGGATGTAACTTTCCAACAAACTATCCACGTGCGGTTTAATGTTTGCATGAACATCTTCCTGAAATCTATACTAACAGCTGTAAATGGAAGGAAGGAGCAGTGGTTCAGAGGTAGAGCATCTGCTTGGGTTGGCATGCAGAAAGTCCTGGTTTCAATCCCCAGCATCTCCAGTTGAACGGACCAGGTCAAAGGTGATGTGAAAGACCCCTGGATAGCAGCTGCCAGTCAGAGTAGGGAATACCGAACTTCATGGACTGGTGATAAGGCTACGGGACCATGTGACTATGGGACCAAGTTAATTGATACCTTATCATCTATGAGCACCCTGCTGTGCACAGCGATACTAACTAAAGTGTGTGTGTGTGTGTGTTTTCATTTCAAGAGCACTTCGGGCTAAAGCAGGTGTGTTCCTGCAAGCTCTGTAAGCAGATCTTTGGGGCAATTTTTAAAGGAAAAGAACAGCTGCTTGGAGTCCCCACAGTGGAGGAAGAGAGGAAGTTCAACCTTTCCTTCTTCTCTGTTTGATGACTGCAGCTCTCTTCTTTTGCTGATATTCACCCTGGAAGAAGAAGAAAGCAAGGCAGGGCTTTTGCCTGTCTTGGGAGCAGCAGTGGCGTAGTGGCCAAGAGCAGGTGCACTCTGATCTTGAGGAACCGGGTTTGATTCCCAGCTCTGCCACCTGAGCTGTGGAGGCTTATCTGGGGAATTCAGATTAGCCTGTACACTCCCACACACGCCAACTGGGTGACCTTGGGCTGGTCACAGCTTCTCGGGGCTCTCTCAGCCCCACCTACCTCACAGGGTGTTTGTTGTGAGGGGGGAAGGGCAAGGAGATTGTCAGCCCCTTTGAGTCTCCTACAGGAGAGAAAGGGGGGATATGAATCCAAATTCTTCTTCTTCTTCTTCTTCATTCCCACTAGGTTAATAGAAACATCAGTTGTTTCCCCGAGCAGCCAGGGTCATATTATCTATGAGCCTGACTAGGCTGAAGCCCAGAGGACCTGGAGGGACTTGGGACCCATCATTTATTTTATTTTATTTTGCTAATACACTGTTGCCAGTGCCCTAGGTCTCCAATGGTTAAAGACACCTTGCACTCTGTGCCATAGCAATTCATGTACATAAGTATCCATCAATAGAGCTAGCTTGGTTTAGTGGTTAAGAGCAGGTGGATTCTAATCTGGAGAACAGGGTTTGATTCCCCACTCCTGCACCTGAGTGGCAGAGGCTTATCTGGTGAATCAGATGTGTTGCCGCACTCCTACATTCCTGCTGGGGGACCTTGGGCTAGTCACAGTTCTCTCAGGGCTCTCTCAGCCCCACTTGCCCCACTGTCAGGACTCTCTCAGCCCCACCTACCTCACAAAGTGAGTGTTGTGGGGAGAGGAAGGGAAAGGAGTTTGTAAGCTACCTTGTGTCTCCTTACAGGAGAGAAAGGTGGGTTGTAAATCCAAACTCCTCCTCCTCCTCCTCCTCTCCTCCTCCTCCTCCTCTCCTCCTCCTCCTCCTCCTCCTTCTTCTTCTTCTTCTTCTTCTTCTTCTTCTTCTTCTTCTTCTTCTTCTTCTTCTTCTTCTTCTTCTATACATTACTTTAATGCTACCTTTTATTAACCTCACCTGAATATTGGGATAGAGAGGTTTTATTGCCTCAGTATTTAGCTTCACCTGTTGAATTTATGAAAATCCCTGATTACAAAAATTGAGACATTGTTTGAATATGATTTGAAATTTACTCTTGTGTAACTCATGGATTGAGTATTTGTACGCAAAGGTGTAATTTCTGTTATTTCTTCTGTATACCTTATCTTACATCTTATATATCTTATATTATCTCTTATATCTGTACATCTTATATCTGATATATCTTCTGTATATCTTATATACACCTTCCTTGTCAATACGGTGTATTGGGGTGAAAGACAGGTGCCGGAGGGGGCCCCAAATACGAGAAAGCCTATCAGCCCAGCCATGAATTAATAGGGCCTTGGGAAAAGGCCAAGGAGACCCAAAGGGGTATAGTGGTTGGGGTATTAGTCTAAAACAAGAAAGAGCTAGCTTTGAGCCCCTACTCTACCAGGCTGTAATCTTGGGCCAATCACTGTCTCTAACCTTACCCTACCTCACAGGACTGTTGTGTAGGGGAGAATGGAGACAGAGAAAATGGTATGCACCATCCTGGCTGCCTTGTTGGGAGTGAGGGATAAAAATGAGATTGCTTTCGATCGCGGGAAGGGTTTATGGCTTTGATCCGTCAGCACCCCCCAGAGAAGGCTGTTTTCTTTTTTTAAAAAAATTAGGAAAATCCATTCATAGATTATTGCCTGTTTGGATTTTAAACAGAAAATAGTTGGTGGGAAAAAACCTCTATTCAGAAGGATTAATGAGGAGAGAAGGAATAAGAGTGTGGATAAGAAGAGGATCTCTTTTTTGGGGGGGGGGTACCAGCAGCTGGGTTGGATTTAAAAAAAACAGACATGTTCTTATTTTAATAACAAGCCCTTGTTCTTTAAATGGAGGCTGTCATTTCACAATGTCAAACGGCTGGTACGAATACTCTTAAGTGATGCAAATCTGCACTCCAGATAGGAGAGTGACTCACTGCTTCTACCCTGGAGAATAAGCATAATCAGGTGGGATTGCCCTGTTTTACTGGCTGGCAGGACTGATTCCCACAAGGTAGAACGCGTACATCTGAAAGGATGACATGACGATTGTTTAGCGGCAGAGAACATTCCAGAGAAACGGTTGTGTTAGCAAAACAGGGAAGAGTTTCGTGGCACTTCAAGAACATCAGAAGGCCCTTGCTGGATCTGACCGGAGGTCCGTCTAGGCCAGCTTCCTGTCTCACAGAGTGGCCAAACAGTGGCCAGCAACAGGTCATAGAGGCCGAGGCCTTCTCCTGATGTTGTCTCCTGGAACTGGTATTCAGAGGTTTACTACCTTTGAATGTGGAGGCTAAGAATGTAGCCCCCTAAGAACATAAAATGAACCCTGGTGGGTCAGACAAGGGATACATCTTGTCCAGCATCCTGCCTCACACAGTGGACAACCAGTTCTTCTTCAGGGCTGATGACAGGGCACAGAGGCCGAGACCTTCATAAGAACATCAGAAAAACCCTGCTGGATCAGTCCTGTGGTCCATCTAGTCCAGTGGTGGCGAACCTTTGGCACTCCAGAGGTTATGGACTACAATTCCCATCAGCCCCAATTGGCCATGCTGGAAGGGGCTGATGGGAATTGTAGTCCATAACATCTGGAGTGCCAAAGGTTCACCACCATGGATCTAGTCCATCATCCTGTCTCACACAGTGGCCAAACAGCTCTTCTGGAGGGCCAATGACAGTGAAAAGAGACCAAGGCCTTCTTCTGATGTTGTCTCCTGGAACTGGTAATCAGAGATTTACTGCATATGAATGTGGAGGCTAAGAATGTAGCCCCATAAGAACATAAAGTGAACCCTGGTGGGTCAGATGAGGGATACATCTTGTCCAGCATCCTGTCTCACACAGTGGACAAACAGTTCTTCAGGGCTGATGACAGGGCACAGAGGCCGAGACCTTCATAAGAACATCGGAAGAGCCCTGCTGGATCAGTCCAATGGTTCATCTAGTCCATCATCCTGTCTCACACAGTGGCCAACCAGCTCTTCTGGAGGGCCAACGACAGTGAAAAGAGACCAAGGCCTTCTTCTGACGTTGTCTCCTGGAGCTGGTAATCAGAGATTTACTGCATATGAATGTGGAGGCTAAGAATGTAACTCCGTAAGAACATAAAATTAAATCTACTGGATCAATGTGCTGTCGAAGGCTTTCGCAGCTGGAGTCAACTGGTTGTTGTGGGTTTTCCGGGTGCCACGCAGCTCAGAAAACCCACAACAACCAATCTACCGGATCAGATTAGTGATCCATCCAGTCCAGCATCGTGTCTCACGCAGTGGCCAACCAGTTCCTCCAGAGGTGCAAACAAGTGAAACTTTCTGGCCTTTTCTTTCTGGGACTCTCCTTTTTCAAGAAAGGTGTTTTTCAGGTTAGCAGGAGACTAAATATTTTCCCATTTGTTTCTGAATGTTGTCATTTTCGGTCCGAGATTTTTGATCCTAAGAACATAAGAAAGAGCCTGCTGGATCAGACCACAGTCCAGCTATGTTATTTTCCCTAGAAACTTTGCTGTTCTTATACACACCTCAAAAAAATGGTCAACAAGACCAATGGTCAACAAGTCAACATCGTGACAGATACTTGAGCCCCAGTGGCCGATAATGGATCCAGTATTGGTGCTGCTGAACATTTATTGGGAAAAGTAGGATCCCTGGACAAACAGAAATGATGTCTTGGTTTCAGTCATCTTCCTTTCTCTCTGAGTTGGAAGGTGAGGTTAGGCATGAAGCAGTCAACCTGAGTTCTTTCAAGGAATTGACAAAGAATCCAGCGAAGCGAAGGTTACCTGGATTTCAGGAGTGGGGGTTTGGTTTGGCAGTCTCTTCTGCACTCAACTCTCCCCCCAAACTTTGCTTTCATAAGAACATAAGAACATAAGGACTAGCCTGCTGGATCAGACCAGAGTCCATCTAGTCCAGCATTCTGCTACTCGCAGTGGCCCACCAGGTGCCTTTGGGAGCTCACATGCAGGATGTGAAAGCAATGGCCTGCTGCTGCTGCTGCTCCCGAGCACCTGGTCTGCTAAGGCATTTGCAATCTGAGATCAAGGAGGATCAAGATTGGTAGCCATAGATCGACTTCTCCTCCATAAATCTGTCCAAGCCCTTTTTAAAGCTACCCAGGTTAGTGGCCATCACCACCTCCTGTGGCAGCATATTCCAAACACCAATCACACGTTGCGTGAAGAAGTGTTTCCTTTTATTAGTCCCAATTCTTCCCCCCAGCATTTTCAATGAATGCCCCCTGGTTCTAGTATTGTGAGAAAGAGAGAAAAATTTCTCTCTGTCAACATTTTCTACCCCATGCATAATTTTATAGACTTCAATGCTATCCCCCCTCTGACGTCTCCTCTCCAAACTAAAGAGTCCCAAACGCTGCAGCCTCTCCTCATAAGGAAGGTGCTCCAATCCTTTCCTCTCCAATGAACAGCAAAAAGTTGAGATGATGATGGTGGTTTGTTTCTTTTCCCAACGTTCTTGTTCTCGCAAAAAGTTGCTTGGGATCTAGAGTCAACCTGAAGGCGACCTATGGCTTTCCGGAATGGATGTAGCGAAGCTGTTGCTTTACCTAAAATTGGGGTCAATCGGGATTGGCAGCAGATCCAGGATGTGATCAAACTGACCAGATCGACGTGGTGAAGGGCGGGGAGTAGGTTATGTAGTGGTACTTGAGCATCTGGAATAGGGCAGGGGTGTCAGATTGCAACCAAGGGTGGATTGGGCTTAATGGGAGAGTCCTGGGTGGGCATTCTTGAGAATTAGGTCAAAGCTCATCCTCAGATATGACCATTGTGATCATGCCAAACTTTCAAGTCTCTTCTTATTGGGTCTAAGGTAGTTTCAGAGAGTAGCCAGGTTGGTCTACAGTAGAACAGTTGGATTCAAGTCCAGTATACCTTCGAGACCGATACGGTTTTCAGGGTACAAGCTTTGGATTGTCAAAACTCCATTTGGCAGATACCTTCTTCAGGTATCAAAAGAAGGGAGCTTTGGCACTGAAGAGCTTATGCCTTGAAATCTTGTGGGTCTCGAAGGTGCTTACTGGACTCTAATCTAACAGATTGTCAGGGGGATTGTGTCTGTCTCGTTGGGATTCATTCCTGCCTCATTGTGGCTGCTTGCTACAAACCAAGTGCTGCTAAAAGATATATGTAACCCGCCTGCTATATGTAACCACTGCCATCTGGGGCATTCTTTCCTTGATCTTTACTTTATGGCTTCACACACTTTGTAGAAAACTAGGCTTCCCCTGACACCCTGGTCCCATGAAAAATGGAGTTGCATCTGTTATCTTGTGGGGGCAGGAAGCCAGGTGGCTTTCTCTAACTATCTGCCACCAATCTTGGGGCGCCTCAGCTCTGGGGGCTGTTTTTCACCATTTCTTGGGAATTTGGGAGGGGGGCTTGCAGGCGGATCGAGGGGATGGCAAAAGCTTTGGTGTGTCAATGTCTCATCAATAAACACTACTGATCAGCACCACAGAGTCCATTTATTGGCTTAAAATCCGTGACCTAACACAGATCTAAGACAGAAAATGTCGAGAAACACTCGGTTAGTTCTGGCTGGCAAGCCAAGGAGGACCAGGGATAAGGTAATTTGGGGCTGATCTTCTAGCAAGGGCCACAAATTGGATTCCAGACACTGCTGTAAGCTGACAAAGCGGTTACCCACCTAGAGAAAGGCAAAGGGGGGAACCTACAGCAACGCCACCCCCCTTTTTAATTACAGCTCAGCAGAATCACCTGGCAGAACTTGGGGGCCCATTAACAATCCTGATCTCTTTTTAATACAAAGGCTGCTTGTCGATGGATTATTGCGTGCATTAATAATATATTTATAGACAGGCCATGCAATTAATTTGCAAAAGCATCGGCCGCCCGAGCGCCATGGAATAATGGCTCACCGTGCAGCGCCTTTACGGTGAGAAAGCGGAGCCTCATCTCTAACAGGCTGGTTATTACCCCAGGCTGCAATAAGCCCTCCTCGCATTGTGGTTTATAGCACATCAATAGCAAATGTGTTCCCTTTATTGGGAGTGATGTGCATTTTACTATAATATAGCGGAATTTGTGCAATCCATATGGATGCGTTAAGCGTCCAATGAATTGGCTTGCCGAACAGTCACAATTGAAAATGGTTTATTGATTTGGGGGGGGTGGGGGGGAGTTGGGGGGTGGGATAACGGTGACCGTTGCTACCGATCTCTTTTCAAAACGGGGATGGGGTGGACTTTTCGAAGCTGTTTTATTTCGCCCCCGTAGAGGGGAGCGACTAATCCTTGGGATAACAAATATAATGTAAATACCGTCAGTCTTACTACCTACTACACATGCTTACTACTGATTTACTAAGTGGATTGAAAAATGAAAATAAGTGCACTGTGGTCTGTTGTCCAAAAACAGCTTTGAATGTACATGAATTCCAAAAGTTACAAAAATACAAACACTAACAATACACATATACAGAAAATACAACTGTTCAATTATAATCTAGGTCAGTGATGGCGA
This sequence comes from Sphaerodactylus townsendi, assembly GCF_021028975.2. Lineage (NCBI taxonomy): Eukaryota > Metazoa > Chordata > Lepidosauria > Squamata > Sphaerodactylidae > Sphaerodactylus > Sphaerodactylus townsendi. The sequence goes on along the minus strand of NC_059431.1, from coordinate 4,625,239 downwards.
ACCTTTTCGAGACCGACTGCCCAAATTGCAACCCAAAACCCATTTATTTATCGCAAAGTGCCCACACGGCAATTTAACCTGAATACTGAGGTTTTAGTTTAGAAAAAACGGTTGACTCCAAGGCGTGCGTTACTCGGGAGTAAGCTTGGTGGTAGTCGGTGGCTTTGCTTTGAAGCAACCGTGCAACTCTTCCAACGGGTGAATCACAACCCTAGGAGGTTTTACTCAGAAGCAAGCCCCATTGCCAGCAACCGAGCTTACTCCCAGGTAAAGGATAGCGGTTTAGTTCTTCGCATGAAAATCAGTGGGGTTTAACAGCTCTTGACAGGGTTACCTACACTGCTTCCCCAAAATTAGGTCTTAGGTTTAATGCTAATAATTGAGCCCAGTGGCCCAGGCCAGCCTAGATCTGTGGGGGGGGGGCACTGTGTTTGCGCGTGCCCACAGAGAGGGCTCTGAGTGCCACCTCTGGCACCCGTGCCATAGGTTCGCCACCACTGATCTAGGTAAATCAGTAGTAAGTACTGCAGGTTGCGTGTTTGTGTTCTTTAGCAGCAGGAGTGGTGGTGTTTTTGTTTATTGTTAATTGCTATTTAGTACGCTTCAGTCCTATTTGTAGTGTGTTAAATAAAAATATAATGTCCCAGGCTTGTAAGCCTGCCTCAGGGTCAAGCTGGGGTCGTGGGTGGCTGCATAAGAGAAATCAGATCTCAGGCAGAAGAATTTGGAAGCTGAAAGGTGGGAGGAACTCTGAAGATCAGGTTGTTGGTGTATCTGACCTGACCAACCCAATGGCTTCGTACTACCTGCCAATTGCAAATGATGATGCTGCGTTGCCATAGTACCTTCTGTGCTTAAAGAAAGTTCTGAGAGCTGGGCTCTGTTGGACTGTCTTCCCAACTCCGATGCCCTCAACTCAAATCTTAAATTGTCCGCCTGTGTTATCTAGTCTACACAAGCTTTGACAGAAAGTGACCAATGTGTATGTGCTCCGGCAGAAGACTCTTATAGAAAGGACAAGTCAGTAGCCGAACGCCTTGTTCAAACTATCACTCTGAACCAGATGCCATCCATTTCCCAGTAAGATCAGATGGGCATTCATACAGCTCGTTCTAAGCCCCCCATGAGCCATTTCAAAAGCATTCTGGCCAGTTCAAACAACACTGTAGCGTAGTGTGGGGTGGTGGCAGAGGTGGGATCCAGCAGGTTCTCACCAGTTCCCGAGAGTGGGTTACTAATTATTTGTGTGTGCCGAGAGGGGGTTACTAATTGGGTCCGCTTTTCCATCTCCACACCCTCGCCTCCCCGAGAGGCATCCTGCCTTTGAACGTGAAGGTTCCATATAGCAGTTGCGACTAATAATGTCACTCCCTGAACTGGGTTAATCCCTTTCAAGTACTGCAATTCATTGATTCACAGCCTTTCGTACCTTTTATCTCACCAGCCTCACCAGGTTTGCCTAGGTATGCCTCTGCCCCCTTTTGCTGAGGGAGGGCTGGCGAGGGAACCTGTTACTAAAATTTTTGGATCCCACCACTGGGTAGTGGTTAAGAGCAGTGGACTCTTATCTGGTGAACTGGATTTGTTTCCTCATTTCTCCACATGGAGCCAGCCGGGTGACCTTGGCCCAGCCACAGTTCTCTCAGAACTCTCTCAGCCCCACCTGCCTCGTGAGGTGTCTGTTGCGTGGAGAGGAAGGGAAAGGAGTTGGTAAGCAGAGAGCAACAGTGAACATGAAGGAAAATGCAGGTATTCCGCCCAATGTCTGGTTCAGTTCGGAAGTCCCATTTCTTTTATGGTTCTTCCACACTTGAGATGAAATTGCCTCTGTTTCCTCAGTCAGAATACCAAATTCCGAGAGGTGTGTCATTATTTAAAATAGACACCTGGGTTTTATGTCAGTTGCATTAAAAGGACATTAAAATTGCCCAGAAGCAGCATAGGACAATAAAAACGGGTGGAAATTCTATAAGGGAAATAAGCAAAAGTGGGAAAGTAGTAAAAATAGGTGGGATGAAAATAACCCTGTGCAGAAATAGAAGGCTCTGTAAAAATGCACATCTGTGCATCTCTGGGAAATTGGCCCAGTTGCCGCAAACTGTCTCCAGAATGTAATTTCTGGCTAACACTTTTGGGTTTTCGTCATTGTAAAGACAGCTTGCCTCAGCCACTTTGTGGCAAGAAAATTGCACGAGAACGTCAAATAGGTGTTTGTCCTAATCCTGACCTCCCCATGTTACCCCGTGTAATGGGAATCTGTCATAGCCCGCCTGTCAGTTAGACTATCTCTTCGGTGCAGCTGCGGCGAGCGTACGCAACTCTCTGGTCGCAAAGGGATCAACGGCAGTTCGGGCCGGCTCAAATCCCACGAACAAACACCTGGTTGGAGATATTTAAAGCTCCTTTCAAGCCTCCGACTTTTTTATTTTCTCCTTCGTTCGTGGCACAAAGGAGTCGCCGCTTCCCCAAGCCCTCAAATGCCAGCCATTCACAAAACAAGTAAATAACCCCTTTGCAGACACACTGTCTACTTTGGGAGGAAATCTCAAAGCCAGGGAATTATCCCTGGAAGGTGAGCTTCTGCCTCTAAAAATACAACCTTTCTTCCCTTTAGGAAAAAAAAATATGGTTCAATACAGCTCAAGTGATACCAGTGTCGGAGAATGGATGCTGAAATCCTCACAGTGTTGTCAAAACTTTGGCGTTCCTTTACACAGTGCGGAATTAAGTTGCGTAATTTGCTGCCTCAAAACGTGGAGACAGCAACTGGCTTCAAAGAGGAATTAACTGCAATCTAAGGTCCCTTCCGCACATGCAAAATAATGCACTTTCAATCCGGCTCAGACAGGTAGAGGGGGTGGCCGCAGAGCAAGGGCAGCTGCTGCCCAAGGGGCAGGCCGACGACCCGGCCACAGTGTGGAGCAGCCAGGTGCCTCCCAGGCAGGCCTTGGCCCACCCTTTGGGCAGCAGCTGAGCCAGCCAATCGGCTGAGAGCCTGCCTGGGTGCTCCATGCTGCAGCCAGATCGTCTGCTGCCCAAGGGGCGAGCCAAGACCTGCCTCTTGGCCCAAAGTGTAGGGGGTGATTTTTCGCCCCAGACGTAGCTCAATTGGGCGCACCCGGGGCGTTTGTCCCCAATTGTCCCCATTGCAGCTACGCCACTGCCACCTGGCTGAAACTCTCTTTGGGGCTTTCCACACTACAGAAGGGAGCTAAGGTTGACTCGGTTCCCTTCAGTGGGGGGCGATTCCAGGCTGTCTGCACAGCAACTTACTTGGCCCCCTGGAACCGAGCTAAGTGGGCAGGATCATCTTGGTGCCTGTTTTGCTCCTCAATCGTGTTTGGAGCTTGTGTTACCACGGGAAACGGGAGCGTTCTTTTTTTTTTACAGTTTTCACAGTTTACAGTTATATGCCCACCACGATTCTCCCATTCTGCGGATCCTGATTGGTTGAACGGATGAGGTGTTGTTTCGATTCGTCCACACTTTGAAGCTTCGAAGCGGTATCGACCTTGTTCCAGCAGAAAGGTGCAGTTTATAACTGCGACAGGGATGTCGCAGTTCTGAGGGGGAGGAACTGAGACAAAACAACGTTGAGCTCAGTTGCAGTGCAGGTACACTGAGGTGAACCTAGATAGAAACCAGTACAACTCTGTCAGTGCGGAAAGCCCCTTTGTGGAGGAGTATTGAGAAAAGGCTGTTGAGTGGAGGCAGCCAACAGAAATATTGACAACTTCTGGTGGCATCGGCAAATGAAGGAGAGGAGTTAAAGGCAAACTGCACAAGCTGCGTTCCCCTACCTGTTTCAGTGTTGCCAACTGACCGGACTGTCACAATCCACTGTTTGCCGACAGGCTGCGAGCCAAAATGGCGGGTGACGCAGCAGGATCGTCCTGTGACATTTGGCAACAGGTCATAGCACAGCGCGTGAGCCGGGAGTCTTCCTTCCTTCCGAACCTCCGAGCTTCTCCGGCTGGCCGTGAAACTCTCCCGGCATTAGTCTGGCTTAACAGCGTGGGTAGGTGTAGCGGCAGCACGCGGCTTAATATACTGCAGGTGGCCTATGGGTGAAATTTCCTTTCAGAGCTCTTTGATGGAGAGCTGATATACCTCAGCTACAAACCTCCGGGAATCAATGGAATTGGGGGGTAGAGAAATCCTATTCTTTCAAGGACAGCGGCGACTGACAAGCAGAGACCGCCTCCCAATTGGCATCCAGTATTTCTGCCAGTATTTCAGAGAGTGGCTACTCAAAAGCAAGGTCACTCCGCCGTTATTGCTTCTCATGAATATCAGAAAATGCATCTCTCCCACGCTGTTCCTTTCCTTTTGATCGCATTTTCTTTTTCGGGGGAAAAAGAATAAGAAAAAAAGGACGCCCGACGGCCGCGCGGAATTTCAATACTGCCGCCCCCTGAATGGCAGTTAGTTTTATTCTGCTCTTCAAGGAAAACCTTGATAGCCTTAATACATGAATAGATATTTATATACACACAGGTAGTCTCTTCGTAACACACCTGGCTTAGGTGTGTGTGTGTGTTTTAGACTAAAAGCGCGGGGGGTTTTCAAGGGAACGGGAGCTACTTGGTGAGAGACAGTGTGGTATAATGGCTAAGTGCAGGTGGACGCTATTCTGGAGAACCGGGTTTGATTCCCCACTCCTCCACATGAGCGGCAGACTCTTATCTGGTGACCCAGGTTTGATTTCCTACTTCTCCAGATGAGTGCCAGACTCTTATCTGGTGGACTGGATTTTTCTTCCTGTTCCTGCACATGAAGCCTGCTGGGTGACCTGGGGCTACTCATCGTTTTCTCTGAACTCTCTCACCTCACAAAGGGTCTGTTACGGGAGAGGATGGGAAAGGGGTTTGTAAGCCCCTCTGAGTCTCCTAACAGGAGAGAAAGGGAGTATAAAACCTTAAACCATGTCAACAATCAACCAGCAGATAATGTCAGCTGAGAATTTAACGAAGTAGAAGAAGAGTTTGGATTTATACCCCACCCCCTTTCTCTCCTGTCAGGAGTCTTAAAGCAGGTTCCCAACTGCTTCCCTTCCTCTCCCCACAACAGACACCTTGAGAGGCAGGTGGGGTTGAGAGAGAACTGTGACTGGCCCAAGGAACAGGGAAACAAATCCAGTTCACCGGATAAGCCTCCGCCACTCATGAGGAAGAGTGGGGGGGGGATCAAACCCAGTTCTCCAGATTAGAGTCCACCTGCTCTTAACCACTACCCCACAGTGGAACCGTGTGCCAGCAGATGCCTTCAGGCCCTGTTTGTTCAACCCTTGCCTGGACTGTTGGGGACAACTATTAGCATCATAAGAACATAAGAACACAAGAACAAGCCAGCTGTATCAGACCAGAGTCCATCTAGTCAAGCTCTCTGCTACTCGCAGTGGCCCACCAGGTGCCTTTGGGAGCTCACTTTGGGAGATCCTCTGAAGATGGCAGCCACAGATGCAGGCGAAACGTCAGGAGAGAATGCTGCTAGAACATGGCCATACAGCCCGGAAACCACACAGCACCCAAGTGATTCCGGCCGTGAAAGCCTTCGACAATACAGTGGATTGAAAGTCCATTATTCTGCATATCTGGAAGTGCCCTTTAAATGTTCCAAAAGTTGATCTGGAACGTGGGTAGATCTCCCTGCCTTTGGGACTTCGTCTCCTTTGGGTCTGTGATTCTCAATTTCGTAACAGGGACGGGAGAGATGAAATGCAGAAGAGAAAGAAAAGGGCAATCCCTCAAGAAAGGAAGCAAATGGGGGAACTCTCTTGTCTGCTCTCTGGTGCCCCCTTAAGGTGATCCTGCCCAGGTGCAGAGTGGACTGTATTACTATTCTCCTGGAATCCTGACTTTGGTCCCACAAGTCCGCAAATTCTGACCACCTCGGCCAGGTCTTTGACAGGCTACACCAGCCCCTGACTTCATGTGTTTTCTTTCTTGGGAGCAGCAGTGGCGTAGGAGGTTAAGAGCTCGTGTATCTAATCTGGAGGAACCGGGTTTGATTCCCAGCTCTGCCGCCTGAGCTGCGGAGGCTTATCTGGGGAATTCAGATTAGCCTGTGCACTCCCACACACGCCAGCTGGGTGACCTTGGGCTAGGCACAGCTTCTCGGAGCTCTCTCAGCCCCACCCACCTCACAGGGTGTTTGTTGTGAGGGGGGAAGGGCAAGGAGATTGTCAGCCCCTTTGAGCCTCCTGCAGGAGAGAAAGGGGGGATATAAATCCAAACTCTTCTTCTTTCTTGTTGTGTTTGTCCATCTCTTCTTTCTCTACTTCTCTCCCTGTCCTCTGGCTAGATTCAATCGCCCTTGTCTGTTGTCTGCGGGATTCTTTACACTTGACCTCCCAAGAGCACCTACAACTGGTCCCATCTCTTCCTTGGTCTCTGACCCAGGGCTTAATCTAACTCTGGTCCAAATTCCGTTGGGATTGACAGGTCTGCTCTACGTATGGTCAACCGCTTGTGGCTGGATAGCTATTTATGGCTACCAATCTTGATCCTCTTTGATCTGAGATTGCAAATGCCTTAGCAATCCAGGTGCTCGGGAGCAGTAGCCGCAGAAGGCCATTGCTTTCACATTGCTCCCAAAGGCACCTGGTGGGCCACTGCGAGTAGCAGAGAGCTGGACTTGATGGACTCTGGTCTGATCCAGCTGGCTTGTTCTTATGTTCTTATGTTCTTATGATGCTAATAGTTGTCCCCAACAGTCCAGGCAAGGGTTGAACAAACAGGATCCGAAGGCATCTGCGGCTGGCATCTTCAGAGATCCTCTGAAGATGCCAGCCACAGATGCAGGCGAAACGTCAGGAGAGAATGCTGCTAGAACACGGCCATACAGCCCGGAAACCACACAGCACCCAAGTTTCAATCCACTTGGGATGCATTTTGCAGCTGGATTTTACGGTGCGGAACAGCAAAATCCACTTGCAAACAAGTGTGAAAGCGGATTGAAAGTGCATTATTCTGCATGTGCGGAAGTGCCCTTAGTGTCCGTTCCGGATAACCTGTACAATGGGGGACTGTGTAAGGCATTTCCTATATTTGGGGAAAGCCAGTGTAATGCAGCCAGAGTGTCAGATTGGGATCTGGAAGGCCCAGGTTCGAAATCTACCACGGAAGCTTGGAGAGCGACTAAAGGCAAGTTGCCCAGCCTAACCAACTTCACAGGGTGGTTGTGAGGATGAAATGGGGAAGGGAGACCCACATAGAAGGTCAGGAGAACAATGCACTAAACCAGTGATAGCGAACCTTTTTGAGACCGAGTGCCCAAACTGCAACCCAAAACCCACTTATTTATCGCAAAGTGCCAACACGGCAATTTAACCTCAACACTGAGGTTTTAGTTTAGAAAAACGGTTGGCTCCGAGGTGTGCGTTACTCAGGAGTAAGCTTGGTGGTAGTCGGTGGCTTTGCTTTGAAGCAACCGTGCAACTCTTCCAACGGGTGAATCACGACCTTAGGAGGGTTGACTTAGAAGCAAGCCCCGTTTCCAGCAACCGAGCTTACTCCCAGGTAAAGGAGCGTGCTTTAGTTTTTCGCATGAAAATCAGTGGGGTTTAACAGCACTCAACAGGGTTACCTACACTGCTTCCCCAAAATTAGGTCTTAGGTTTAATGCTAATAATTGAGCCCAGTGGTCCAGGCCAGCCTAGATATATGTGGTGGTGGGGGACTCTGTTTGCGCGTGCCCACAGAGAGAGCTCTGAGTGCCACCTTTGGCACCCGTGCCATAGGTTCGCCACCACTGCACTAAACAGATCTCAGAATGAGGGGCCCTAAATATGAATGCAGGCAAGGGAATTTCAGCCTAGAGAAACTGGAGCTTGGAAATTTGGTTCCCGGTTTTGTTTTCTCAGCTGCTGTTGCCACTGTTGAAACAGAAAGGAGAGCGTTGCTAGCAGCAAAGCCGGACCAACAATTACATACACAAAAAACACATACCACCCCTCTCTTGTGTATCCTGGTTTATCCCACCTGGAGCCTTCCACAGTACACAGAGCCATCTAGTGGCCAAACAGGCATCAGCAGGGTAGCAGCGTACGCCGCATCTTACCCAATTTAGACCCTTGGGTATAACACCCCCCCCCCCCCCCCCGCCCGTCACATTTTTTATCAGGGGATTACTCTGAATGCAGTGGTGGGATTCAGCCGGTTCGCACCACTTCGGCAGAACCAGTTGTTGAAATGGTGCTTGAAAACAACCAGTTGTGAAATTATTTGAATCCCGCCACCGGAACCGGTTGTTAAATTATTTGACTCCCACCACTGTCTGAGCTCGCCTATTTCTGATACATGGGTGGAAACGCGAAAGAACCCACTGTGAGAGACGCAAAAGAAAAAATAATTCCCCAGAGTTTTATTAATCGTGTTTGCTAAAAAATCAGGGCTAACATTCCCCCCCCCACCCCAAAAAAATACAAGGCAGTTTTGTGTCCCCTGGTAAGGTTATTGCTGATATAGCACTATTGTAAAGAATAAACCCTGCCCCAAGAAGTTGACTCCCCGAACATAAAAGAATAGGGGAAGCAGCAGAGAGGCAGTTAGGGAGATACGCAGAATCACCCAAGGAAGGCTGTTGTTCAGGGGGGAAGCAAATCTTTCCCCCGCCAGCTGAGTGACGTTGGGCTAGTCACAGCTTTCTGGAGCTCTCTCAGCCCCACTACCTCACAGGGTGTTTGTTGTGAGGGGGGAAGGGCAAGGAGATTGTCAGCCCCTTTGAGTCTCTTGCAGGAGAGAAAGGGGGGATATCAATCCAAAACTCCTCTTCTTCTTCCTCTTCTTGTTGAGGTCAAACAGCTACCTGTTTGACCCAACTGAGCACCACCTGCAGATGCCGGCTTTGACATTGGAATCCCCCAACAACCGGGTTGAACCCTTCTCTGCACAATGGGGCTGCGAACATTCGTCATTTGCACCCATGAGCAAGCGCAGCCCAATAAAACGACAGAGAGAATCAGGCTCGGATGGCAAGCGGGCCGCTCTCAGTTCCAAAGAGTTCCTCATTACAAAGAAAACGGGACACTGGAGGCCAGGATTATTAATAAATAATTCATTGCGTCCCAACAGCAAACATTTCACACCTGAGGTGGCAGCAGCAATAAATCCCATTGATCCCTCGGAGGCAATTTACAATTAAAACCCTGATTTGCACAAAAATAAATAAATAAAAGGGGGAGGGCGAAGGGGCGGGGGGGGGGAGAGAGAAAGAAGACAAAGTCATTCCGCCCCCTCCGCCCCCACCCCAGCCAGTGATTCGAAGCTGGGGATCAATTAACAGATGTGCCATTTTTGCCGCTGCGGAACGGAGCCGACCGTCTACAGCTGCCAGTGGATTTTCATCCTCTTCCGCCCTGCTGCTGTAATGTCTTCCTTGTTGTGACTTTTTAGTTATTTAATCGCTTTCCACCTGAGAAAAACAAAAGTCAGGTTTTTGGTTGATCAGAAACAGACACAACCAGTGGTGGGATCCAAAAATGTTAGTAACAGGTTCCCATGGTGGTGGGATTCAAACTGTGGCATAGCGCCAATGGGGCTGGGCGGGGCACGACGGGGGCGTGGCCGGGCATTCCGGGGGTGGGGCATTCCTGGGCAGGGCTGTGGCAAGGACGCAGCCACTGCGCCGGTCCTTGGACGGGAAACAAATGCACGCAGGCGCAGGCTGCCATGCATGCCGGTGCACCTCCTGCTAGACTGCTTCAAGTTCTGAGCGCTGCTGCTGAGAGGAGAAGCGTAACTAAGGCCAAAATCACGTGGCAAAATCACCAATTAGTAACCCCCTCTCGGCACACACAAATAATTAGTAACTTACTCTCAGGAACCTGCGAGAACCTGCTGGATCCCACCTCTGGACATAGCCTTTCCCTGACCTGGAGACTGGATAGGAAGAGTCGCGGAGAATGTTGGAGTTTCTGAGCCACGTTTGAAGTTGTTCGCCAGTGTTTGTGACTGTTTGTGGCTGGGCCGGATCCCAAGGGGAGGGAAGATGGCATGGTATAACCGGATCTCATCAAATCTTGAAATCCTGGTTACTGTGTGAATCGGAGACCACTGGAGAGGCCAGGAAACTCCACAGCAGTGGGCAATCACAAACAACCTCTGGACTTCACTTGCAGAGAAAGCTTGCAGGTTCACGGAATTTGAATGCAACTTGACGGCACTTCCAGAGGTGGGATCCAGCAGGTTCTCACAGGTTCCCGAGAGTAGGTTACTAATTATTTGTTTGCGCTGAGAGGGGGTTACTCATTGGTGATTTTGCCACAGGATTTTTGCCTTAGTTACGCCCCTCCTCTCAGCAGTAGCGGCAGAACTTGAAACAGTCTAGCAGGAGGTGCACCGGCGTGCGTGGCAGCCTGCGCCTGCGTGCATTCGTCCTTGCCACAGCCCCACCCAGGAATGCCCCGCCATGCCCCTGTTGTGCCCTGCCCAGCCCCATTGGCGCTACGCCACAGTTTGAATCCCACCACCATGGGAACCTGTTACTAAAACTTTTGGATCCCACCACTGGGCACTTCCAACCACTAACAACCTTGGGATCCGACCCTGTGGGGTGAGTGGGGCTGAGAGAGCTCCAAAGAACTGTGACTAGCCCAAGGACACCCAGTTGGTGTGCGCTGGACTGCACAAGCTCATCTGGTTCTCCAGATAAGCCTCCACAGCTCAAGTGGCAGAGCGGGCAGGGAATCAAACCCGGTTCTCCAGAATAGAGTGCACCTGCTCTTAAGAAGAAGAAGAAGAGTTTGGATTCATATCCCCCCTTTCTCTCCTGCAGGAGACTCAAAGGGGCTGACAATCTCCTTGCCCTTCCCCCCTCACAACAAACACCCTGTGAGGTGGGTGGGGCTGAGAGAGCTCCGAGAAGCTGTGACTAGCCCAAGGTTGCCCAGCTGGCATGTGTGGGAGTGCACAGGCTAATCTGAATTCCCCAGATAAGCCCCTACATCTCAGGCAGCAGAGCTGGGAATCAAACCCGGTTCCTCCAGATTAGATACACGAGCTCTTAACCTCCTACGCCACTGCTGCTCCTCCTACGCCACTACACCATGCTGGCGCTACACCATGCGTAACCACTGCACCACACTAGCTCATTAGCAAGTCCATCTTGAAATGAGCAAGACCTCATGGAACTGACTATGCAGAGATACGCGGCTTTGTTAAATTAATCAAGTGTAGCTGGGAGGGTGCATTCAACAGGGGCCGATGTGGACTTGCCGTGCCTCAAGAGGGAACACTGAGCATCAGTCCCAAAGTACGGAGGAAGGTCCAAGTGGGCCCTGCCTGGTGTTCTCGGTGCTCATGGATTCATGGACAAGGGGCGCAATTCCCAAATCACTTATCCTCCCTCACCGAGTGGTTGCTGGTGAAGCTCTGACTTTGGAAATGCTCCGAGAGCCAGCACAGCGTATTGCGTAACGCGTCGGATCAGGATCTGGGAGTCTGGGTTTTAATCACTGCTCTGCCACTGAAGCTGGTCAAGGGGCCAGTCGCCCTCTTAGTGTGGCCTACCTCGCAGGGTTCTTCTGGGGGGAAGTAGAGAAGTGCGGTGTAGTCATTAAGAGCAGGTGGACTGTAATCTGGAGAACCGGGATCGAATGATTTTATGACTCTAATCTGGTGAACTGGATTTGTTTCTCTGCTCCTCCACATGAAGCCTCCTGGGCGACCTTGGCCGGTCGCAGTTCTCTCAGCCCCACCTGCCTCACAAGGGGTCTGTTGTGGGGAGAGGAAGGGAAAGGAGCTCGTACGTCATCTTGAGTCTCCTTACGGGAGAAGAAGGCAAGATATAAATCCAAACTCTTCAAACTCTTCTTCTGGAAAAGGGAATAACGTTAAGTCAGTGAAGTGTCTATTGCCTCCGCTGTGATGCTTACATGTAACCAGGTGAATCATAGGCCTTGAACAGCGGGGATGACAGCAGCTTTACCAAGTGGTTTGCTAAATATAAAAATAGACATGGAAAAGGCTAAAGCTTCCTTTACCTCCCTTGGTCAAAAGTAGAAAAGACCTGGCTTGTCTTCAAGGCACGTTCCCCTCGCACGTCCGTGACCAAATCCTTGTGTTGTACCCCTAGTGAACGCAAGAAGTTTGTCAGCGTGAGAATACCTCACCTGGCACCTGTAGCTATGTAGCCTTCAATCACACATTCAGCCCAGTAACACCTTCCCACACCTTTCCTGGGTTTTGGATGGGACACATTGCCCTCCAGTATGACAGCCGGTGTGGTGTAGTGGTTAAGAGCACTGGATTCTAATCTGGAGAACCGGGTTTGATTCCACACACCTCCACCTGAACGGCAGAGGCTCATCTGGTGAACCAGATGTGCTTCCGCACTCCTACATCTTTGCTGGGTGACCGCGGGCTAGTCACAGTTCTCTCAGAACTCTCTCAGCCCCACCGATCTGACAAAGTGCCCCACCTATCTAACAAAGTTGTGGGGAGAGGAAGGGAAAGGAGCTTGTAAGCCGTCTTGAGTCTCCTTACAGGAGAGAAAGGTGGGATATAAATCCAAACTACTACTACCTGCGTGCATGCGTTTCCCGCCCAAGGACCGGCGCAGCGGCTGCGTCCTTGCCACAGCCCCGCCCAGGAATGCCCCACCCCCGTAATGCCCGGCCACGCCCCCGTTGTGCCCCACCCAGCCCCATTGGCACTGCGCCACAGTTTGAATCCCACCACCATGGGAACCTGTTACTAAAATTTTTGGATCCCACCACTGAGTCCAGCGACTGTGGCACAAACCAGCTGAGGTCGACCCAGTGGTAATCGGCAACCCGGGCGCCTTTTCGAAAACACGTGGGGCCGCGCTTGAAACATCTTCACATCGACAAAAGCAACACCTGTCAGATTCAAAATGTAACCCTGCTGGGATCCACATGAATATTATGCCAATACATTAGAACAGTGGTGGCGAACCTATGGCACGGGTGCCAGAGGTGGCACTCGGAGCCCTCTCTGTGGGCACGTGCAAACAGAGTACCCCCCCACACACACACATCTAGGCTGGCCTGGGCCGCTGGGCTTGATTATTAGCATTAAACCTAAGACCTAGTTTTGGGGAAGCAGTGTAGGTAACCCTGTTAAGCGCTGTTAAACCCCGCTGACAGTAAGGGGCTGTTCGACAGTGGAATGCCCGACCTGGGAGAGTGGTGGAGTCTCCTTTTTTGGAGGTTTTTAAAGAGAGGCTGGGTGGCCGTGCTTGGATTGCGTGTTCCTGCATGGCAGGGGGTTGGGCTTGATGGCCCTTGGGGGTCTCTTCCAACTCTAGGATTCTATGATTCTAAGAGCCACCATCCCTCCTGGCTGTTTGGTCAAGGGTCTGCTTAAACACACTTTTGAGTCGACAACAACATCCCCTTTCAAAGGGCTTCTGAGCGTCAGCCCCCTGTCAGCCAATGGGCGGCACGAAAAGGATGCAAACTTTGAGTCATCTCTCACTTGAGATGCTATCATCCGCTGGCCGTCATCCTTCCAAATATAGCCGGGGGGGGGGGGGCGGATTCGCTGACAGCCTCCGAGCCTTATCTGCGCCACTGACCTTTACCGCATTCTCGGTATAAACTCTGCGCATCGATTGAGGGCCCGGCGCGAAGGTTTGCTATGCGCCAGCCGTCGCTCCCCCACCCCTCTTTAAGGTTTGCACTTTTACTTTATTATCTTTAATTTTCTTCTCCCCGACTCCTGGCTGGGTATTAGAAAGTCAATACAAAACCGATTCTGGCCTTTTATTCTAAAATAACAGCGCTAAGCTTGTTTATTTACAGTGAGACACGGCGGCATTTGCAACCGCCTTGTCGATATTTCAGTGACAGGGTGCTAACTTTAAAAGGAATCCACACGCGCAGCTGCTCTCTGGGCCTTTGCACGGGCGGGCGTGTCTGGGTCGGTCGTTTGCTCCAAATGAACTTCAGTTCACGTTCGAGCCGGGCGAACGCTTCCGTGCTTCACCCCAAATGGCTCACATTTTTTCAGGTCTTGGGGCTGTAAGGTTGGTTCGACTTTAGGTTGGCTCAACAGGTGAGGAGGAAGGCCAATGTTGGCTGTAGCAAGCAAACCCTACTGAGCACAAGGGAATGTATAGAATCATAGAGTTGGAAAAGACCACAAGAACCAGGGGGCATTCATTGAAAATGCTGAGGGAAAGAATTAGGACTAATCAAAGGAAACACTTCTTCACACAACGTGTGATTGGTGTTTGGAATATGCTGCCTCAGGAGGTGGTGATGGCCACTAACCTGGATAGCTTTAAAAAGGGCTTGGACAGATTTATGGAGGAGAAGTCAATCTATGGCTCCCAATCTTGATCTTCCTTGATCTGAGATTGCGAATGCCTTAGCAGACCAGGTGCTCAGGAGGAGCAGCAGAAGGCCATTGCTTTCACCTCCTGCATATGAGCTCCCAAAGGCACCTGGTGGGCCACTGCGAGTAGGAGAATGCTGGACTAGACGGACTCTGGTCTGATCCAGCAGGCTAGTTCTTATGTTCTTATGTTCTTAAGGGCCATCAAGTCCAATGCCCTGCCATGCAGGAACACACAATCAAAGCACTGCTGACAGATGGCCACCCAGCCTCTCTTTAAAAACCTCCAAAGAAGGAGACTCCACCACAATCCAAGGCAGTGCATTCCACTGTCAAACAGCCCTGACTGTCAGGAAGTTCTTCCTAATGTTTACGTGGAATCTCTTTGCCTTCACCTTGAACCCATCACTCCTGGTCCTAATCTCTGGAGCAGCAGAAAACAAGCTTGCTCCCTCACCAACATGACATCCCTTCAAATATGTAAACATGTATCATGTCACCTCTTAACCTTCTTTTCACCAAACTAAACATCCCCAGCTCCCTAAGTCTCTCCTTGCAGGGCATGGATTCCAGACCTTTGACCACGTGTCGACTCAAGTTGTACCTTCCTGGTCTGGATGGCCCTGGTGAGTCAGTGTAACCTCTATCTGTGGGTTCTGTGGGGCAGAACCTGGAATTGCAACAACAATTTTTAAAAACAAAATGGTTTACTTTCTTAACACGTAACATATAACATCAACATTTAACCTCACACTTCAAGGTCCTGTTCAGGTTGCATTTTCAAGTCCTTGTATTTACAGTCTACTGATACTGCCAAGTCCAATTCTTCTTTGCAAGTGGGTTGGCTCCTGAAGACTCCAAGGGCTTGGTGAACAGGATTCAACATGATGAAGGTTTCCAGGAGAACTCTCACCCATTGCAATCACAAAAAAACCCCTGAAACAATAAACTCCAACATTTACAACATAGCAAAAATAAACAACTACCTTCCCAGTAGTTCCCAACAATATTGTAGTTACCTTAACAAGGTGTTAAGGGCTTATAGAAATCAAGGTCCGAGTCTGGTAGCCTTGTCTCTCCAAACTACATGAGGTCTGCTGCAGCCTCTTGCTGCTTTGAGTCTCCACCCCTTACTGGGTCAACCCTTTCTGAGCATGAGGGTCACATCAGAATAAGGAGATTTGCACATATGCAGAGAGGGAGCAGGTTCAATCGGAGTATTTCCAGGTTGCAAAAAAAAAAATCAGTGCACTCAAGCATCAAGAAAGGTCTCTACTGAAAATCCCTCAGAGTCTCCGCCATTTACAACAGTCAACACTGAACTCAAAAGCCCCATGCTGTGATCTAGTACATGGCAGCTAGATATGTTTGGTGACGTGAAGCAGCACAAACAACTGATTTGAAGGCTCTCAGGGTTTTCAAAGCAACGTGACTGCGATCAGGTAGTTGCTGCTCCTAATGTTTCATCCACATCTGTGGCGTGCATCTTCAGAGGTACGTCACAGCGTGATCCGTTTCTCTCCACGGCGCAAGAGAGAAAACACAATCCTCTGTGACGCACCTCTGAAGTTGCCAGCCACAGATGTATGCATGACGTTAGGACCCAAAACTACCGGACCACCGACACGTAGCTTGGAACACCCACAAAATCCAACTGATCTGATCATTTGCTGTATGCTCTGTATCCACCACTGAATAACCAGAGAGGCCACATGTGAGGATCTTGATCCTCCTTGATCTCAGATTGCAAATGCCTTAGCAGACCAGGTGCTCAGGAGGAGCAGCAGCAGCAGCAGGCCATTGCTTTCACATCCTGCCTGTGAGCTCCCAAAGGCCATTGCTTTCACATCCTGCCTGTGAGCTCCCAAAGGCCATTGCTTTCACATCCTGCAAGTGAGCTCCCAAAGGCACCTGGTGGGCCACTGCGAGTAGCAGAATGCTGGACTAGATGGACTCTGGTCTGATCCAGCAGGCTCGTTCTTATGTTCTTATGTTCTTATGTCAGGGGGCGAGCCAGAGGTTGTGGTTTCAAGGCGATCTCCGAAAGACTGCAAGGCCTCCTCAAGAAATCAGCCGTGGATCGAGACAGTTTTAGATTGCTGGCAACTTATTTGAAGCTTGGGTTCAAGCGACCCCCTTCTATTTTTAGTTACTCATCAAACCACGGGACGTGCGAGGGGGGGGGAAGGAAGCCGACCACACAGCAAAAGGGACTAGAAGGAAAAGGTGGCTCGTGTCACTCGGTGGGATTCTCTTCTGCAAAATGCAATCTCCCTCAATTTCCAAAACCAATTTTCTCCCATCATTTTATAAAAGTCGAGGTCATCCGGCGGAATGTGCCACCGCGCCGGCTTTTCACAAAAAAAGCGGGTGCCCTTCCCCAGAACGGAGGGAGGGTTCATTAAATCACACAGTTGATCAGATTGCTGAAGACACGGTTGGCTGGCAACCAAAGCCCAAGGAATCCGTGGGGAACGGGGCGAGGGGAACCATTAGAATAAAACGCTCTTACGCGCCGCTCCGAGACAGGGCAATGGAGTCACCTTTGGGAGGATGGTAACATGAATCCCAGATGAGGCTGGAAGGAAGACGAGAGAGCAAAACATTCTCAAGGCTAAGGGGGACTTCTCCGTGGGTATGTTTGTACCGAGCTTTCAGCGGCAGCTGAAGGTAGCTAGATGCCAGGCCCGGAAGATGTCTGGCTAACCTCAAGCAGCGCCGGGGCTTTCTCGGTCCTGGCCCTAACCTGGAGGAATGCTCTGTCCAGTGAGACCAGAGCCCTCTGGGATCTTACAAGCAGAGCCTGTATGACAGAGCTGTTCTACCAGGTGTATGGTTGAGGCAGCTATGATTACGATAGCTATGTTTAGATATTTGAAGGGATGTCATGTCAAAGAGAGAGAGCAAGCTTGTTTTCTGCTGCTCCAGAGACTAGAATCAGGAGGAATGGGTTCAAGGTGAAGGAACAGAGATTCCTATGGGATCGAGAGTCTATGAGACCGCATCACCCCTTATGTCCCAAACAGGCCACTGCATTCGGCGGCAGCAGATCTGCTGGAGATCCCTGGCCCTGCGATGGTGCGGCTGGCCTCAACCCGGGCCAGGACCTTTACGGCCCTGGCCCCTGCCTGGTGGAATGCTCTAGCTCCAGCTGTCCAGGCCCTGCGGGACCTTGGTGAGTTCCGCAGGGCCTGTAAGACTGAGCTATTCCACCGGGCCTTTGGGGGGGCTGGCCGCGGTTTTATCACCCCCCACTGAAGCTGCCGCTTTCCATCTGGGTCCTACCTATCCCCTCCCTCCGCTGGCCTTTAGATCGGGCGCTTTGTTGTTTTAACTGATATGTAACTGTAATTGTTATTTAAGTTTTTAAAGTGTTAGGTTTTTAATGAATTAAGCTGCATTCTTGTATTTGAAATGTTTTGTTGATTGTTGTTTAAAGTGCAGCTCTTTTGTGAGCCGCCTCGAGCCCTTCGAGGGTGAGGCGGCTTATAAATCTCACAATAAATAAATAAATAAATTCCAACTAAACATTAAGAAGAACTTCCTGACAGTCAGGGCTGTCCAACGGTGGAATGCACTCCCTCGGAGCGTGGTGGAGCCTCCTCCTTTGGAGGTTTTGAAAGAGAGGCTGGATGGCCGTCTGTCAGGAGTGATTATGCATTCCTGCATGGCAGGGGGTTGGACTTGATGGCCCCTGGGGGTCTCTTCCAACTCTATGATTCTATGATATGACCCCGGACTCCCCCTAGCATGTGATCCACCTTCCTTCCCCGTAGCAATCGGTTTGTGTTATCATCATCTAGGTCTTATCGGGAAAGTTGTGTACTTTAAAAGTGATATGTTTGGATATTATATTTTATTGGAAAATGGGACTTGTAACGGTTAGTTGGATATAAAACGAATTATTATTTAATTTTGTTTAACGCCACAGCTGCCAGTTCTTTTGCTGGTCATTGTTTGCCCTTCATTGCAACTCGAGCCTCACCCCAAAGCCTAGGAGGCTGTAAAAGAAGAGTGTGGTGGAGTCTCCTTCTTTGCAGATTTTTAAACAGAGGCTGGACGGCCATTATGTCAGGAGCACTTTGTGTGTTCCTGCATTGGACGGGGTTGGACATGATGGCCCTTGGGGTCTCTTCCAAATCTATGATTCTGTCATTCTATGATTTTGTCATTCTATGATTCTCCCACACACGCCAGCTGGGTGACCTCGGGCTAGTCACAGCTTCTCGGAGCTCTCTCAGCCCCACCCACCTCACAGGGTGTTTGTTGTGAGGGGGGAAGGGCAAGGAGATTGTCAGCCCCTTTGAGTCTCCTACAGGAGAGAAAGGGGGGATATCAATCCAAACTCTTCTTCTAAGTATCAACATCCTAAAATCAATTATTGACATTCAACATAAAACATAACAATTATTGCCATTAAACATAGGCTCCCTCCCTTCCATAATTTTCAACAATGTTGACACATATGAAATTGTGGTTTCCATATCTTGCTCCCTTTTCACCCCGGAGACCAATGGTCTAATTGAAAATGTAAGGGCAGAGAACCTTTTTTAATGCTAATGCTGTTTGTTATTTACTTCTTTATTTACTTCATTTGCACCCCACTGTTCTCTCCAATGATATACACTGTCCTCTCCTTTTTTATCCCTATGCCTGCCCTGCGAGGTAGACTACGCCAAGTATCCGTGACTGGTCACCCAGCAAGCTTCCATGGCAGAGTGGGGAATCGAACCTCCGTCTAACACACTAACCACTCTGTCACACTGGTCTCAGAGAGCATGGAATTCAGTTAACTCCTAGCTACACCAAACTCCTCCTCCTCCTCCTCCTCCTCCTCCTCTTCTTCTTCTTCTTCTTCTTCTTCTTCTTCTTCTTCTTCTTCTTCTTCTTCTTCTTCTTCTTCTTCTTCTTCAGGCAGCTTGCCAGCATGGGGTGCTAGATGATGGAATCTTTGTCCCTTCAAGTTCTTGCCTTCCAGATACATTTGATAAACATCAGTTCGCATATCGGACTAATAGATCTACGGAGGATGCCATTGCCATTAGCCTCCACACAGCTTTGACGCATCTGGAACAGCAGGGGAATTATGTGCGAATGCTCTTTGCGGACTTTAGTTCCGCATTTAATACAATCTCGCCACAAAGACTGGTGACAAAACTTGTGGACCTTGGACTCTCACATTCAATCTGTTTGTGGATTAGGGACTTCTTGTCTGGACGTTCCCAGAGGGTTAGACTGGGAAATCGGGTTTCCTCAGTTCTTACTCTAAATATGGGAACGCCACAGGGCTGTGTGTTGAGTCCTTTACTGTTCACCCTTTATACATATGATTGTACTCCTGTCTATCATAGTAACACCATTATCAAATTTGCTGATGACACAACGGTGGTGGGGCTCATCTCTGGAGGGGATGAGTCTGCCTATCGGAATGAAGTGGACCGACTGCTCTCATGGTGCAGGGGAAAATAACCTGGTTCTTAACACTAACAAGACAAAGGAGCTCATAGTGGACTATAGAAGGAATAGCTCAGCAATTCAGCCCTTGACTATAAATGGAGATCAAGTGGAAGCGGGTGGCTAGTTTTAAATTTCTGGGCGTTATGATTAAAGAGGATTTGACCTGGGGAGTACAGACTGCCGCGGTGGTTAAGAAAGCCCAGCAAAGACTGTACTATCTGAGACTTTTAAGGAAGCAGCAACTGGATGGAAAACTCCTGGTGTCCTTTTACCGCTGTGCTATAGAGAGTGTCCTAACCTACTGCATCTGTGTATGGTTCTCCAGTTGCACAGTGGCGAATAGGAAGGCGCTCCAAAGGGTGATCACCACTGCACAAAGGATTATCGGCTGCCCTCTCCCCTCCTTGGAAGAAATCTATAATGCCCGAAGCCTAAATAAAGCCCAAAATATTCTGAGGGACCCGTCTCATCCAGCACACTCTCTTTTTAAACTGCTACCATCTGGCAGACGATACAGGGCCCTCAGAACTAGGACAAAGAGGTTTAGAGACAGCTTCTACTCTAGAGCTGTGGCTATGCTAAACTCCGCTGCTTCATATTGATGTATTTGGGGCTGTGTAGGGATGGGTGGAGGATGATGATGTATGAGTCTGAAATTGTGGGCATCGAGGAATGCTGCTGTAAATTTCGTTGTGCGTGCACAATGACAATAAAATGCTTATGCTTATGCTTATGCTTTATAATGGTCTCCTGATCTTTATAATGTCCTGCCCCCTTGACTTAAACGTCTCAAAAACTGATGGTTTTGGATTCTAGCTAGCAACCAAGCTTACTCCCAGGTAAAGGATCGCGCGTTAGTTCTTCACATGAAAATCAGTGGGGTTTAATAGCACTTGACGGGGTTACCTACACTGCTTCCCCAAAACTAGGTCTTAGGTTTAATGCTAATAATCGAGCCCATCTGCCCAGGCCAAACTAGATGTGTGTGTATGTGTGTGTGTGGGGGGGGGGGTACTCTGTTTGTGTGTGCCCACATAGAGGGCTCTGAGTGCCACCTCTGGCACCCGTGCCATAGGTTCGCCACCACTGATCTAGCATGACCTGCTTCAATCCTTCAAGGTGGGCAGGCGGTAGCCGATACATTTGCATAAGCAAATAAAACAATAAACAGGTTTGTGTCAAATCTTGGGCGATTCAATCCTCCAGCCTTTGCTCGTTCGGGTCTGCTGGCTCTCCGTGACAGCGTCTCGTAACATCCAACGTGTGGTGCCCGTGTAATTAGGCAGAGTAATGGCCTGTGTGTTGTTGGTTACAAGCAAAGAATTCGTGCGGTTGGTTCGTTTCAATCGGATCTTGTTATTCCACCCCAATAACAACATTTGAATAAGTTTCTCGGCTGTCTCCTTGGGAGCATGTGAGCCAAAGGGGGAAGGGGGGGACACTAGAAACAGCCGCACCAAGTCCTCCCTCGCTGGGTTTTATGGGGGCCGTAAGTTCTCCCGGCTCCGTGACTCTTTAGCTAGTGGAGACGGATTGGTCCATCCCGGATGACATTAAGGCGAACACCTCCTGCTTAAATGGAGGAATCCGTCTCTCCGATGTGCAGTAAAAGAGATGAAATTGAGCCGGGATGGAAAGGCTCCGAGTGCAGTGGAGCAGGAGCAGAGAGCGGCACGCCGGAAGGAACACACAGAAGAGGAACGAGGCAAACGCACTTCACTTAAACAAAGAGACATCACGGCTGCTGACACCCGGAGCACGATCAGATTCCTACGATCCCGTTGGAAAGTTCTGAAGTGCGGGAGACACCATTCGCAGGCCGGGCTTATATTTCTCATCCTTTCTTCCTTCCTCTTGATTCTCACAGTCCCTCCTTATGCACCCAGTATGGTCCAGCGAGGGCTCCCCAGTTGTTTCGAGCCTGCGGGCCCACTGTCAATTCGGACACAGCAAGGCGGAAGCAACGGCACCCTGTCCGCCACAAAACGCCTGTTGTGGGAGGCTGAGCCAAGTACACAATGCTGCCACAGCTAAGAACATAAGAACTAGCCTGCTGGATCAGACCAGAGTCCATCTAGTCCAGCACTCTGCTACTCGCAGTGGCCCACCAGGTGCCTTTGGGAGTTCACGTGCAGGAGATGAAAGCAATGGCCTTCTGCTGCTGCTGCTCCCGAGCACCTGGTCTGCTAAGGCCTTTGCAATCTCAGATCAAAGAGGATCAAGATTGGTAGCCATACATCGACTTCTCCTCCATAAATCTGTCCAAGCCCCTTTTAAAGCTATCCAGGTTAGTGGCCATCACCACCTCCTGTGGCAGCATATTCCAAACACCAATCACACGTTGCGTGAAGAAGTGTTTCCTTTGATTAGTCCTAATTCTTCCCCCCAGCATTTTCAATGGATGCCCCCTGGTTCTAGTATTGTGAGAAACAGAGAAAAATTTCTCTCTGTCGACATTTTCTACCCCTTGCATAATTGTATAGACTTCAATCCTATCCCCCCTCAGACGTCTCCTCTCCAAACTAAAGAGTCCCAAACGCTGCAGCCTCTCCTCATAGGGAAGGTGCTCCAGTCCCTCAATCATCCTCATTGCCCTTCTCTGCACTTTTTCTATCTCTTCGATATCCTTCTTGAGATGCGGCGACCAGAACTGAACACAGTACTCCAAGTGCGGTCGCACCACGGCTTTATATAAGGGCATGACAATCTTTGCAGTTTTATTATCAACTCCTTTCCTAATTATCCCCAGCATAGTTTGCCTTTTTCACAGCTGCCATGCATTGAGTTGACATTCCCATGGAACTATCCACTAAGGCCTGTACAGAAAGGGCCTAAGAGAAAAGGTAGGACGTTAGGTAGAGTTTCCGGATTGAGTGGTAGTTGCCAGTCTGGAAGGATGTCCAGAGAAAGCAGCTTTGAAGAAGAAAACGACCAGTGTTGTCAGAAGAACAAGAAAGATCCCGAACACGCACGTTCTATAAATGGCCAAAGGACCAATATTTATACCTTAAAATAGCAGTAAGAGGTCAGCTGGAAGGAAAGTCAGGCAAAGAATTGATTGCTTTCTGGGCTTCTAATAATAAGATAGGAAAGGCATGATGAGTTATCAGGACCCAAGAGAATGTCTGGATTAGTCTCTCAAATGCTGATTAATGTCCGGAATGGGTGCAGATAGCATAATGAATGGTCTTCTTGGAATTCTCAGTGAATCGTCTTAGGGCAGTGATGGCGAACCTTTTTGAGACCGAGTGCCCAACAGCAACCCAAAACCCACTTATTTAGCGCAAAGTGCCAACACAGCAATTTCACCTGCATACTGAGGTTTTAGTTAAGAAAAAATGGTTGGCTCTGAGGCGTGCGTTACTCGGGCGTAAGCTTGGTGGTAGTCGGTGGCTTGGCTTTGAAGCAACTGTGCAACTCTTCCAATGGGTGAATCATGACCCTAGGAGGGTTTACTCAGAAGCAAGCCCCATTGCCAGCAACCGAGCTTACTCCCAGGTAAAGGATTGGGCTTTAGTTCTTCCCATGAAAATCGGTGGGGTTTAACAGCGCTTAACAGGGTTACCTACACTGCTTCCCCAAAACTTGGTCATAGGTTTAATGCTAATCTCCCTGAAATAATTGCACTATTATCACATGACGAGCTCTGTGCACACGCGCCCACAGAGAGGGCTCTGAGTGCCACCTCTGGCACCCGTGCCATAGGTTCGCCACTACTGCTTTAGGGCCGGGGGGGGGGGGGATTCATAGGCCAGCCTTCCTACTCAGCTTGAAACACAAGATGTGTCCCAAAACTCTCTGAGAGGCATCCATTTTGTCTGAAGGAGTATCTTGCTCGCATGCCAGTTTTTCCTCCTTGTGCCCTTAGTGAGAGGAAGGGTCGGACTGTTCACACTGGCATTATTTCATTCACGATATTCGCATCTCATTTTTCTTCCCAAACAAGGACCGCTTAGGTGGCTTAAAATAAAACTGATGTCCTGATTACTGTCATCAGCTCCCCTGGACAAAAATGGCTCTTTTGGAGGGAGCTCTGCGGATCGTACTCTAGTGAGGTCCCACCCTGCCCCCAAACCCTGCCTTCCTTAAGCTACACCCTCAGATCTCCCATAACTGGCCAATCCAGCATTGGTAATTCTGGGGAGAAGGCAGTGGTGGGATCCCAAAATTTTAG
This sequence comes from Sphaerodactylus townsendi, assembly GCF_021028975.2. Taxonomy (NCBI): domain Eukaryota; kingdom Metazoa; phylum Chordata; class Lepidosauria; order Squamata; family Sphaerodactylidae; genus Sphaerodactylus; species Sphaerodactylus townsendi. The sequence continues at coordinate 4,601,308 of NC_059431.1, read as the reverse complement.
TAACAGGTTCCCATGGTGGTGGGATTCAAACTTTGGCGTAGCGCCAATGGGGCTGAGCGTGGCACGACGGGGGCGTGGCCGGGCATTCCGGGGCGGGGCTGTGGCAAGGACGCAGCCGCTGCGCCGGTCCATGGGCAGGAAACAAATGCACGCAGGCGCAGGTCCTTTCCCCACTTACCTTAAGCCCCGCGCTACTCTCCGCAAGTAGCGCTGGGTCCCACTGCACTCCCTATGTCAGAGGCGGCAACAATGCAGCCGTCCCAATGCTGCCGTTTTTGTGCCCCCTCAGCGCGCGGCATCCCTGGCGCTGGCAAAAATGACGCCTTTGGATGACCCTGCGCAGAGCGCGGGGTCGTGGGGACGCCCGGATGCACGCCAGGGATACCGCGGGCTCAGAGCAGCGCACAGCGACGGCGGCAGCAGGAGAAGTGGGGAAAGGCCCGCAGGCTGTCACGCATGCCGGTGCACCTCCTGCTAGACTGCTTCAAGTTCTGCGAGCTACTGCTGAGAGGAGGGGCGTAACTAAGGCAAATATCACGTGGCAAAATCACCAATTAGTAACCCCCTCTCGGCACACACAAATAATTAGTAACCTACTCTCGGGAACCTGTGAGAACCTGCTGGATCCCACCTCTGGGAGAAGGCATCCATCAATGCAGTCCTTTTCAGAGTCACTCCAGTCTATTGGTTTTAATAGGTTTATACTATAAGAACATAAGAACAAGCCAGCTGGATCATACCAGAGTCCATCTAGTCCAGCTCTCTGCTACTCGCAGTGGCCCACCAGGTGCCTTCGGGAGCTCACATGCAGGATGAGAAAGCAATGGCTACCAGAGTAGCCCTGCACAGAATTGTTCTCTTAAAGTAGAGCAGATCTTCCTTCTCTGGGGAGACACCTTCAGTGTCTTTCCCCGGCGGCTTCCCTCGCACATCCTACGTTGTTCATCAACACGGTTCCCGACACTTCTGCTTTGAGTGGTTCGAATAGTCCTGGACATTCCGTGATGTGACATAAGTAAATTTACCCACAATGCACTCTTCCTGCTTCCAGAGACAAGGGTCTTCAGTCTCTCTTGTGAACAGCAACTTGAAAATGCATCCATATTTTTTTGGTGCACTCCCCCGCCCACCCCCACCGGCCACCCGTCAACCCCAGCGGCTGCAAGGGAAATTGGAAAATACTGAGTCAGGGGCTCCGAAGTGATTTAAAGGCCAATATATTGAGTCCTTGAAGGGTTAAGAACAGTGGGTTTTCTGCCACTGGAAAAGGACATTTCTCGGCATCCCAAGGGAGAATATAGCATTTGCTAGTAACCCCAGAGGGCCTTGAGTTATTGGACCTTAAAATTGCAAGATTATTATGTATGGGAAAGCTATTTTAGGTCATTCCTACAGTTTTCTCAAATGTTATTAGTTGTCATTTTTCTTTCGAGCTTTCTTTCCCACCCAGGCCGATGTGCCTGGGATCTTTGACCTGCGAATTTTTCAAAAGGGGAAGAAGAAAAATAAAATAAATGGGAGGGAGGCTTTATTATTTTTTTTTCTGTTGAGGAGGAAAACTCATTTGTTGGAAAGAAGAAGAAGAAGAAGTTTGGAAGAGGCGCTTGACTTGCCAGAGCATGCCGATACCCTTAGGGTTGTGGGCAGATGGAAATATTTCTGGGTTTCCCTCCAAGCCATATACTCTGGTCAAGCGGGAAGAAATTTGTGAGGGAAGAGAGTGCCTATTAAGCATATTGAAGAATCTGCCAGCCTCTGCAGAATTAGAGGAAGAAGAGTTTGGATTTATACCCCACCTTTCTGTCCTGAAAGGAGACTCAAAGGGGCTTACAATCGCCTTTCCCTTCCTCTCCCCACAACAGACCCCTTGTGAAGTAGGTGGGACTGAGAGAGTTCCAAAGAACCGTGACTAGCCCAAGGTCACCCAGCAGGAATGTAGGAGTGCGGAAACACATCTGGTTCACCAGATAAGCCTCTGCCACTCAGGTGGAGGAGTGGGGAATCAAACCCGGTTCTCCAGACTAGAACCCACCTGCTCTTAAGCACTACACTACGCTGCCTCTCTCACAAAGCACAGACCTTTGCCTTCCAAAATTTCACTTATTTTTGATCGGTTTCATTTCTCCGCTTTTCTCTCTTGGTTTCATTCATTAGATGGCATTACACATGCATGCTGTAAAAAATTTTTAAAATGTGCAAACTATTTATTAGACATCAAAAAAATCAAAATTCTTTTTGTTTACATTTACTATTTAGAGGGTTGGTTCTCGGTCAGATGGAAGGGATGTGTGCTCTAAATGTCATTACACCGAACGCTGCTAGCAGCGCAAAAGCTGTGTAACTCAGAACACAAAGTCAGTGTTTTCCCGCAGATACTCTGGACTTTTATTATTTACAAATGGTTTGGAAAGAATACAGTATCATGAACTCGGCTGTTCCTGAAATTTTTGTTTGGGTTTCAGTAGGACTTTGCCTATCAGTGATATTTGCTTTGCCCTAGTATGGACAAGCAAGCTGGAACAGGTCCAGAGGAGAGCAACCAAATGGTAAAAGGTCCAACTGACTCCAACTATATACCCTAATAAAACAAAATAATAATTGGCTGTTGTGGGTTTGCCGGGTTGTGTGGCCGTGGTCTGGTAGTTTTTGCTTCAAATGTTCTGCCCGCATCTATGGCTGGTATCTCCAGAGGCATGTCATGGTAAGAGGGTTTTCTCTGTGTGGCACAAACATGCATCTCACTGTGACATCGCCTCTGAAAGTGCCAGCCGTCAATACAGGTGAAATGTTAGGAACAAAAACGACCAGATCGTGCCAGTCGGCCAAGAAAACCCGCAACGGCCAGTTGATTCCGGCCATAAAACCCTTTGACAATACATAGAATAAGCATTATTCATTTGGTAAGTAATAGCATTGGTAAAGAATAGCTTTTACTTATGATTTACAATGTACAGATCGTAACTGGAGACTACACACACACACACACACACACACACACACACACACACACACACACACACACACACGTACACACACGCACAAAGAAAAACAAGTCGAATCACAAGAACACCCCCAGCCAAGGGACCTAGCCAGAATACTGAAGTGCACTAGAACTTAAATACAGATGAGACACAAATTACCCGGGAATAAGCCCCGTCGAATGAAGTGAGACATCATTCTCTCTCAAAAAGTACTCAACTGGAAAAATACTTTAAAATATTTCTGCACACCAAAAAGAAAAAAAAAAGGAAAGCTCACAGCAGTGTACAGAGGCTTAAAGGGGAAGGAAAACTGGAGAGCTGTGACAAGGCAGTGGGGCAGGGGCGTAATGCCCATTGGGCAAGGTGGGCAGCTGCCCAGGGCACCACCTTGTGGGGGGCATCAAAATGCAGGGTTCATTTTTTAGTGGTTTTCCATTTTTGACTTGCAGGGGGCGCAGTTTTTAGGCTAGCAGTACCAAAATTTCAGTGTATCATCAGGAGACTGTCCTTATGCTACCCCCTAAGTTTGGTGAGGTTTGGTTCAGGGAGTCCAATGTCCTGGTGCAAAAAAATTTTTGGTCGTGGTGGAGTGGCCGCCCATGGGGGGGGGGCATCCAACTCAGGTTTTGCCCAGGGCTACAGTTACGCCCCTGCAGTGGGGTATCTTCCACAGAAAGGAGGCACATTGGCCGGGTCTCCCAAATTTTCTCTGAGATTGTCTCCTCCTCTGCCACAGAAGGCTTTCTTGTTAAAAAAAGAATATCACAACATTTTAATGTTATAATAAATAAGCCTACCAGGTTTTCTGAATTTCCAGATCCATTTTTTTTTTAAGACTCTGGACCTTTCCACTGTGTAGATTTAAGGGGAAAAGTGTATGATCGAAATGGAAATCTTTTTTTAAGTTAAAAAAAAAAGAAAATTGTGAATTCAGAAAACTTGATAAACCCAAGCTTCTGTTATCCTTCCTATCCCCATCCCCTTGGCAGCCCGAGATGAGAGTTTTCTCATTTATTTCTTTCCCCATTTACACCCCACTTCACTCAAGACCTAAATATCTAATGTTGTCATTCCTTCCAGTTCCCCCGAAATTTCTACAGACGTTCACCTCAGCTGAGCCTTCCACCTTTGCCTGAAAATTTCGCTTTCGGTTCAATTCGGGGTGGGCCCTTTCGGTCCCGTTGCCGAAACTTCTCCAGATCATAAGCATGTCATCCCCGCAAGCTGGACGGTAAACAAAAGAGTGCCGGGGAAGAGACTATAAGGCAAGCCGGAATGGAAGGCTTTATAAATGTAAATTGTTTGGCAGGAACGGTTTAGCAGCCCTGGATGGGAGATTGCTCTCGACGTTGCGAGGCACTTCTTTTCAAAACCACCGCTCTGGAGTCCATCTGAAAGCTGTTTGTGGTGTTTGCTTTTTCAATCAGCGAATATCAGGTTGTCTGTTTTTATCTCTGTGCTCAGATATGCCAAGCTTAAATGAAGCCTCGGAGAGCGGGGGAGAGAGAGACCTGTGTCCCACGCCTGGGCTCCTGCCGCTATTTCGTTATTAATCCCCCTCCTCTTCTGCCAATCTCTCCCTCTCCCTTTTTATTATTATTATTGTTTTTAAAACATCCAGTAAGTCAATCAGTTTCAAATTATTGATCCCAGAGACAGATGTTTGGCGTGTCGCTTGGTGACACTGAATCCTTCAGATGCCTCTTTTCCTCCACCTCCTGTTCGTTTAAAGCGTCTTTGGGGGCCTCTTTCTCCCCCCCCCTCTTCAAAATGTCTTTAACTGCCGAGCGCTTGCTCCCACCGGGTAGGGTAATGGTGTTGGACACAATATGTGTGAACATCTCTGCCGAGGCTCCGTCCGCCAGCGTTTTCCCTCCCGTTAAAATCATTGCTTGTTTAGTCCTAGGGCCTCCGAACCATCTGCGGTCCCTCTGGCTCCTGTTGTTTTTAAAGTCCTATTAAGTTTCTGAACTTCTCCTCAGAGCATTTCCACCCCCCTCTATTTCTAAACAACCGGCAACAACTTCCTGTCAATGCCAGCGCCTGCCAAGGAAATTAAGGATGGCAGTTTCATTCTTTCGGCTGTGGCAGGCTCGAGTCCAACGCTATTTCATACGGGAGCAACTGTTATATACAGTTTTCGAAGAGCTTTTCTCTCTCCCTCTCTCTCTTTGGTACAAACAAAAGGAAGCGCCCGAAGGGGACTATCCTCAGGCTCGGATTGAGAACACACAGACCAGCGTCCCTCTCTTTGAAAAGCACAAAGGGTCAGGAAGTCCGGGCCCACTTAACAGTCATCTGGAAAGGCAACAGAAGATGGCTGGGCTGGTGTCATTCCCAATTATGCTTTCATTGGCAGGCGCCGGGAACTTATTTTTATCCAGGCTGTTTCTGCTAAATGTCATTTCCTCCCGTTCATCTCGACCTCCCCCGTTGCATATTATCACTCAACACATCCATGTTGGATTTTATCAAGGGGTTTTTTTTACTGTGTCCGGTATCTAGGGATAGCTAGCCAGATGTGTCTTCACTGCCACCACCCCAAGAAGAAGAGTCTGGATTCATATCCCCCCTTTCTCTCCTGTAGGAGACCCAAAGGGGCTTACAATCTCCTTGCCCTTCCCCCCTCACAACAAACCCCCTGTGAGGTGGGTGGGGCTGGGAGAGCTCCAAAAATCTGTGACTAGCCAGCTGGCGTGTGTTGGAGTGCACAAGGTAATCTGGTTCCCCAGATAAGCCTCCACAGCTCAAGCAGCAGAGCAGGGGATCAAACCCGGTTCCTCCAGATTAGAATGCACCTGCTCTTAACCGCTACGCCACTGCTGCTCCAAGGCCCTTATTGGTGGAAAATGGTTGCTCTAGATCATAGGTGTCAAACTCACGGCCCTCCAGATGTTATGGACTACAGTTCCCATCTTCCCCTGCCAGGGGATGCTGACAGGGAATGGTGGCAGGGGCATGATGCTGGCATGGGGATGATGGGAACTATAGTCCATAACATCTGGAGGGCCGCGAGTTTGACACCTGTGCTCTAGATGTTCCATATGTAGGGAATCAGAAATAGTCCTTACGGTGTCTGAAATGGGGTAGAATTCAGGGCAAGCCAGGGCAGCCTGGTGTAGTAATTAAGAGCAGGTGCACTCTAATCTGGAGAACTGGGTTGGATTCCCCACTCTGCCACTTGAGCTGTGGAGGCTTATCTATGGGACCAGATTACCTTGTGCACTCCAACACATGTCAGCTGGGTGACCTTGGGCTAGTCACAGTTCTTCAGAGCTCTCTCAGCCCCACCCACCTCACTGGGTGTTTGTTATCGGGGCGGGGGAGAGGGAAAGGAGATAGTCAGCCCCTTTGGGTCTCCTGCAGAAGAGAAAGGGGGGGGGGGTATAAATCCAAACTCTTATTATTATTATTTTGCAGGGAGAGTCTCATTTAACATTTTACTTGTGTTAAGGGAAATCAATAGGAATAATCAGAAAATTTGTTTTTGAGGAGACGTTAGTCAAAGTATGTTTAAGAGGTTTGCTTGTACACATTGCACTGATTTGGATTATAGTCAATTAAGAATTCACATCACCTGTTGAGCCCCAATCTAGATAGCCCGGGCTACCCTGATATCACCAGATCTCAGAAGTTACACAAGGTTAGTCCTGGTTAGTAGTTGGCTGGGAGAATCCCAAGTGGAATTCTAGGGTCGCTAAACACAGCCAGGAAACTGGTGGTTGTGGGCTTTCCAGGCTGCGTGGCCATGGTCTGGTAGATCTTGTTCCTAATGTTTCACCTGCATCTGTGGCTGGCATCTTCAGAGGTGTATCCCAGAGATGCCAGCCACAGTTAGGAACAAGTCACAACAACCAGTTGAGTCTGGCCGTGAAAGCCTTTGACAATACAGCCAGGAAAACCTACAATAGCCAATGAGTTTGACTTTGCGGAAGCAACTAGCACAGTCGAGAGCTGTAACAGAAGCAGGAATTTTCTGCTGGCTCCCATAGTACAATACAACAACCTTTATTAGGCATATTAAAATGGGCTCCAGAGCATTACAGACATTTCTGAAGTACAAATCAAAAGTACATTCAAAACACAGACAGATAAACTGTATCTAGCATTGGATGCTACTTAGAAAGTTCTGTCACTTGTAAAAGAAATTTTGCTACTTTTTCCAAGAGCGTGGCCTGTGTGTTATTTAACAAAAGCTCCACAACAGAGTTTTCAGAGTCTCTTTCGGATTTGTCTAAGACCCGCCCAGGAGAGAAATTCCTAATACCCACATATCTCGGACAGTCGAGTATAATGTGAGCAAGAGTCTCCACTTGGTTCTTACAGTGTGGACAGACCCGATCCTGGAGAGGGATAGAGAGGTAGCGACCCTTTAAAATGGCCGATGGGAAAGTATTGCATCTGGCCCTTGTGATAATCCATCTCTGTTGGGGTTCAGTTAATAGTTCAAGATATTTGGCTATGTGCCCCTGTTCTGGTACTCTTCCGACAGAAAGGGGTGAGCATGATTTATTTGCTTGGCCCAACAAGATATGGTACTCCTGTTCTAAAAGTCTGCTCCCATATTACTATGTTACATTCTTCTGTAGGTACTGAGCTGTTAACTGAATGTGTTAAGAGTAGCACTGTCATGGCAACAGGTGTTCATGTGACCTCTGTTCTTTGTGTGGTCCCCAAAGCATTATGCACGTATAACACTATATATATATAGGATCCATCCATGCGCTTGGGGCCGCTCCCTTTCTGGGGTTCCTAATCATTAAGGTTGCTTCTACCCACGTGAAGATCTGTGACCGTGTTCAGCTGAACACATGGTATTTTGGGACCTGCGGAACGAGAGTAATTAGGGTCCCTCTTATGAACTCGCCGAACTTGTGAAGAGGGATACAATCGCAACTTTTCGCAAGCCATCTAAAGCTCGCAGCCCTCCAAACTTCTCGCGGTAGCAGATTCCATCTGTTAATTATCCTTTGTGCACTGAAGTACTGCTGTTATAATCCCGAATTCTTAGCCCTATGGCAGGCGAAGGCAGTTTCCCCAAATGCAGATTGACGTCTGGCCGCTCTTTGATGTGAGCTGGCGTTTGTGGCTTTCTGATTATTAATAATACATTTACCGTGATTGCGTGACTTCTTTTAACTGTAATCGATTGTGCATTGCCTTGAGTGTTTTCATTTCAGCAGAAAGGCAATTAACACATTTTATAAATAAATGATTGTATCATCCACACATAGGGTTCTGCTGAAGCTAAGAGAAAGGCCTCTATTTTTTTAAAAAAAAAATTCACCAACGTTAGAAACTCTAAACGGGCCTGCTTTTTGACACCTTGGAAATGTGATTAGCGAGTCGCAGCAGAGGGAAATCGAAGGAGGGTTTTTTGTGCGTACAGCTTTGCGTAAGGGGAAGGAACGTTTTACAGTGAGGAAACGGCCATGTTGTCCTCAAAGAAGAAGAAGAAGAAGAGTTTGGATTTATATCCCCCCTTTCTCTCCTGCAGGAGACTCAAAGGGGCTGACAATCTCCTTGTCCTTCCCCCCTCACAACAAACACCCTGTGAGGTAGGTGGGGCTGAGAGAGCTCCGAAAAGCTGTGACTAGCCCAAGGTCATCCAGCTGGCGTGTGTGGGAGTGCCCAGGCTAATCTGAATTCCCCAGATAAGCCTCCACAGCTCAGGCGGCAGAGCTGGGAATCAAACCCGGTTCCTTCAGGTTAGATACACGAGCTCTTAACCTCCTATGCCACTGCTGCTCAAAGAAATCAAACTATGAGAATTCATTGTATCTACCATTCCTTGCCACTGTTTCGGTATGCAGGTGTCTTGCAGTATGTATTTACCTTTATAAAAGAATAACTGTGGGTGTGGATTGAGGGATAGGGTGGTGCTGTGTTGGACTAGGGCAGTGGTGGCGAACCTTTGGCGCTCCAGATGTTATGGACTACAATTCCCATCAGCCTCTGCCAGCATGGCCAATTTGCCATGCTGGCAGGGGCTGATAAGTAGTCCGCTATCTAGGTAAGGTCCCTCCTCAGACACTAGGAAGCATAGGTGTCAAACTCATGGCCCTCCAGATATTGTGGACTACAGCTCCCATCATCCCCTGCCAGCATCATGCTGGCAGGGGGTGATGGGAACTGTAGTCCATAACATCTGGAGGGCCGCGAGTTTGACACCTGTGAACTAGGGTATCGGACTAAGGTCTGTTGGAGACTCGATGCCGGGCTCGATGGACTGCTGACCCGTTAGTGCCCAGCGAGCTGTTTCGAATCTCTCAGAAGTGACTCTTGCCACACCTGACTTGGGCAACAAGCGGAAAGCCAGTTGCCTTATTCTTGGGGTGTTTTCTTCTTGACGGAGTTTGCCGCTTGCTGTTGCCATTTGCGACGGTGCCCGGTGGGAGAGAGAGTCCGCCATGAAGCCCTCGCGCTCTGATGGACTCAGCCGAGCGAGTCTGTTCCACTCAGCCGCCGGCCGACTCCCGGTGCCCTCCGATGCGTTTGCCCGGGTGCGAATGATGTGTCCCCGTGCCACGGACCAGTTGTGTGCTCTTCCGTGATGGTGCCGGGCGGGGCAGGATTTCTCCCAAGCAGCGTTATTGAGCAAAAAGTGGCATTTAGACGCGAACGCAATTAACACGCAAGAGCTCTTCGATGAGATGAAGGAAGCACGAGACGGCCCTTCGCCTGGCGCCCAAGGAAAACACGTCTTCCTTCATTCACCAAGACGGGCATAAAAATACAGGAACGTTTGGAGCTTCTGGGATCGGAGTAAAAAGATCATTAACTGGAAACCCACTGAGTTTAGCCAGACTTTTTCTTCTGTTTTTCTAATCTGATTTGCCTGGATCTTTCTGTGAGTCTCTCGCCCTAGCCCATGCACCTCTGGCTCTGTGCGATTTTGCAAAGGCTGTTCCAGTGGAATTTGAAATTAATAATTTCTAATAGGCAAATCAATGATAGTTTAAGAAGTCTGGCCTGGTGTGTTTGCCCAGGAACAGAAAGCTAATTGCATCTTGCTCAGGAGCAGCAGTGGCATAGGAGGTTAAGAGCTCATGTATCTAATCTGGAGGAACCGGGTTTGATTTCCAACTCTGCCGCCTGAGCTGTGGAGGCTTATCTGGGGAATTCAGATTAGCCTGTACACTCCCACACATGCCAGCTGGGTGACCTTGGGCCAGTCACAACTTCTCAGAGCTCTCTCAGCCCCACCTACCCCACAGGGTGTTTGCTGTGAGGGGGGAAGGGCAAGGAGATTGTCAGCCCCTTTGAGTCTCCTGCAGGAGAGAAAGGGGGGATATAAATCCAAATTCTTCTTCTTCTTCTTCTAGCATAGGCCAGCCAATTTAAAGGGGAAGATCTTTGCTAAAAAGCATTTAAATGTAAAATGATATATTAGGGTTCTACCAGATACTGTCCAGCTTAATTTTCGGGGAGGGGGGGAATGCTATTTTGACGGGCTCAAGATATTTTCCAAAAATACAAATAACTATTTATTCCGCACTCTTTGTTTTGACTGGTGCCTTTCTTGCGGTAGCTGATGTTTTATTGTCCTTGAACCATCCTCCTTTCTGCTTGCTAGATCAGTCATGTGAATGATCTCAGCCAATCAGGGATTCTAGAATTAAAAGGGCACCATTCCAGTGCTCTGGAGCCAGATAGATGGTCATTTGGTGACATCACTAAGAAGAAGAAGAGTTTGGATTTATACCCCACCTTTCTCTCCTGTACGGAGACTCAAGGTGGCTTACAAGCTCCTTTCCCTTCCTCTCCCCACAACAGACACCTTGTGAGGCAGGTGGGGCTGAGAGAGTCCGGAGAGAACTGTGACTAGCCCAAGGTCACCCAGCAGGAATGTAGGAGTGCGGAAACACATCTGGTTCACCAGATACGCCTCTGCCACTCAGGGGGAGGAGCGGGGAATCAAACCCGGTTCTCCAGATTAGAATCCACCTGCTGTTAACTACTACACCGTGCTGGCGAACAGGTTAACATAACTCTGCAAATGGGCTTTCCATGAGAGCTAAAGACAAACGAGGGGAATTTATAGCTCATGGAGGGGTGGGGAATCAAACTCGGCTCTCCAGATTAGAATCCACCTGCTCTTACCCATACACCATGCTGGTAACCCTGGTTCTCTAACATCTAATGGCATCTGTTCATGGTTTTCCCTTGCTCACGTTGGTCCACACTTCTCCTGTTCCATCTTTCCCCCACTACCAAGCTTTTAAGGTTTAATATCAAATCTTAGTCTCTGTGGGGATCCATAGGCAATAAATGCTTGTTACAGTCCCTACCTGCAATGTGGTCTTCCTTAAAGGGTTGTTGAGAGGATTTTCAGGGTAATAGAGGGGAGTCCCTTTGAATACTTAGCTGTGTAACTGTTCCCAACTCAGCCCCATCTCCTGTTCGCTGCCCGGAGGATGAAAAACAGTCGCAAAAGAGGAGAAAGAATATATTCTTTGCCAGCATTCTCCTTTGCAGCAGTTCTTAAAAATTTAATTCCCATTAGAAATGCCTAGGTTGGGGGGCGGTGGGGGGGGGGGCGGGGAGAGATTTATCGAGAGATTTCACTCCAGGTTGAGTTTTTGTCTTTCCGTGTTTTCGTGGCATTTATCATGCACGTTTTAATTTAGGCCCGAGACTTGTTACCATCTGGTCATTATTGGAAAGAAATATTCATTTTCTCTGAGCGACAGCAGCTCCATTCATCAGGAGCCCGATGCCCCTGGATTTCCCGCCCCCTCGGTACCCGGCCCGGGCGGCAACTCAGCAACGTTGCAAGGATGGAGGAGGAGGAGGAGGAGGAGGAGGAGGAGGAGGAGGAGGAGGAGGAAGAGGAAGAGGAAGAGGAAGAGGAAGAGGAAGAGGAAGAAGGAGAAGGAGAAGGAGAAGGAGAAGGAGAAGGAGAAGGAGAAGGAGACTAATTTTAATCTATCGCAGCGACGAGGAGGAGGAGGAGCAGGAGGAGCAGGAGGAGCAGGAGGAGCTGAAGGAGGAGGAGGAGGGAGGGAGGAGTTTCTCTCCTGTAGGAGACTCAAAGGGGCTGACAATCTCCTTGTCCCTTCCCCCCCCTCACAACAAACACCATGTGAGTGTAGGTGGGCTTGGAGAGAGCTCCAAGAAGCTGTCAGACTAGCCTAAGGTCACCCAGCTGGCGCAGGTGTGTGGGAGTGCACAGGCTAATCTGAATTCCCCCAGATAAGCCTCCACAGCTCAGGTGGAAGAGCGCGAGGAATCAAACCTCGGTTCCTCCTCAGATTAGATACACGAGCTCTTAACCTCCTCGGCACTTAACTGTTGAAAATCGGAGTGTCAATACTTCATGACCCTCCAGATAAAGTTATGGACTACAGTTCGCATCCATCATCCTACCAGCACCATACTGGCGGGGGGGATGATGGGAGAACTGTAGTCCTGCTTATCTGAGTGGCCGAGGAAGCATGAATTTGACTACTCCGCGCAGGAACTTCCGTGGCAGAGCAGACTGCTGCAGAGCTTCAAGGGTAGACGGCCACGGAAACGAACTGCAGGCACATCCTTCCCCCTCAAACGTCCTTGGAAATAGAAATGTTTGATGCTTTATTGCGAAGGCTGAACTGAAATGACTGTTTTTTTTAAATGGAGGATCCTGTCAATCATGGTAAAAAAAAATACCCGCTCCCGTTCTGAGACGCCTTCAGCAACACCCCCAGGGGTTTGCCTCTTTACCTAGGTTCTCTTCCCCAGGCAAACTAAAATCAGGTGCCTTGCACTTGGCCAGAACAAAGTGTAAGACCCACAGACAAATAAGCAACGGTTCAAAAACAATTTAACAATATTGAAAGTTTAGGGCTCTGACTCCTCCCATGAAGTCTAACCAATAATGAATACTTGCGATGCTGGAAACAGCTGGAGATTATCTGAAGAGCTTACAGGTTCCTTAACTGCTCCTAAGGAAGTCTGTTCTGCTGGCTCCTTCTTCTGAGCTCTCCCGGTGTCCTCTATCTGTTTCCTTGCAATTCTGTTGGAACTTGCTAACTCTATTCTACGGATCTCTAACACCTTAGACGTCTGAGATATTGCTGTCTCCAGCCTTCCCCGGACAGCTGAACTAAAACAGACTGTAAAACAGGAACTGCTAACTACTAGGAATGCTATAGTGCTTCTTAAAGGGACAGGGTCTAACTAAGATGTACAAGATGTACAAGATGTACAAAAGGCAACTAAACCCATTCCAACTCAGGGTACAACTGAGGCTTTAATAAGGAAAATAGCGAGGGTGTCTCTGGGGGCATGACAACCTATATTGGCCTGCCTCACCTCTGTGTATTGGTTTGGTTTGCCCTCACCGAGATCATCTGCATAGTTAAATCGGATTGGCTAGGCAGGTTCATGATGTCATCTCGATTTCTATGTGATTCCTGATTGCCTGGGATGTCCTGCATGACAAAACTTGGAAGGTGAGCAGGGTGGCAACCGGGCATGGGAAAATGGCTGTCGACATTGACAATGAACCCCAAATGAACCCCAAATGAGAATAAACCCAGAAATGGCCAGCCGAGGTCAGTTTTCTACCATCTACTAGCAGTGCTGTTTGTTTTTGCCTGCAGTCTGGGATGGTGATTGATGGGTTCCAAATCATTATGTTAATTCTGATGCCTGAGCTAAGATACTTGCTTATTTTAAGATTTTGTATGTTTTTTTTTTCTTTATTGATAGATTGTTGAATGTTGTAAGCTGCCCTGTAACCCTGTGGCCCAGGGGAGAGTCGAGGTAGGTAGGTAGGTAGGTAGGTAGGTAGGTAGGTAGGTGGTGGGTAGGTGGGTGGGTGGGTGGGTGGGTGGGTGGTGGGTGGGAAGGAAGGAGGAAGGAAGGGAAGGGAAGGAAGGGAAGGAAGGAGGAAGGAAGGGAAGGGAAGAGGAAGGAAGGAAGGAAGGAAGGAAGGAAGGAAGGAAGGAAGGAAGGAAGGAAGGAAGGAAGGAAGGAAGGAAACTAACTCTTTCCCACATTCTTTGGGAAAATTGGAGGGGGACGAAAATCTGAATAAAAGGGTTAGCAAAAGCCAGGTTCACCAGAACTGGCTTTGTCCAGCTGGGTTCTTTGATGCCTATCAATAAACGCTGTTGATCAGCAATACAGAGTCCGTTTATTGCTTCAAGGTTCGAGACCTAACACCAGAGCATTGGGCTACCTCAGAGAAGGCCCTCCAGGTGGCCCCCACCCCCTGAATCTCAGAAGGCAATGGGGCCACCAGGAGGGCCCCACTTGCTGACCTCAGTGCCCTGGCAGGCCTGTATGAGAGGAGGAACTCCTTTAGATACATAGGTCCAAGATCATGTATGTCAGTACCGGCACCTTGGATTGGGCCTGGTAGCGAATAGGTAGCAAGTTCAGTTCCCCCAGGATAGATGTTTTCGGGCATGAAAGCCAAGGACCAGCACCTTGGATTGAGCCCTGAGTTCTAAACACTCTTTTAGTCAGAGAACTCGCTTATTAATATCTTAAGGACCACTTCCTCAGAATGTGACAAGACCAGACTAGGCCGGCCCATTGAAATCTGTGCCCTCATTTGGAATATATTATTATTATTATTATTATTGTAGATTTCACAGCTGCCAGATCTTTAGCTGGTTGTTGGCCTTCATTACAAGCCGAACTTCACCTAGAGGCCTAGAGGAAGTTTAGCAATGTATATGACATAGTATTGATGCCCGAGGATCCCAGCAGGGCTGCCTTCTGAATTTGACAGATGTTAATTTTGTCCAATTCCGAAGATGTTTCAAGTGCTGCCCTAGTGTTTTTTTTGGGGATGGCTTAGCGTGTATCTAAGTGACCTTCTGTGTTCTTTTTTCAATGACCTGCAATGCTGGGGACTACTGTGTCGGTGATTGCTTTTCTTGTCCCTCGATGTGTTGTTGTTGTTGTTGTTGTTGTAGGGTTCCACTGGCTGCCAGATCTTTAGCTGGTTGTTGGCCTTCATCACAATTAGAACCTCACTCAGAAACCTAGGGGACATGTATCAGCGTGAGTGATGATGCGGATCCCAGCAGGGCTTTATTTATTTGTGGTTGTTGTTGTTGTTATTTATTTATTTATTTGTTTATTTGTTGTTTGTTGTTGTTGTTGTTGTTGTTGTTGTTCTTAATTGGTTTTATATACCGCCCTCTCCCCAGAGGGCTCGGGGTGGTGCATAACATTTTAAACAACAGATGAAGTAATTTAAACACAACAAAATAGAATAGAACTAAAATGCATATAGGCTCTATTAAATTGAATAATTTGGAAGCAAAACCAAAAGGGCCCTAAACCACTTGTCTGCACAAGTCATGGGAGAGGGTTTTTATTCAGTGGGGTGGGGGGAAGGAAACTTGCTTCTTCCTGCTCCACCTCATGCATACTGGTCAGGGTGCTCAAACCAACTCCTTGTTGAAGAGGGTTGAAGCAGAAAACTGAGCCCGGTCGCAGGAAGCCCCAGATGTTCTGGCCGCCCGAGAGAGTGACACCTCTCTAATTGAATGATTATGCCAAATATAATTTGGTTTCTCTGGAAATCTTTCGGCGGCACAGCCCGCCTGTGGAACATCTGCTCCCTCAAATCCAGACCTATAATTTGAATAAATCATCAATATCTGGCACGGATCCAATATTAATGCAAGGAAGTCTTTGGGAATACTCTCCTGTTTCATATAAGAAAACTCACGCTCGAAATTGCCCACACCGTTTCCAGGGACCCTGCCTTCGCCCCTCTTTCGTTCTGTTTCTCCCTCCACCCTCGTTCTCCTATCCACCGCCCTCCCCATCCAACCCTCGATTCATTTCTTTTTTCCCGAGTGCTGCCGAATGATAGTTTTTTGTCGTGGATCTTGGCTGTGCGAGAATGAAATGAAAGGAGAGTTCAAAACAAAAGGAGGGAAACGGGAATGGGGGGGGGGAGAGAAAACCATTAGTATCCTATATATCAAAAAGAAAAATGACACCCGCCCACTTCAAGGGCTCCCTAGAGTGTTTTGCTATTATTACCTGTACAAGGTTGCGCGTGTGGCTTCAGAGGTATCTTCTTCCATCAGGCGGCGAAGTTTTCTCAATTCCGCGCCCGAGACAAGTTTTATTAACTTTCTCTTGTATCCACCCTGCTGGTTGGTAAGAGCTGGCTTTGAAAGGTGACTAATGTAGGCCGTTTATCAAAACCATACATAAATAGGCCGGCATTCTTTTCAGTACGATAAATCAGAGCCGGAGCCGGCCTCTTCTACAGCTCTCTTTGAAGAAGAGTCCCTTTTTTTTTCTAATTGCCGACTCGAGTAGCCGGAACAGGTGATAGGGTTGGGTTTCCAACTCCCAGTGGGAATTCCACAGAATTAGGATAGGTGGTGTGAGAGGAAACGTCAACAGGGCCCTTTCCGCATTGCAAGTATGCTAATCCATTTTTTTTCTACAACTGTTTGCAAGTGGGTTTGCTATTCTGCACAGTAAAATCAGCTACAAAGTGCATTGAAAGTTAATTATTCTGCCTGGGCACCACAATCAATCAATCAATCAATCAATCAATCAATCAATCAATCAATCAAGGAAGGAAGGAAGGAAGGAAGGAAGGAAGGAAGGAAGGAAGGAAGGAAGGAAGGAAGGGAAGGGAAGAAAGAAGGACGGAAGGAAGGAAGGAGAGAGGAAGGAAGGAAGGAAGGAAGGAAGGGAAGGAAGGAAGGAGGAGAGAGGAGGAAGGAAGGACTGCTAAAACATTTGTAAAGCGTTTGTGTGTTTTCCTTTACCTTTTGCACTCCCCTTGAAACGATGCTTCGCTTCACAGCCTGTACTGCATTCTCTATTCCTGTATGGATGCTTCAAAATTACCCCAATAAAAGAACTAACAATGCAAATAAACAGGCACAGGAGGGGCAGAGTGAAGCGACTCAAGCAGAGCCGAGAGCAACAGTTCTCAATTAGGACCACCCTCATGTGGAACAGGAAACTAGTCAGTTACCCAGGGGCAGGGGCCTCCTTGGGAAGCAGGGGTCAAAATGGGATGCCAATTGGGGTCCCCACTTGCCACGCGAGAGCCCGGCGGCTTCAGTGCAAATGTCGACGCTATACGGATCCTGGGAATTATACATTTTGGTTTGAGGCTGGCTGGCTGATTACCGGTTAACGCCCTCACGGGGTTTTGTTTGTTGCTGTTATATTTTGAGCGGCGAAGGGCAGAGAGTGAACAATGGTCATAAAAACAATTAAATCACAATTAAATATACAGTATAAAAACAGATTTACACAATAAAACAGACTTAAACAGATATGTTACTTACTGTACCCCAGCAGGCCTAGATGAAGTTTGCAGTCTGTCGACCTGGCTGGCCAAAAAGTCTGGAGGGACTGGTCCGTTTTGCAGGCCCTGTGGAAACTTTGTAGGTCTCTCTAGGGCAGTGATGCTTGAACCTTTTGAGACACAATTTTAATTACAACTAAATCCCATTGATTTATCACAAAGTGCCAACACGGCAATTTAACCTGAATACTGAGGTTTTAGTTTAGAAAAAACGGTTGGCTCCGAGGCATGCATTACTCAGGAGTAAGCTTGGTGATAGTTGGTGGCTTTGCTTTGAAGCAACCATGCAACTCTTCAATGGAATCCCGACCCTAGGAGGGAGTTTTATTCAGAAACGAACAAGCTTACTCCCGGTGAGGATGAGAGCTTTAGTTCTTCACACTTGAAAATCAGTGGGGTTTAACAGCTTAACAGGGAGTTCCTGCTCCCCAAAACTTCGGTCTTAGGTTTAATGCTAATAATCGAAACCAGTGGCCCCAACCAGCCCAGATGTGTGTGTGGGGGGGGGGACTCTGTTTGTACATGCCACAGAGAGAGGGGCTTTGAGTGCCACCTCGGCACCCGTGCCATGGGTTAGCCACCACTGCTCTAGGAGCCTTTCCCACCGCCCTAGCCCTGTGGGGAGCCAGCCCGGACATCTCTCCGGCCAGGGACCTCCAGTAGGTTCGCATCCAGGGGGCGGGGGCACCTGATGGGGCAGTCCGGGGAGATGCGGTCCCTCAGATGGGCAGGTTGTTGCAAGGATGAGATAAAAGAGAGGCCAACGACGTCATCTGTTTTGGGTCCCAACTGGGAGAAAGGTGGGAGTCGAATAAAATCCAAATGAAATGAGCAGCCTCTTCCCATAGTTGTGCGTTTCTTCGTGCTTAAACCCTCCCTCTGTCTGCTGGCATCCCTCCACAGCTATTTACTAAGACAAGCACAGCTGGCAGCTTCTTTGGGAACAGGCAAGGAAGCGAAGAAGCAGAGAGATGTACAAATATCAGAACAGGGGGAAGGAATGCAGAACAGGGGGAAGGAGATGTGATCCTAGATCTAATTCTATGTGGGACCCGGACCACAGTGCGGGGAAGTCAGTGTTGTTGAGCCGATGAGAACAGCGACCACAATGCTGTCAGATTCGAATATCTCTGCATGCGAACAAGTGACAACTACCATGCTGATTTATTTGCCGCTTCAGAAGAGGCTCTCAAAGATAGGGATGGTGGGGCGAAGAATCAGAGGTCAAAATGTGGAATAGCGGGACTGTTAAAACTTTGATGCAAGCTGGAATGTATTCCTGGGATTGAAGAGCAGCATGAGTCAAAGAAAACCACCATGGTTAACAAGGGGCGTTGAGGGAAAGTACCAGTAGGAAAAAAGATGTCTTTGCAGAAAATGGAAGTCCAACATTAAAAGTACCAGAGAACACAAATGGTGGCAAAAGAGAGAAGCAAGTTAGCAGCTGTAGGGGAGGCAAGGATTATAGGGAACACATGGCTGTGAACATCCAAAACCAGCCAACAAACAGTTCTTCAAAGTACATCAAGAAGCAGAAACCAGCAAGGGGAGGCGGTAGGCCAGTTAGATGACAAAGGAACAAAGAGATTGTTAAGACTGGCTTGGGAGATTGCAGAAAAGCTGAATGGTGCTTTGCATCTGTCTTCACCCAGAGAGGGAGGTGAGGGAAAATTCCTGCACCTGAACCAAACTTCTTAGGAAGTAGATCCGAGGAACTAACAAGAGATAGTGGTGAACAGGAAGAGAAGTTCTGGCAGCCATTGATAAACTAAATGTTACCAGTCACACATTTAGTGCATTCTTAAAAGAGTTGCTTAAGAGCTCAAGCATGAAGTACTTGATCTTCTCCCTTTAATATGCCAACTTATCCTTGAAATCAGAACTCCATCCCACAGAAGACTGGAAGATGGCCAATGTCACGCAATGCTAGAGGATCTAGGGGGGACCGAGTACAGGCCAGTCAGTTTGTATCTGTTCCTGGTAAATTAGTAGAATCTGTCATTAAAGATAAAATTATAAAACATGTGAAAAGCAAGACCTGCTGAAAAGAGTCAAGCATGGCTTTTGCAGAGGCAAATCCTGTCTTACAAACTTACTAGAGTTCTTTGAGGATGTAAAACAGGCATGTGGATAGAGGAACCAGTGGACATTTGTCTACTTGGATTTCCAAAAGGCTTTGACAGTTTCTCACTAGAGACTAATACAGAAAACTCAGCAATGAGAATAGAGAGAGAGAGATCCCTCCTATGGTTAAAACTGGTTTGAAAAAAAACAGGAAGCAAGAGTGGGTGTAAATGGGGAAATTCTCACAATGGAGAGATGTAGGAGTGGTGTGAGGATCCGTGTGGGACCAGTGCTCTTTAACCTATTCATGACCTGGAAGTAGAAGTTGGGTAAGCGTGGTAGCCAAGTTTGCAGATGATACCAAATTGTATGTAGGGTGGTGAGAACCACAAAGGTTAGAGGGGAACTCCAAGGACCTTGATAAATTAGGTGAGAGTGGGCTAAGAAATGGCAAATGCAGTTCCAATGTAAAAATGCAAGAGTGATGCACATAGGGCAAAAAAATCCAAACTTCACATACATGCTACAGGGGTCAGTGCTATCAGTGCAGACCAGGAAGAGGACTGGGCGTCTTAGTTGAAATGAGTTCCCATGGAATGTATCAAGCTCAATGTATGGCAGCTGTGAAAAGTGACTCAGCACTGGGGATAGTAGGAAAGAGGTGAGAATAAAACTGCAAGATTGTCATGCCCTTATATAAAGCTACAACGGTGAAGCCGCACTTGGGTACTAATGTTCAGTTCTGGTCAGCCACATCTCAAAAAAGGATATTGAAGAGATAGAAAAAAGAGAGTACAGAGAAAGGCTGACGAGGGATGATTGAGGGACTACCCAGCACTTCCTTATGAGGAAAAGGCTGCAGCGTTTGGAGACTCTTTAGTTTGGAAGGGGAGGCGTCACAGGGGGGATATGATTGAAGTCTATGAAATTATGCATGGGGTAGAAAATGTTGACAGAGAGAATTTTTCCTATACAATGTCCACTAGAACCAGGGGCATTCATTGAAAATGCTGGGGAAGAATTAGAACTAATAAAGAAACACTTCTTCATAGCGTGTGATTGGTGTTTAGATATGCTACCACAGGAGGTGGTGATGGCCACTAACCTGGATAGCTTTAAAGGGGCTTGGACAGATTTATGGAGGAGGAGTCGGTTATGGCTACTAATCTTGATCCTCTTTGATCACAGAGATTGCAAATGCCTTAGTCCAGGTGCACAAAGGGCAACAGCCACAGAAGGCCATTGCTTTCACATCCTACATGTGAACTCCCAAAGGCACCTGGTGGGCCACTGCGAGTAGCAGAGAGCTGGACTAGATGGACTCTGGTCTGATCCAGCTGGCTTGTTCTTATGTTCTTATGTTCTTAATGCAGATGGATGGTCCAGAGACCAGATCCAATTAGCATTTATATAGAGTATTATTTCAAGTGATCAAAGGACATTATTTCTGGGGGGGAACTCCATGTTCCACGAGAGATCCGGGATAAGATTGTCTGATGTTTTAGTTAATGTGTAAGAGCAGCTGGGGAGGGTGAATGAGGGCATTAACACTTTCACGGGGGGTGGATGCTTTCCAGCCCTGTTCCCGTCTAGAATATCCCTGTGAACTGTTGCTTCTGGAGATCCTGAGAGGTCCTATACAGGAACGGGGCTTTTTCCCCTACTGGAAAAAAAACCACAGGATTATTTTTGGAGAGGGGGAGTGAAGAAATAGTGTAGAGGGAAAATCCCCGTCTGTGTCCTGGGGCAAGGGCCATGATCCGAGCCACGCTTTGCTGCACTTAAGAACCCTAAGAACATAGAACTAGCCTGCTGGATCAGACCAGAGAGTCCATCTAGTCCAGCACTCTGCTACTCGCAGTGGCCCACCAGGTGCCTTTGGGAGCTCACATGCAGGAGGTGAAAGCAATGGCCTTCTGCTGCTGCTGCTCCCAAGCACCTGGTCTGCTAAGAAGCATTACAGTCTGAGATCAACGAGGATCAAGATTGGGAGCCATAGATCGACTTCTCCTCCATCAATCTGTCCAAGCCCTTTTTAAAGCGAAGGAAGGAAGGGAGGAAGGAAGGAAGGAAGGGAAGGAAGGGAGGGAGGGAGGAAGGAAGGAAGGAAGGGAGGAAGGAAGGAAAAGGAAGGAAGGAAGCAAGGAAGGAAGGAAGCAAGGAAGGAAAAGGAAGGAAGGGAGGAAGGAGGGAGGAGGGAGGAGGGAGGAGGGAGGGAGGAAGGAAGGAAGGAAGGAAGGAAGGAAGGAAGGAAGGAAGGAAGGAAGGAAGGAAGGAAGGAAGAGGAGAGTAAAGAAAGAAAAAAAAACAAAAAAAAGAAGGAAGGAAGGAAGGAAGGAGGGAAGGAAGGAAGGAAGGAAGGAAGGAAGGAAGGAACATTAGAAAGAGCCTGCTGGATCAGACGAGTCCATCAGCAGCACTCTACTCCCTGCAGTGGCCCACCAGGTGCCTTTGGGAGCTCACCTGCAGGAGGAGTGAAAGTGTGGCCTTCTGCTGCTGCTCCCTGAGCACCTGGTCTGTAAGGCATTTACAATCTGAGATCAAGGAGGATCAAGATTGGTATATAGATCGACTTCTCCTCATCAATCTGTCAAGCCAGCACCCAAAGCAGAAGAAGGGGAAGGGAAGGGAAGGAAGGAGGGAAGGAAGGAAGGGGGGAAGGAGGAAGGAAGGAAGGGAAGGGAAGGGAAGGAAGGAAGGAAGGGAAGGAAGGAAGGAAGGAAGGAAGGAAGGAAGGAACATAAGAACATAAGAACATAAGAACATAAGAACATAAGAAAGAGCCTGCTGGATCAGACCGGAGTCCATCTAGCCCAGCACTCTGCTCCTCGCAGTGGCCCACCAGGTGCCTTTGGGAGCTCCCGTGCAGGAGGTGAAAGCAACGGCCTTCTGCTGCTGGGTTTTCGTGGCTGTGGGGCCATGGTCCGGTAGTTTTTCTCCTAATGTGAAAGCAATGGCCACTTGCTTTTTAACAGGGACACGTGGATTTGGCTGTTTTCATTCCTTGTTGATCCCATATGTTAAGTTCATCAGCTTGGATCTCATTGCCGTTGGTCATGCCTTTGTTTCCTTGGTACCATTCTTTATCGGCATGCCATTGATGCTGTAAGGGTGTTGAAGCTGCAGACACATTGATGGGTAAAGCAATAGCTTAGGAAGCAGAAACATATTTGGAAAATGAAGTGTTGTGCGTTTTCGTGGCTGTGGTCCGGTAGTTTTTCTCCTAATGTGTCAGCCGCATCTATGGCTGGCATCTTCAGAAGTATGCCCAGGTGAGATGTGTTTCTCCCTTTGACGTGCCTCTGAAGATGCCAATACATAGATGCGGCTTCATAGGAGTAAAGCTGAATAACAACCATAATACTAAACCACAACGCAGGTAGATTCCAGCTCTGAGGACATGTTTAATGTGTGATTGGTGTTTGGAAGATGCTGCCACAGGAGGTGGTGATGGCCACTAACCTGGATAGCTTTAAAAGGGGCTTGGACAGATTTATGGAGGAGAAGTCGATTTATGGCTACCAATCACTTGAGAATCCCTCTTTGATCTGAGATTGCAAATGCCTTAGCAGACCAGGTGCTCAGAACAACAGCAGCAGAGGCCATGCTGCATGCATGTGAGCTCCCAAAGGCACCTGGTGGGCCACTGTGGGTAGCAGAATGCTGAACCCTATGGACTCTGGTCTGATCAACTGAAACTCTTCGTATGTTCTTATGTTCTTATGCATTAAAAGTGGATTGAAAGTGCATCATTCTTCATGTGCGGAAGGAGCCTTTGTCGGATTTCTAAAAAAGGAAGCTTTGATTCTTGAAAGCTCATACCCCCCCAGAATCCTGTTGGTATCTAATTCGCAACTGGACTTGAATCCAGACATTGGTTTACCACTTCTGTGAGAAGTCCTTTTCGTGTTTCCCCCCTCCCTTTCCCCCCACCCCACACAGCCGTCCCTAAACTAAACGAAACCGCTTCCGTCATGGTTTCTTGCAAAGTTTAATACTTCGGGAGAATGAAAATGTTTAGAAGACCATTTTTCTTTCCCCCCCCCCCCTTCCATAATGTTCAGAGGCATTAGTGGGAAAATTGGCCCGTGGTTATTTCACAGTTAGTTTTATTTATGGTAAATTTATTATAATAAGGATGTTCTCTATCATTGTCTGGCCAGATTTATTTATTGTATCTTCCTTTTGAAAACTGGGGGTATTGATTGCTTCGAGAGGGGGCCTTGGAAAAAAGACCCGGGGGAGAGGGTACAAAAACCCATGCGCCTGCAAAGAATGAAAAGAAATGACCGTGTTGTTATCAATTACTTCATAATGAGATGAGAGCGGAGAATTTTAAACATTATTCCTAGCATTACTGTGGGGGAAAACAACAATATATTTACAGGAAATTATCCCTGGGTGATGAATGGCATGTTTTAATGTGAGGAGTTCTCTAATGAGGGCATCTCTTGATGGCGCAGAAGCTGGTTTTCGAGCCACTATGTGTTTTAATTAAAACTGAATTTAGTGTGTGTCGGCCGGAGATAGAAATAAAAACCCCTAGTATTGGGCATTTGGCTACTATGTCCACCCAGTGCAAATAGAAGAAGAAGAAGAAGAAGAAGAAGAGAAGAAGAAGAGAAGGGAGGAGGAGGGAGGAGGAGGAGGAGGAGGAGGAGGAGGAGGGAGAGGAGACTGACGGCAGCTGTGGCACAGCAGCGGCAGCCCGGCAGCAGCGAAGCAGCAGCGGCAGCAGCAGCAACCCAGCAGCAGCAGCAGCAGCAGCAACAGCAGCAGCAGCAGCAGCGGCTTAGCCTTTGGCTGCTGGCTTTTAACGCTTGTGCCTTAACAGCAACGACGACGACTTTGGATTTATATCCCCCCTTTCTCTCCTGCAGGAGACTCAAAGGGGCTTACAATCTCCTTGCCCTTCCCCCCTCACAACAAACACCCTGTGAGGTGAGTGGGGCTGAGAGAGCTCCGAAAAGCTGTGACTAGCCCAAGGTCACCCAGCTGGCGTGTGTGGGAGTGCATAGGCTAATCTGAATTCCCCAGATATGCCTCCACAGCTCAAGTGGCAGAGCTGGGAATCAAACCCGGTTCCTCCAGATTAGATACATGAGCTCTTAACCTCCTACGCCACTGCTGCAGGATTGCTGGGCTGTTTCTGCATGGCCCAAATATCCCAGGGTGAGCAAGAAAAATATCCCCGTGCAGCCGAGAATTCCACACGGTTCCTGGTGCTAAAGCGGGCCTACCCCGATGTTGCCCTGTGATATTTACCTCAGCCCGCCAGTTTGGAAGTTCTTTTAAAAAATCCCAGTGTGATCCTGTTTGTGCCTGCTACTGGGCAAAAACCAATCTGGAGCCAATCTGGAGACTGGTTTATTTTCCCCGCCTAGCTGCCTGATCTCCCCCCCACACACACACACACACACACACCAATGTTCATTCAAGCTGCCGCTAAAAACCAACATCCAATCAGGACGTGGGACACTGGGCATGCTCAGACATGCTTCTGAAGTAAATACAGGAGACCGGCTCATGGAGAGTAAACTGGAGCATTTCCTCCTGGTCCTAATTCTGCTCCTAGGAAGGAGTGGGGAGCCATGTGGAAGAAGAAACAGGGACAGATTAGACCCAGTGTGTAAGACCCTGGTTCAAACCCGGTATAATTGTGCCTTGCAGAAACAGCCCTGGTTCGATTTGGGGAATGACTGTGGGTCAATGATGAAGCATCAGCTTTGCCAGCAGAAAGTACCGAGTCCATTCTCCAGCATATCCAGTCAAAAGGATCATGTAGCAGGTGATGTGATACCTGTCTGAGACCTTGAGAGCCACTGCAGGCCTGAGAAGACAATCTGACCTTGGTGGACCAAAGCAGCTTCCTGGGTTCATGGCAGAGGTGGGATCCAGCAGGTTCTCACCAGTTTTTGAGAGTGGGTTACTAATTATTTGTGTGTGCCGAGAGGGGGTTACTAATTGGGTCTGCTTTTCCGTTAGAAATTCCATTAGGTCCAAAAATCATAAAGTTCTGTTGTTTCCTATGTGGCTGGTTAGTGAAGGTAGAAAATGGGATAATTCTCCCTGTTGGGCTGTTTAAGGAAAGTCTCCTTCTTTTGATTTCTAGAAACAAAATTAAGTATTTGAAAGCATTAAGTACTTGACAGGCAGTCAATTAGAGGAGAAGTAGTGGTTTCTGTTGGCAGCAGACGATAGGACTTGCTATAATGAGTTTAAATTATGGACAGAAAGATGCCAGCTGGAAATTAGGAACTTTTTTTTTACAGTAAGAGTTTTTTACAGTAACAGAGAAATTATTAATGCCCCGCCCCCGGAATGCCCGGCCACACCCCCGCCGTGCCATGCCCAGCCCCGTTGGCGCTATTCCACTGTTTGAATCCCACCACCATGGGAACCTGTTACTAAAAATTTTTGGATCCCACCACTGGTTCATGGGATCAGAAAGTCCAAAGAGAGGAACAGGTGAGAGAGAGAGGGGGGAGGGGGAGTTAATTCATTCCTTAGAAGTTTCAGATAGCAGGCCATGGGACCAAAACTACATTGTGGGGCAACAGGAATCTGGGGCTAAAGAACATAACTGAGCTCCAAGCTCCTTTGGAATTCCTCTTGGAAGGAAAGTTTTGGAGAGCAAGGAAACAGATCCAATTCACCAGATATGAATTGCTGCTCATGTGAAAATGAGGGGAAACAAACCCAATTCTCCAGATTAGAGTCCACAACACTTAACCCCTACCCCACGCTGGGATTTTTTGGGGGGAGGGGCACTGAGTTCAGTGGAACAGTGAGGATTTGAATCCAGATCTACAGGGAGGGCTTGTGGTTCAGTGGAAGAGCCTCGGCTTTCCATTCGGAAAGTCCCAGGTCCAGTTCCCCGAAATCTACAATAGACTGGAGCAGGTAATAGGCGATGCGAAAGACCTCAGCCTTAGGCCTTGGACAGCCATTTCCAGTCTGAGTAGACAACGCTGACCTTGATGCACCCAAGCGCTCATTCATCTTTATCAGGATTCGAATCTAGCAGCTTCATCAGGATTCGAATCTAGCCGTTCTACTGCAGACCCACATGACCGTCCTCTGAAAATGTCAATAACGACTGTTATCCTCGATCCCCTCGTGCTTGGGCCAGTCACAGTTCTCTCGGAACTCTCTCAGTCCCACCTGCCTCACAAGGTGTCTGTTGTGGCGTAGGAGCATCAGTGGCATAGGAGATTAAGAGCTTGTGTATCTAATCTGGAGGAACCGGGTTTGATTCCCAGCTCTGCCGCCTGAGCTGTGGAGGCTTATCTGGGGAATTCACATTAGCCTGGGCACTCCCACACACGCCAGCTGGATGACCTTGGGCTAGTCACAGTTTCTCGGAGCTCTCTCAGCCCCACCTACCTCACAGGGTGTTTGTTGTGAGGGGGGAAGGGCAAGGAGATTGTCAGCCCCTTTGAGTCTCCTGCAGGAGAGAAAGGGGGATATAAATCCAAACTCTTCTTCTTCTTCTTCTTCTTCTTCTTCTTCTTCTTCTTCTTCTTCTTCTTCTTCTTCTTCTTCTTCTTCTTCTTCTTCTTCTTCTTCTTCTTCTTCTTCTTCTTCTTCTTCTTCTTCTTCACAGTTATCTCTGAACTCTCGCAGTCCCACCTGCCTCACAAGGTGTCTGTTCTGGAGAGTGGAAGGAGAAAAAAGTCTGTAAACCACTTTGAGTCTCCTTACAGGAGAGAAAGCTGGGGTATAAATATGAATTCCTCCTCCTTCTCCTCCTCCTCCTTCTCCTCACCTGCCTTGCAGAACAGTTGCAAAAAATAAAATAGGAAGGGAAGAATTATGGATGCATCCCAAAGCTTATTAGAAGAAAAGGGCAGGCGGGCAGGGATGTGCTGGATTCCAAAATTGGGCCTGCTTAATATTTCAAGCATAATTCTCCCCCCTCCCCCCCGCCGCCCCAATGTGGAATGATCTCTCTTCCTAGATTCCCGGGTCACACAGAGCAATTTTGTAGTTCCATGCTACTTACTGATGCTAAACCTGACCTACTATCCAGAGGGACCAGGGTCCGTGTACCAGCGCCTGCAGTATGTTGCAGGATGGTTTGCGCCATAAAGTAGGCTTAATGATTTGATAGCTATAGTCTTCGATTTGCCAATGTTATTGTTCTCCTGTGCCTATCCCCCCTTTTACAGCTCTTTTATCATGTTATAAGTGTTTTGTTCCCCTTTAGTATTTATGCTTTTATCCTATTACCTTTATGTTCCCATGCCTGTTCCCAATTTCCTTTTACCAGTTGGTTTTGTTTCTGTTTTCTTTTTTAGATACATATTTACAGTTTCAATATTGCTTCTCCTTTTCGTTTTAGTTTGCTAGTCTTTGACTTTAATAAAGATTGATTGATTGATTGATCTCTCTCCCTTCCCCTGGTCTCCCATCATTCCCACGTATTCCCCAGAAAAGATTTCAGTGTTCATTTTCTGTATCATCTGCACATACACACCCTTCCTCTGAACTAGAATCGAGAATTGTACATTAGTTCCTTCAGCTTCTGGCTATGACAGACGGTAATTTACCATTTTATTGTGATTCAGTACCTCAGACAGAGGCACACAACGGCTGTCACATGGTGGTCGTCACTAAGCGTCCAGACAAGCTCTGCCTGTCAAACCGAAGAACCGCTCTAATGAGGACACCTAGATTTATAATAGTGACGACTCGCAGACAATTGGGAAGTTCGAAGGAAGAAAGTGAGAGGGATTCTAAGCGGGATAGGATGGTTGGATCATGTAAGAACTTTGGAAAGTGACAGATAGTCGATTTATGGCTACCAATCTTGAACCTCTTTGATCTGAGATTGCAAATGCCTTAACAGACCAGGTGCTCGGGAGGAACAGCCGCAGAAGGCCATTGCTTTCACATCCTGCATGTGAGCTCCCAATGGCACCTGGTGGGCCACTGCGAGTAGCAGAGAGCTGGACTAGATGGACTCTGGTCTGATCCAGCTGGCTTGTTCTTATGTTCTTATGTTCTTAGATAGAGACGTTTTCATAGAAACATAGAGTTGGAAGAGCCCACAAGGGCCATCAAACCCAACCCCCTGCCATGCAGGAACCCACAGTCAACAATTTTCCTTGTTGCATGCATCTAAGTGGGTGTGTATAAGTGCCCTCAAGTCGCAGAGCCTTCCTTGGTGGTCTCCCATCCAAGGCATAAGGTAACCAAGCAAGGGGCTTTCAAGGCAAGTGAGAAGCACAGATAGATGCAGAGTTTTTCTTGGTAGTCTCCCATCTAAGTACTGACCCACCCTAGCTTCCAAAATCTGATGAGATTGAGCCATTCTATGTTACCTTCCATTGGCATGCGTCCGTAAGAACCATATTTTTAGACGGTAGCCGTGTTCATCTGCAATAGAACAGCTAGCTTCAGGTCAGTAGCCCCCTGGAGTCCATCAACATTTTCAAGGTATACCTTTCCACAATCAAAGCTGTCCATATATGATGAAGGGAGCTTTAACTCTTGAGTTCTTATGCCTCCCCAAATCTTGTTGGTCCGTAAGGTTCTACTGGACTTGAATCTGTAAACCTTAAGAACATAAGAACATAAGAACTAGCCTGCTGGATTAGACCTGAGTCCATCTAGTCCAGCACTCTGCTACTCGCAGTGGCCCACCAGGTGCCTTTGGGAGCTCACATGCAGGAGGTGAAAGCAATGGCCTTCTGCTGCTGCTGCTGTTCCTGAGCACCTGGTCTGCTAAGAACATAAGAACATAAGAACAAGCCAGCTGGATCAGACCAGAGTCCATCTAGTCCAGCTCTCTGCTACTCGCAGTGGCCCACCAGGTGCCTTTGGGAGCTCACGTGCAGGATGTGAAAGCAATGGCCTTCTGCTGCTGCTGCTGCTCCTGAGCACCTGGTCTGCTAAGAACATAAGAACATAAGAAAAAGCCAGCTGGATCAGACCAGAGTCCATCTAGTCCAGCACTCTGCTACTCACAGTGGCCCACCAGGTGCCTTTGGGAGCTCACATGCAGGAGGTGAAAGCAATGGCCTTCTGCTGCTGCTGCTGCTCCTGAGCACCTGGTCTGCTAAGGCATTTGCAATCTGAGATCAAGGAGGATCCAGATTGGTAGCCAGAGATCAACTTCTCCTCCATAAATCTGTCCAAGCCCCTTTTAAAGCTATCCAGGTGAGTGGCCATCACCACCTCCCGTGGCAGCATATTCCAAACACCAATCACGTGTTGCGTGAAGAAGTGTTTCCTTTTATTAGTCCTAATTCCTAATTAGTCCTAATTCTTCCCCTTACAGCCACCTGTGAGCCTTTCCTGGCCAAGTTTGCTCACTTACTTTCAAGATCCTTTTGCTTTGGGAAGAGGGGGGAAAAAATGGAGTCACGGGCGCGCCCGTCTTGGCAAAAGCAGTTGGAGAACTTCTAATGAGAATGAAGACATTTTAACTTCTCCATTTATCTTCATTTCCAGAAGACTTGGCCGGGGAACGTTTGGGGTGGGCCCGCTGGCTGCCGCCCAGCGACTACATCACTTAATGAGCCGTGATCTGGGACCGGAATGCTGACGCTTGCAAAACAGTTTCGCCTCCGACCCAACGGGGAACACTTGGTTGGGGGATTGTTGGATGGAGATAGTTTCCAAATCTTGATCTCTTGGCAGTATTCTTTCTTTGCTGGCTTGCTTGTGGAAGGCAATTGTGCTGAAACGACCAGAAAGGTGTTCAAATTTTTCAGTGAATTCAGTTTAGATAGACTTTATATATAAAGCAAGCTTGATGTAATGCAGTGTTTCCCAACCTTTTTTGAGGTCCGGGTACCCTTGACCTCACTCTTCATATCTCATGGTACCCCTGCCGCCACCCTCCATTTTCCCCTCCCATTGCCCCTGCTTGCCACACTCCCCACCTTCCCCTCCCAGGGTGAAGGGTAGCACTGGGGGTGGGGGTGGCTGCTGACCTTGTGGCAGGCCCTGCCCCATGGGCCAGCTCCATGTCCTTGCTGGCACCGGTGGGAGACACCACAAAAATGAGGGGGGGCGGTAGTGTTGCCGCGGTACCCCTGGGACATGCTCACGGCACCCCAGGGTACCAGGGAACCCTGGTTGAGAATGGCTGATGTAATGGTTAAGATCAGGTGGACTCTAATCTGGAGAACTGGGTTTGATTTCCCACTCCTCCATGTGAGCAGCAGACTCTTATCTGGTGAACCGGGTTTGTTCCCTCGCTCCTACACATGAAGCCTGTCGGGTGACCTTGGGCCACTCACAGTTCTCTCTGAGCTCTCTCAGCCCCACCTACCTCACAAGGCGCCTGTTGTGGAGGGCGGAAGTTGATTGTAAACCCCTTTGAGACTCCCTATGTTAGAGAGAAAGGGGGGCATAAAAACCAACTCCAAACTTCACATACACGCTACAGGGGTCAGTGCTACCAGTCACAGACCAGGAAAGGGATTTGGGTGTCTTAGTTGATAGTTCCATGGGAATGTCAACTCAATGCATGGCAGCTGTGAAAAAGGCAAACTCTATGCTGGGGATAATTAGGAAAGGAGTTGATAATAAAACTGCAAAGATTGTCATGCGCTTATATAAATCCGTGGTGCGACCGCACTTGGAGTACTGTGTTCAGTTCTGGTCGCCACATCTCAAAAAGGATATCGAAGAGATAGAAAAAGTGCAGAGAAGGGCAATGAGGATGGTTGAAGGATTGGAGCACCTTCCTTATGAGGAGAGGCTGCAGCATTTGGGACTCTTTAGTTTGGAGAGGAGACGTCTGAGGGGGGATATGATTGAAGTCTATAAAATTATGCATGGGGTAGAAAATGTTGACAGAGAGAAATTTTTCTCTCTTTCTCACAATACTAGAACCAGGGGGCATTCATTGAAAATGCTGGGGGGAAGAATTAGAACTAATAAAAGGAAAAATTTCTTCACACAACGTGTGATTGGTGTTTGGAATATGCTGCCACAGGAGGCGGTGATGGCCACTAACCTGGATAGCTTTAAAAAGGGCTTGGACAGATTGATGGAGGAGAAGTCGATCTATGGCTCCCAATCTTGATCCTCCTTGATCTCAGATTGCAAATGCCTTAGCAGACCAGATGCTCAGGAGCAACAGCCGCAGAAGGCCATTGCTTTCACCTCCTGCAGGTGAGCTCTCAAAGGCACCTGGTGGGCCACTGCGAGTAGCAGAGAGCTGGACTAGATGGACTGTGGTCTGATCCAGCAGGCTCGTTCTTATGTTCTTATGTTCTTATGAGATGTTTGAAGTTTGTAAGTCAGCCTCCTTTGAGACATCCGCATCTTCTGCAACATGGCTGCTCATAATGTCTTTGACGCTGGGCTGCAGACATCTTTTTCTCGGAGGCGCTCAGCACCTCCTTTTCCTGCAGGTTTATGTTTTCTCTCTCTTTTTCTGACATGTTGCTGGAAACGCCACTCAATTATGGACACAGGTACAAATTGGGGGGAAGGGGAGGGAGCGTTCCAATAAATAAAAGTGATTGAAGATCCGTGGGTGCTGTGCCGCGCTTGAACTTTCCCCATTGTCGATTCCAGGTATAAATCTGAGTATTTCCGAAGCTAAACAGATTGATTGAATTACATTAAGGGCATTGAAGGCAAAATTGCAACAATTTGCTTCCTTCCTATTGCATTTACCTCCCTGGAAACTTGGGAGGCCCTGCTGATTCAATTGGAGGTTAAAGAGAGCCGTGTAAACATTTGTGTTTGCCTTATTGCTACGCAAATCTATTCCCCGTTGACATTCATTGCGGCGGCCTCTTTTCCACTTCTGCCGGCCCCGGCCCAGGAAGGAAACAATATGTGGAAGTTGAAAAATGGTGCTCAGCGAGGGGTTTAAATACATTTTTTGAATCCCAAATATGTTTTAAAGGTCAATTTCAGCAGTAATTATGTTATAATGGCAGAGCCTTTTAGAGAAGACAAAACATATGATTAATTTGTTGCCAGATGGGAAGTGTCAGAAGATTCGATCTCTTCGTTTCCCAGACCGTGAAGCTGAGCGGCAAAACTCGTCGGCTTCGACGATCCCAGAATAAGAACATAATAAGAGCCCTGCTGGATCAGGCCAGAGATCCACCTAATCTAGCCTCTTGCCTCATAGAGGGGACAACCAGGACACAGAAAAAAGGTTTTTGGATTTGCACCCCAATTTTCGCAACTGCAAGGAATCTCAACGTGGTTCACAAACTCCTTCCCTTCCTATCCCCATAACAGATGTCTTGTGAGGTAGCTGGGGCTGAGAGAGTTCTGAGAGAACTGCGACTGGCCCAAGATCACCCATCAGGTTTCACCTGTAGGGCAGAATCATAGGATCGTAGAGTTGGAAGAGACCCCAAAGGCCATCAAGTCCAACCCCTTCAACGCAGGAACACACAGTCAAAGCACTCTCGACGTACGTTCATCCAGCCTCTGATTGAAAACCTCCAAAGAAGGAGACTTTCAATCCACTTTCAATGCACTTTGCAGCTGGATTTTACCGTGCGGAACAGCAAAACCCACTTGCAAACAGTCGTGAAAGTGGATCGAAAGTGCATTATTCTGCCTGTGCGGAAGGAACCATAAACGTAAGTTGGAAGTGATTTGACGGCATTCAACACACACACACAGAGACACAGAGAGAGACATATATATATACACACAACACAGACAGACAGACAGACAGACAGACAGACAGACAGACAGACAGACAGACAGACAGACAGATAGATAGATAGATAGATAGATAGATAGATAGATAGATAGATAGATAGATAGATAGATAGATAGTACTTTTACATCTTCAGTGAACACCTTATTTAAATCCTAAGTCACTATGGCCCCTTCCGCACACGCAAAATAATGCGTTTTCAAACCACTTACACAACTGTTTGCAAGTGGATTTTGCTATTCCGCACAGCTTTAAAGAGCACTGAAAGCAGTTTGAAAGTGCATTATTCTGCATGTGTAGAATGAGCCTTACATTTGCACATCAGAACTGGCTTGACAGTGCATAGGACAGTGATGGCGAACCTATGGCACGGGTGCCAGAGGTAGCACTCGGAGCCCTCTCTGTGGGCACGCTCACACAGAGTTCATCATGTGCGGGGCGGAAAATCACACACACCCCCGACACACACACACACACATCTAGGCTGGCCTGGGCCACTGAGCACAATGGGTGCGCACCGCGGTGAGCAGGGAGGACTCGGCTGGCGGGCCTGGTGCCTGTGCTCCAGGTGGCTGCTTCCCGAGAGGCGGGGTGCAGAGGAGGCAGAGATGCTAGAGAGGCACAGAGTGGTGCATGCGGGACTTGCTGCAGGCTACAGCAGGCTGCCCCCTGCTCGAGCGGGTGGGACAGAGGAAGAGGGAGCCAACCGGGTTTTTTTCTAAACTAAAACCTCAGCATTCAGGTTAAATTGTCGTGTTGGCACTTTGTGATAAATAAGTGCAGTTTGGGTTGCAATTTGGGCACTCGGTCTCGAAAAGGTTCGCCATCACTGGCATAGGAGGTGGAATAGAAATTGACTCAACTGGGCCACTTCATGTCTTTCAAAGCATCAGAACTGGGGATAGTATATACAGTGGTGGGATCGAAAAATTTTAGTAATGGGTTCCCATGGTGGTGAGATTCAAACTGTGGCGTAGCGCCAATGGGGCTGGGTGGGGTGCGACGGGGGTGTGGCCGGGCATTCCGGGGTCGGGGCATTGCTGGGCGGGGCTGTGGCATGATTGAATGCTCTCGCCATCCTTTCTGACATTGGAGAACAGTCCATGTGTGCATTGAGTATACTTTGCAAACTCAGAGCAGACAGTACTGAGCCGTCTAGCAGAGCTGAGCCCATGTAAGCCCATTGAAATGAATGGGTTTAAACCCGCGTAACTTTTCTTAGGATGGCAGAGGAAGAGGACACCTAGGGGGAAAACAGCACGAAAGGCCTGTATCCCCTGGGCACTTTACCAAAACCTTCAGGGTGTCTGGACACAGATGGATTTTATATACGCTAACGAGAGAAGATCATCTTTTCATATACTCTCGCCATAAATACTGCATTTATATCCCATTAATTAAATGCCAGCAACGTAAATCATTTATAATAGAGACCCAAGGACTCGGTAGACTAATAGCGAAGTTGGTCTGTTTCCTTCCAGAAAGATTGGACAAAGATGAATTGCGAGGTAGGAGTCTGAAACACTTGCTGGCTTCAAAATGTTTTGGCTGGGCTGCGCTAATGAACGTATTAATATTGTAACGACGGGGAAGAGAACCGGGCGGGCTTTGCGGATCCCGTGGAGCGGACAAGCAGCGTGCTCCTCCTCTGACACGCACTTGCGCACGGAGACAGGGCATGGGATGGTCCCCAGTTTATGAACTCCCCCCGGGATTGCTGGCTCCTGGGGGTGACAGCAAGCCAGTCTAAGGCTATTTCCGCACGAGCCAAATACAGCGCCCTGGGGACAGCAAAAATGTCATCCCCAGGGAGCTGTTCACATGGGGGGCGCAACTGCTTCACAGCCGTGCCGCCCTCGCGCCTCCTCAGCGGAGTGGAGCCACTATTTTCCCACCTTGCTCCCTGAGCGAGGTTGTTGGAAAATGGCGACTTCCAAGCTGGAAGGCGCCATCTCTCTCCCCTTTGCCCGATCGACCTACCTTCTCTGCGACCGTCCGGCGCGTCGCCGAGGCCTGGGGACATGCCCCCCCTGCCCTGTGACTCCGGAGCGGTCACGCAGGGCAGGGGAGGCGTGTCCCCTGGCCTCGGCGACGCACCGGACGGTTGCAGAGAAGGTAGGTCGATCGGACGACGGTGCTCTGCATCTTCCCGTTCGTTACTGGGACCGATCGTGCAAAGGGTCCCCAGGGGGTTGGGTCAGCATCATGTACACCGACCCAACCCCCAGCGTGGCCGTGCAGAAACGGCCTGAGCATTGCTAAGGAAAGAAGAAATGCCTTTCTATCCACCACAATGTTCATGGCTAAGGATTCAAAAAAACGCAACTGCTTTCTACTGCAGGCATCAATCCACGCAGATCAGTGTGGCCCACCCAGATTAGCAGAAGTTCTCTGGGGTCTCAAGCAGAGGTATTTCACATCACCTGTTCCTTTTAAGAGCCAGTGTGGTGTAGTGGTTAGAGTAGTGGTATCTAATCTGGTGAACCAGGTTTGATTCCCCACTTCTCCAAGAGCAGCGGCTTATCTGGTGAACCAGATGTGTTTCCACACTCCTACATTCCTGCTGGGTGACCTTGGGCTAGTCACAGCCCAAACTCTCTCAGCCCCACCAACCTCACCAGGTGTCCCTTGCAGGGAGAGGACGGGAAAGGAGTTAAGAACAGGACTTCTAGGTTGCAGTCGGCAACCCGCATGGGCTCGTCACAGTTCTTCGGAAGTCTCTCAGCCCCACCCACCTCACAGGGTGTTTGTTGTGGGAGGGGAAGGGCAAGGAGCTTAAAAGCCACCTTGAGTGTCCTTACAGGAGAGAAAGGTGGGGTATAAATTCAAACTATTCGACTCTTCTCAAGTTCCGTCAAGTTACTCCCAACCCACAGCATCCCTATGAATTAATGACCTCTGAAACCTTCTATTAAAATAAGCCTGCGATTTCCTGGGTGGGTTTTGTACAAACTCAAGGGGCTGTTTGTCAGCAATCAAAAGGAAATGTATTTTTCACTTCCATTTCTCAGCCATAATTATAGAATTCTGACACAGAGCTTCAGTGAATATTCTCCAGTTCTGATTTTTCTTTTCCTGGCAGTTTGAATGGCTTGTAAAACATTTCACTAGAAGGAGGAAAAGGGGTTATGAGAATACTTGAATTGCTTCAATTGCTGGCACTGGTATCTCTGAGTGCTATTCATGTAGTTCTACCGTTTCATAATTTCCTCCCTTCTGGATAATATTATTTATTCATATATTTATATTTTACAAAATTTCTTCCCTGTCTTTTAGCTTCAAAAGGGCCAGCAAGCCAGGTAATGAACTTACATTGCACCATTTAAAACATACACCATCAAATCACATTTTAAAACCATTAAAACACACACACATAATTAAAACTATTCGGAGCTAAAATGCATTCAAAAACATTAAAATAAAAACTAAAAGGAGGAGCAGCAGTGGCGTAGGAGGTTAAGAGCTCGTGTATCTAATCTGGAGGAACCGGGTTTGATTCCCAGCTCTGCCGCCTGAGCTGTGGAGGCTTATCTGGGGAATTCAGATTAGCCTGTGCACTCCCACACACGCCAGCTGGGTGACCTTGGGCTAGTCACAGCTTCTCGGAGCTCTCTCAGCCCCACCTACCTCACAGGGTGTTTGTTGTGAGGGGGGAAGGGCAAGGTGATTGTAAGCCTCTTTGAGTCTCCTGCAGGAGAGAAAGGGGGGATATAAATCCAAAATCCTCCTCCTCCTCCTCCTCCTCTTCTTC
This sequence comes from Sphaerodactylus townsendi, assembly GCF_021028975.2. Taxonomy (NCBI): domain Eukaryota; kingdom Metazoa; phylum Chordata; class Lepidosauria; order Squamata; family Sphaerodactylidae; genus Sphaerodactylus; species Sphaerodactylus townsendi. Next base: position 4,564,565 of record NC_059431.1, on the reverse strand, counting down.
TTCTTCTTCTTCTTCTTCTTCTTCTTCTTCTAAAAGGTTGCTCAGGAAGGACGAATGAATGCCAGACAAAACAAAAAAGGTGTTGCCCATCACATATGTGCGATTCTTCACCCGATCAGGAGTCATAAAATGAGCAGAATGACATCACAGTGCTAGGCAACTAATCGGATGTAGCCATTCAATGACCTCACCGATCCTTTGATGACGCCTGACTCCAGGGAGGTCATAAATCTTCTTCCTCGTGGGACAATGGCTCAGAAGAAGATCTGATGACCTCCCTGGAGGAAGGTGTGGGAAATGTGAACAAATGAACAAATGTGTACGGACGCAAAAAAATCTCTGAACGGCTCGAGCTTGCTTGAGGGCTGCCGAAATTGCAAAAACTGGAGGGTTTTCCTTTCAGTTCTATCAACTCTTCAGGTCTCCAAGCACATTTCAACGAGCACCTGATACCGCCCCCCCTCCATGCCATTAAGGGTCCAATCTTCTGAACTGTAAAAAAAAAGAATAACAATAAAGAAATAAATTCTGACCCGGTTATTTTGCATCCCTAATTTCCCGCTGCCAATTTTTGCAAAGCTTTACGGAGTCCGATGATGTCATCCCCAATTGCACCCCCACACGCACTCCCACAAAAACGGGGGAAAGCCCCCAGATTCATTGTCGAATCAAGATCAAGCCATCAAGGAAATAACAGAACACGATTAGGAAAAGACCGCTCCTTAATGGGGAAAAAGAGGCATGATTTAGCTCTGGCCGCCTTCCAGAGATCTCCGCACAATCAACCTCAGACGGGTGTTTGAGAACACAGAATGGTAAAAGTAACTTTGAAGAACTGGTTGCCGAGGCAACGGACCTGTAAATACTCAGCCGCAAACGTTAAGTGAGACCATCGTAGTCCTGGACCCAAGATAGTTTAGAAGAACGAATATCCCCCCCCCCCCCAATGCCCCTGCTCTTTCAAGAGCCAGCTAAGATTTTTTTCCTTTCTGTTTTTTCACGCCATCCCACACGGATGCTGTCCTAGCGCTGCAGGGACAGCCTGCAGGCTGTGCTGCCGCTCAGCTTTGCAACAAACACCACAGTCCCGTAGTCCAAAATCCCATCAAACTGTGCATGTAAATCTGCACCAATATGGGTGTTGCCAGCTACTGAAATGTGGGCAGAGGGGAGGCCAAATTCCAAAAGCCGCCAGGAAGGATTTGAATGTCCCCTTCTGCATTTCGTTCCTGCCATATGCGAAATGAGAGCACAATTCTTTCCAGCTTCTTTTTCCTCACACTGAATTTTCCCCATTAAAATGACACAGATAAATGTAAGATTCTACACTTAGGCCGAAAAAATGAAATGCACAGATATAGGATGGGTGACACCTGGCTTGACAACACTACACGCGAAAGGGGTCTGGGAGTCTTAGTAGACCACAAGTTGAACATGCGTCAGCAGTGTGATGCGGCGGCCAAGAAAGCCAATGTGATTTTGGGCTGTATCAATAGGAGTATAGTGTCAAGATCGAGGGATGTAATTGTACCTCTCTGATCTGCATTGGTTAGACCTCACCTGGAATATTCTGTACCGCAATTCAAGAAGGATAGTGACAAGCTGGAACGGGTCCACAAGAGGGCAACCAAAATGGTAAAAGGTCTGGAGTCCATGCCCTATCAAGAATGACCATTTTTTTGTCTAGGTTCAAGGGTGGTGGCATTTTGGAGACAAATAAGATCTTTGGGGGCTTTTCAATGAAAGCAGATCTCTGACAAAGGAAGCCGAAACAACATTATTTTATTCTGCAAAGCCAATCAGATTTCTACCGGCTAATCAGAATCCTTTATGGGCAAGAACTCCCACTTAGCTCCGCCCACTTTCTCCAAACACTTGCTGGGCATGACCACCACACTGGGTTGATAATTACCTTTGTTTGATCAGCACAGCGTAGTCGTTAAGATCAGTGGACTCTAATCTGGAGAACTGGGTTTGTTTCCCCTCTCCTCCACATGAAGCCTACCGAGTTACCTTGGGCCAGTCACAGTTCTCCCTGAACTCTCTCAGCCCCGCCTATGTCACAAAGTGTCTGTTGTGAGGAGAGGAAGGGAAAAGGAGTTTGTAACCCCCTTTGAGTCTCCTTACAGGAGAGAAAGGTGGGGTGTAAATTCAAAATCTTCTTCCTGTTCTTAGGGTGATTGCAGAATTTGGGTTTCCTGATAGCAAAGTCCCAAGTCTGCTCATAAAACTATATAAGGTGCTAGATTCATGAATACATACATGCATACATACATACATACATACATACATACATACATACATACATACATACATACATACATACATACATACATACATACATACATACATAAGCCTTTATTGGCATAGTCAGAAAAAAGTTACATGAATCAGGAACAATTGCATGGATACATGATAGATAAAAGGCCCCACTGGGAGCACAACAAATACGTTCTACTGGGAACTCTCAACTATCTCCGCAATGAAATTGGCGATCTCTTCACAAAGACCGGGGGCCGAGTTGTTTAACAATAGAGATAACCTAGTCAGATCAGGCAGCCCAGATTGGTATATTTAGATCTGATGTTATCAAATCTGGTGCAGTGCAAGAGTTGGTGAGTCAGGGTTTCAACCACATTAAGTTTGCAACTGCTGAACCTACCCTTTAATAGGGCAGAGGGCATAACGTTAAAACGTGCAATGGTAAGGGCTCTCCTTGCACGTGGATTCGTTAAGGTATGGAGGTAGTAGGCCATACGTCTCTGCTCAAATGGAATTAGGAGTTGTGTTGGAGAGCAGGTTCGTTTGGCTGCTAGATGCAAATTTGCAAATTCTAGATCTAAAAGCCGATCTCTGAGCCTATCGTACTCTTCTGAATAGGACATTAGGTAGAGTGATTCAATGGGCAGGCCGATGGAAATAATCTTTCTCTCAATTAGAGAAAACCAGGGGTTAGCCTGCGTGTCCTGTAGTGTCAATGAGACAAGGGAGCGTTCGGATGGCAGGTAGTGAAGGCGGAGCCAAAATCTGAAGGCTCTAAGCCAAGCTTTATGTTCCAGAGTGTTTTGGATTCATGATTACTAAAGAAGTCAAAGTTCTCTCTAAACTCTCTCAGCCCCACCTACCTCACAAGGTGTCAACCTCACAGTTCTTGGGCTGGAGTCAAGAAGCAAAAATGCCCCAAGAGGGAGAGATCTTTTGCAAGACCCTCAAGGTATTCCCTCGTGGTACAGTGCAAAGGGAAGGGGGCGCCAGCAAGCAGGCGACTTGGCAAAGGGGGCCAGAAAAGAGGGCACGGGGTGTCGGCTCACTTCATCACTGCCGGAGCGCTCTCTCCTTGTCATGTGGCGCTTGCTGTGAATCTCAACCGAGGCTGGCCTTAATAACTTCACACAAGCACTGCATTGCGAGTGACTTTCAAGTCGGATGACAGCCAGTGAGGAATGATAATGACTTGCCGCAAATGCCTTCTTCACGCAAATTACAGTTATTTTCCTCGGATCCCGGCTGGATTTTTTGCAACTTTTCAGTCACCGTGTGTTTGTGCGCATGAGGGGGCCGTGCGTGCGAGACGCAGGGCCTGTGAAAGAGAACAGAAAATTCCTTTTTGCGAAGAGTTCTCGCTCGTCGCCGGTCCTTTCCCTTTCTCGGCCTGAATTAGATTTCATGATGGGGACTGGGCGGTTTTGTGATCCTTCTCCGAGAAGAGAACGGTTTCGATGACGGTTGCCGCCAAATGTTGCCTACAGCGAAACTGGGGGAGAAGTTGGGCGGGATTTGCCTCTAGCAAAGATTGGAGGGTTTCCTTAAGCCCCCTTCCGCAATTGCAGAATAACGCACTTTCAATCCACTTTCTCAATTGTTTGCAGGTGGGTTTTGCTATTTCACACTGTAAAATGATTTCGGATTGTCTTCAAGGTGTTGGTATTGACCTTTAAGGCCCTTTACAGTCAGGGGCCCTCATACCTGCGGGACCGCCTTACCCCATATGTCCCGAGTCAACCTCTCCGTTCAGTAGAGGCGAATTTACTGGTGGTCCCTTGTCCCTCCATGATGCAGCTGGCCTCTACCCGGGCCAGGGCTTTTACGGCCCTGGCCCCTGCCTGGTGGAACGCTCTTCCTCCATCTGTCAGAGCCCTGTGGGACCTCGGGGAGTTCCGCAGGGCCTGTAAAACCAAGTTGTTCCACCGGGCCTTTGGTGAGGCTGGCCGCTGAGTCCACCCTTCTTCGTTGCTCCTTACAGTTTTGTCATCTGCTGACTGAATATCGGCCACTCGGGGTTAATGCTGACATCATCTAATTTATTTTACCAGGGAAGATCGCTTTCGCTAGTGTTTTAATGTTTAATTTATTTACTGTTTTAACTGAAACTTTTTGTTGTATTCAAATGTTGATTGGTTTGTGAACTAATTCTGAGGCCCCCTTCAAGGGCGGTCTATTAAATTCGAATTAATAATAATGAATAATAATAATAATAATAATAATAATAATAATAACAACAATAATAACAACATTTGATTTATAATAATCCTAATTTTACTCTATCTATTCCACGCATGCAATTTAATAATAATAATAATAATAATAATAATAATAATAATAATAATAATAATAATAATAATAATAATAATAATAATAATAATAATAATAATAATAATAATAATTCATATCACATTAGTCTTAGATTCATAGGAGTGATCTAGGATAAGCAGGATCATACTTCCATCAGCCCCCAATTGGCCATGCTGGCAGGGGCTGATGGGAATTGTAGTCCATAACATCTGGAGTGCCAAAGGTTCACCACCACTGTCCTAGATGCTTGGGAAGTGCCCAACATGTGATGTAATACAAAATCCAGCATATTGATCTTGTTTGCTGTGTATAACTGTTTTTGTATCAATAATAATAATAATAATAATAATAATAATAATAATAATAATAATAATAATAATAATAATAATAATAATAATAATAATAAAATCGAGGACAAGAAAGTGACCATCATCGACATAGCAGTCCCCGGTGACAGCAGGGTCATTGAAAAAGAACATGAGAAGGTCACTAGATACACGCTGGGCACCATCCCAAAAACACTAGGGCAGCACTTGAAACATCTTCGAATTGACAAAATTCATAAAATCCAGCTGCAAAATGCATTGAAAGTGGATTGAAAGAGCATTGTTCTGTATGTGCAGAAGGGGCATCGACTAGCAAAATTTCCTCTGTGTGTGTGTTTGTGTGTATCCCTAGGATGAACGTTAGATGGTATGATGGTATGCAGTGGGTATGAGGCATCAATCTCTCAGCTCATGCAGGCAATCAAATTATTTGGGGCTGAACTTCATCACCCTGGGGTCGCTTACATCTGACCGAGCGCTAAAGAAATGGTGGGAGAGAATTGAAATGTTGAGTGGCAGCTTAGAATTGTGATATCGGAATACGAATGAAGTCTGGTTAATTTCACTTGCCGATAGGCAGTCGGATGTGTCACTGGGATGAGGTTCCCAACCGCCAGGTGGATCCTGGGGATCTCTTGGCATTTCAGCTGTTTGTCCAGACAGAGATCAGTTTCCCTAGAGAAAATGCCTTTTTTGGAAGGTGGACTCTGTGGCGTTATACCCGGCTCGGGACCTGTTGCGTTCAATCCACTTTCACAATTGTTTGCAAGTGGATTTTGCCATTCTGCACAGCTGCAAAGTGCATTGAAAGTGGATTGAAAGTGCATTATTCTGCATGTGCGGAAGGGGCCTAAAATTCTGGGTTGCATCAATAGGAGTTTAGATTAAGGGAATCCTGGGCACTGCAATTCAAGAAGGATATTGAGAGGTGGGAAATGGTCAAAGTTCTACATTCCACATTCCATGCCCTATGAAGATCACTTTAGGGAGCTAGGTATGTTTAGCCTGGAGAAGAGAAGATTACGGGGTGACATGATTGCAATATTCGATGGGGTGTCATGTCGAAGAGGGAGCAAACTTGTTTTCTGCTGCTCCAGAGACAGGACAAGGAGTAATGGATTCAAGGTGCAGGAAAAGAGATTCCACGTAACCATTAGGAAAAACTTCCTGGCATTTAGGGTGGTTTGACAGTGGAATCCACTGCCTCAGAAGGTGGTGGAGTCTCCTTCTTTGGAGATTTTGAAACAGAGACTGGATGGCCATTCGTCAGGAGTGCTTTGATTGTGTGTTCTTGCATTGCAGAGAGTTGGACTTGATGGCCCTTGGGGTCTCTTCCAACTCTATGATTCTATGAACTATGAACTGGACGAGACCAGTGGTGAGATCCAACAATTTTAGTAACAGGTTCCCATGGTGGTGGGATTCAAACTGTGGTGTAGCGCCAATGGGGCTGGGCGAAGCATGGACCAGGGTGTGGCCGGGCATTCCAGGGCGGGCATTCCTGGCAGGGCTGTAGCGACGCAGCCAGCCATGCACCGTCCTGGGTGGAAACGAATGCACGCAGGCGCAGGCTGCCACGCATGCCAGTGCACCTCCTGCTAGACTGCTTCAAGTGCTGCAAGCTACTGCTGAGAGGAGGGGTGTAACTAAGGCCAAAATCACATGGCAAAATCACCCATTAGTAACCCCCTGTTGGCACACACAAATAATTAGTAACCTACTCTCGGGAACCTGTGAGAACCTGCTGGATCCCACCTCTGCCCCCAATGAAAATTTTCTGGCTATGGGCCTGCCAGCGAGGCTTAATTCCAAGTAAACCTGCCCAGAGTCAAGCAATAATGGAGAGCAGCATCGTGCGGGGGGTTTTATTGTGCGGATCTGGAAGGTTCTCGCCCTCTTTCATTCCATCCCAAGTAGTAACTACTTCCAAAGAATTGTTTCAGGCCCAGCGAACGTTGCTCAGTGACAGGCGTCTGGCAAAAAGACATCTCCGCGATCATTCCCCTTGTCAATACGGTGACCTTTCCAAAGCAGAAGATCCTTTTTATTACCGCGCGCATGCAGGGGTAAACCAGACCGCTGCTGTGTTATCTGCCCAATTTATCAACCGTCTATTTGTGACTGGTCCGTTCCACCGTCTGGCTTAACTGAGCGCCCAGAGACCCAGTACACAGAGAGGTAAAAAAAGGAAAGAAATGTCAATTCTAACCTAAGTCCCTGAAAGTGAAATAAAAGGGAGAAAGTAAATAAGGGAGAAAGCAAATGCGGCGAGGATGGGCTGGCTGCATTTGTCTGCTTGGAGATGGGAGAGAGAGTGGAAAGTGGAGAGAAACGTCGCCTTATCAACAGTGTCATCGCCATTCCCTTCCCCTCGTGCGACAACAACAGCAGGAAGACACAATAGCGTTCAAAGCGTTGCTTCGGTTGTCCACACGCTCAGCATGGAGGAGCCAATGACCGGTCTGGAATTCATTGAGCATAAACCTGAACACAAAGTTCAATGTACAACTCAACAGTCTCCTTTCTTTTTGAGACCATAAGACCTGCTGGAGCAGATTAAAAGTGGGTCTCGTCCAGAGGTGGGATCCAGCAGGTTCTCATAGGTTCCCGAGAGTAGGTTACTAGTTATTTGTGTGTGCCGAGTGGGGGTGACTAATTGGTGATTTTGCCACGTGATTTTTGCCTTAGTTACGCCCCTCCTCTCAGCAGTAGCACGCAGAACTTGAAGCAGTCTAGCAGGAGGTGCACCGGCGTGCGTGGCAGTAGAAGGCCACAAACTGAACATGAGTCAGCAGTGTGATGCGGCGGCTAAGACAGCCAATGCGATCCTGGCCTGTATCAACAGGAGTCTAGTGTCCAGATCAAGGGAGGTAATTGTACCTCTCTATTCTGCATTGGTTAGACCTCACCTGGAATATTGTGCTCAGTTTGGGGCACCGCGATTCAAAAAGCTGAAACGGGTCCAGAGGAGGGAATCCAAAATGGTCAGAGGTCTGGAATCCATGCCGTGCGAGGAAAGACTTAGGGAGCTGGGGATGTTTAGTTGGGTGAAGAGAAGTTTAAGAGGGGACATGATAGCCATGTTTAGATATTTGAAGGGATGTCATGTTGGTGAGGGAACAAGCTTGTTCTGCTGCTCCAGAGACTAGGACCAGGAGTCATGGGCTCAAGGTGAAGGAAAACAGATTCCCCCTAAACATCAGGAAAAGGTACCTGGCAGTAAGGAATGCACTACCTCAGAGTGTGGTGGAGTCTCCTTCTTTGGAGGTTTTTAAACAGAGGCTGGATGAACGTATGTCAGGAGTGCTTTGATGGTGTGTTCCTGCATGGCAGGGTATTGGACGTGATGGTGTAACCTCTAACTGTGGGTTCTGTGGGGCAGAACTTGGAATGAGTTTGCAACGACAAATTTTAAAAAACAAAATGGTTTACTTTCTTAACATATAGCATATAACATCAACATTTAACGTCACACTTCAAGGTCCTGTTCAGGTTGCATCTTCAAGTCCCTCTATTTACAGTCTACTGATACTGCCAAATCCAATTCTTCTTTGCAAGCGGGTTGGCTCCTGAAGACTCCAAGGGCTTGGGGAACAGGATTCAACATGATGAAGGTTTCCAGGAGAACTCTCACCCATTACAACCACAAAAAGAAACCCTGAAACAATAAACTCCAACATTTACAACATAGCAAAAATAAACTACCTTCCCAGTAGTTCCCAACAATATTGCAGTTACCTTAACAAGGTGTTAAGGGCTTATAGAAATCAAGGTCCGAGTCTAGTAGCCTTGTCTCCTCCAAACTACATGAGCTCTGCAGCCTCTTGCTGCTTTGAGTCTCCACCCCTTACTGGGTCAACCCATTCTGAGCATGGGGTTACAATGGCCCTTGGGGTCTCTTCCAACTCTACAATTCTATGATTCCAGCCATAAAATCCTTCAACTGTATGTTTATGGAGGGTTGCCACCATCCCAGAACGCTGAGAGAGGGGAACATCTAAGGAGGCCCAGATGCCTCTAACTCTTGCTTTTGTAAGTTATCGTTGACCAGTTAGCAGCAAGGAGCCACTGAGAGTTGCCTGCTGGGAATCAATCCGGGGCACTAAACATTAGTCCCATAATTGGCTGTAAAACACACACAGCCCCCCCGACAGCGTTAATAGCCACGCACCAGGAGTGATGTAAGACGGAGTGGAGCAGCTCCCGTGAAGGGTTGAGAATCCGGGCCCATTTATCTTAATAAGTTTTATTACTGCCTGCCAGTTCGAACCTAATGACTAATTTATCGTCTAAAATACCAGCAATATATATATACATATTTTTTGATTTTGCTAATTAATTATCTCAAACAAAGGTGATATTTATAAAACTGTCCAGAAATGGTACGTGCGGTAAAAATTGGCTGGCAGCAGGAGATGAAATTATTACTAATATGGGATAAAATTATGGCTGTATTGACTTAGTTACTTTATTACTTTGTAATGGATTCCTTCATTATTATTTTTTTTCCCCGGGATTGTTGCGTTCGCGACTGCAGTGAAGTCTGTTAATCTATGCAAATATCATTAGGAACCACTAATAACCGTGTCGACATTCCTCCGTTTCAAGGGAGAGGTTAAAGACCGTTGCTGGAGCATTGTTATGTACTGTTGGTGTGACAGGACTCCGTCGGGCTTGGAATGGGTGGGATGCTGGGTGGGGCAGAGACAAGGAGGAGGATGCCCCCCACTGGAGACTGGGAGAAAAGAAATGGGGGATGCACTCGGGTGTAACTCAGGGTCAATGGAGCGCCCTTTCATCAACCACTCCAGCATAAGGTTCCTTGCGTAACAACGGATAAATAGGAGTTGTACAAGTGGATCAATAGGAGCAGAGGTGGGATCCAGCAGGTTCTCACAGGTTCCCGAGAGTAGGTTACTCATTATTTGTGTGTGCCGAGAGGGGGTTACTAATGGGTGATTTTGCCCCGTGATTTGTGCCTTAGTTACGCCCCTCCTCTCCGCAGTAGTGTGCAGAACTTGAAGCAATCTAGCAGGAGGTGCACTGGCGTGCATGGCAGCCTGCACCTGCGTGCATTCGTTTCCCGCCCAAGGACCGGCGCAGTGGCCGCGTCCTTGCCACAGCCCCGCCCAGGAATGCCCCGCCCCTGGAATGCCTGGTCACGCCCCTGTCGTGCCCCGCCCTTCCCCATTGGCACTACGCCACAGTTTGAATCCCACCACCATGGGAACCTAAAATTTTTGGATCCCACCACTGAATAGGAGCGTAGTGTCTAGATCGAGGGATGTAATTGTACCTCTCTGTTCTGCATTGGTTAGACCCAGAGGTGGGATCCAGCAGGTTCTCACCAGTTCCCGAGAGTAGGTTACTAAATATTTGTGTGTGCCGAGAGGGGGTTACTAATTGGGTCCGCTTTTCCATCTCCATGCCCTCGCCTCCCCGAGAGGCATACTGCCCTTGAACGTGAAGGTTCCATATAGCAATTGCGACTAATAATGTAACTCCCTGAACTGGGTTAATCCCTTTCAGGTACTGCATTGATTCTCAGCCTGTCGTACCTTTTATCTCACCAGTCTCTATCAAAGAACCTGTGTGTTTCACCATTGCTGTGTTCAGATTTGTGAGTTGGGGCATTATCTATAATGGGATGATGATTTAGAAATGACCTGGGGCAAAAAAAATTGGGGGGGGTCATGGTGGGGTGGCTGCCCATGGGGGGCATCCAACACAGGTTTTGCCCAGGGCTCAGGTTTGCCTAGGTATGCCACTGCCCCCTTTGCTGGGGGGGGGGGCTGACGAGGGAACCTGTTACTAAAATTTTTGGATCCCACCACTGGTTAGACCTCACGTGGAATATTGTGTACGGTTTGGGGCACTGCAGTTCAAGAAGAATATTGACAAGCTGGCACGGGTCCAGAGGAGGGCAACCCAAATGGTCAAAGGTCTGGAATCCATGCCCTACGAGGAAAGGTTTAGGGAGCTGGGGATGTTTAGTTAGGTGAAGAGAAGGTGAAGAGGTGACATGGTAGCCATGTTTAGATATTTGAAGGGATGTCATGTTGGTGAAAGAGCAAGCTTGTTTTCTACTGCTCCATAGACAAGGACCAGGAATCATGGGTTCAAGGTGAAGGAAAAGAGATTCTACCTAAACATCAGGAAAAACTTCCTGACAGTAAAGGCTGTTCGACAGTGGAATGCACTACCTCGGAGTGTGGTGGAGTCTCCTTCTTTGGAGGTTTTGAAAGAGAGGCTGGATGGCCATCTGTCAGGCGTGCTCTGATTATGTGTTCCTGCAATGCATGGGGTTTGGACTTGATGGTCTTTGGGGTCTCTTCCAACTCTATGATTCTATGATTCTAAGTGGTATACTTAGGATTCTTTATGGACAATGGTTCCACCATCCCTGGCTCCTGTTTTCCACTTGGAGCAGCAGTGGGAGAAATTTTTTTAAAGCCCTTGAGTTAACAGCATGACATCACATTACCATAAAGTTTCCAGTGATTCCTAGAGAGGCACGATGTCCCTTCGAGGTTTTTCTGGAAGTGATGTTCTTCTGTCACTGATCGTCATCCCCTGTGTACTGTCCTCCTACTGTCCCGCAGGTTGACAGACCATGCCCAGTACCCCTGCGTATGGTGGGGTGGGCTGTTGGTTCCCAGTGAGGGAAATAGGAGGACAAAAAGTTGGAGAGGCAGACTGAGCTGAGGCACGGTGCAAAGTCACAAGACTGGTGGATGGTTCATATGATCTTCTTTGATTGTTTGGACAGACAGGAGGACTTCTCTTGGAAATCTTAATTCCTGGGCAGGAAGGTGTGGGAGTAGATGGCCTTCAGGTATACTAGTCCCAAGCTTGGAAGGAAGGAAGGAAGGAAGGAAGGAAGGAAGGAAGGAAGGAAGGAAGGAAGGAAGGAAGGAAGGAAGGAAGGAAGGAAGGAAGGAAGGAAGGAAGGAAGGAAGGAAGGAAGGAAGGAAGGAAGGAAGGAAGGAAGGAAGGAAGGAAGGAAGGAAGGAAGGAAGGAAGGAAGGAAGGAAGATCCTCTTTGATCTGAGATTGCAAATGCCTTAACAGTCCAGGTGCTCAGGAGCAACAGCTGCAGAAGGCCATTGCTTTCACATCCTGCATGTGAGCTCCCAAAGGCACCTGGTGGGCCACTGCGAGTAGCAGAGTGCTGGACTAGATGGACTTTGGTCTGATCCAGCTGGCTTGTTCTTATGTTCTTATGTTCTTATGTTCTTATGTTCTTATGTTCGGAAGGAAGGAAGGAAGGAAGGAAGGAAGGAAGGAAGGAAGGAAGGAAGGAAGGAAGGAAGGAAGGAAGGAAGGAAGGAAGGAAGGAAGGAAGGAAGGAAGGAAGGAAGGAAGGAAGGAAGGAAGGAAGGAAGGAAGGAGAAGGAAGGGGAAGGAAGGAAGGAAGGAAGGAAGGAAGGAAGGAAGGAAGGAAGGAAGGAAGGAAGGAAGGAAGGAAGGAAGGAAGGAAGGAAGGAAGGAAGGAAGGAAGGAAGGAAGGAAGGAAGGAGGAAGGGAGGGAGGAAGGAAGGAAGGAAGGAAGGAAGGAAGGAAGGAAGGAAGGAAGGAAGGAAGGAAGGAAGAGGAAGGAAGGAAGAGGAAGGAAAGGAAAGGAAGGGAAGAGGAAGAAGGAAGAAGGAAGGGAGGGAGGGAGGGAGGGAGGAGGAAGGGAGGAGAAGGGAGGGAGAGGAGGGAGAAGGAGGGAGCAGGAGTGGAAGGGCAGGTGGGCAGGTGGGCAGGTGGGCAGGAGGGAGGGAGGGAGGGAGGAGGCGGGAGGGAGGAAGGAAGGCAGGCAGGATGGCAGGCTGTATCTCATCACCTTCAAAACTAAGCAGTAAAATAAACCTGGCATTCCTACCCCTGGACTCAACCCTCTAAGCACTAACCTACATGGCTTAGAGTGACCAGTGACTAGACCCACCATCTCTGGGTTAAGCAAACCCGGAAGATTTGGGGGGAACTGGATTTGGGGAGGGGGGAGACCTCAGCAGAGCACAGTGCCCAAGAGTCGACCCTCTAAAGTAGCTATATATTTTTTCCAGGGGAACTGAACTCTGTCATCTGTTGATAGTGAGAGATCTCCAGACATCACCTGGGGGTTGGCAACCCTTCTGGTCACCAAACCCTGGCATTTCCCTTTGTCTCCTTGTTTTCGCATCACCTGTCTGGAGGCTGTGATCCTTGGTCTCTCTGCCCCTCCTTGCCTAGTTAATTTTAATGAGGCGTCAGCCGCTGCGCCACGGTGACATTTGGTTTGCAAATCTCTCCCGCCTTGAGAGTCTCAGCTGCAACTGATCTCTTATTCTAAGCGATGCGTCCCAAACTGCACACGCCTTCCCCTCCCGCCTCCTCCGCTGTGCTACATTTCTGCCGTCCTGATGGATTCACCCTGCCAGTTCGGAATATCACCTGCAGGTACATATTCAAATTGACCTCAAAAGCAACCCCCCAAAAAACCTCATCTTAGGTCCAATTATAAGAGGCACTGAACTCGGCGGGCCCTTATCTCCCTCTGTCAGGATGTGCGCTGGAGCCAAGAAAAGGAAGGAGCGTCTAAAATGCTAAAGGGTTCTGATTTTAACACCGTGCCATCTTTTGCGGCCGAAACCGGCGAGGCGGGGTTCAAAGGGTAAGGAAGGCGCCCTCGGCCTCCGGAGGTGGCGAGAATTGAGAAGCGGACGGATCTCTGTAAACACGGAATGTATCGCTGCTTAAGTCCACACAGACGTGTGTGTGTGTGTGTGTGTGTGTGTGTGTGTGTGTGTGTGTGTGTGTGTGTGTGTGTGTGTGTGTGTGGCAGCAGTGGCGTAGGAGGCTAAGAGCTCGTGTATCTAATCTGGAGGAACCGGGTTTGATTCCCCGCTCTGCCTCAGCCTCGTGCTGTGAGAGGCTTCTGGGGAATTCAGATTAGCCTGTGCACTCCCACACACGCCAGCTGGGTGACCTTGGGCTAGTCACAGCTTCTCGGAGCTCTCTCAGCCCCACCTACCTCACAGGGTGTTTGTTGTGAGGGGGGGAAGGGCAAGGAGATTGTGAGCCCCTTTGAGTCTCCTGCAGGAGAGAAAGGGGGATATAAATCCACACTCTTCTTCTTCTTCTTCTTCTTCTTCTGCTTCTGCTTCTGCTTCTTCTTCTTCTTTTTCTTCTTCTTCTTCTTCTTCTTCTTCTTCTTCTTCTTCTTCTTCTGTGTAGCATGCGCATGCATGCGTCGCGCGCGGCAGCAATCGGCGTCAAATGCGTGCGCGGCGCGGCGCGGCGCAAGTATGCGCGGCGATGATGCGGCGCAAAAAGGTGCGCCAATGCAATTCTGGGCTGTATCAACAGGTGTATGGTGTTCTGGGCACTGCAATTCAGGAAAGACGTTGACAATCTTGAACGGGTCCAGAGGAGGGCAAGCATAAGGACAGTCTCCTGATGATACGCTGAAATTTTGGTACCGCTAGCCTCAAAACTGCGCCCCCTGCAGGCCAAAAATGGAAAACCACTCAAAATACCCCAAAACGAACCCGGCATTTTGATGCCCCCCACAAGGTGATGCCCTGGGCAGCTGCCCACCTTGCCCAATGGGCATTACGCCAGTGAGGGCAAGCAAAATGGTCAAAAGTCTGGAGTCCATGCCCTACGAGGAGAGACTTAGGGAGCTGGGCATGCTTGGTTGGGTGAAGAGCAACAAGAGATTCCAGCTAAACCTCAGGAAAACTTCCTGACAGCAAGGGCTGTTGGACAGTGGAATGCACGGCCTCGGAGTGTGGTGAGGTCTCCTTCTTTGGAGGTTTTTGATCAGAGGCTGGATGGCTGCCTGTCCGGAGTGCTTTGATTGTGCGTTCCTGCATGACAGGGGGTTGTGTGCAGAGGTGGGATCCAGCAGGTTCTCACAAGTTCCCGAGTAGCGTTACTGGGCATTTATTATTGTGCCGAGAGGGGGTGACTAATGGGTGATTTTGCCCCGTGAGTTTTGCCTTAGTGACGCCCCTCCTCTCAGCAGTAGCGGGCAGAACTTGAAGCAGTCTAGCAGGAGGGGCACCGGCGTGCGTGGCAGTCTGCGCCTCGTGCATTCGCTTTCCCCTGCATGATCGGTATGCGCATTGCGGCCAAGGCCCTGCCACAGCCCCGCTTTAGAATGCCCCCCGCTTCCCAGAATTCGCCACGCCACCGTCGCCACGCCCAGCCCCATTGGCCTTTACGCCACATTTTGAATCCCACGCCATACGCATGGGGAACCTGTTACTAAAATTTTTGGATCCCACCACTGATTAAGGGAGACAGCAACAGGAAAGGGAGGACAAAGGGAAACAGGGAGGAGAGAGTCAATTGACAACGTGGGCAACGGATCAATCAAATGGAATTCACGGCAGCCACGGTTCTTTTAGGGTGATGAATTTCAATCACGCCTGGAGGGCCAGGTCATCTCAGGCCCCTTCCGCACACGCAGAATAATGCACACTCAATCCCCTTTCACCCCTGTTTGAAAGTGGATTTTGTTGTTCCACACAGTAAAATCCAGCTGCAAAGTGGATTGAAAGTGGATTGAAAGTGCATTATTCTGCATGTGCAGAAGGGGCCTCACCAGACCTCTTCAGATGACGGGGGATGTGACCCAATTTCAAAAGTTGGCTGGCCCAATTTGAATAGATCCATGTTGGGATCCTTTCTCGCCCTGCCCAGCCCCATTGGCGCTACGCCACAGTTTGAATCCCACCACCATGGGAACCTGTTTACTAAAATTTTTGGATCCCACCACTGGTTGTGTGTGTGTGTATATGATATGATATTTAATTATAGGAGTGTGTGTGTGTGTGTGTGTGTTGTGTGTGTATATGGGTGTGTGTGTATTAAATCCCTCCAGCTGGTGTTCCATTCAAAACTGGGAAAGGACCCATCAGTGAAGTGGGATTAGCCATTTGCACCTTTGTAAATGGATTTTTTCAATGCGATTGCTGGGCGTTTGGCCGACACCCTGCGTTTATCTCGAGGAAAAGGGCAACGTTCAGACTCATCAACGGTGTCTTGAGGTTATCCGATAGACTCTGGCATGTTTCCCACAGTCAGATTGCCTCTTCGGCTCTCCTGAGGATATCAGAGGCCCAGTGTGATCGTAGCTGCGCTGCTGCAATCGGGTATGGGATGTACATATTCCCCAGAAGGGGCCAGGGCTCACTGGTTGACACCTGTTTGGAATCCAGGTTCAATCCCTGGCAGCCCCAGTTAAAGAACCTGGTAGTATGTGATGTGAAAGTCCTCTGTTTTAGGCCCTGGAGATCCATTGTCTGAATAAACAATGCTGACTTTGATGGACCGAGGGTTTGACTCAGTGGAGGTCAGCTTCTTATGTTTATGCATCCAAGGAATCCCTTCTTGAAGTCCACATTCCTATGCCGTGGCCTTGCATGGTTGGAATATCAATATTCTGCTCACATTTACACTGCACCTTGGGCTCTGTAGTCTTGGAATTCCTTCCTTCCTCCAGCCTACAACACCAGCGATGTACTGTGACAAGGCATTTGTGCGTTTTATTTAAAAGAGTTCTGTCGCACTGATCAGCAAATGCCTTGCAAAGCAGCTGACAAAAGAGAGACAAAAATCTTTATGCGCTTGCCAAATGCTTGGGGACTTAGCAAGTTAGAAATACAGGAAGTGTAGTCCAGTGAGCTGTGGCCACACAGATTCTGGGAAGGCTGCCTTCGGTACATTAAGTGAATTGCGCTGTCATGGAGCTCCAAACCTCTTCACAGACTTCATGTTAAGAATTTTGACACTATCCTGACAGGATACGATTAGCTAAGTATCCTACCATCATTTGTTACCATTCTGTATGGTTTTGGAGACTCAAGGTTGCAAGCAAAGACTCTGAAACCCATGACGCAGTGCAAAGGTGAGCAGAGGAGTGCTGTGCAAATCTTGTGTGTGTGTGTGTGTTTGCCATCAAGTCACAACTGACTTATGGCAGCCCCATAGGGCTTTGAAGGCAACAGACATTCGGAGGTGGTTTCCCATAGCCTGTCTCTATGTGGGTTGAGAGAGTTTGCAGAGAGCTGAGACGGGCCTGAGATCCACAGCAGGCTTCATATGAAGGAGTGGGGAATTTGACCTGGTTCTCCAGATTAGAGTTTGCTGCTCTTAACCTTGGTCTGCTTCCAACTCTATGATTCTATGATTCCATATAAGTGTTAGTTTTGACCTTCAAAGCCGTTCGCGGTCTCGGACCTGCATACCTGAGGGACCACCTATCTCCATATTGCCCCGGTAGGCCCCTCCGCTCTTCGGAGGAGGACCTACTTGTGATCCCTGGCCCAAAAATGATCAGGCTGGCCTCGACGAAGGGCAGGGCCTTTTCAGCCCTGGCCCCTACCTGGTGGAACAGGCTCCCTAGGGAGACCACGGCCCTGCGGGACTTACAGAGTTTCCGCAGGGCCTGCAAGACGGAACTGTTCCGCCAGGCGTTTGGCCAGCCTGGTTAAAAATCCATCTACCATGTCATCTGGCCTCCCGTGGGCACAAGTGGGGGGAGGGGAGTAACCAGACGCCATCCACGTTTTTAAATGGGTTCTGTTTTTATGTAATTAATATTTAAATTATGTTTTAATGGATGTTTTAACCTTGTTGTAAACCGCCCTGAGCCCTCAGGGGGAGGGCGGTATATAAAATTAATTATATATATAGGGTTAATTAATTATATATATAGGGTTAATTAATTATATATATAGGGTTGACAGCATCCAAATGGGCCTAAAGAGCTGAAATGATAACTGATCACACAATTCCAGTTCCAAAGCCTTTATTGGCATTATAAATTACAGAGTTAGTAGAAAAAAGGCATTTATCTACTAACTGAGACATTAAAACATTAAAATACATTAAAACATTAAATGCATTAAAACAATGTTGAACATTCGCAACCACGCCTTGTAAACCGCACATATAAATTAATTTAACCATTACTACTGTGTAGGCAATGATTGCGCCTGATCAAATAGTGCCTCAAAAAACTTGCAACATTCTCACACAAGATCACAGGACCCGTTGAGTAGAAAGTTCATCACAGATGGTAACCTGACAGCGTTTGAGCTCCCTACCAATGGACAGATGTACACTAAGATGGTGACTGCGTATCCACTCAGTATATTGGACATTCCAATAGTACATGTTGAACCGTCTCAGCAACGGCCATGTTACATTGACATAACCTGTTCTCATATGGAGTGTTATTATACCTGCCAAGAGTCATAGCGTTAGGTAAGCGCGATTAAAACGAGTCAAAGTGTACACTCTGCGTTGTTTGGGATTGCACAGAATGTACAGATAGTTGGCACAGTAATCTGATCGGACAATTCCCAAGGCCCGTGGGGAGCAGCTTTTCCCCCCCCCCTCCTGCAACATTCTCAGTTTCTCTCGGATAACTGATCACTAGATTCGTTCCCCTGCAGAAAATGGCTGCTTGGGGAGCATCAAGTGTCTGGCATTATACCCTGCAGAGATCTCTCCGTTCCCCAAACACCACCCTCCCAAAGCTCCGCCCCAAAATCATCTGGATTTTCCCAGCCCCAAAGTGGCGACTGTCTCCAACCTTGTTTTGGGCAAGGGAGGGGTGTCCATTAGGTTCCAAATCAGGCCAAGGCGACCTCCGCTATCTCCCCAGCACGAACCAGACCTGGGCATTACTAACGGCTCATAAGCACACATCCGGCCCTTGCCGGATGTACCCTTGGCTGGTCTGCATGAGATCACAAATAGTAAAAAATGTTAACATTTTGTCTACCATTGTTTTGAGAAATTTGTGTGCATAAATTACATTTTTTGGAAGGCAACCTCCCTTTTTCATTGCATAACTTTAACATATACTAGTCTTGCCCGCTTGTCAAAACAATGCTATTTACTGCTTTTTTTATATAAAGAAAGACAATAAAATATTATGCAGAATTGAGTTCAGCCTTTTGGCCCGGGCCTCCACCATATTTTCTGTTTCTTATGCGGCCCCATGGAAAAAAATAATCGCCCACCCCTGCCCAACGCAGTGGCGGAAAATCTTGCAATAAGGCGAATATGCAGCTGCGGGAGGACTTTGGGGGGGGGGGGAAGAGATATTTGAAGTGACCCCAAATAACCCTTGCGTTTCTTTCTTAAGCAGTTGCGTTTTGGCACGAATCTCCTTTTTACTGCGGGGGCTTGAGCGGTGCCGTGAGCCAATTGTAAGGGCAATTAAACATTTAACGCAGTTGTAAGGGGGGGAAGAAAAACTGCTCTTCCCCTCTTCCCAGCGAGCAGGGGAGGGAGAGGCGAGGTGCTCAAATTCCTCCGAAAGAGCTGTTGAAGGGATCAGGCGGAAGCGGGAGGGGGTACATTTCTTGTGATCTATTTCAGCCATCTTGCAAAAGCAAGCGACCCACTTTTCCCCCGGACCCTGAGTGGGATTTCCCCCCCCCCCCCCGCCCCAGCCATCTGGATGTTGTCAGATCTGCCAAGGTGATGCAAATCCCGCGCCTGCCGAACAAACAAGGCGAGATTCACACTTCCTTTGTGCGCCGGGTCTTTAGAGGGTTACCTGGAGACCCTGCAAATCCAGTTGTCAAAGTAACAAAGCAGCCTTAAGCAGCATCCTCCGGGAACGAAGAAAGGGCTCTGACAAGCACTGGACACCTTTTGTTTCCCGTCCTTTTCTCTCTCGTCCCTGCAGAGCATTTCTTCCACTCCAGGTAGCCTGATTCCGGATGTTTCATGGGGACCAGAGTTACTCCAGAAATGTATTTTCCCCCCCAGTTGCTTAGGTAAGTGATGGCGTAACCTTTTTTGAGACAGGGTGCCCAGTAAGCCCAAAACCCACTCTATTATAGCAGCGACAATACGGCAATTTAACCTGAATGCTGAGGTTTTAGTTTAGAAAAAACAGTTGACTCCGAGGTGTGTGTTACTTGGGAGTAAGCTTGGTGGTAGTCGGTGGTTTTGCTTTGCAGCATCCAGCTCTCTAACAGATGAATCTGTGATCCCTAGGGGAGGGTTTACTTAGAAACGAAGCTCCATTGCTCCTTAACTAGGCACTTTACCCGTGTTAAAAGATGGCTTCAGTTCTTCCATGAGAGAATCTGGTGGGGACATGGCGTTTGCTTGGGCAAGTTACACTGCAACCCCAAAACTTCGGTCTTTGGTTTTATGCCATCAAAATCGAGCCCAGTGGCTCAGGCCCAAACTGAATATTGTGGCGGGCTCCTTCGTTGCTGCTGGGAGGGCTGGAGTGCCACCCTCAGCACCCGATGTCATTATGGAGTTTGACCATTGCTTAGTATATTTCCAGTCAGTTCACACTAATATGCAACCACTCTTGGATTCAAATTGTGATTTACTTATTTATTTTCAATTTCTGTTTCGTACTCTACCTCTGTACCTAGCGGGGACCCCGTGTGGCTTTCATAATTCTCTGCTCCGCCATTTTATCCTCAACACAACCCTGTAAATTAGGTTCGGCTTCTTCTGTGGTGGAGTGGGGAAGCCCCATGGGACTTCCAAGAAAGATTCAGAGGTGTTTTGCCATTCCTTGCCTCTGTGCAGGAACCCTGGCCTGGCGTCCTTCATGCTGTTAACGTATTGATGTCATTCTACTGATGTCATTCTGGACGTGACATCATCATTTCTCCAATGACGTGGAAGACACTCTGGGCCAAAACTCTGTGGTAGAATCCATTTTTGCCATACGGTTTGGCCAAAATACCAGATCATCTCCCATGTCATCAGAGATGTGATATCGTCATTTTCAGATGTCAATACTCAAAGACGTGGCTTCATTTTGCACCTGGTAACACCCCCCCCCCACAACCCTATCCCTCAGCCATCCTCACGTGTGCATGCCAAGGGGACAAGGACGTGGGCCTACATTACAGAACTGTTAGAAGAAGCAGGAGGAGGAGGAGGAGGGTGGATTTATATCCCACCTCTCTCTCCTGTAAAGAGGCTCAAGGTGGCCTACAAGTTCCTTCCCCTTTCCTCTTCCCACAACAGACACCATGTGAGGTAGGTAGGGCTAAGAGAGTTCCGAAGAAATATAAGTTGCCCACGCTCACCCAACAGGAATTTAGGAGTGTGGAAACACATCTGGTTCACCAGATAAGCCTCTCCCCTGTGTCACAAGTTTGATTCCCCTCCAACTGAGTGGCGGAGTGGGGAATCAAACTTGTGACACAGGGGAGAGGCTGTGACTGAGTGCTAGGCTTCGAAGACCAACCCCCCAAAATTAAAAAAAAACAGAAGTAATGAAAATAAACAGGTGAGAGTGAGCTCACCAACATGAGGATAGCACTGGTCCTGTACCAACTTCATTGGCTGCCCATCAAGTTCCAGGTCACGTTTTAAGTGTTGGTTTTAACCTTCAAGGCCATTAGAGGCCTTGGACCTACATACCTGAGGGACCGTGTCTCCCCATATCGACCCGCTAGGTCCTTCCAGTCATCGGAGGAGAACCTATTGGTGGTCCCCGGCCCAAAAGACATCCGGATGGCCTCTACGAGGACCAGGGCTATTACAGCCCTGGCCCCGCTCTGGTGGAACAACTCCCAAAGGAGACCAGGGCCCTGCGGGATCTACAAGTTTCCACAGGGCCTGTAAAACGGACCTGTTCCGCCAGGCATTTGGCCAGCCGGGTTGATTGAGACCCCGTTCGATCCTGGCCTCCGGTGGGCTTTGGGGGAGGGGCTTGGGGTT
Source organism: Sphaerodactylus townsendi (assembly GCF_021028975.2). Classification (NCBI taxonomy): domain Eukaryota; kingdom Metazoa; phylum Chordata; class Lepidosauria; order Squamata; family Sphaerodactylidae; genus Sphaerodactylus; species Sphaerodactylus townsendi. Next base: position 4,542,972 of record NC_059431.1, on the reverse strand, counting down.
TTATCGCCATCTTTTGCCGCTGAAGTTTCCTAGTCTTTCCGGTTGATGTTTGAAATGGTTTTAATTTGTAATAGTTTTTAATGTTTGATCATTTATGTTCTACACCGCCCTCAGCCCTCCCTGGGAGGGCGGTTTAAAAATCAAATATATAAACATATAAAGGTTTGGGGATGGCAGAGAGGCATTGGAAATGTAGTCAATGGATCACACAGCGAGTGAAGCTGTTTTGGAAACGTTTCGAGCAAAGAATCATTTCAAGAGGAGATTCTCTGAACACATTTTGAGGCTGGAAATAAAATGTTTGCAGAACCAGAGGGGAAAACACTGAACTCCGTGGAGGAAAAGTTTTATTTCCTGCCCCAAAAACATTTTAAAAGGTTTGTGCGGAAAGGGCCAAGGTGTGCTCCGGTCCCTCGAAAAGCCTTGAATTCTTCGTTTGGTTTCTCCGGCCTTCACTGTATCTGCTTGAAGTTGATGTTACAATCTAGTTGTGCAAATGAGTGTCATATCAGGCGAACAGCGCTGGGGGCATCTTTGTAAACTGTCCATCAGAAAGAGGTCGGAAGCTTTGAGACTTGATTGGGCACCATTAGTCCTGTGCGAGCGTCTATATGTCTGTCGGTGGGAAGGGTTTAGCCCAGAGGTGGGATCCAACCAGTTCTCACCACTTCTCTAGAAGTGGTTACTAATTTTTTCTGAGTGCCGAGAAGGGGTTACTAAAGCAACCTCCCTGCCCAATAGGGACTGGAGGTTTCGTGTGTGCGGCGGCGCCACTGTTTGAATCCAAAAAAGAAAATCCAAACTTCACATACACGCTACAGGGGTCAGTGCTATCAGTCACAGACCAGGAAAGGGATTTGGGCGTCTTAGTTGATAGTTCCATGGGAATGTCAACTCAATGCATGGCAGCTGTGAAAAAGGCAAACTCTATGCTGGGGATAATTAGGAGGGTAGGAATTTGAGAATAAAACTGGTAAGGATTGTCAGCTAAAAGCCCTTATAGTAAACCAGTGGTGCGAATCCGCTATTATTTGAGTAGCTGTAGGTTCAAAGCCCTGGTTGCCCACATCTTTTCAAAGGGAGGATGTCGAAGAGAGATGAGAAAGAAGTGCAGAGAAGGGCAACGAGGATGATTTGAGGGATTGGAGCACCTTCCTTATAGAGAAGAGGCTGCAGCGCTTTGGGACTCTTTAGCTTGGAAGAGGAGACGCCTGAGGGGATAAGATTGAAGTCTATAAAATTATGCATGGGGTAGAAAATGTTGACAGAGACATTTTTCTCTCTTTCTCACAATACTAGAACCAGGGGGCATTCATTGAAAATGCTGGGGGGGGAGAATTAGGACTAATAAAAGGAAACACTTCTTCACACAACGTGTGATTGGTGTTTGGAATATGCTGCCGCAGGAGGTGGTGATGGCCACTAACCTGGATAGCTTTAAAAGTGTCTTGGACAGATTTATGGAGGAGAAGTCGATTTATGGCTACCAATCTTGATCCTCTTTGATCTGAGATTGCAAATGCCTTAACAGTCCAGGTGCTCGGGAGCTACAGCCACAGAAGGCCATTGCTTTCACATCCTGCATGTGAGCTCCCAAAGGCACCTGGTGGGCCACTGCGAGTAACATAGAGCTAGACTAGATGGACTCTGGTCTGATCCAGCTGGCTTGTTCTTATGTTCTTATAAGAAGGCGATCCGGCCTTATATTAGAAGTTATGCATCCGCTGGCCTCTACTAAGGGGTGTGTGTAGGGCTTTACGGCTCTGGCTCCCTACCCTCAGGTGCGTGGAATAGGCTTCCCAGGTGAGATCAGGGGCCCTGCGGGAGTTTACAAAGTTTCCGCGAGGGCCTGTAAACTAATCTGTTCACGTAGAAGTTTGCGGCCAACCGATGATATCAACTGCAACAAAAAGCAAACATCTGGCCTCCCGTGGGTTCATAAAAGGGGGAATAGAATAGCTGAAGCCATCTTTAGTCTAATATTTTATGTATTTTAATTAATTTATATATATGATGTTTTAACTTTTTATTTTGTTGGAAACCGCCCTGAGCCTTCAGGGAGGGCGGTATACAAATACAATCAATCAATCAATCAATCAATCAATCAATCAATCAATCAATAATCCTACCACCATCGGAACCTGTTATTAAAATTTTTGGATCCCACCACTGGTTCAGCCATGCATGTTATTGAACCCAGAGCCGAGAGGCAGTGGTATTTGGAAAATTCTCTGACCTCCGCCCTGGCTAATGAGCTGCTACTTCGAGTTGCATCCAGCAGACGAGCCCCCTTTTCATCTCCCGCTCTGAACCTCTAACACAATAAAGGGCTAATGCATTAACTAATAAGGATTTGTAATATGCTAAAAAAAATTCTTCATCACATTAATATTCTATTAGCCGGGCGCATTATTATTATGCTAATACAGCCTATTAAAAATGCAAAATGTAATTAGACTCTCCACGCAGCTCTTGCGAAGAGAGCCCGTGCCTGACCTATTGTGGGCTGATTTGTCCACGTGGATTTGTCTGTGAACCGGCTTTCTCCGAAAGGCTATTTATTTTGTGCCCGCTGCCGATGGGGGAGGGGCTCGGCCTGACCTGAGCAAATGCCCCCCGCACACGCTCGGTCCCAATTATTTTTTTGTTTGTGTTGTGTTGCTGTTGTCAGCAAGAGAAGAGCACACGTGTGTCATCAGTTTGCCGAAGAAGAAGAGAAGAGTGTGTTTTGTGTACCCGGCCTTTTCGCTACCTTTAAGGAGACTCAAAGCGGCTTACAATTGCATTCCCTTCCTCTCCCCACAACAAGACACCTTGTGAGGCAAGTGGGGCTGGGAGAGTTCAGAGAGAACTGTGACTAGCCCAAGGTTACGCAGCAGGTTTCATGTGGAGGAGTGGGGAAACCAACCCAATCCACCAGAAAAGAGTACATTGCTCATGGGGAAGACTGGGGAATCAAACCGTGTTCTCCAGATTAGAGTGTGCCACTCATGCGGAGGAGCGCAGAATCAAACCCAGTTCTCCAGATTAGAATTCCCTCACTCGCGTGGAAGAGCAGGGAATCGAACTCGGTTCTCTAAATTAGAGTCCACTGCTCTTAATCACCACACGACAACAACAGCAGGCAAAGGGGCAAACTGAACATCATTTGGCATTTAAGAATTGTATTTAGGAATGAAAATAAAAGTTCACACACAGTTTGGCAAACACACACAGAGAGTCTCGAGAAGCCGAGGATTTAGATAGAAGTTAAAGATAGGCTTGCAATAGTGGAGGTCGTTGTGGGAAGGGTGATACTTACCTGATCCAGAAGAGGAGAGTCCAAGAAGGCATAAGAACATAAGAACATAAGAACTAGCCTGCTGGATCAGACCAGAGTCCATCTAGTCCAGCACTCTGCTACTCGCAGTGGCCCACCAGGTGCCTTTGGGAGCTCACATGCAGGATGTGAAAGCAATGGCCTTCTGCGGCCTCTGCTCCTGAGCACCTGGTCTGCTAAGGCATTTGCAACCTCAGATTAAGGAGGATCAAGATTGGTAGCCAGAGAGCGACTTCTCCTCCATAAATCTGTCCAAGCCCTTTTTAAAGCTTTTCAGGTTAGTGGCCATCACCACCTCCTGCGGCAGCATATTCCAAACACCAATCACACGTTGTGTGAAGAAGTGTTTCCTTTGATTAGTCCTAATTCTTCCCCCCAGCATTTTCAATGGATGCCCCCTGGTTCTAGTATTGTGGGAAAGAGAGGAAAATTTCTCTCTGTCAACATTTTCTACCCCATGCATAATTGTATAGACTTCAATTCTATCCCGCCTCAGACCTCTCCTCTCCAAACTAAAGAGTCCCAAACGCTGCAGCCTCTCCTCATAAGGAAGGTGCTCCAGTCCCTCAATCATCCTCGTTGCCCTTCTCTGCACTTTTTCTCTCTTCGATATCCTTTTTGAGATGTGGCGACCAGAACTGACCACAGTATTCCAAGTGCGGTCGCACCACTGCTTTATATAAGGGCACAGATAGGGACGATGTCGGGCACAGTGTAACCGAACCAAAGGCACTTCAGAAAACACAGGGCAAAAGACCTCTGTTTGGGCAGACTAGATGCAGGAAAAATTGACTCCCTGGCAATGCTAAGTGGGGGCAATCTTTCTAGACAAAACACATTTCCATTCTCAGGGAAGGACAGTACAATGGACAGTGGCTCAGATGAGTCCAAGCTGAGGATAGTCCAGCTTTTGGTTAGATTTTAGATAAAACTGATAAATTTACAACTCATGGTATTCTTGTTTATTTTTATTTATTTATTTATTCATTCATTCATTCATTCATTCATTCATTCATTCATTCATTCATTCATTCATTCATTCATTCGATTTGATAAATTGCCCTACCCTTGAAGGGCCCAGGGCGGTGTACAGCAAACGACAACAAACATAATAAAACAAATCGAATAACCCCAATTAAAATAGAAAACCTTAAAACTATAGCAGCAGCATCCATCAATAAATAGTTAATAATTAATGATAATAAAAGGCGTCTGGCACCACACCCCGGTGATCAAATCCTGGGAGTGGTCAAATTCTGGAAGGGGGCTGGCAGATGGTCAGGTGCACAGCCAATGGGCAGGGCAATGAGAGGGGCGGAATCAGCGGCCGGTCCCCCCCAAAGCCTAGTGGAACAGCTCAGTTTTACAGGCCCTGCGGAACTCCCCAAAGTCCCGCAGGGCCCTAACTGCTGGAGGAAGAGCGTTCCACCAGTTCAGAGTAAGGTTTGATGGTCATCCAGCAGTTGGACAGGAAGGGCATGATAGGGTCAGCTAGGGAAGAAGGGACTCAGGAGAACGGATTGTGTTAGCCCTGAGTGGCATTTACATATCCTTTGTGGGTTAGAGGTGTGCCTTTTCCAGGGTTGTGGGTGGCCCACGGTCACCCACCAGGTTTTGTGTGCAGGAGCAGGGAAACACATCCAGCTCACCAGATAACAATCTGCTGCTCAGGTGGAGGAGTGGGGAATCAAACCCGGTTCTCCAGATCAGAGTCCACCTACTCCTAACTACTACACCAGTGATGGCGAACCTTTTTGAGACCGAGTGCGCAAATTGCAACTCAAAACCCACTTATTTATCTCAAAGTGCCAACACGGCAATGTAACCCGAATACTGAGGTTTTAGTTTAGAAAAAATGGTGGGCTCCAAGGCATTACGTGACATGCGTTACTCGGGAGTAAGTTTGGCGGTAGTCGGTGGCTTTGCTTTGAAGCAACTATGCAATTCTTCCAATGGGTGAATCACGACCCTAGGAGGGTTTACTCAGAAGCAAGCCCTTTTGCCAGCAACCGAACTTACTCCCAGGTAAAGGATCATGCTTTAGTTCTTCCCATGAAAATCAGTGGAGTTTAACAGCACTTAACAGGGTTACCTACACTGCTTCCCCAAAACTAGGTCTTAGGTTTAATGCTATTATTCAAGCCCGGCGACCCAGGCCAGCCTAGATGTGTGTGGGGGGGCACTCTTTAAGTGCCCACAGAGAGGGCTCTGAGTGCCACCTCTGGCACCCGTGCCATAGGTTCGCCACCACTGTACTACACCATGCTGGGAAAAAATGTTCTTCAGAGAACCTCAGATGAAAACGTTCTCCATCCCAGCAGCCGCATTCTCCTCCTCCTTCACTTTTCTCCCCTTCCCATTCCCTGATGGTCTAGCATCAGCCATGGCATGAAGTCGAGTCGACGTCCCATCCGCCTTCTTCCGGCGAGCAGAAAGTTATCTGCTTGTGCCAGCCCTGTGCTTGCACGCAGAGACGATCACGCACACACCCCCACACACACATTAGAGGAGTAAACTTCTAATGAAATCTTCTGCACCCCCCTACCGCTGCGTTACATCCCGCCAGCCATGCCTTGACAGGCCGCATCAGTCAATAATGATGCAATATTAAAGGGTAATGACACAGCCACACGGATAATGAGAGAAAGCAATTTCTCTCACTATTTAGCCATTTACCAATCGATTGGTTTTGAAGGCACCGGGTCGAAAACATGGAGGGTTGGCAAGGCTCGGCTGCGGCTGACGGCCCTTGTCCCTGGAACGCGGCGCACTCTGCTCGACCGCCCGGGGATGATTAAAATACGCAAAGCAGACGACTTGGTGAAACCACACACTGCCTTCTCAGGGCCTGGAGTTGAAGCGGAGCTGGTGGGGAAAATCCAGGGGCCGGATGCAATGACCGGACCCACTCCGTAGGAAAGGCAAAAAATCAGAGTCCCGCAGATCCCAGCTGGGGAAGAAACAGAGCAGCCACGCCTCTTGCAGAGGTGGGATCCAGCAGGTTCTCACAGGTTCCCGAGAGTAGGTTACTAATTATTTGTGTGTGCCGAGAGGGGGTTACTAATTGATTTTGCCAATGCGAGTTTTGCTCTTTAGTTGTAGCTCCTCCTCTCAAGCAGTAGCTGCAGAACTGGAAGTGCAGTCTAGCAGGAGGTGCACCGGGCGCAGTGTGGCAGCCATAAGCCACCTTCGCAAGCAGCATTTGTTTCCCGCCCAAGGACCGGCGTAGCAGCTGTGTCCTTAACACAGCCCTGCCCAGGAATGCCCCACCCCGGAATGCCCGGCCACGCCCCCATCGTGCCCCGCCCAGCCCCATTGGTGCTACGCCACAGTTTGAATCCCACCACCATGGGAACCTGTTACTAACATTTTTGGATCCCACCACTGACCTCTTGCTATGGTGGGAGCCTTCCCGCCAACAGCTCAAGTTTCCCATCACCTCTCTGAGCAGCGGTGGGAGAAAAATAGAGAGACGTGACATCATCCCCCCATCCAGAGATTCTGGTGATGGGCAGGAAATAAATTTACAGAAATAAATTAGAGTCCACCTCTCCTTTGGAGGAATGGGGAATCAAACCTGATGTTTAGTGTGGAGAAGCGTAGGTTAAGGGGTGACATGATAGCCGTGTTTAAATATTTGAAGGGATGTCATGTTGAAGAGGGAGCAAGCTTGTTTTCTGCTGCTCCAGAGACTAGGACCAGGAGTAATGGGTTCAAGGTGAAGGAAAAGAGATTCCAACTAAACATTAGGAAGAACTTCCTGACCATCAGGGCTGTTTGACAGTGGAATTTACCACCTTGGAGAGTGGTGGAGTCTACTTTTTAGAGGTTTTTAAACAGAGGCGGGATGAGCATATGTGGGGAGTGCTTTGATTGTGTCTTCCTGCATTGCAGGGAGTTGAACTTGATGGCCCCTGGGGTCTCTTCCAACTTTATGATTCTCCTTTGGAGGAATGGAGGATCAAACCAGGTTCTCCAGATTAGAGTCCACCTCTCCTTTGGAGGAATGGAGAATCAAACTTGGTTGTCCAGATTAGAGTCCACCTCTCCTTTGGCGGAATGGAGAATCAAACTTGGTTGTCCTGATTAGAGTCCACCTCTCCTTTGGAGGAATGGAGAATCAAACTTGGTTGTCTTGATTTGAGTCCACCTCTTCTTTGGAGGAATGGATAATCAAACTTGGTTGTCCTGATTGGAGTCCACCTCTCTTTTGGAGGAATGGAGAATCAAACTTGGCTGTCCAGATTAGAGTCCACCTCTCTTTTGGAGGAATGGAGAATCAAACTTGGTTGTCCAGATTAGAGTCCACCTCTCCTTTGGCGGAATGGAGAATCAAACTTGGTTGTCCTGATTAGAGTCCACCTCTCCTTTGGAGGAATGGAGAATCAAACTTGGTTGTCTTGATTTGAGTCCACCTCTCCTTTGGAGGAATGGATAATCAAACTTGGTTGTCCTGATTGGAGTCCACCTCTCTTTTGGAGGAATGGAGAATCAAACTTGGCTGTCCAGATTAGAGTCCACCTCTCTTTTGGAGGAATGGAGAATCAAACTTGGCTGTCCAGATTAGAGTCCACCTCTCCTTTGGAGGAATGGAGAATCAAACTTGGTTGTCCTGATTAGAGTCCACCTCTCCTTTGGAGGAATGGAGAATCAAACTTGGTTGTCTTGATTAGAGTCCACCTCTCCTTTGGAGGAATGGATAATCAAACTTGGTTGTCCTGATTGGAGTCCACCTTTCTTTTGGAGGAATGGAGAATCAAACTTGGCTGTTCAGATTAGAGTCCACCTCTCTTTTGGAGGAATGGAGAATCAAACTTGGTTGTCCAGATTAGAGTCCACCTCTCCTTTGGAGGAATGGAGAATCAAACTTGGTTGTCTTGATTAGAGTCCACCTCTCCTTTGGAGGAATGGATAATCAAACTTGGTTGTCCTGATTTGAGTCCACCTCTCTTTTGGAGGAATGGAGAATCAAACTTGGCTGTCCAGATTAGAGTCCACCTCTCCTTAGGAGGAATGGACAATCAAACTTGGTCATCCAGATTAGAGTCCACCTCTCTTTGGGAGGAATGGAGAATCAAACTTGGTTCTCCAGATAAGAGTCCACCTCTCCTTTGGAGGAATGGAGAATCAAACTTGGCTGTCCAGATTAGAGTCCACCTCTCCTTTGGAGGAATGGAGAATCAAACCTGGTTCTCCAGAGCAGAGTCCACCTCTCCTTTGGAGGAATGGAGAATCAAACTTGGCTGTCCAGATTAGAGTCCACCTCTCCTTTGGAGGAATGGAGAATCAAACTTGGCTGTCCAGATTAGAGTCCACCTCTCCTTTGGAGGAATGGAGAATCAAACTTGGTTCTCCAGATAAGAGTCCACCTCTCCTTTGCAGGAATGGAGAATCAAGCCTGGTTCTCCATATTAGTCTGCCACTCATGTGGAGGAGTGGTGAATCTAACCTGGCTTTCCAAGTTAGAATCCACGACTGCTAACCACTGCACCACACTGTATGTACAGTCCATCTTTCTCATGGACACTCTGGGCGGATGGCACAGTAGAAAGCACTGTCAACTAGAAGCATGATAGCATGAGATATCTCGTAAACAGTTTAATAGGTCTAGGGGATTACAAGTATGTGGATCGGTAAAAACCCTTAGGGTTGTTTAGCTTAGAAAAAAAGTGAGATGGAAAAGACACAGTGTAGTTTTTCTACCTCTTTCATAATACTAGACACTTCGGACATTTGCTGCAGCTTAAGAGTGGGTGATTCAGGGGAGAAAGAGAAGAAGAAGAAGAAGAAGAAGAAGAAGAAGAAGAAGAAGAAGAAGAAGAAGAAGAAGAAGAAGAAGAAGAAGAAGAAGAAGAAGAAGAAGAAGAAGAAGAAGAAGAAGAAGAAGAAGAAGAAGAAGAAGAAGAGGAAGAAGAAGAAGAAGAAGAAGAGGACTGAGGGAGGGCCGAGGGAGGAGTTTCTGGATTATATCCCCCACTTTCTCTCCTGCTAGCCCCGAGACTCCAAAGGGACTTACAGTCTTCCCTACCTTACCTCACAACCGGCACGCGTGAGGTGGGTGGGGCTTAGAGAGCTCCGAGAAGCCGTGACTAGCCCAAGGTCACCCCAGATAAGCCTCCACAACTCCCCAGATAAGCCTCCACAATTCCCCAGATAAGCCTCCACAACTCAAGCGGCAGAGCTGGGAATCAAACCCGGTTCCTACAGATCAGAGTGCACCTGCTCTTAACCACTGCTCTTAGCCACTACGCCACTGCTGCTACAAGAAAGTACTTCTTCATACAGAGCAAAGTTGAATCAGGGAATTTGTGGTTGCAGGATGCAGTTGAGTTGGCCGAGTTGGAAGGCTTTAAAAGAAAGTGGGGAAATTCATGGTGATGAGGACTTGGCTGTCCATGCATGTTGGTCTTGATGGAGATTGACTCTTTCCAGTACCATTATGCCTCTTTGGATCAGTTGCTGGGGAGCTTGGGTGGGAGGATTCTGTGGCAGTCATCTGCATGGGGGTTCCCCAGAGGGAACTAGCCCTAGTCATCCTTGCTCCTGAGGAAACATGTGGGTAGTTTGCTCCAAGGCTAGGCTGACCAGATGTCCCGCTTTTGGCGGGACAGTCCCGCCTTGAAACAACTTGTCCCGTGTCCCGCGGGTTTTTTCAAATGTCCTGGGTTTTGGAAGGCTGCCACACTGCCTTCTGGGGCGCAAGGCAGTGCAGCCGCCTCCCACACAGCCGCAGGAGCGCATGGCCTTCCGGGGCGCTGCCGTTTCCTGCCCTGTGACAGGGTGGGAAACGGGAGCGCCCCAGAAGGCCGTGCGCTCCTGCGGCCGCCCGGCCGCCTGTCCCGGTTCGCGAAGGTGACCATCTCGTCACCTTATCCAAGGCCCATAATGAGCAGACATTCAAGGACATGCATGAAAGTGCCTTATATTGAAGAAGAAAAAGGAGGAGGAGGAGGAGGAGGAGGAGGAGGAGTTTGGATTTCTATCTCTCCTGTAAGGGGACTCAAAGGGGCTTACAATCTCCTTTCCCTTCCCCGCTCCCCCACAACAAACACCCTGTGAGGTGGGTGGGCCTGAGAGAGATCCGAAGAACTAGGACTAGCCCAAGGCCACCCAGCTGGCATGTGTTGGAGTGCACAAGCCAATCTGGTTCACCACCTCCCCAGCACAAGTGGCAGAGCGGGGAATCAAACCCAGTTCTCCAGATTCGAGACCCCCCCTCAGGTGGAGGAATGGGGAATCGAACCTGGTTCTCAGGAGTAGAGTCCACTAACACCAAGCTCTGTAGGTCATCTAGTCTAACCCTAGAACGACACCGTGAATTCACAAGTACTTGTCTCACCGTGACCCCTGATCTATGCCCAGAGGAACTCTAGATCTCAGCCATTTAATCATACAGTACAGTCATTTAAAAATAACTTCTTAACCTTTTGGCTAAGATCAAACGTGTCGATGACGGTCACGCTCTTTTTTTTTTAATGAACGTGACTCCTTGAACCATTCAATTAAGCTAAAACACTGTTCTCTTTGTGCGGATGCCCTACAGAAGAAGATCATTTTATGTAGCTTGTGGAATAACAGAAGTGTGGGGCCCTTCCTGACGTCTTCTGGCAGGCCGTTCCACCCGGGAGGGGGGTGGGCAGCCACCACAGAGAACGCACGATCGAAACATTTCACGGGGCCGTTCTCGGAAAGGAAAACGACTTTGCCCCATCTGGAAGGCCCTTGAGGCGTAGTCCCAAATTGGAACAGGTTGGCTGTTCAGCAGCTAGGTTGGGAAACTGACTAGGGAATCCCTGGGTCGCGAGACATGAAACCATTTTCAGTAAATCCCAGGTGCTTAAATGTCCCGTCTCCCCCGAGGAGATGGAAGGACAGCATGCCCGTGCACTTGAAAGAACTCGATGATCAAATCGAGATATCTGGGCACCCATATGCTCGAGAATGTGGAGAGTATAATTGCTCCAGCCTTCCTCCTGCAGGGAAAGAAACTATTTAAAATACAGACTCCCTAGGAAATGTCTGTGCAGAGGAGGGAGGCAGGATGCATGGAAGCTGACCCACATTCTCCTGAAAGTAAAATTTTACCTCTGGTTGAAATAAAATGGTTGAAATATTTCTGGTTGAAATAAAATGAAATAAAATAAGAACATAAGAACATAAGAACAAGCCAGCTGGATCAGACCAGAGTCCATCTAGTCCAGCTCTCTGCTACTCTGGTAGCCCACTGGGTGCCTTAGGGAGACTCACGTGGGAGGAGGTGAAAGCAGGAGCAACTTCTATAGCTATTTGCTCCCGAGAACTTCCCTGGACCATTGGGCATTTTTGCAATCTCAGATCAAAGAGGATCAAGATTGGTAGCCATAAATCGACTTCTCCTCCATCAATCTGTCCAAGCCCCTTTTAAAGCCTTCCATCCTAGGGTCTGAGTGTGCTCCACTTGCACCACCTCCTGTGGCAGCATATTCCAAACACCAATCACACGTTGCGTGAAGAAGTGTTTCCTTTGATTAGTCCTAATTCTTCTCCCCAGCATTTTCAATGGATGCCCCCTGGTTCTAGTATTGTGAGAAAGAGAGAAAAAATTCTCTCTGTCAACATTTTCTGCCCCATGCATAATTGTATAGACTTATAGACTTTATGATCTTTTTTGGAGGATTACTGCACCAGTGTAGAGCAGAGAAGACCGAGGAAATAACCTAGCTATATCTCTGTACCACTCTGGAAACTGGCAGGATGTAGTGGTTAGGAGCAGGTCCCCCCCCACCCCCCCCTCCCCCCCCCCCCCGCCCCCCCCCCCCGCCCCCCCACCCCCCCCAACCCCCCCCCCCCACACACCCCCCAACCCCCCCCCCACCCCCCCCCCACACCCCCCCCCCCCCCACCCCCCCCCCCCCCCCCCCCCCCCCCCCCCCACCCCCCCCCCCCCCCACCCCCCCCCCCCCCCACCCCCCCCCCCCCCCACCCCCCCCCCCCCCCACCCCCCCCCCCCCCCACCCCCCCCCCCCCCCACCCCCCCCCCCCCCCACCCCCCCCCCCCCCCACCCCCCCCCCCCCCCACCCCCCCCCCCCCCCACCCCCCCCCCCCCCCACCCCCCCCCCCCCCCACCCCCCCCCCCCCCCACCCCCCCCCCCCCCCACCCCCCCCCCCCCCCACCCCCCCCCCCCCCCACCCCCCCCCCCCCCCACCCCCCCCCCCCCCCACCCCCCCCCCCCCCCACCCCCCCCCCCCCCCACCCCCCCCCCCCCCCACCCCCCCCCCCCCCCACCCCCCCCCCCCCCCACCCCCCCCCCCCCCCACCCCCCCCCCCCCCCACCCCCCCCCCCCCCCACCCCCCCCCCCCCCCACCCCCCCCCCCCCCCACCCCCCCCCCCCCCCACCCCCCCCCCCCCCCACCCCCCCCCCCCCCCACCCCCCCCCCCCCCCACCCCCCCCCCCCCCCACCCCCCCCCCCCCCCACCCCCCCCCCCCCCCACCCCCCCCCCCCCCCACCCCCCCCCCCCCCCACCCCCCCCCCCCCCCACCCCCCCCCCCCCCCACCCCCCCCCCCCCCCACCCCCCCCCCCCCCCACCCCCCCCCCCCCCCACCCCCCCCCCCCCCCACCCCCCCCCCCCCCCACCCCCCCCCCCCCCCACCCCCCCCCCCCCCCACCCCCCCCCCCCCCCACCCCCCCCCCCCCCCACCCCCCCCCCCCCCCACCCCCCCCCCCCCCCACCCCCCCCCCCCCCCACCCCCCCCCCCCCCCACCCCCCCCCCCCCCCACCCCCCCCCCCCCCCACCCCCCCCCCCCCCCACCCCCCCCCCCCCCCACCCCCCCCCCCCCCCACCCCCCCCCCCCCCCACCCCCCCCCCCCCCCACCCCCCCCCCCCCCCACCCCCCCCCCCCCCCACCCCCCCCCCCCCCCACCCCCCCCCCCCCCCACCCCCCCCCCCCCCCACCCCCCCCCCCCCCCACCCCCCCCCCCCCCCACCCCCCCCCCCCCCCACCCCCCCCCCCCCCCACCCCCCCCCCCCCCCACCCCCCCCCCCCCCCACCCCCCCCCCCCCCCACCCCCCCCCCCCCCCACCCCCCCCCCCCCCCACCCCCCCCCCCCCCCACCCCCCCCCCCCCCCACCCCCCCCCCCCCCCACCCCCCCCCCCCCCCACCCCCCCCCCCCCCCACCCCCCCCCCCCCCCACCCCCCCCCCCCCCCACCCCCCCCCCCCCCCACCCCCCCCCCCCCCCACCCCCCCCCCCCCCCACCCCCCCCCCCCCCCACCCCCCCCCCCCCCCACCCCCCCCCCCCCCCACCCCCCCCCCCCCCCACCCCCCCCCCCCCCCACCCCCCCCCCCCCCCACCCCCCCCCCCCCCCACCCCCCCCCCCCCCCACCCCCCCCCCCCCCCACCCCCCCCCCCCCCCACCCCCCCCCCCCCCCACCCCCCCCCCCCCCCACCCCCCCCCCCCCCCACCCCCCCCCCCCCCCACCCCCCCCCCCCCCCACCCCCCCCCCCCCCCACCCCCCCCCCCCCCCACCCCCCCCCCCCCCCACCCCCCCCCCCCCCCACCCCCCCCCCCCCCCACCCCCCCCCCCCCCCACCCCCCCCCCCCCCCACCCCCCCCCCCCCCCACCCCCCCCCCCCCCCACCCCCCCCCCCCCCCACCCCCCCCCCCCCCCACCCCCCCCCCCCCCCACCCCCCCCCCCCCCCACCCCCCCCCCCCCCCACCCCCCCCCCCCCCCACCCCCCCCCCCCCCCACCCCCCCCCCCCCCCACCCCCCCCCCCCCCCACCCCCCCCCCCCCCCACCCCCCCCCCCCCCCACCCCCCCCCCCCCCCACCCCCCCCCCCCCCCACCCCCCCCCCCCCCCACCCCCCCCCCCCCCCACCCCCCCCCCCCCCCACCCCCCCCCCCCCCCACCCCCCCCCCCCCCCACCCCCCCCCCCCCCCACCCCCCCCCCCCCCCACCCCCCCCCCCCCCCACCCCCCCCCCCCCCCACCCCCCCCCCCCCCCACCCCCCCCCCCCCCCACCCCCCCCCCCCCCCACCCCCCCCCCCCCCCACCCCCCCCCCCCCCCACCCCCCCCCCCCCCCACCCCCCCCCCCCCCCACCCCCCCCCCCCCCCACCCCCCCCCCCCCCCACCCCCCCCCCCCCCCACCCCCCCCCCCCCCCACCCCCCCCCCCCCCCACCCCCCCCCCCCCCCACCCCCCCCCCCCCCCACCCCCCCCCCCCCCCACCCCCCCCCCCCCCCACCCCCCCCCCCCCCCACCCCCCCCCCCCCCCACCCCCCCCCCCCCCCACCCCCCCCCCCCCCCACCCCCCCCCCCCCCCACCCCCCCCCCCCCCCACCCCCCCCCCCCCCCACCCCCCCCCCCCCCCACCCCCCCCCCCCCCCACCCCCCCCCCCCCCCACCCCCCCCCCCCCCCACCCCCCCCCCCCCCCACCCCCCCCCCCCCCCACCCCCCCCCCCCCCCACCCCCCCCCCCCCCCACCCCCCCCCCCCCCCACCCCCCCCCCCCCCCACCCCCCCCCCCCCCCACCCCCCCCCCCCCCCACCCCCCCCCCCCCCCACCCCCCCCCCCCCCCACCCCCCCCCCCCCCCACCCCCCCCCCCCCCCACCCCCCCCCCCCCCCACCCCCCCCCCCCCCCACCCCCCCCCCCCCCCACCCCCCCCCCCCCCCACCCCCCCCCCCCCCCACCCCCCCCCCCCCCCACCCCCCCCCCCCCCCACCCCCCCCCCCCCCCACCCCCCCCCCCCCCCACCCCCCCCCCCCCCCACCCCCCCCCCCCCCCACCCCCCCCCCCCCCCACCCCCCCCCCCCCCCACCCCCCCCCCCCCCCACCCCCCCCCCCCCCCACCCCCCCCCCCCCCCACCCCCCCCCCCCCCCACCCCCCCCCCCCCCCACCCCCCCCCCCCCCCACCCCCCCCCCCCCCCACCCCCCCCCCCCCCCACCCCCCCCCCCCCCCACCCCCCCCCCCCCCCACCCCCCCCCCCCCCCACCCCCCCCCCCCCCCACCCCCCCCCCCCCCCACCCCCCCCCCCCCCCACCCCCCCCCCCCCCCACCCCCCCCCCCCCCCACCCCCCCCCCCCCCCACCCCCCCCCCCCCCCACCCCCCCCCCCCCCCACCCCCCCCCCCCCCCACCCCCCCCCCCCCCCACCCCCCCCCCCCCCCACCCCCCCCCCCCCCCACCCCCCCCCCCCCCCACCCCCCCCCCCCCCCACCCCCCCCCCCCCCCACCCCCCCCCCCCCCCACCCCCCCCCCCCCCCACCCCCCCCCCCCCCCACCCCCCCCCCCCCCCACCCCCCCCCCCCCCCACCCCCCCCCCCCCCCACCCCCCCCCCCCCCCACCCCCCCCCCCCCCCACCCCCCCCCCCCCCCACCCCCCCCCCCCCCCACCCCCCCCCCCCCCCACCCCCCCCCCCCCCCACCCCCCCCCCCCCCCACCCCCCCCCCCCCCCACCCCCCCCCCCCCCCACCCCCCCCCCCCCCCACCCCCCCCCCCCCCCACCCCCCCCCCCCCCCACCCCCCCCCCCCCCCACCCCCCCCCCCCCCCACCCCCCCCCCCCCCCACCCCCCCCCCCCCCCACCCCCCCCCCCCCCCACCCCCCCCCCCCCCCACCCCCCCCCCCCCCCACCCCCCCCCCCCCCCACCCCCCCCCCCCCCCACCCCCCCCCCCCCCCACCCCCCCCCCCCCCCACCCCCCCCCCCCCCCACCCCCCCCCCCCCCCACCCCCCCCCCCCCCCACCCCCCCCCCCCCCCACCCCCCCCCCCCCCCACCCCCCCCCCCCCCCACCCCCCCCCCCCCCCACCCCCCCCCCCCCCCACCCCCCCCCCCCCCCACCCCCCCCCCCCCCCACCCCCCCCCCCCCCCACCCCCCCCCCCCCCCACCCCCCCCCCCCCCCACCCCCCCCCCCCCCCACCCCCCCCCCCCCCCACCCCCCCCCCCCCCCACCCCCCCCCCCCCCCACCCCCCCCCCCCCCCACCCCCCCCCCCCCCCACCCCCCCCCCCCCCCACCCCCCCCCCCCCCCACCCCCCCCCCCCCCCACCCCCCCCCCCCCCCACCCCCCCCCCCCCCCACCCCCCCCCCCCCCCACCCCCCCCCCCCCCCACCCCCCCCCCCCCCCACCCCCCCCCCCCCCCACCCCCCCCCCCCCCCACCCCCCCCCCCCCCCACCCCCCCCCCCCCCCACCCCCCCCCCCCCCCACCCCCCCCCCCCCCCACCCCCCCCCCCCCCCACCCCCCCCCCCCCCCACCCCCCCCCCCCCCCACCCCCCCCCCCCCCCACCCCCCCCCCCCCCCACCCCCCCCCCCCCCCACCCCCCCCCCCCCCCACCCCCCCCCCCCCCCACCCCCCCCCCCCCCCACCCCCCCCCCCCCCCACCCCCCCCCCCCCCCACCCCCCCCCCCCCCCACCCCCCCCCCCCCCCACCCCCCCCCCCCCCCACCCCCCCCCCCCCCCACCCCCCCCCCCCCCCACCCCCCCCCCCCCCCACCCCCCCCCCCCCCCACCCCCCCCCCCCCCCACCCCCCCCCCCCCCCACCCCCCCCCCCCCCCACCCCCCCCCCCCCCCACCCCCCCCCCCCCCCACCCCCCCCCCCCCCCACCCCCCCCCCCCCCCACCCCCCCCCCCCCCCACCCCCCCCCCCCCCCACCCCCCCCCCCCCCCACCCCCCCCCCCCCCCACCCCCCCCCCCCCCCACCCCCCCCCCCCCCCACCCCCCCCCCCCCCCACCCCCCCCCCCCCCCACCCCCCCCCCCCCCCACCCCCCCCCCCCCCCACCCCCCCCCCCCCCCACCCCCCCCCCCCCCCACCCCCCCCCCCCCCCACCCCCCCCCCCCCCCACCCCCCCCCCCCCCCACCCCCCCCCCCCCCCACCCCCCCCCCCCCCCACCCCCCCCCCCCCCCACCCCCCCCCCCCCCCACCCCCCCCCCCCCCCACCCCCCCCCCCCCCCACCCCCCCCCCCCCCCACCCCCCCCCCCCCCCACCCCCCCCCCCCCCCACCCCCCCCCCCCCCCACCCCCCCCCCCCCCCACCCCCCCCCCCCCCCACCCCCCCCCCCCCCCACCCCCCCCCCCCCCCACCCCCCCCCCCCCCCACCCCCCCCCCCCCCCACCCCCCCCCCCCCCCACCCCCCCCCCCCCCCACCCCCCCCCCCCCCCACCCCCCCCCCCCCCCACCCCCCCCCCCCCCCACCCCCCCCCCCCCCCACCCCCCCCCCCCCCCACCCCCCCCCCCCCCCACCCCCCCCCCCCCCCACCCCCCCCCCCCCCCACCCCCCCCCCCCCCCACCCCCCCCCCCCCCCACCCCCCCCCCCCCCCACCCCCCCCCCCCCCCACCCCCCCCCCCCCCCACCCCCCCCCCCCCCCACCCCCCCCCCCCCCCACCCCCCCCCCCCCCCACCCCCCCCCCCCCCCACCCCCCCCCCCCCCCACCCCCCCCCCCCCCCACCCCCCCCCCCCCCCACCCCCCCCCCCCCCCACCCCCCCCCCCCCCCACCCCCCCCCCCCCCCACCCCCCCCCCCCCCCACCCCCCCCCCCCCCCACCCCCCCCCCCCCCCACCCCCCCCCCCCCCCACCCCCCCCCCCCCCCACCCCCCCCCCCCCCCACCCCCCCCCCCCCCCACCCCCCCCCCCCCCCACCCCCCCCCCCCCCCACCCCCCCCCCCCCCCACCCCCCCCCCCCCCCACCCCCCCCCCCCCCCACCCCCCCCCCCCCCCACCCCCCCCCCCCCCCACCCCCCCCCCCCCCCACCCCCCCCCCCCCCCACCCCCCCCCCCCCCCACCCCCCCCCCCCCCCACCCCCCCCCCCCCCCACCCCCCCCCCCCCCCACCCCCCCCCCCCCCCACCCCCCCCCCCCCCCACCCCCCCCCCCCCCCACCCCCCCCCCCCCCCACCCCCCCCCCCCCCCACCCCCCCCCCCCCCCACCCCCCCCCCCCCCCACCCCCCCCCCCCCCCACCCCCCCCCCCCCCCACCCCCCCCCCCCCCCACCCCCCCCCCCCCCCACCCCCCCCCCCCCCCACCCCCCCCCCCCCCCACCCCCCCCCCCCCCCACCCCCCCCCCCCCCCACCCCCCCCCCCCCCCACCCCCCCCCCCCCCCACCCCCCCCCCCCCCCACCCCCCCCCCCCCCCACCCCCCCCCCCCCCCACCCCCCCCCCCCCCCACCCCCCCCCCCCCCCACCCCCCCCCCCCCCCACCCCCCCCCCCCCCCACCCCCCCCCCCCCCCACCCCCCCCCCCCCCCACCCCCCCCCCCCCCCACCCCCCCCCCCCCCCACCCCCCCCCCCCCCCACCCCCCCCCCCCCCCACCCCCCCCCCCCCCCACCCCCCCCCCCCCCCACCCCCCCCCCCCCCCACCCCCCCCCCCCCCCACCCCCCCCCCCCCCCACCCCCCCCCCCCCCCACCCCCCCCCCCCCCCACCCCCCCCCCCCCCCACCCCCCCCCCCCCCCACCCCCCCCCCCCCCCACCCCCCCCCCCCCCCACCCCCCCCCCCCCCCACCCCCCCCCCCCCCCACCCCCCCCCCCCCCCACCCCCCCCCCCCCCCACCCCCCCCCCCCCCCACCCCCCCCCCCCCCCACCCCCCCCCCCCCCCACCCCCCCCCCCCCCCACCCCCCCCCCCCCCCACCCCCCCCCCCCCCCACCCCCCCCCCCCCCCACCCCCCCCCCCCCCCACCCCCCCCCCCCCCCACCCCCCCCCCCCCCCACCCCCCCCCCCCCCCACCCCCCCCCCCCCCCACCCCCCCCCCCCCCCACCCCCCCCCCCCCCCACCCCCCCCCCCCCCCACCCCCCCCCCCCCCCACCCCCCCCCCCCCCCACCCCCCCCCCCCCCCACCCCCCCCCCCCCCCACCCCCCCCCCCCCCCACCCCCCCCCCCCCCCACCCCCCCCCCCCCCCACCCCCCCCCCCCCCCACCCCCCCCCCCCCCCACCCCCCCCCCCCCCCACCCCCCCCCCCCCCCACCCCCCCCCCCCCCCACCCCCCCCCCCCCCCACCCCCCCCCCCCCCCACCCCCCCCCCCCCCCACCCCCCCCCCCCCCCACCCCCCCCCCCCCCCACCCCCCCCCCCCCCCACCCCCCCCCCCCCCCACCCCCCCCCCCCCCCACCCCCCCCCCCCCCCACCCCCCCCCCCCCCCACCCCCCCCCCCCCCCACCCCCCCCCCCCCCCACCCCCCCCCCCCCCCACCCCCCCCCCCCCCCACCCCCCCCCCCCCCCACCCCCCCCCCCCCCCACCCCCCCCCCCCCCCACCCCCCCCCCCCCCCACCCCCCCCCCCCCCCACCCCCCCCCCCCCCCACCCCCCCCCCCCCCCACCCCCCCCCCCCCCCACCCCCCCCCCCCCCCACCCCCCCCCCCCCCCACCCCCCCCCCCCCCCACCCCCCCCCCCCCCCACCCCCCCCCCCCCCCACCCCCCCCCCCCCCCACCCCCCCCCCCCCCCACCCCCCCCCCCCCCCACCCCCCCCCCCCCCCACCCCCCCCCCCCCCCACCCCCCCCCCCCCCCACCCCCCCCCCCCCCCACCCCCCCCCCCCCCCACCCCCCCCCCCCCCCACCCCCCCCCCCCCCCACCCCCCCCCCCCCCCACCCCCCCCCCCCCCCACCCCCCCCCCCCCCCACCCCCCCCCCCCCCCACCCCCCCCCCCCCCCACCCCCCCCCCCCCCCACCCCCCCCCCCCCCCACCCCCCCCCCCCCCCACCCCCCCCCCCCCCCACCCCCCCCCCCCCCCACCCCCCCCCCCCCCCACCCCCCCCCCCCCCCACCCCCCCCCCCCCCCACCCCCCCCCCCCCCCACCCCCCCCCCCCCCCACCCCCCCCCCCCCCCACCCCCCCCCCCCCCCACCCCCCCCCCCCCCCACCCCCCCCCCCCCCCACCCCCCCCCCCCCCCACCCCCCCCCCCCCCCACCCCCCCCCCCCCCCACCCCCCCCCCCCCCCACCCCCCCCCCCCCCCACCCCCCCCCCCCCCCACCCCCCCCCCCCCCCACCCCCCCCCCCCCCCACCCCCCCCCCCCCCCACCCCCCCCCCCCCCCACCCCCCCCCCCCCCCACCCCCCCCCCCCCCCACCCCCCCCCCCCCCCACCCCCCCCCCCCCCCACCCCCCCCCCCCCCCACCCCCCCCCCCCCCCACCCCCCCCCCCCCCCACCCCCCCCCCCCCCCACCCCCCCCCCCCCCCACCCCCCCCCCCCCCCACCCCCCCCCCCCCCCACCCCCCCCCCCCCCCACCCCCCCCCCCCCCCACCCCCCCCCCCCCCCACCCCCCCCCCCCCCCACCCCCCCCCCCCCCCACCCCCCCCCCCCCCCACCCCCCCCCCCCCCCACCCCCCCCCCCCCCCACCCCCCCCCCCCCCCACCCCCCCCCCCCCCCACCCCCCCCCCCCCCCACCCCCCCCCCCCCCCACCCCCCCCCCCCCCCACCCCCCCCCCCCCCCACCCCCCCCCCCCCCCACCCCCCCCCCCCCCCACCCCCCCCCCCCCCCACCCCCCCCCCCCCCCACCCCCCCCCCCCCCCACCCCCCCCCCCCCCCACCCCCCCCCCCCCCCACCCCCCCCCCCCCCCACCCCCCCCCCCCCCCACCCCCCCCCCCCCCCACCCCCCCCCCCCCCCACCCCCCCCCCCCCCCACCCCCCCCCCCCCCCACCCCCCCCCCCCCCCACCCCCCCCCCCCCCCACCCCCCCCCCCCCCCACCCCCCCCCCCCCCCACCCCCCCCCCCCCCCACCCCCCCCCCCCCCCACCCCCCCCCCCCCCCACCCCCCCCCCCCCCCACCCCCCCCCCCCCCCACCCCCCCCCCCCCCCACCCCCCCCCCCCCCCACCCCCCCCCCCCCCCACCCCCCCCCCCCCCCACCCCCCCCCCCCCCCACCCCCCCCCCCCCCCACCCCCCCCCCCCCCCACCCCCCCCCCCCCCCACCCCCCCCCCCCCCCACCCCCCCCCCCCCCCACCCCCCCCCCCCCCCACCCCCCCCCCCCCCCACCCCCCCCCCCCCCCACCCCCCCCCCCCCCCACCCCCCCCCCCCCCCACCCCCCCCCCCCCCCACCCCCCCCCCCCCCCACCCCCCCCCCCCCCCACCCCCCCCCCCCCCCACCCCCCCCCCCCCCCACCCCCCCCCCCCCCCACCCCCCCCCCCCCCCACCCCCCCCCCCCCCCACCCCCCCCCCCCCCCACCCCCCCCCCCCCCCACCCCCCCCCCCCCCCACCCCCCCCCCCCCCCACCCCCCCCCCCCCCCACCCCCCCCCCCCCCCACCCCCCCCCCCCCCCACCCCCCCCCCCCCCCACCCCCCCCCCCCCCCACCCCCCCCCCCCCCCACCCCCCCCCCCCCCCACCCCCCCCCCCCCCCACCCCCCCCCCCCCCCACCCCCCCCCCCCCCCACCCCCCCCCCCCCCCACCCCCCCCCCCCCCCACCCCCCCCCCCCCCCACCCCCCCCCCCCCCCACCCCCCCCCCCCCCCACCCCCCCCCCCCCCCACCCCCCCCCCCCCCCACCCCCCCCCCCCCCCACCCCCCCCCCCCCCCACCCCCCCCCCCCCCCACCCCCCCCCCCCCCCACCCCCCCCCCCCCCCACCCCCCCCCCCCCCCACCCCCCCCCCCCCCCACCCCCCCCCCCCCCCACCCCCCCCCCCCCCCACCCCCCCCCCCCCCCACCCCCCCCCCCCCCCACCCCCCCCCCCCCCCACCCCCCCCCCCCCCCACCCCCCCCCCCCCCCACCCCCCCCCCCCCCCACCCCCCCCCCCCCCCACCCCCCCCCCCCCCCACCCCCCCCCCCCCCCACCCCCCCCCCCCCCCACCCCCCCCCCCCCCCACCCCCCCCCCCCCCCACCCCCCCCCCCCCCCACCCCCCCCCCCCCCCACCCCCCCCCCCCCCCACCCCCCCCCCCCCCCACCCCCCCCCCCCCCCACCCCCCCCCCCCCCCACCCCCCCCCCCCCCCACCCCCCCCCCCCCCCACCCCCCCCCCCCCCCACCCCCCCCCCCCCCCACCCCCCCCCCCCCCCACCCCCCCCCCCCCCCACCCCCCCCCCCCCCCACCCCCCCCCCCCCCCACCCCCCCCCCCCCCCACCCCCCCCCCCCCCCACCCCCCCCCCCCCCCACCCCCCCCCCCCCCCACCCCCCCCCCCCCCCACCCCCCCCCCCCCCCACCCCCCCCCCCCCCCACCCCCCCCCCCCCCCACCCCCCCCCCCCCCCACCCCCCCCCCCCCCCACCCCCCCCCCCCCCCACCCCCCCCCCCCCCCACCCCCCCCCCCCCCCACCCCCCCCCCCCCCCACCCCCCCCCCCCCCCACCCCCCCCCCCCCCCACCCCCCCCCCCCCCCACCCCCCCCCCCCCCCACCCCCCCCCCCCCCCACCCCCCCCCCCCCCCACCCCCCCCCCCCCCCACCCCCCCCCCCCCCCACCCCCCCCCCCCCCCACCCCCCCCCCCCCCCACCCCCCCCCCCCCCCACCCCCCCCCCCCCCCACCCCCCCCCCCCCCCACCCCCCCCCCCCCCCACCCCCCCCCCCCCCCACCCCCCCCCCCCCCCACCCCCCCCCCCCCCCACCCCCCCCCCCCCCCACCCCCCCCCCCCCCCACCCCCCCCCCCCCCCACCCCCCCCCCCCCCCACCCCCCCCCCCCCCCACCCCCCCCCCCCCCCACCCCCCCCCCCCCCCACCCCCCCCCCCCCCCACCCCCCCCCCCCCCCACCCCCCCCCCCCCCCACCCCCCCCCCCCCCCACCCCCCCCCCCCCCCACCCCCCCCCCCCCCCACCCCCCCCCCCCCCCACCCCCCCCCCCCCCCACCCCCCCCCCCCCCCACCCCCCCCCCCCCCCACCCCCCCCCCCCCCCACCCCCCCCCCCCCCCACCCCCCCCCCCCCCCACCCCCCCCCCCCCCCACCCCCCCCCCCCCCCACCCCCCCCCCCCCCCACCCCCCCCCCCCCCCACCCCCCCCCCCCCCCACCCCCCCCCCCCCCCACCCCCCCCCCCCCCCACCCCCCCCCCCCCCCACCCCCCCCCCCCCCCACCCCCCCCCCCCCCCACCCCCCCCCCCCCCCACCCCCCCCCCCCCCCACCCCCCCCCCCCCCCACCCCCCCCCCCCCCCACCCCCCCCCCCCCCCACCCCCCCCCCCCCCCACCCCCCCCCCCCCCCACCCCCCCCCCCCCCCACCCCCCCCCCCCCCCACCCCCCCCCCCCCCCACCCCCCCCCCCCCCCACCCCCCCCCCCCCCCACCCCCCCCCCCCCCCACCCCCCCCCCCCCCCACCCCCCCCCCCCCCCACCCCCCCCCCCCCCCACCCCCCCCCCCCCCCACCCCCCCCCCCCCCCACCCCCCCCCCCCCCCACCCCCCCCCCCCCCCACCCCCCCCCCCCCCCACCCCCCCCCCCCCCCACCCCCCCCCCCCCCCACCCCCCCCCCCCCCCACCCCCCCCCCCCCCCACCCCCCCCCCCCCCCACCCCCCCCCCCCCCCACCCCCCCCCCCCCCCACCCCCCCCCCCCCCCACCCCCCCCCCCCCCCACCCCCCCCCCCCCCCACCCCCCCCCCCCCCCACCCCCCCCCCCCCCCACCCCCCCCCCCCCCCACCCCCCCCCCCCCCCACCCCCCCCCCCCCCCACCCCCCCCCCCCCCCACCCCCCCCCCCCCCCACCCCCCCCCCCCCCCACCCCCCCCCCCCCCCACCCCCCCCCCCCCCCACCCCCCCCCCCCCCCACCCCCCCCCCCCCCCACCCCCCCCCCCCCCCACCCCCCCCCCCCCCCACCCCCCCCCCCCCCCACCCCCCCCCCCCCCCACCCCCCCCCCCCCCCACCCCCCCCCCCCCCCACCCCCCCCCCCCCCCACCCCCCCCCCCCCCCACCCCCCCCCCCCCCCACCCCCCCCCCCCCCCACCCCCCCCCCCCCCCACCCCCCCCCCCCCCCACCCCCCCCCCCCCCCACCCCCCCCCCCCCCCACCCCCCCCCCCCCCCACCCCCCCCCCCCCCCACCCCCCCCCCCCCCCACCCCCCCCCCCCCCCACCCCCCCCCCCCCCCACCCCCCCCCCCCCCCACCCCCCCCCCCCCCCACCCCCCCCCCCCCCCACCCCCCCCCCCCCCCACCCCCCCCCCCCCCCACCCCCCCCCCCCCCCACCCCCCCCCCCCCCCACCCCCCCCCCCCCCCACCCCCCCCCCCCCCCACCCCCCCCCCCCCCCACCCCCCCCCCCCCCCACCCCCCCCCCCCCCCACCCCCCCCCCCCCCCACCCCCCCCCCCCCCCACCCCCCCCCCCCCCCACCCCCCCCCCCCCCCACCCCCCCCCCCCCCCACCCCCCCCCCCCCCCACCCCCCCCCCCCCCCACCCCCCCCCCCCCCCACCCCCCCCCCCCCCCACCCCCCCCCCCCCCCACCCCCCCCCCCCCCCACCCCCCCCCCCCCCCACCCCCCCCCCCCCCCACCCCCCCCCCCCCCCACCCCCCCCCCCCCCCACCCCCCCCCCCCCCCACCCCCCCCCCCCCCCACCCCCCCCCCCCCCCACCCCCCCCCCCCCCCACCCCCCCCCCCCCCCACCCCCCCCCCCCCCCACCCCCCCCCCCCCCCACCCCCCCCCCCCCCCACCCCCCCCCCCCCCCACCCCCCCCCCCCCCCACCCCCCCCCCCCCCCACCCCCCCCCCCCCCCACCCCCCCCCCCCCCCACCCCCCCCCCCCCCCACCCCCCCCCCCCCCCACCCCCCCCCCCCCCCACCCCCCCCCCCCCCCACCCCCCCCCCCCCCCACCCCCCCCCCCCCCCACCCCCCCCCCCCCCCACCCCCCCCCCCCCCCACCCCCCCCCCCCCCCACCCCCCCCCCCCCCCACCCCCCCCCCCCCCCACCCC
Source organism: Sphaerodactylus townsendi (assembly GCF_021028975.2). Taxonomy (NCBI): domain Eukaryota; kingdom Metazoa; phylum Chordata; class Lepidosauria; order Squamata; family Sphaerodactylidae; genus Sphaerodactylus; species Sphaerodactylus townsendi. Next base: position 4,517,808 of record NC_059431.1, on the reverse strand, counting down.
CCCCCCCCCCCACCCCCCCCCCCCCCCACCCCCCCCCCCCCCCACCCCCCCCCCCCCCCACCCCCCCCCCCCCCCACCCCCCCCCCCCCCCACCCCCCCCCCCCCCCACCCCCCCCCCCCCCCACCCCCCCCCCCCCCCACCCCCCCCCCCCCCCACCCCCCCCCCCCCCCACCCCCCCCCCCCCCCACCCCCCCCCCCCCCCACCCCCCCCCCCCCCCACCCCCCCCCCCCCCCACCCCCCCCCCCCCCCACCCCCCCCCCCCCCCACCCCCCCCCCCCCCCACCCCCCCCCCCCCCCACCCCCCCCCCCCCCCACCCCCCCCCCCCCCCACCCCCCCCCCCCCCCACCCCCCCCCCCCCCCACCCCCCCCCCCCCCCACCCCCCCCCCCCCCCACCCCCCCCCCCCCCCACCCCCCCCCCCCCCCACCCCCCCCCCCCCCCACCCCCCCCCCCCCCCACCCCCCCCCCCCCCCACCCCCCCCCCCCCCCACCCCCCCCCCCCCCCACCCCCCCCCCCCCCCACCCCCCCCCCCCCCCACCCCCCCCCCCCCCCACCCCCCCCCCCCCCCACCCCCCCCCCCCCCCACCCCCCCCCCCCCCCACCCCCCCCCCCCCCCACCCCCCCCCCCCCCCACCCCCCCCCCCCCCCACCCCCCCCCCCCCCCACCCCCCCCCCCCCCCACCCCCCCCCCCCCCCACCCCCCCCCCCCCCCACCCCCCCCCCCCCCCACCCCCCCCCCCCCCCACCCCCCCCCCCCCCCACCCCCCCCCCCCCCCACCCCCCCCCCCCCCCACCCCCCCCCCCCCCCACCCCCCCCCCCCCCCACCCCCCCCCCCCCCCACCCCCCCCCCCCCCCACCCCCCCCCCCCCCCACCCCCCCCCCCCCCCACCCCCCCCCCCCCCCACCCCCCCCCCCCCCCACCCCCCCCCCCCCCCACCCCCCCCCCCCCCCACCCCCCCCCCCCCCCACCCCCCCCCCCCCCCACCCCCCCCCCCCCCCACCCCCCCCCCCCCCCACCCCCCCCCCCCCCCACCCCCCCCCCCCCCCACCCCCCCCCCCCCCCACCCCCCCCCCCCCCCACCCCCCCCCCCCCCCACCCCCCCCCCCCCCCACCCCCCCCCCCCCCCACCCCCCCCCCCCCCCACCCCCCCCCCCCCCCACCCCCCCCCCCCCCCACCCCCCCCCCCCCCCACCCCCCCCCCCCCCCACCCCCCCCCCCCCCCACCCCCCCCCCCCCCCACCCCCCCCCCCCCCCACCCCCCCCCCCCCCCACCCCCCCCCCCCCCCACCCCCCCCCCCCCCCACCCCCCCCCCCCCCCACCCCCCCCCCCCCCCACCCCCCCCCCCCCCCACCCCCCCCCCCCCCCACCCCCCCCCCCCCCCACCCCCCCCCCCCCCCACCCCCCCCCCCCCCCACCCCCCCCCCCCCCCACCCCCCCCCCCCCCCACCCCCCCCCCCCCCCACCCCCCCCCCCCCCCACCCCCCCCCCCCCCCACCCCCCCCCCCCCCCACCCCCCCCCCCCCCCACCCCCCCCCCCCCCCACCCCCCCCCCCCCCCACCCCCCCCCCCCCCCACCCCCCCCCCCCCCCACCCCCCCCCCCCCCCACCCCCCCCCCCCCCCACCCCCCCCCCCCCCCACCCCCCCCCCCCCCCACCCCCCCCCCCCCCCACCCCCCCCCCCCCCCACCCCCCCCCCCCCCCACCCCCCCCCCCCCCCACCCCCCCCCCCCCCCACCCCCCCCCCCCCCCACCCCCCCCCCCCCCCACCCCCCCCCCCCCCCACCCCCCCCCCCCCCCACCCCCCCCCCCCCCCACCCCCCCCCCCCCCCACCCCCCCCCCCCCCCACCCCCCCCCCCCCCCACCCCCCCCCCCCCCCACCCCCCCCCCCCCCCACCCCCCCCCCCCCCCACCCCCCCCCCCCCCCACCCCCCCCCCCCCCCACCCCCCCCCCCCCCCACCCCCCCCCCCCCCCACCCCCCCCCCCCCCCACCCCCCCCCCCCCCCACCCCCCCCCCCCCCCACCCCCCCCCCCCCCCACCCCCCCCCCCCCCCACCCCCCCCCCCCCCCACCCCCCCCCCCCCCCACCCCCCCCCCCCCCCACCCCCCCCCCCCCCCACCCCCCCCCCCCCCCACCCCCCCCCCCCCCCACCCCCCCCCCCCCCCACCCCCCCCCCCCCCCACCCCCCCCCCCCCCCACCCCCCCCCCCCCCCACCCCCCCCCCCCCCCACCCCCCCCCCCCCCCACCCCCCCCCCCCCCCACCCCCCCCCCCCCCCACCCCCCCCCCCCCCCACCCCCCCCCCCCCCCACCCCCCCCCCCCCCCACCCCCCCCCCCCCCCACCCCCCCCCCCCCCCACCCCCCCCCCCCCCCACCCCCCCCCCCCCCCACCCCCCCCCCCCCCCACCCCCCCCCCCCCCCACCCCCCCCCCCCCCCACCCCCCCCCCCCCCCACCCCCCCCCCCCCCCACCCCCCCCCCCCCCCACCCCCCCCCCCCCCCACCCCCCCCCCCCCCCACCCCCCCCCCCCCCCACCCCCCCCCCCCCCCACCCCCCCCCCCCCCCACCCCCCCCCCCCCCCACCCCCCCCCCCCCCCACCCCCCCCCCCCCCCACCCCCCCCCCCCCCCACCCCCCCCCCCCCCCACCCCCCCCCCCCCCCACCCCCCCCCCCCCCCACCCCCCCCCCCCCCCACCCCCCCCCCCCCCCACCCCCCCCCCCCCCCACCCCCCCCCCCCCCCACCCCCCCCCCCCCCCACCCCCCCCCCCCCCCACCCCCCCCCCCCCCCACCCCCCCCCCCCCCCACCCCCCCCCCCCCCCACCCCCCCCCCCCCCCACCCCCCCCCCCCCCCACCCCCCCCCCCCCCCACCCCCCCCCCCCCCCACCCCCCCCCCCCCCCACCCCCCCCCCCCCCCACCCCCCCCCCCCCCCACCCCCCCCCCCCCCCACCCCCCCCCCCCCCCACCCCCCCCCCCCCCCACCCCCCCCCCCCCCCACCCCCCCCCCCCCCCACCCCCCCCCCCCCCCACCCCCCCCCCCCCCCACCCCCCCCCCCCCCCACCCCCCCCCCCCCCCACCCCCCCCCCCCCCCACCCCCCCCCCCCCCCACCCCCCCCCCCCCCCACCCCCCCCCCCCCCCACCCCCCCCCCCCCCCACCCCCCCCCCCCCCCACCCCCCCCCCCCCCCACCCCCCCCCCCCCCCACCCCCCCCCCCCCCCACCCCCCCCCCCCCCCACCCCCCCCCCCCCCCACCCCCCCCCCCCCCCACCCCCCCCCCCCCCCACCCCCCCCCCCCCCCACCCCCCCCCCCCCCCACCCCCCCCCCCCCCCACCCCCCCCCCCCCCCACCCCCCCCCCCCCCCACCCCCCCCCCCCCCCACCCCCCCCCCCCCCCACCCCCCCCCCCCCCCACCCCCCCCCCCCCCCACCCCCCCCCCCCCCCACCCCCCCCCCCCCCCACCCCCCCCCCCCCCCACCCCCCCCCCCCCCCACCCCCCCCCCCCCCCACCCCCCCCCCCCCCCACCCCCCCCCCCCCCCACCCCCCCCCCCCCCCACCCCCCCCCCCCCCCACCCCCCCCCCCCCCCACCCCCCCCCCCCCCCACCCCCCCCCCCCCCCACCCCCCCCCCCCCCCACCCCCCCCCCCCCCCACCCCCCCCCCCCCCCACCCCCCCCCCCCCCCACCCCCCCCCCCCCCCACCCCCCCCCCCCCCCACCCCCCCCCCCCCCCACCCCCCCCCCCCCCCACCCCCCCCCCCCCCCACCCCCCCCCCCCCCCACCCCCCCCCCCCCCCACCCCCCCCCCCCCCCACCCCCCCCCCCCCCCACCCCCCCCCCCCCCCACCCCCCCCCCCCCCCACCCCCCCCCCCCCCCACCCCCCCCCCCCCCCACCCCCCCCCCCCCCCACCCCCCCCCCCCCCCACCCCCCCCCCCCCCCACCCCCCCCCCCCCCCACCCCCCCCCCCCCCCACCCCCCCCCCCCCCCACCCCCCCCCCCCCCCACCCCCCCCCCCCCCCACCCCCCCCCCCCCCCACCCCCCCCCCCCCCCACCCCCCCCCCCCCCCACCCCCCCCCCCCCCCACCCCCCCCCCCCCCCACCCCCCCCCCCCCCCACCCCCCCCCCCCCCCACCCCCCCCCCCCCCCACCCCCCCCCCCCCCCACCCCCCCCCCCCCCCACCCCCCCCCCCCCCCACCCCCCCCCCCCCCCACCCCCCCCCCCCCCCACCCCCCCCCCCCCCCACCCCCCCCCCCCCCCACCCCCCCCCCCCCCCACCCCCCCCCCCCCCCACCCCCCCCCCCCCCCACCCCCCCCCCCCCCCACCCCCCCCCCCCCCCACCCCCCCCCCCCCCCACCCCCCCCCCCCCCCACCCCCCCCCCCCCCCACCCCCCCCCCCCCCCACCCCCCCCCCCCCCCACCCCCCCCCCCCCCCACCCCCCCCCCCCCCCACCCCCCCCCCCCCCCACCCCCCCCCCCCCCCACCCCCCCCCCCCCCCACCCCCCCCCCCCCCCACCCCCCCCCCCCCCCACCCCCCCCCCCCCCCACCCCCCCCCCCCCCCACCCCCCCCCCCCCCCACCCCCCCCCCCCCCCACCCCCCCCCCCCCCCACCCCCCCCCCCCCCCACCCCCCCCCCCCCCCACCCCCCCCCCCCCCCACCCCCCCCCCCCCCCACCCCCCCCCCCCCCCACCCCCCCCCCCCCCCACCCCCCCCCCCCCCCACCCCCCCCCCCCCCCACCCCCCCCCCCCCCCACCCCCCCCCCCCCCCACCCCCCCCCCCCCCCACCCCCCCCCCCCCCCACCCCCCCCCCCCCCCACCCCCCCCCCCCCCCACCCCCCCCCCCCCCCACCCCCCCCCCCCCCCACCCCCCCCCCCCCCCACCCCCCCCCCCCCCCACCCCCCCCCCCCCCCACCCCCCCCCCCCCCCACCCCCCCCCCCCCCCACCCCCCCCCCCCCCCACCCCCCCCCCCCCCCACCCCCCCCCCCCCCCACCCCCCCCCCCCCCCACCCCCCCCCCCCCCCACCCCCCCCCCCCCCCACCCCCCCCCCCCCCCACCCCCCCCCCCCCCCACCCCCCCCCCCCCCCACCCCCCCCCCCCCCCACCCCCCCCCCCCCCCACCCCCCCCCCCCCCCACCCCCCCCCCCCCCCACCCCCCCCCCCCCCCACCCCCCCCCCCCCCCACCCCCCCCCCCCCCCACCCCCCCCCCCCCCCACCCCCCCCCCCCCCCACCCCCCCCCCCCCCCACCCCCCCCCCCCCCCACCCCCCCCCCCCCCCACCCCCCCCCCCCCCCACCCCCCCCCCCCCCCACCCCCCCCCCCCCCCACCCCCCCCCCCCCCCACCCCCCCCCCCCCCCACCCCCCCCCCCCCCCACCCCCCCCCCCCCCCACCCCCCCCCCCCCCCACCCCCCCCCCCCCCCACCCCCCCCCCCCCCCACCCCCCCCCCCCCCCACCCCCCCCCCCCCCCACCCCCCCCCCCCCCCACCCCCCCCCCCCCCCACCCCCCCCCCCCCCCACCCCCCCCCCCCCCCACCCCCCCCCCCCCCCACCCCCCCCCCCCCCCACCCCCCCCCCCCCCCACCCCCCCCCCCCCCCACCCCCCCCCCCCCCCACCCCCCCCCCCCCCCACCCCCCCCCCCCCCCACCCCCCCCCCCCCCCACCCCCCCCCCCCCCCACCCCCCCCCCCCCCCACCCCCCCCCCCCCCCACCCCCCCCCCCCCCCACCCCCCCCCCCCCCCACCCCCCCCCCCCCCCACCCCCCCCCCCCCCCACCCCCCCCCCCCCCCACCCCCCCCCCCCCCCACCCCCCCCCCCCCCCACCCCCCCCCCCCCCCACCCCCCCCCCCCCCCACCCCCCCCCCCCCCCACCCCCCCCCCCCCCCACCCCCCCCCCCCCCCACCCCCCCCCCCCCCCACCCCCCCCCCCCCCCACCCCCCCCCCCCCCCACCCCCCCCCCCCCCCACCCCCCCCCCCCCCCACCCCCCCCCCCCCCCACCCCCCCCCCCCCCCACCCCCCCCCCCCCCCACCCCCCCCCCCCCCCACCCCCCCCCCCCCCCACCCCCCCCCCCCCCCACCCCCCCCCCCCCCCACCCCCCCCCCCCCCCACCCCCCCCCCCCCCCACCCCCCCCCCCCCCCACCCCCCCCCCCCCCCACCCCCCCCCCCCCCCACCCCCCCCCCCCCCCACCCCCCCCCCCCCCCACCCCCCCCCCCCCCCACCCCCCCCCCCCCCCACCCCCCCCCCCCCCCACCCCCCCCCCCCCCCACCCCCCCCCCCCCCCACCCCCCCCCCCCCCCACCCCCCCCCCCCCCCACCCCCCCCCCCCCCCACCCCCCCCCCCCCCCACCCCCCCCCCCCCCCACCCCCCCCCCCCCCCACCCCCCCCCCCCCCCACCCCCCCCCCCCCCCACCCCCCCCCCCCCCCACCCCCCCCCCCCCCCACCCCCCCCCCCCCCCACCCCCCCCCCCCCCCACCCCCCCCCCCCCCCACCCCCCCCCCCCCCCACCCCCCCCCCCCCCCACCCCCCCCCCCCCCCACCCCCCCCCCCCCCCACCCCCCCCCCCCCCCACCCCCCCCCCCCCCCACCCCCCCCCCCCCCCACCCCCCCCCCCCCCCACCCCCCCCCCCCCCCACCCCCCCCCCCCCCCACCCCCCCCCCCCCCCACCCCCCCCCCCCCCCACCCCCCCCCCCCCCCACCCCCCCCCCCCCCCACCCCCCCCCCCCCCCACCCCCCCCCCCCCCCACCCCCCCCCCCCCCCACCCCCCCCCCCCCCCACCCCCCCCCCCCCCCACCCCCCCCCCCCCCCACCCCCCCCCCCCCCCACCCCCCCCCCCCCCCACCCCCCCCCCCCCCCACCCCCCCCCCCCCCCACCCCCCCCCCCCCCCACCCCCCCCCCCCCCCACCCCCCCCCCCCCCCACCCCCCCCCCCCCCCACCCCCCCCCCCCCCCACCCCCCCCCCCCCCCACCCCCCCCCCCCCCCACCCCCCCCCCCCCCCACCCCCCCCCCCCCCCACCCCCCCCCCCCCCCACCCCCCCCCCCCCCCACCCCCCCCCCCCCCCACCCCCCCCCCCCCCCACCCCCCCCCCCCCCCACCCCCCCCCCCCCCCACCCCCCCCCCCCCCCACCCCCCCCCCCCCCCACCCCCCCCCCCCCCCACCCCCCCCCCCCCCCACCCCCCCCCCCCCCCACCCCCCCCCCCCCCCACCCCCCCCCCCCCCCACCCCCCCCCCCCCCCACCCCCCCCCCCCCCCACCCCCCCCCCCCCCCACCCCCCCCCCCCCCCACCCCCCCCCCCCCCCACCCCCCCCCCCCCCCACCCCCCCCCCCCCCCACCCCCCCCCCCCCCCACCCCCCCCCCCCCCCACCCCCCCCCCCCCCCACCCCCCCCCCCCCCCACCCCCCCCCCCCCCCACCCCCCCCCCCCCCCACCCCCCCCCCCCCCCACCCCCCCCCCCCCCCACCCCCCCCCCCCCCCACCCCCCCCCCCCCCCACCCCCCCCCCCCCCCACCCCCCCCCCCCCCCACCCCCCCCCCCCCCCACCCCCCCCCCCCCCCACCCCCCCCCCCCCCCACCCCCCCCCCCCCCCACCCCCCCCCCCCCCCACCCCCCCCCCCCCCCACCCCCCCCCCCCCCCACCCCCCCCCCCCCCCACCCCCCCCCCCCCCCACCCCCCCCCCCCCCCACCCCCCCCCCCCCCCACCCCCCCCCCCCCCCACCCCCCCCCCCCCCCACCCCCCCCCCCCCCCACCCCCCCCCCCCCCCACCCCCCCCCCCCCCCACCCCCCCCCCCCCCCACCCCCCCCCCCCCCCACCCCCCCCCCCCCCCACCCCCCCCCCCCCCCACCCCCCCCCCCCCCCACCCCCCCCCCCCCCCACCCCCCCCCCCCCCCACCCCCCCCCCCCCCCACCCCCCCCCCCCCCCACCCCCCCCCCCCCCCACCCCCCCCCCCCCCCACCCCCCCCCCCCCCCACCCCCCCCCCCCCCCACCCCCCCCCCCCCCCACCCCCCCCCCCCCCCACCCCCCCCCCCCCCCACCCCCCCCCCCCCCCACCCCCCCCCCCCCCCACCCCCCCCCCCCCCCACCCCCCCCCCCCCCCACCCCCCCCCCCCCCCACCCCCCCCCCCCCCCACCCCCCCCCCCCCCCACCCCCCCCCCCCCCCACCCCCCCCCCCCCCCACCCCCCCCCCCCCCCACCCCCCCCCCCCCCCACCCCCCCCCCCCCCCACCCCCCCCCCCCCCCACCCCCCCCCCCCCCCACCCCCCCCCCCCCCCACCCCCCCCCCCCCCCACCCCCCCCCCCCCCCACCCCCCCCCCCCCCCACCCCCCCCCCCCCCCACCCCCCCCCCCCCCCACCCCCCCCCCCCCCCACCCCCCCCCCCCCCCACCCCCCCCCCCCCCCACCCCCCCCCCCCCCCACCCCCCCCCCCCCCCACCCCCCCCCCCCCCCACCCCCCCCCCCCCCCACCCCCCCCCCCCCCCACCCCCCCCCCCCCCCACCCCCCCCCCCCCCCACCCCCCCCCCCCCCCACCCCCCCCCCCCCCCACCCCCCCCCCCCCCCACCCCCCCCCCCCCCCACCCCCCCCCCCCCCCACCCCCCCCCCCCCCCACCCCCCCCCCCCCCCACCCCCCCCCCCCCCCACCCCCCCCCCCCCCCACCCCCCCCCCCCCCCACCCCCCCCCCCCCCCACCCCCCCCCCCCCCCACCCCCCCCCCCCCCCACCCCCCCCCCCCCCCACCCCCCCCCCCCCCCACCCCCCCCCCCCCCCACCCCCCCCCCCCCCCACCCCCCCCCCCCCCCACCCCCCCCCCCCCCCACCCCCCCCCCCCCCCACCCCCCCCCCCCCCCACCCCCCCCCCCCCCCACCCCCCCCCCCCCCCACCCCCCCCCCCCCCCACCCCCCCCCCCCCCCACCCCCCCCCCCCCCCACCCCCCCCCCCCCCCACCCCCCCCCCCCCCCACCCCCCCCCCCCCCCACCCCCCCCCCCCCCCACCCCCCCCCCCCCCCACCCCCCCCCCCCCCCACCCCCCCCCCCCCCCACCCCCCCCCCCCCCCACCCCCCCCCCCCCCCACCCCCCCCCCCCCCCACCCCCCCCCCCCCCCACCCCCCCCCCCCCCCACCCCCCCCCCCCCCCACCCCCCCCCCCCCCCACCCCCCCCCCCCCCCACCCCCCCCCCCCCCCACCCCCCCCCCCCCCCACCCCCCCCCCCCCCCACCCCCCCCCCCCCCCACCCCCCCCCCCCCCCACCCCCCCCCCCCCCCACCCCCCCCCCCCCCCACCCCCCCCCCCCCCCACCCCCCCCCCCCCCCACCCCCCCCCCCCCCCACCCCCCCCCCCCCCCACCCCCCCCCCCCCCCACCCCCCCCCCCCCCCACCCCCCCCCCCCCCCACCCCCCCCCCCCCCCACCCCCCCCCCCCCCCACCCCCCCCCCCCCCCACCCCCCCCCCCCCCCACCCCCCCCCCCCCCCACCCCCCCCCCCCCCCACCCCCCCCCCCCCCCACCCCCCCCCCCCCCCACCCCCCCCCCCCCCCACCCCCCCCCCCCCCCACCCCCCCCCCCCCCCACCCCCCCCCCCCCCCACCCCCCCCCCCCCCCACCCCCCCCCCCCCCCACCCCCCCCCCCCCCCACCCCCCCCCCCCCCCACCCCCCCCCCCCCCCACCCCCCCCCCCCCCCACCCCCCCCCCCCCCCACCCCCCCCCCCCCCCACCCCCCCCCCCCCCCACCCCCCCCCCCCCCCACCCCCCCCCCCCCCCACCCCCCCCCCCCCCCACCCCCCCCCCCCCCCACCCCCCCCCCCCCCCACCCCCCCCCCCCCCCACCCCCCCCCCCCCCCACCCCCCCCCCCCCCCACCCCCCCCCCCCCCCACCCCCCCCCCCCCCCACCCCCCCCCCCCCCCACCCCCCCCCCCCCCCACCCCCCCCCCCCCCCACCCCCCCCCCCCCCCACCCCCCCCCCCCCCCACCCCCCCCCCCCCCCACCCCCCCCCCCCCCCACCCCCCCCCCCCCCCACCCCCCCCCCCCCCCACCCCCCCCCCCCCCCACCCCCCCCCCCCCCCACCCCCCCCCCCCCCCACCCCCCCCCCCCCCCACCCCCCCCCCCCCCCACCCCCCCCCCCCCCCACCCCCCCCCCCCCCCACCCCCCCCCCCCCCCACCCCCCCCCCCCCCCACCCCCCCCCCCCCCCACCCCCCCCCCCCCCCACCCCCCCCCCCCCCCACCCCCCCCCCCCCCCACCCCCCCCCCCCCCCAC